>NC_137337.1:57560166-58760166 GCF_965287045.1 Carcharhinus amblyrhynchos
GCTATCTCACATCATTAAGATGTGCTTGTACAAAGTCATGAACATAATTTTACAGGATGCTGCACACCATTCATTCTTTTCACTTTCATTGTCAGATGTGTGAAACTGTCCCATCACATCCATTTGTCAGATAGAACATTACAGCGCACAACAGACCTTTCGGCCCACGATGTTGCGCCGACCAATTAAGAGAAAAGCAATGACCCTCTAACCTAAACCAATCCCGTTCCATCCATAAACCTATCCACGGACCTCTTAAACGCCCCCAAACTAGGCGCATCTACAACTGCAGCAGGCAGGGCATTCCATTCCCCCACCATCCTCTGGGTAAAGAACCTACCTCTGACATCCGTCCTATAACTACCACCCCTTAATTTAAAGCTATGTCCCCTTGTGCTAGCTTTCTCCATCCGAGGAAAAAGGCTATCACTGTCCACCCTATGGGGTATGAGAGATGAGGGCTGTTCTTTGTTTTGTTATTATTACAAATGAGTCTTTTAAACAGCTTACCTCAGCACTTGGTAGCCCGGTGGCTACCTCTGAACTCTTTACAGGGACGGCAGTCCTAGCTCCAGTTAGTGCCCACCAGGAATGAAAATCTCATTTTTGCTGTACTTTCTTCCGAGATGGGTGTGTCAAGCTGGGAAATTTCCAGACTGCCACTACTTCTGGAATGAAAATCCAGCCCAATATTACAATGCTGGAGAGAGACAGGATGACCTGGAGGGATCAAGAACAGAATCTATTTGATGAGTTAAAAACCAGTACATTACTGGCTGTATTTTGTTGGCCACCAAATAGTTGCAAAGATAAAAGCATCAAATTTGCAAAGAAATTACAGGGAGCTGTAAAAGTCTAGAATAGTGATAATTGGCACTTCAATTATTCTAATATAGAATGTAATAATAATTTATTAATGTAATAATTTAATTATTAATACTATTGATTAATAATTGAATTATTAATAATGTAATAATTTAATAGTGAAATAATGTAAAGGGCAGAATGGGGTAGAGTTCTTGCAGTAAGTTCAGGAGAGTTTCTCCAGCTATGTAGAGCTTGCATGTTGCCCCCATGTCTGTGTGGGTTTCCTCCGGGTGCTCCAGTTTCCTCCCACAGGCCAAAGATGTGCACCCCAATGGGTGTAGACGAAGGTCATAGGTAGAGGAGGGTACTCACAATGTTGAAATGGTGGCACGGGCTCATTGGGCCGAAGGGCCTGTTTCCCATGCTGTGTTGTTCTTTGTTCTAGGTTAGGTGGATTGGCCTCAGGTGGTAAATTGCACCTTAGTGTCAGGGGGACTAAGCAAGGGTAAATGCATAAGATTATGGGGATAGGGCCTGGGTGGGATTGTTGTTAGTGCAGACCCAATGGGCCAAATGGCCTCCTTCTGCACTATAGGATTCTATGATAAGTCTCCTTTACCAGGAAGGAAACATTGCTGGATCTGATGCTGGGGATTGGGGTGGATCAAGTGGATCAACTGTTAGAGGAGCAACATTCAGGGAACAGCAATCATAGTATCATAAAGTTTAAATTAGCTATGGGAAAGAATCCTGACTAAGAATAAATAATTGGAGGGAGGATTAAATTCAATGTGGTGAAGTTTACATTTGGATAAACTATAAAAAAAAGTAGCAAAACAAAGATAAGATACAAATGAGTACATTCCTACAAGGAAAAGATGAGTAGGACAAACAAAGCCAGAGCTCGCTGGGTGGCGAAAGAGAGAGTAAGTGAAGAAAGGATACATACGATAGATGTCAATTTCATAATATGAGTGAGAACTTGGCTGAAAGTTCAGAGGGGAAAATGAAAAAAGAGCAGCAGAGAGAGTAGGAAAAAATATGGCAGCTAATATAAAAGGAGATCCAAAATAATTCTATTGACAAATAAACAGTAAAAGAAGAAGGGCCAGTTGAGGACCAAAATGGGAGATTTAAGCATGGAGGCATGGGCATGGCTGAGGTATTAAACGAATATTTTGCCCCGGACTTTACCAAGAAGATTCTGCCAAAATTGTAATGAAAGAGGAGTTAGTTGATTCACTGGATGAGCTAAAAAAAATGTCATAAAAGAGGTGTCAGGAAGGTTGTCTCTACCTAAAATTTAATAAATTGTCATAACTGGATGGGATTCATCCAAGATACTGACAGTAGGGTGAAATTATGGAGGCAATGGCCATAAACTCCAAATTGTCCTTAGTTACAAGTGACAGAAGACTGGGAGATGTGAACATTTTCAAAATGGTGTAAAGATATGTCAGTCAGTCTAATTCAATGATGGGAAAGCTTTTAGAAATGATGTTCCAGGATTAAATTACCAGTAGCTTGGATAAGTTTGGATCAATTATAGAAATTTGCATTAATTTCCCAAGGACAAAGCATTTTTCACAAATTTGTGTTTTTGATGGGGTAACAAAGAGCGTTGGAAAGGATAATACAATACTTCCAAAACATGTTTGATAAAGTGCCACACAACATGCTTTGAAGACCATGAAATAAAAGGTTACTTCATCACATGGACACAAAATTAGCTGAATGGCAAGAAACAAAGTAGTGGTGAACTGTTAATTAAACAGAAAGTGTTGGAAATATTCAACAGGTCTGTGGTAGCATCTGTGAACAGAGAAACAGAGTTAACATTTTGAGTCAAATATGACTATTTTTCAGAACTGGAGTTTCTTAATCTCTGGCCCGTTGGGGTTGGGAAAGAGGGGTCAGTACTATATCTACACAGAAGTAGTTTTAATTCTTATAACTTTTTCTGAGTAACTATTCTGGTAAGACAGTCAGAACTATCCAAAGTTTACATTGTATGTTTGAATGATTCTGATTGCAGGGCAATTACCCAACAGAAGTTTGAACTTCCTGGACAATGGCTGTGCAGTCCTTTCTTGGGAACCTCTGGGGAAAAGGGAGGGGGAGGGGGAGTTCTCCAGTGCATCATTGTGATACTCACCAATTACGACACTCCTGAGCCTGGATGTTATGGATTTGTGTTTTTATTTCAGATTTCCAGGATCCACAGTATTTTGCTTTTACTATAGTGGTGAACGGTTGTTTATTGGAAGCTCCCAATCTTATTTAGTAAATAAGCAGAGGCTCAATCTATAGCACTTCCACGCTCAAGAGTACCTTAGAAAAACAAAGTCGAGCATCAAATGAACTTGAACACATTAAAATAAAGCAAGAGTTGGAAAAGTCTATCTGCCTGAAAGAGAAGGCTGAACTACAAACCCAACTATTAGCAGTTACACAGTTACCATTAAACATTTGTGGGCAAGATTGGAAATCCCAATCCAAAGAATTCCCAACTCTTGTGGTGTTTCATCCCAACAACAGCAGGGTAGAAGCCAGAATAGCACTGTGAGTAGAGGATGGTACATATTGGGTTCCCCAGCACGTGGTATTAGGATTGCTGCTTTTCTTGATATATATTTTATGGCCTGGACTTGGGCGTGCAGGACACAGTTACAAAATTTTCAGAAAACGTGACCTGTGAGGAGATAGCATTACACTTCAACAGAACAATAGTTAATGGAATGGGTGCACACATAGCAGGTAAAATTTAATGCTGGAAGTAACAGATACATTTTGATGGGAAAAATGAAGGAAAGCAATAAAAACAACCAAGTAAAGGATTCAATTCTAAAGCTGAGTGAGCACAGGGTTTGGGGTATGTGCACACAAATCATTGGAGATGGTAGGGCAGGCTGATGAAGTATAAAGCATACAGAATCCTGGGTCTTATAAATGAAGACATGGGCCAGAACTCTACCTCCTCACCTGCCACGGAATCAACAAGCCTCCAATAACAGAAATCTCCATTGACCTCGGGCGGGAATTCCCGGTCTCACCCAAGCAAAGCTGTAAAATCCCACCTAATGAGTACAAAAGCAAGGAGACGATAGTGAATATTTATAAAACATTGGTCTTAAGGAGCATTAGCACCACACATTAGGAAGGATGTGAAGACATTGAAGGGGATGGAGAATTTTTTTTTTATTCATAGGACTTGGAAGTCACTAACTGACCAGCATTTATTGTCCATCCCTTGTTGCCTAAGGGCAGTTGAGAGTCAACCACATTGCTGTGGCTCTGGAGTCGCATGTAAGCCAGGCCAGGTAAGGACAGTAGATTTTCTTCCCGAAAGGACATTAATGAACCAGATGGGTTTTTCTGACAATCAACAATGGTTTTGCGGTCATCAGTAGATTCTGAATTCCAGATATGTTTTATTGAATTCAAATTCTACCACCTGCCATGGCAGGATTCAAACCCAGTTCAAATTCCATTTGATGCTTGACTTTGTTTTTCTAAGATGCTTTTTAGCTGTAGAAGTCCTATAGATTGAGCCTCTGCTTTACTAAAATAAGCTAGCATGCTTCCATAGTTTGCTGATGAGATCTAAGCGTGGGTTCCAGTTTACATCCTGGGTTTGAACATTAGCCAAGTTTACGAGAATGATTCTGAGGATACAGCTGGGGTTGATTTCTTAAATAGGAGATGGTTGACAAGAGATTTGACAGATGTGATCAAAATCATGAGGACTCTGGGTGGGGTACTTAGAAAGAAGATGGAACGGTTAAGAACCAGAGGACACCAACTTAAAGTGATTAGCAAAATAGCCAGAGGTGACGCGAGGAAACACAGAAGCATGTAGGATCTGGAATCCATTGTCTGAAATTTTGGTGGAGGCAGAGTTAATCATTGGAGAAAGGATTTGCCGGGCAACAGGGAAACAACAGAGGAGTGGGACAAACTGAGTTGTTCTCCCAGAGAACTATTGTGGACACAATGGACCCTCTTTGCTTTAACCATTCAATGTCATTTCTACTAACACCTTTCCCCAAGTCCAGAAGCCATTAACTTCCCCTCCACTCACAGTGCTATTCTGACTTCTACACTGCTGCTGCTGGGATGAAACACCACAATAGATAGGAATTCTTTGGATCAGGATTTCCACTCTTGTCCACAAATGTTTAATTGTAATGCTGTGTAACTGCTAATAGCTGGGTTTGCAGTTCAGCCTTCTCTTTAGGCAGACAGACTTCTCTAACTCTTGCTTGTTTAATAAGTTCAAATTCCATTTGATGCTTGACTTTGTTTTTCTATGATGCTTTTTAGCTGTAGAAGTCCTATAGTTTGAGCCTGTGCTTTACTAAAATAAGCTAGCATGCTTCCATAGTTTGCTGATGAGATCTAAGTGTGGGTTGCAGTTTACATTTGTACAGATTAATAACCTCTGAACCTTCATTATTGGTTTGATCCAATTTGGAGCTGAGCATCTCATTCTCACTGGATAGCTTTCTGTTGGTTGCTTGCAATTGCATGTCATCATGGGTTCAGTGGAGTAACTACACAAACTGATTTCTTTATTACCTTCTTCAACAAAAGGACAATACTCCTCAGAAGAGACAACAAAGAATTTACAATCATTAACAATGGAGTCTGTAAAGTCCAAGCAGTGTCTTCTTCCCACAATGATTGACACCTTTTCAGGACATTTCCCTGGTTGCTAATATTTCAATTTTAGAACTCACAAATTGAACAACTTAATCAGGTTGTTCTTAGGAAATTTCCTTCACCTGTCTGGCCAGCTGTACAGCTTTGCTTAAAAGTTAAATCATCCCAAGATTGTAAGAAGTCAGGGCCATTCTGATCTAAAATGCCAATGACTATTCGATCAGAGTTCAATACTCGCAATATTTGTCTACACAGCACAAGTCATTGATGAATGGTCAATCCCATCAACAATTTTTTGCCTGCACCAGTTAAATCTTGCCCTCTCAATATTTTTATGAAGAATGAGGGGTGAAGCAAGGACTCCAATGGCATCCTTGTGGGAGGCGATCTCTTTGTTCACTCCCGGCCTGGTGAGCAAATCATCAGCTACGTTCCCAACACCACATAACAAAGTGCTAATTTGATCTTTGTTCTCTTAAGTTGCGAGGCCTGAGGTGTTTTGTTGGATCTGTCAAATTTTGCCATTCCTCAACCTGTCTGGGGCTCTCAAACTTTTGTTGCTGGACTTCACTTGAAGCTTCTCTTGCATTTCTACTGTTCTACTGTGGGTGTCATTATTGCTGCCACTGTTTGTTATCATGTGTTTAACTATTTGTTAACTCCTATTCTAGAAGAGATATCATTGGAGGCAATGGCCATTGTTCAAAAAATATATTTACTTGCTTCTTACAAAGGTTAAATAAGACTAACACATAACTAGAGCTGTCTTCAGTGAGTTACACCACTATGACATTGCTTCTTTCTACATGCTCTTTACCACCCTACCCAGCTAGCACCCTCTATCATACCCATTCACTGTCACAATGAAAAAACAATTTAAATGCCCCAAAGCTTTTCAGTATGTTAGTGAATGAAGTCTTACCAAAAAAGCTATCCCAACAAAGAAAGACTCCTAGAAAAGGTAGGCTCTGCATTTTTGAACAGGCTTGGTCTGGAGGTCTGTGTCAGAAATGGGGAGTTCCAAGCTGTGTAAAAGGATAGAAGGGGAATGGCAATCTGACAGTGACTGCCACTCCTCTGAAGATTAATCCTATATGTTTGTGTAATTTTGGCTAGGTGATAAATAATGGCCAAGGCACTGGAGAGAATTACCCTGATCTTCTTCAAAATGGTGACCATGGGATCTTCTACATCCACCTGGAGGGGCAGACAAGCCTTTGGTTTTTAATGTCTCATCTGGAAGATGGTACCTGTCAGTGCAGCATTCCCTCAGTACTGCATTAGAGTGCCTACCTGGATTGCTTGTGCTCAAGTTCTGGAGTAGAATTTGAACCCAGATTCTTATGACTCTAAAGATGTTGATGAGATTGAAAGTCTCGGATTTAATCTTCTTTGCATGTTTAACCTTGAGAAACCCTGAAGCAGCAACAATGTGTGAACAGTCACAGGGATTGCTCCTTGTGGCCTGAGACCAACAGGAGAGCTTCATCACATAGATAAAAGCAAAATACTATGGATGCTGGAATCTCAAAACAAAACCAGAAAATGCTGGAAAATCTCATCAGTTCTGACAGTATCTTGGAACTCAGAACTGATGAGATTCTCCAGCAACATTTATTGCCTGTTTCTAATTACTGTAGAAGATGGTAGTGAGCTTCCTTCTTTAACTGGGGCAGTCCATCAGCTGTAGGTACACCCACTGCTTTTACGTAACAAATTCCAGCTTTTGATTTAGTGACAGTGAAAGAATGACAGTATATTTCCAACTCAGGATGTTGTGTGACTTGCATAATTCATTGTTGATGTATTCTCATCTATCAGCTGTCCTTGTTCTACTAGGTAATAGAAGTTAAGGGTTGGGAGGTGCTGTCGAAGGAGGCCTGACAAGTTGTTGCATGGTATCTTGTATACGATACACACTGATACCACCATCTAGAGCAGAGAGAGAAAAAATAAGATTGTGTATCAGGTGCCAATCAAATGTATTACTTTGTTCTAAGAGGTGTCAAGCTTCTGGTGTGTTGTTCGAGTTGCACTGATCTTTGCAGCTATACCTGTAACTCCACAGAGTTCCCATGGCTAATCCATCTAACCTACAAATCTTGGGACAATAAGGGACAATTTGACATGACAAATCCCCCTAAGTTGCACATCTTTGGACTATGGGAGGAAACCAGAGCACCCAAAGGAAGCCCATGCAGATATGGGGAGAACACGCAAACCCTACAGTCAGCCAAGGCTGGAATTGAACCCGGGTCCCTGGAGGCAGCAGTGCCAACCACTATACCACCATGCTGCCCCAATTCCAAAGAAGTCATTTTGAGATTTTGAGCATCAATGGTATTTTGCTTTATTTATATGGCAGGTCTACTTAAGTTTCTGTTTAATGATACCCACCACAATGTAAATGGAAGTAGATTCAATGATACTAATGCCATTGAATGTAAAGGGAAGATGGTTATTGGCAACTCATGTGGTGCAAATGTTTCTTGTCACTTAATATGCCAAGCCTGCATGTTGTCCAAAGTTTAGCTGCATGTAGGAATAGGCTTTTATTATATTAGGAGTTACAATTGAACATCCCCACTTCTGACCTTGTGTTGGAGGAAAGACTGATGAAGACGTCTGGGCTGAATATACTGGGGCTGAGATGATTGATCTCTGCCACTGAGAGATTTCCCCTGATTCTCACAGACTTCAATTTTGCCAAGGGCCCTTGATGGATCACTGCAGATGCTGGAATCTGAAACAAAAACAGAATATGATGGAAAGAGAACAGAGTTAACGCTTCAAGTCTGGATGAAAGCTCTGATGAAAAATCATCCAGATTTGAAACATTAGCTCTGTTCTCTTTCCACAGATGCTGTGAGACATGGGGAGATTTTGTAGCATTTTCTGTTTTTGTTTAATCAGATGCTGCCCGACCTGATTAGTATTTCCAGCATTTTTATCCCTGATTACCAGCGTTTGCAATCAGAGTTTTTGCATTTTGCTTTTGATAAAGCATCCGGTAGTTTATTCACAAACAATGTTGTTGTTGACAAGAACCATCAGCAATCAGATAGTGATAATGGAAAATCAGAGATTTGTGCATGTGGTCTGTAAGTTGCAGAACTGAGATCAGCAGCTAAAATGATTTTCTAACAGGGACATTTATTTGATACTTCTGACAAATTTCCCGTTTCTCCCATCTATATCAATACATCCAATTAACCTTCTAATCAACACATCAAATGACAAAAGGTTGTGTATAAGGTGGAACAATTCCTATTATCTCATTAACAGCAAAAACGTTAAATTCTTTTGCACATTATGTGAAGAATAAAGAGAGACTTGGGAAGATAAAGCAATTAGAAGTACAAACACTATTCTGTAAGAGAAAGGATTAATGGAAAAGGCTAGCTGATTTTCTGGCATCCAATGTCAAATCCTTCCAAATAAGCTATGCAGAGAGGCTGGATAGGCTCGAGTTGTTTTCTCTAGAGCAGAGAAGGCTGAGGGGGTATTGAGGTGTATAAGATTATGGGAGGTATGGACAGGGTGGATAGGGAGAAGCTGTTCTCCTTAGTTGAAAGGGTCAATAACAAAATTTTATGGTGAGGCACAGGAAATGTGAGGAAACTTTGAGTCTGGAATGCACTGTCTGGGAGAGAAGTAGAAGTGGGAAACCTCACAGCCTTTAAAAAGTATATGGATGAACTTGAAATTTCATGGTATTCAAGGCTTTAGGCCAAGTGCTGGAAAGTAGGATTAGTGTAGATTTAGTATAGTTTTTGTCAGCGCAGATCAATTGAAGGGTCTCTTCTCTATTGTATGACTTGCTTTCTCTTGTTTCATACTACAGCTGCCTCATAGAATTTAAAGGAATTTAGCCCTGTTAAATAAACATTTTCACTAATCTTTATATTAGCACATGCCTTTCTATATTCATGAACTAATTTCTCTCTGTATATATTCCTTATAACAATCTCTAGTACACAATTTGGGATTATCACATAACAGTTGGCATTTTTGAATTAATAAACCCATAATAAAGAATCAACATTTTCAGGTAAATAGGAGCAAGTAAGATTTGAATGATTGAATTCTGTTAAGATACTTGGAGTTTCAAAAGTGTGGTTGTAAATTTTGGCCATCCAGTTACAGCTGGAATTCTCCAATCTTGCCTGCAGCTGAGATTCTCTGGTCTCACTGCAATGAACATAGATTTGGCTGAGTGCCAAATTCTCCATTCTTGCTGGCAGTGGTGACAAGGCATACAGCATCAAGAGAATTCCACCTACAAGCTTTTAAAGTTTAAATCCATATTGCAATGCATCAATACTTTTTCAAGCTTGAATAAGTCATGCTAACAATCAAATGATTTCTCACTAGGTTTTTGTAATGTCCTAGCTATGATAAAGATTGTGGGTTGAACAGAAAAATAAAAGACTTGGCTTGCACACATAGATTCAACTAACGCAAATAGGTTTTATTGAAGAGCTGGTCTCTGAACAGCGTAAAAAATGGAAACTAATGCAGCAGCCCGAACACACACCCAAGTGACATCACCATCAAATCAGCTCTTAAAGTAACCTGCAGTACTTTTAAATATATACCAGTTTCAGATGAGAAAATGTTGGCTACTGTTCCATATAAAGTTTAAGATGAATGTTTTAAAATAATAAATTAAATGATCATATTACTGTGTTACATGTAACAAATCTGATAAAGAGATAAGGAAATACATATGCAAACAGCTATTTAGGGATTCTGAAATTTACCTGAAGTGAGTATTTATCACAACATATGTGGTTGCGTACCAGGTGTCAATCTTTGTTCAGTGACTGCACTCTGACATTTGACTTACTTGAACATAAAATCTAGGCTGACACTTCAGTGCAGTAAGCAAAGACAGCATTGTCTTAGGAGCTGTCTGTTAGATGAGGTATTAAATTGAAGCCCAATCCAGCCTCAAGCTGGTGTAAAAGATCTCATACCATTTGGAGAACAGCAGATTTTTCCCTGGTGTCCTGTCCAATATTCATCTTTCAACTAACATCTCTACAACAGATTATGTGGGAGGCTGTGTGTGCAAAGTGACTGCCATGTTTTTTACATTACAAACTGACTAACTTCAAAAGTACTTCATTAGCTGTAAAACACTTTGGGGACATCCTGAGAACGTACAATAAACTATGTAAATACAATACTTTATTTTTAATAACAGGAATTTTACTATAATTGTATTTTAATGAATGTTTGTGTTGGAGATGCCAAGAAGTTGAACATTTTCCCCCTTAGAATCAATTACTTGTGGCAACTAAAACTTCCTACTCTTATTTATACCACACTATGACCTCCAGCCTCAGTACTGCATCTTACTCCAATGTAAAATACTCAATTTTCTGACTGTCATTTTAGAGTGGGATTATTAGTTTTAAGAACATAAGAACATAAGAAATAGGAGCAGGAGTAGGCCATCTAGCCCTTCGAGCCTGCCCCGCCATTCAATAAGATCATGGCTGATCTGTCGTGGCTCAGTTCCACATTCCCGCCCTCTCCCCATAACCCTTAATCCCCTCTCTTATCAAGAACCCATCAACCCGCTTCTTAAAAATATTTAGCGAGGCAGCCTCCACCACTTCAACGGGCAGAGAATTCCAGAGATTCACCACCCTTTGAGTGAAGAAGTTCCTCCTCAACTCCGTTCTAAACCGCCTCCCCTTTATCTTGAGGCTGTGCCCCCTAGTCCTACTGTCTTTTTTGAGCGGGAAGAGTCTCTCCACCTCTATCCTATCCATCCCATTCATCATCTTATACGTCTCAATGAGATCTCCCCTCATTCTTCTAAACTCTAATGAGTACAAGCCTAGTTTATTCAGCCTCTCCTCATAGCTCAATCCCCTCAACTCCGGTATCAGCCTAGTAAACCTCCTCTGCACTCCCTCCAGGGCCAAAATATCCTTGCGCAGGTGCGGCGCCCAAAACTGCACACAGTACTCCAGCTGCGGCCTCACCAATGCCCTATACAGCTGCAGCAAGACCTCCCTACTTTTATATTCAATCCCCCTCGCTATGAAGGCCAGCATCCCATTAGCCTTCCTGACCACCTGCTGCACCTGCAAGCTGGGTTTTTGCGACTCATGCACAAGGACCCCGAGGTCCCTCTGCACCGTCGCCTGCTGCAGTTTTTCGCCACGTAAGTAATAGTCCATAGTCAGTTAAACCATAGTCAGTTTTCAATGTGAACCAAGCCCAGTTAAGAAAGGTCATTCAGCATAATTTGTCTGTAATTCCATTTACTTGTCCCTAATTTATATCTTTGGATATCTCACATCTCACCTAATAAATATCGATTAAAATCAGTCTTGACACCTTTCAATTGTCCCAGAACCTTAGTGGGAAAAAAAAGTGAAGTTGCCGGCACAGTAAGTAGTCTCACAACACCGGGTTAAAGTCCAACAGGTTTATTTGGTAGCATGAGCTTTCGGAGTATTGCCCCCTCATCATGTGAGTGAAGAATTCAGTTCACAAACAGGGCATACATAGATGCAATCTCAATTATAAGATAATGTTGGTATGCGAGTCTCAGCAGGTAATCAAGTCTTTACAAGTGCAGACAATCTGAGTGGAGAGAGGGTTAAGCACAGGTTAAAGAGGTATGAATTGCCTCCAACCAGGAGAGTTAGTGAGATTTTGCAAGCCCAGGCAAGTCGTGGGGTAACAGATAGTCTGCTTGGCTAATAGTTTCTGCTCAGTGATTCTGTTGTCCTGTGTCAGAACTGTCAGCTGATGAGTTGAGCGCCATATCCTGTTCTGATGAGGGCGTCTTTCAGCGTATGCAGATCTGTTGCGATCCTCCTCACCTGAGCAGATCCTGTGTATATGGAGGGCTTATCTGTAGGGAATGGCTTCTTTAATGTGTTTAGGGTGGAAGCTGGAGAAGTGGAACATCGTGAGGTTATCGATGGGCTATCCGATCGACAATTCCAATGCGCCACAGTGAAAAACCGCACTCCTCAGAAGACAAATGGCCGACAGAGTACCCTTCGTCAACCAATACTTCCCCAGAGCGGAGAAGCTATGACATCTTTTCCAAAGCCTTCAACACGTCATCGATGAAGACGGTCATCCCACCAAGGCCATCCCCACACCTCCACTACTTGCCTTCAAACAACCGCGCAATCTCAAACAGAACATTGTACACAGCAAACTACCCAGCCTTCAGGAGAACAGTGACCACGACACCACACAACCCTGCCAGAGCAACCTCTGCAAGATGTGCCAGATCATTGACACGGATGCCATCATCTCACGTGAGAACACCATCCACCAGGTACACGGTACATACTCTTGTGACTCAGCCAACATTGTCTATCTGATACTCTGCAAGAACGTCCTGAAGCATGTACATTGGCGAAACCATGCAGACGCTATGACAACGGATGAATGGACACCACTCGACAATCACCATCCAGAAGTGTTCCCTTCCTGTCGGGGAACACTTCAACAGTCAAGGGCATTCAGTCTCTGATCTTCTGGTAAGCGTTCTCCCAAGGCAGCCTTCACGACACACGGCAACGCAGAATCGCTGAGCAGAAATTGATAGCCAAGTTCCGCACACGAGGACAGCCTTGGGTTCATGTCACCCTATCTGTAACCCTCACAACTTGACTGGACTTGCAAAATCTCACTAACTGTCCTGGCTGGGGACAATTCGCACCTTTTTAACCTTTGCTTACCCCTCTCTTACCCACATTGTCTGCACCTGTAAAGATTTGATTACCTGTTAAGACTCGCATTCCATCCATTATCTTGTAATTGAGTTTGTGTCTGTATAAGCCCTGTTTGTGAACTGAAGTCACCTGATGAAACGGCAACACTCCGAAGGCTCTTGCTACCAAATAAACCAGTTAGACTTTAACCTGGTATTGTGAGACTACTTACTGGAAAAAATATGCTTCCTGACTTCACTGCTGAATGGCCTAGCTCGAAATTTTAAGATTATGTCTTGTCTGGATTCCCTCATCAAAGGCAATAGTGCCATTACATCCATGCTACTGAATCCCTTTATTATTGGCCTCCTGAAATTTGAATTTGGGAGGTTTCAGAGTTCTGTTCAGCTATCAATTAATATTCATCAAACAATGAATGTGAAGATCGAGAGTAGATTGAACAGCTGTGCACGATTTGCAGTAGAGATAGAGTCACAAATATTAAGTGAAGGGTATAATCGCTCCATCTGAAATTATCACTTTATTTATTAGCAAGATGAAATGTAAAAGGAAGGAGCTCTCAATAAATTAGCACTCTAAGCCAATATCTAAAAATGCTCTTCAAACCGCAGATGAAGTGGGACCAGCAGGGAAAGATTCTGTAATGTGGAATCAAATAAAAAACAAACTATTTTTCACCAGGGTTTTTATTGGAATACACAAGACAACAAATATTTATATGTTGGCATGCTTAATGAATATTTTATTTTACTGGTTTATAAAAATAAAATACAAAATAATTTTAGAACACAACATAAAACACTGTACAAGGCTTTGATATGATACAAATCAAAGAACTTAAATAATTACAGCTTTATGTACACCCTACCTTCAAACGATGTATGCCATTTTGTTCAATGTACTCGGCGGTAGAAACGTGTCAGACCATTTCACACTCATTGCTGCTTTTGTAAATTAAGTTGACTCTGAGTAAGGGCTCCATAAAACAACCTCTTGCCCGAATAATCAAAAGTACTATAAAAGACATTAAATCTTTCATTTTCCATCCCTTTCAAAGGAAATAATTCAAAATAGCCTGTTAATTCCAACTTAGGATTGGAAATATTATTGTTCAATTCAACCATAGAACAACAAATAGAATTCACTACATGGAAACATCTTGCAAACTGTTCTTTAACTTAAGAGTTTACAAACTTGTGATAATATGATCATAGCTAAATTGTCTGTATGTACATCTCCTCATATTATGAAGCCAGAATGCTCATAGGAGAGCAACGCAACCTATGTAAATGCAATCTTCTTTTGGGAAAGAGGTTTGATCGAGATGTATGGAGCCCATTTTTCATTTGATTTAAAAAAAAGTTATGTGCATTATGCTAGATATTCCTAAGAGTAGTTAAACAATAAGCCCAATAGAATTGAAGGAAATACATTTAGGTGCTACAAACAGTTTTTGTAAAGATCTTTTCACACCTTCAATGCAACCATTTACTTGAGTCATGGCCAACCAAATCTTCCAGTGCACACAATTTATAAGTGAGCCTATCAGGCTGGGAGAGGCCAGCAACTTGAAATCACTCCTTCCCTTTCTTAACTGTTAACATAAAATATAAAGTTTGAAATGACTTCAGATTAACTTTTAATTAATGCATGCATAAAGTTTTACTGACCTATTTTTGAACTTATTACATTGCTACTAATTTATACGATTAGCAAAGATTAGAATAATACTCAGATAATATATCAGCAGTAACATTAGTAATCTAGAGTCACTTCAATTTACAAGTTTGAAAAGTGCAGTAATTCCTCTTTCAGAAAAAGTGCATGGTCTTGCACTACCCATATTCAGCAGAGTTGACACAAATTCATGCCTTCTGCATAAACATCTCCAAAACTTATTTAAAGCTACTGCAGTTCCCTTTGTTGTCACTCTAGAAAAACCCTGTTTTGTGAAGTCCCTTCCACCCCCTTTGTTAATCTAGATTCTTTTAAAGATCCCTGTTTTGAAAACAGTGTAGTGCTTTGGAACACTGCAGATGTTTTGACCATTTTGGGGAGGAAATGTTGCATGGTATGGGCAGGCACAGGAAACTGGTGTAGATTCACTCTTTTAAACACAGTTATTTGAGCAAAAGCAAAAAACTGCAGCTTTAAAAAAAAAGTCCATGCTCGAGGATTAACAGTTGTACAACTATTGAGCAATCAATAAAACAGTAGCTTGGATAACATTTTCTGTGTTTCATTTTTGCCTTTACAGTACAGTTTCAAAAAGAAAGAAAATATCCTATTTGTTCCACTTCCAATCTTGACAACTTTCGCATTTACAGCCTTTGAGTAACAGACTGTACACCTGTTTTGCATTTTACAGTGCTTCAGAATCATTTAATATTTAACGTTTAAATTTAGAGTGCGTGTTTCCCAAATCATGATGCTGTAAGGTTTTGCATGCCAGGAAGAAAATGTAAAGCAAATAGCATTTAGGCACGCAAAAACAATCTTACAGCCAGTAGCCAATAAAGTTTAATCCTTATGAAATCAATAAATACATACATATTACTGTACGACATGCAGTTATTGTTAGCATCTATAATACAATAATATACAAACCATGAAATAGGGCCTTAATTTATTTTTAAGCATTCAAAACAGTTGTTGAAAGGCTTAGAAATTACCCAGAATGTTACATTACAGTTGGAAAATACTAAACATATTAAATAATTTACCCACCCAAGGAAAGCTTGCAAAAAGTGATAGCTGATATTTCCATTTAACAATCAGGCTTATTTAAACCAGAGTTTCTTGCCTTGGCACACAATTAAAATACATTAACATTTTAGACAGGCACATGGCAATCAAATGCTGATCGGTAATAGTTTACACATAATGATGTGTAGAAAGTAACTTAAATCATTTATTTTGTTACTGTAGGAACCATCACTCCAAAATCAATTCTCCACTTATTTTTCTCTTCTTTTGGTGATGAATTATTTGGATAATGTCTAGTATCACAGTGGTTGCAAGGGTTAGGGTTAGTAAACATTTGAAGCAGAATTTTCCTAATTTCTACTAGAAGGTGTCCACATCTATGGACTTTTGTGTGTAATGTAGCTACTGGGGCTGGACAAAGTCACCATTTCATTAAATTAAACTTTAGGAAGAATGGAAAAAATGAGGTTCATTGCTGCCCCCCCCCCTCCCTTGCCCATTTTGTGCCTGTTTTCAAAGTACTAGCATCTTACATCCTCTTAAGGGAATTCAGGATTTTGCCTTCTAATCCCATAGGACAATTACAATTCTATGAAAACTACCCTGCCTGTGTCAGTTGTCAATACTATGCAACAAACATATACGCCCTGGTCCTTCAACTATTTTGAGTTCAACTACTTCCTATGAATTCTGAATCAGTTCAGTTAATTAAATTAAATTTTATTTATACCTAGACACACTGTACATTAAAAAACACAGTTGATATTTGCATAAAAAGATGGCAAAAACATAATATTACTATTGGCAATTGAAAATGCTGAGCAGCCTTTCTTCTACTTATGAACTTTTGAGGTCTCCCTCGAGATCTAAAAATGGCACAAGGACAGTCAAGTCATAAGGTTCTGGGGAACGCTGTACACACTGGAAAAGGTGGGAGTACTGGACTTGTATTTCCTACTCATGTAGCTCAAGGCAGCAGAAGCCAAAATTAAACCAGCAGCATTCTTGCACAGCATATGACCAAAAGTGTACTGTGCTATCAATCAATTTTTTAATTTCACTGATAGCTATCCTAATTTATACAAAGCAGCACCTGTCCAACACTTGGATTCAAAATGGCATATAAGCTACTGTACAGTAAGGGGAGACAACAACAGATTTCCTTATAGTAAAGACTAAACAACATGCAACAAGGATGTGGAGGTGGAGACAGAGAGGAAGGGAGGGAAGGAGACAGTTGCACAAATTGTTACTATCTGCTGAGTTTACTGGACACTTTGCCATCTCTGCCTGAGCATTTTCCCTTTGTGGATTTGCTTTGACACAAATGGTGAGGACTACCAGGTCCCTTTAAGCTATTTTTGCCCTGTTTTCCGCAGCCATGCTCCTGCAGGAAACTTCTTCGGGAAGGTGAGGAACCAGAGTAACTGGGAGGGGAGCGGCTTCTGGCAAAGTGCGGAGAAGAGCTCCTCTGATCTGTGTAAGGGCGCCCACGTGAGGGGGAGGAACTGGCAGTGCGTGGCAAAGAGGTACTCCGCGGTGAAGCACTCGGGCTTCGCCGGGGGATTACTGGGCTTTTAGGTGGAGTTTTGGGGCTGCGGGGTGACTGTGGACTTTTGGATTGCGGGGAGCTCCTGGTCTTTTGGGATCCGTTTTGAAGTATTTGAGCAAGATGCGTTAGCAGGTCTGAGTCAGAGCTACCACTTCCAACTACCCTGTATCGCCGCAATCTGAAAAGAAAAAGAATTGGATGATATATATTAGAAGGCAACACATGGAGCACATTTTAGTGGTGCAGATATACCTACAAATTCACTGCATAGCTGATTGTGGACTCAAGGTCACTGATATGATTTGGGTACTGCACACCAGTGTCATCTGAGTTGATAGTACTCTTGCCCATTCCAGAATTTAAGCACATAAGCCATGGTGACACTCCAGTTCAGTAGAGTGTCCAAGGTGTCACTTTTAAGATGAATCATTAGACCAAGGACCCATCTTCCCTGAGGTGGGGGAGGGGGGATGGGGGGCTTCTTGGCTATGATTGAAATGTGGTCAATAGGGCATTCTCATCAGTCTGTTTGTCTAATTGTTATGCATCTCCCAGTCAACATCAATGAAAACTGAATAAGTCGCCATCACAATATTGCTGTTTGTGGTAACTCGCTGCGTGCAAATTGGCTGCCCTGTGTCACACATTACGACAATGACCATTCATGGGCTGTAAAATGTTTTGGGGCATCTGAGGGTCATGAAGATCCATTGCATAAATGCAAGTCAGTCTTTCGTTATAATAAATGCCAAATTATTCACGTATATTTGCAGGAAATAAGGAAAGTGCAGGATAACATGGCTAATCAAGAATGCGAATATAAACTGTTGATTCTTAGGTATTTGGTAAGTTGGAGTTTGTTTGGTAGTTTAGGTTCTGATTTCAGGAATCAGCTAAAGGCACTAATAGCCATGTTTATTTTTATTTGTGTGTGACTGCTATTTTCATGTGCATGCAGCAGGATGCACAAAAGTGACTAGAAAACAAACTGAAGTCATTAACTTCCATCACATCACATAATAGAGGGACTTAGTGCAAGGTTACCAGCTTGACAAATGTGTTTCATTTTTTAACATAAAAGTTGAAATGGAATAACTGGATAAGTGGGAACTTACCGGACTTCCACACTGGGTCTAGTTGGTGGTTTTCCTGGAGGTGGTCTTGGGACAAACTGGGATGTTGTTGAAGTGGGGACTTGTTCAGTACTGGTCAATGAAACTGGTCTCGGGATTTTGCTCCTCCGCGATTGAAGACTAGTTAGACAGTCCTCATCATTCTGCTTGCCTGATTGCTGTTCCATTCCAACTTTCACTGGAGGAGGCCCAGAATGAATTCCATCATCTGACAGAGTCATTGATGGAACAGACACCTTCTCCTCCAAGGACTCTCCGGAAGCTGATGATATATCACCCAAAAGAGTTGTTCTGAGGGTATGTTGTCTCTTTTCAACTAACTGTCTTGTCAGGTCTACTTGATGAGCCTTCTTTTGAAGCAATTTCTCTTTAGCTGAGACAGGAACTGATGATTCAGTAACTACTTCCACATCTGATGCAAGGATTGGGATGCGACTTTGCCGGAGAGGAGATGGTTTGGCTTCAGTTTTCTTGGAATGAAGTGAATTGTCACCGACTGTCAAGATATGAAGCAGATCTCCATTTCTGAACTCACTTAGTTCTGAAAGATTGCTCTGTTGTTCCTGAATTTTTTTCTGCATTATCTCAGAAATACAACCCTTTTCAGACCCATCATTTCCAACACTATTCACATGGTCTTCTTGCTCAGATACAACAGTGTGAAGCAACTCCTTTACACATTCATATGAAATGTGTGAAGACTGTAACTCACCCACCTCATCTTCAATATACTTACAAAAGCCATTTTCTTCTCCATCACATAGTTTCTCTTTCAGTCCATCCATTACAAGCTTTGTATACTCCACTGTAGGTAAAACATCATCTTCTCTATAGGAAAACACTTCACCAGTTGCCACTGAGCTAGTTATAATATTAGTCAAGTGAGGACAAGGAGATTTACTTTTTTCCTCTTTTGGCACAGAAGACAAAGTACCTGGTTGGGCTGGCGGAGTGTGTTCATTTCCCATATGTAGTTGCTCACCCATAGGTTCACTTTCACATGAAGGGCACTGTCCTTCATCAGGTTGACTTCCTCCATCCCCAGAAATCACATGGCCTTCTTCATGTTTATTGACTTCTTGAGCTGAACTAAGAGAGTTATCTTTGTCTTGGTCGGACTTGACACTAGATTTTGTAATGGCTTCACCTTGGTTACTGATTTCTCTTGTACCAGCCACAATGGTCTCTCTCTCTTGTGTTGTCCCTTTGTCTAATTCCAATTTAAGGTCAGTTCTGGAAGTACCATTACACATTGTGTCGTGCTGTATCGGAGCTGGCATCTCTTGTGGAGATGAAGATTTTTGTATTTGATTAGTAGCATTTTCTACTCCATGTTGATCAGTCTCTCCCTGCTCATCATGCTGTGTAATCACAGAGGCAGCGTGAGTTTGTGCTACTGCAGACTTGGGTGCTGTTATCTTAAAAACAAAATGAAGATCATGAAAATTTGAAGCAAATTTTCACATACAGCTAAGTTTTACATGAACGCCATTTAGAATAATTAATTTTAAATGTTTCTACTCAACCAAGAATTGTGCTGAAAGATTTTTATGAAGAACCTGTACACAACCATAAAGATTTGAGTTCAATCAGGACATGTAGGTTGACTCTCATTCTCCCCATATGATTCTCAGACTTACAGTCTGAAAGCCATGAAAAAGCTTAGATAATGTTTTGGTCAGTGGCTTCACTTTACAAACTGGTCTGGCCAGGAAGATTATGAGGGGAAAATTTTCAGGAAGAACCTGGGAAGGAAGGATTTCCTGAATGTTTGGCTGTATTTTAAAAAAAAGATTTCCTGTTCAACAGACTGGCAGGTTTTGGGAAGACAGAATAAAATGCAAACATTATCTGGGGTGGGAAACAGGAGATGGCATGGGCTGTGATGGGAAAGTGGAGTTACGGGCAAGCAAAAAGAGTTTTGTGGGGGCAGGGTGAAATCATTAATAGCCAGGGAAGAGATTGTCAGACTCAGATCATCATGTTAAGCCAACCTTGTCAAACCTGACAGAAAAGCTCCTGTGCTTCCAGGCGGCCCATAAGCAGCTCAAAAAAGAATATTATTTCAAGGTCCTGCCCATCTTGAATTTTTTTACCTACTAGGATGCCCAAAGATGTGTAGATGTCGGCATTGCCCAAAGCCCAGGAATCTCAGCCCTCATCAGTTAAAAACAAAAATACAGTGAAAATGGAAGCATGCTTCTTCTTTAAATGTTTCACTGACTCACCAATCATTCTTTTTAACAGAGGTTTGAGAATCTAATCTAAAAACTTTTAACTTCCCAGTCAACTCAAACCCATCCATCCTCATTGGTTAAAAGCCTTCCACAAAGGCTCAGTAAAGTATGGAGGAAGAAGAGAGCTGACAGCTTGGTGAACATAAGAAATAGGAGCAGGAGTAGGCCATCTAGCCCTTCGAGCCTGCCCCGCCATTCAATAAGATCATGGCTGATCTGAAGTGGCTCAGTTCCACTTTCCCGCTTTCTCCCCATACCCTTAATTCCCTTGTCTATCAGAAACCTATCTACCCGTGACTTAAAAATATTTAGCGAGGTAGCCTCCACCACTTCAACGGGCAGAGAATTCCAGAGATTCACCACCCTTTGAGTGAAGAAGTTCCTCCTAAACGGCCACCCCCCCACCCCCCATCTTGAGGCTGTGCTCTCTAATCCTGCTATCCTTTCTAAGCAGGAAGAATCTCTCTACTTCTATCCTATCCATCCCCTTCATGATCTTATACGTCTCTAAAAGATCCCCCCTCATCCTTCTAAACTCCAATGAGTACAGAACCAGTCTATTTAGTCTCTCTTCATAGTCCAACCCCCTCATCTCCAGTATCAGCCTAGTGAACCTCCTCTGCACTCCCTCCTAGGCCAATATATCCTTCCGCAAGTGCGGCGACCAAAACGGCACACAGTACTCCAGCTGCGGCCTCACCAGCACCCTGTACAGTTGCAGCAAGACCTCCCTACTTTTATATTCTATCCCCCTCGCTATAAAGGCCAGCATTCCATTCGCCTTCTTGATCACCTGCTGCACCTGCAGTCTGGGTTTTCGCGACTCGTGCACAAGGAACCCCAGGTCCCTCTGCACCGTAGCATGCTGCAGCTTTTCGCCTTTTAAATAATAATCCCTCCTACTATTATTTCTGCCAAAGTGGACAACCTCACATTTGCTAACATTATACTCCATCTGCCAGGTCCTCGCCCACTCGCTTAGCCTATCCAGATCCCTCTGCAGACTTTCCACACCCTCCACGCAATTTGCTTTTCCACTCATTTTCCTGTCATCTGCAAATTTCGTCACCCTACACTCGGCCTCCTCCTCCAGATCATCTATTAAATGGTAAATAGCTGAGGCCCCAGCACCGATCCGTGCGGCACTCCACTAGTCACCAACTGCCAATCAGAAAAGGACCCACTGATACCAACTCTCTGCTTCCTATTAGACAACCAATCCTCTATCCACGCTAACACCTTACCCCCAACTCCGTGCATCCTAATCTTTTGTAGCAACCTTTTATGAGGCACCTTATCAAATGCCTTTTGAAAATCTAAAACTTCTGGAATGGGAATGGGGAATGGTAGAGGAGATTGTACTGACACAATGTGCCTACGTCGAGACCAAAGAGGTGTAACAACTGTCTGGACTTTGTGCCATCTTTTGTTCTGACAAATACTTTTCCTATTCATATCTAATTTATTTAACCTTTATTTAGCTTGCTAAGTCAATTGAGAACTAATTATCATTGACAATAACAAACATGGCATTTGAAACTGCAACTTGAGGGACAATAATTAAAACCATCAGGGATTGTAGAATTTTTCTTTAAATGCTATGAGAAGTTAGAGATGCTGGAAAAATGCTAGTTACATTTAGCAAGCACTCAGAAACTTCTATTTTTAAACCATTCATGTTAAAAATGATATAAAATCCCCAATATCAAATATAAAATATAATTCCCAGCATGGGTGAGGATTCAGCTGGGATCGCTATCATTTCAAGATTTATTGGGAACACAATATGCTACCCTTGCCATCCATATCTACTGGAACTCTTAGGAACTTGTCCCAACTTTTATAAGGAAAAATTAATCAGCAACATCTATGAATGTAGAAACCAGGGATTGCTGGCTATCTGTTAACTGCAAGTTAGACAAAGCATGGTTCCATTTCAATGTGACCAAAATGCAAGCAATGTATTTTCTACACAATGCATTTCTTTGTACATTTAGTTACCAGTGTTAATGGATTTGATTTTATAATTTGCACAGGAAAACAAGTTTAAAATTGAATATTTTTCACCCCTTTGCCTGATGCAAAGAGACTGATCATTAACCTTTTATTGCCAGATTATGGGTAGAATTTTCCCGTCTCGCCCGCCACAGGAATCGTGGCAGGCAAGACAGAACCATGCAAAGGTTTGTTGATCTCGGATGGGTATTTCCAGTCTTGGCACGAGCATAGTCATAAAATCCCACTCATCTGCCATGCAGACACCCACACATCCAGCCTGTCCGAATCACATTGAAGAATCTCTGCATCCTCTTCTCAGCTCTACCTCCCACGCAACTTTGTATCATCTGTAAATTTGGAGATAATACATTCAGTTCCCTCTTCCAAATCATTAATATATAAATGTGAACAGCTGGAGTCCCGGCACAGATCCCTGCGCAAACCCACTAATCACTGACTGCCAATCAGAACAAGCCCCACTTTTGTTTCCTATCTGCTAAGCAGCTTTCTATCCATTTCAAGATATTACCTGCAATCCCATGTGCTTTAACTTTTCACTATAGTCTGTAATGTGAGTCTTTGTCCAAAGCCTTCTGGAAGTCTAAATAAACCACATCCACTGGTTCTCCCTCCGTCAACTCTAAGAATTACATCCTCAAAGAATTCCAATAGATTCGTCAATTATGATTTCCCTTCTTAAATCCATGCTGACTTTGTCTCATTATATCACTGCCTTCCAAATGTTGTTATGAAATCCTTAATAATAGACTCCAGAACCAACTTGTCTATTGTTCCTTGTTTTCTTTCCATCTCCCTTTTTGAATAGCAGGCTTATGTTAGCTACCCTCCAGTCTGTAGAAACTGTTCCAAAGAATTTTGGAAAATAACCACCAATGGATCTACTATTTCCAGGGCCACTTCCTCAAACATTCTGGGATAAAGATTACCAAGACGTGGAGATTTACCCCAAAATCATTTTTCTTCCAATGCTGATTTCCTTCAGCTCCCCACTAAAAAAAGTTTCTCTCAGCACTTCTGGTACATTATTCATGTCTCCCTTTGTGAGAGCTGAAGCAAAGTACAAATTTAATTCCTCAGCCATTTCTTTATTCCTCATTATGAATTCCCCATTTCTGACTGTAAGTGGCTTATATTTGTCTTTGTCAAACTTGTTCCTTTTACATATCTATAGACTTTATAGTCAATTTTTATGTTCCCTGCTGGCTTACTTTCATCTCTATTTTTCCAATCTTAATTAATCCCTTGGTCCTCCTTTGCTGAATTTTAAACTGCTCCCAATCCTCAGGCCTATTGCTTTTTCTTGCCAATCTGTATGTTTCTTTCTTTAATCCGAAGCTCTCTCGAATTTCCCTTGCAAGCCATGGCTTAGCTACAATTCCTTTATCACTCTTACGCCAAGCAGGAATAAACAACTTCTGGCTTCATCTATTCATTCTTTAAATGCCTGCCATTGCCTGTCCACTGTATTTCCTTTCAATAATCTTTCCCACTCCATCATGGCCAATTCATGGCTCCAACCATGATAGTTACTTTTATTGAGATTCAGGACCCTCAGAATCAACTATGTCACTATCCACCTTGACAAAGAATTCTACCATATTAAGGTCACACAGCCCTCAATGTTTAGTTCTCATCCTTGCTGACCTAGGAGCTACATATTTGTGTAATCTTGCATTTCATTACTTTAGTTCAAAATGTCAAATGCTGCCTTTCACATTTTTTATTCATTTGTGGACACTGGGTGTTGCTGGCAAGCAAACATCTCTAGTTGCCCTCTCTTTCCTTAGATGTTGCTTAAAAACCTATTTGTTTGATCAAATGATTAATCACCTGTCCTGCTGCTTGGTCAATTTTTATTTGATTATGCTCCTGTGAAGTGCTTTGGGGTATTATACAAGTGCATATTTCTGTTACAGCTTCTATTCAATTTTACATAGGTAACAAGGTGCAAGATGGTGCTCATTGTCAACATAAAAGCTATATGTTCACATCTGAAATATTGAATGTGATCTTTCAAGTCCACTTGGCATGGAGTTTTGTCAAGGGCCTTAGCCAGACTAGGAGTGCTCTGCAGTCATGAGGTGATCCATCTCAAGTAGGTGGAAAACTAACATTTCCATTGTCACACCTCTCATGTTATGATCACAGAGAGTAGCTGTGATCAAAATTACTGCTTGCCTCCTTTGTATTAAGGAGGTTGCAGAACAATGAAAGACACCTGTGGCAAAAAAAAGAAAAACAAAATATGGCAAATGTGCTTTTAAAAAGGAAGTATGATGGCTATTTACAGCAGGGAAGTAAAGTCAACATGAAAATTTGCCATTAATTTGTATTGCCAGCCCCAGAGCAGTTTCACTTCTCTCTACCACAAGATGGCAATCAGCTTCTTAGTTATGCCTCTTAGTCTCTATCTTAATATAATAATCTGAACAGTTAGCCACTTCAAATGTATCATTTAATTCTAAAGACCCAAAAGCACAATTGTATTTCTCTCAAGAGCTATATTCAGCTGGTTGGAATGATTTGTTACTGACATATCTTCTCTATAGTCACACAGTTAGAAAAAGTGATTCTAAAAGAATGATCAAAATAGAAAAGAACTGGTAGACTATATGGGCCGCTGGTGTGGTCCTGGAGGTGGACTAAATTGGCTGATCTCAGAGGGGCAATAATCAGCCTCAGCTCCCATGAGATGAAGGGGCGGAGATCACTAGGGGAATAACTCACCTAGGTTCCCATTTCAATTTTTTGTTTGTCCTTGTAGATTAGAAACATTGCTTTCATCAGGCTGAACAGCTCTAGGTGAAAGAACAACAAAGAACAAAGAAAATTACAGCACAGGAACTGGCCCTTCGGCTCTCCAAGTCTGCACTGACCATGCTTCCCGACTTAACTAAAACCCCCCACCCTTCCAGGGACCACATCCCTTGATTCCCATCCTATTCATGTATTTGTCAAGATGCCCCTTAAAAGTCACTATCCGCTTTCGCTACCTCTCCCTGCTACTCTGTAAAACATCTGCCTCATACATCTCCTTTAAACTTTGCCCCTCGCATCTTAAATCTGTGCCTCCTAGTAATTGACTCCTCCACCCTGGGAAAAAGCTTCTGATATCCACTCTGTTCATGCCTCTCAATCTTGTAGACTTCTATCAGGTCGCCCCTCAACCCCAGTCATTCCAATGAGAACAAATCAAGTTTCTCCAACCTCTCCTCATAGATATTGCCCTCCATACCAGGCAACATCCTGCTAAATCTTTGCTGTACCCTCTTCAAAGCCTCCACATCCTTCTGGTAGTGTGGCTACTAGAATTGAACACTATATTCAATCAAGTGCAGCCTAACTAAGGTTCTATAAAGCTGCAACATGATTTGCCAATTTTTAAACTCAATGCCCCGGCCAACGAAGGCAAGCATGCTGTATGTCTTCTTGACTACCTTGTCCACCTGCACTGCCACTTTCAGTGACCTGTGTACCTGTACACCCAGATCCCTTTGCCTAACAATACTCTTAAGGGTTCTGCCGTTTGCTGTATACTTCCTATCTGTATTCGACCTTCCAAAATGCATTACCTCACATTTGTCCGGATTAAACTCCATCTACCATCTTTCCGCCCAAGTCTTCAACCGATCTATAGCATGCTGTACCCTCTGATGGTCCTCAGCACTATCCACAAATCCACCAACCTTTACGCCATCTGCAAACTTACTAATCAAACCCCAGTTATATTTTCCTCCAAATCATTTGTATATATTACAAACAGTAAAGGTCTCAGCACTGATCCCTGAGGAATGCCACTTGTCACAGTCCTCCACTCAGAAACACACTCTTCCACTCTATCCTCTGTCTTCTTTGACTGAGTAATAAGTCTCACAACGCCAGGTTAAAGTCCAACCAGTTTATTTGAGAGTAAACCCACAAGCTTTCAGAAGCGCTATTCCTTCATCAGGTGCGTGAAAAGTTTTGATCAGAGAAGGGCATATAAAGGCACACACAGTTTACAGAATACTGATTAGAATGTGAGTCTTTACAGCTAACCTGCTATTCAAGTATTGAATAGCAGGTTAGCTGTAAAGACTCGCATTCCTCCAGGTCCTCCGGTTTCCTCCTACAGCCCAAAGATGTGCAGGCTAGATGGATTGACCTTGCTAAATTGCCCATAGTGCCCTGGGATGTGCAGGTTAGAGGGATTAGTGGGGTAAACGTGTACGGTTGTGGGGATAGGGCCTGGGGTGGGGTTGTTGTCGGTGCAGACTTGATGGGCCGAATGGCCTCCTTCTGCATTGTAGGAGTTCTACATTCTATGCTCTAAAGGTACTTTGGAGAGAGAAGTAACAGTGGAATTCAAATTACATTTATACTTTTTCTGATATTATGAGAATTAGGGGATTAGGAAAGTAAGCAACAATAGACCAAATGATCTTTGTTCATCCCTGGTTCTCATTTTCCTACAAGCATCAATAAGTAATCAAAAGACAGAATTTGCCTTCTCAAAGCATCAGGATTTCCAGTTTCCAACACTCATATTTTATGATCCACAGAGCCTACCGTACCTATGACTTATCTGATCAGGAGCACTTTACAAGATTAAATGTCAAAAGTTACTGTGGTTAAAGCAGCAGTAAAACTGGTGTCCCAATGCAACACAAAGTAGCATAACCAGGTTTCCCAGATTAAAAGACAATCTAGTTTGAGATAGAGAACTTTTGCTAGTATTATCCAGTAGATGACTAAAACAAAATGCTAATTTAAGCCTCCATTGAGATCCAAATCCTCACCCTACCATTTTGAAGATGGGCAGCAGTATTTGTTTCTCACCCTCATCAAAATGTGACCTTTAAAACACTTTGTTGACATGCTCCCAAAGTTCCTTGTTTACTATTGGAAACACTGAATTGCACTAGAAGCAGAGATGAAAGATCCTGCTTCTCAGGCTTTTCCCATGAGTCACACAAAATGAATGGAAGATTCTGCCATAAGGCTTTGATTTGATTTGATTTATTATTGTCACATGCGTTAACATACAATGAAAAGTATTGTTTTTTGTGTGCAAAACATACCGTTCATAAAGAAGGAAATGAGAGAGTGCAGAAATGTAGTGTTACAGTCATAGCTAGGGTATAGAGGAAGATCAACTTAATGCAGAGAAGTCCATTCAAAAGTCTGACAGCAGCAGGGAAGAAGCTGTCCTTGAGTCCGTTGGTACATGACCTCAGACTTTTGTACCTTTTTCCCGAAGAGAGAAGATGGAAGAGAGGATGTCCAGCATGCGAAGGGTCCTTAATTATGCTGGCTGCTTTGCTGAGGCAGCGGGAAGTGTAGACAGAGTCAATGGATGGGAGGCTGGTTTGCATGATGGATTGGGCTACATTCACGACCTTCTGTAGTTCCTCGCAGTCTTGGGCACAGCAGTAGCCATTCCAAACTGTGATACAAAGAATGCTTTCTGTGGTGCATCTGTAAAGGTTGGTGACAGTCGTAGTTGGTATGCCAATTTTCCTTCGTCTTCTGAGACAGTAGAGATGTTGGTGGACTTTCTTAACTATAATGTCTGCATGGGGACCGGGACAGATTGTTGGTAATCTGGACACCTCAAAACTTGAAGCTCTCGACCCTTTCTACTTTGTTCCCGTTGATGTAAACGGGTATATTCTCCTTTACATTTCCTGAAGTAGATGACAATCTCCTTCATTTTGTTGACATTGAGGTAGTACCAGTTCATCGCCGCACCAGTTCATCAGATTCTCTATCACATTCCTCTGTCTCGTCATTGTTTGAGATCTGATCCACTACGGTGGTGTTGTCAGCAACATTGAAAATTGGAGGGGAATTTGGCCACATAGTCATTAGATATATAGGAAGGCTGAGAACACAGCCTTGTGAGGCACTGGTGTTGAGGATTATCGTGGAGGAGCTTTTGTTGCGTACAGTTCAGGTTGCCACACCACCAGATGTTTGTGGATGCTTTGGAGAGGGTACAGAAGAGGTTTACCAGGATGGTGCCTGGTCTGGAGGGTATTAGCTATAAGGAGAAGTTGGATAAACTCGGTTTGTTCTCATTGGAGCGATGGAGTTTGAGGGGTGACCTGATAGAGGTTTACAAGATTATGAGTGGCATGTATGGAATGGATAGTCAGATGCTCTTTTCTGGGATAGAAAAGTCAAGTACTAGAGGAAAAATTTAGAAGTGATGGTCAAGGCAAGTTTTTTTTACACAAAGGGTGGTGAATGTCTGGAATGCACTACCAGGGGCAATGGTAGGAGCAGTTACAATAGCAACATTTAAAGGGGCAACTAGATGAATACACGAATAAGACAGGAATGGAAAGGTATGGGCTCTGTAAGTGCATACAGTTTTAGTTTAGGCAGGCATCATGATTGGCGCAGGCTTGGAGGGCCAAAGGGCCTGTTCCTGTGCTGTACTTTGTTCTTTACACTTCTGCAGTACTCAAGGCCTTAGTCACTTTTTAGATGCTGAGACCTACCATATGCTTCCTTTCTCCTTTTGACTAAGATTACAATTTCCCTCATCATCCATAGTTCCCGAATCCTGCCATTTCGTGAACAAAGCCCAGTTCATCACACAAACCAGCTTCCCGCCCATTAACACTGTATACACTTCTTGCTGCCTCAAAAAAGCAGTCAGCATAATTAAGGACACCATGCACCCTGGACATACTCTTTTTCACCTTCTTCCCTTGGGAAAAAGACACAAAAGTCCAATGTACCAACCAACTCAAGAACAGCTTTTTTCCTGCAGCCAACAGACTTTTGAACGGATCTACCTTGCATTAAGTTGATCTTTCTTTATACCGCAGCTATGACCGTAACACTACATTCTGCACTCTCTCTTTTCTTTCTCTATGAACAGTATACTTTGCTTGTATAGTGCACAAGAAACAATATTTTTCATGTATACCAATACATGTGACAATGATAGATCAAATTAAATTTCTATCCTTCATTTTTGCAGGGGCATGCCTGTCCTGCAGTTCAGTCAACTGGCCTTTCAAAGTGTACCACATGCCAGATATGGATTTGTCCTAAATATGTGCTCCCAATTCACATTCCCCAGGTCTTGTCTAATTTGGATGTAATTGGCCCTCACACAATTAAGCACTCTTACCCGAGGGCCACTTTTGTCCTTATCCATGACTACCCAAAATAGTATGAAATTGTGATTACTAAACCCAAAAAGCTCCCCCACTGAAACATCGATTACCTGACCTGGCTCATTCCCCAATGTCAAGTCTAATATGGCCACCTCCCTGGTTGGATTGTCAACGTATTCTATCAAAAAGCCCTCCTGGATACGTCTAACAAATTGTTCTCCATCCAAGTCTCTGGCTGTAAGGGAATCATTTTTGTGATCCAAAGTTCCCACTGTATCTACAACATACTTGTTCAAAAGTGCCTTAAAAGATTAAATGTTAAAAGCTGTTAATCCTCTTTTGGCCAATTTTTCAGCTTAATTTTTATCACATCTCTCCCCTTTTCCATTGAAGCTCCTGACTCTAACTGGTTTGTAACTCTATGGGCATTATAGTCTTTGTTATCTTTTCCCAAGTGGTTATTCATTAGTGAATGAAAAGCGTCCATATTAAGTATTTGCACAGCTAAGCCCAAACCTGTTCTCATGTATATTGTGGAGATGCTGGTGTTTGACTGGGCTAAACACAGTAAGAAGTCTCACAACACTAGATTAAAGTCCAACAGGTTTATTCGGTAGAAAAGCCACTAGCTTTCGGAGTGCTGCTCCTTCATCAGGTGAGTGGGATTTCAGTTCACAATCAGAGCATATAGACACAAACTCAATTTACAAAATAATGGTTGGAATGCAAGTCTTAAAGATACAGACAATGTGAGTGGAGAGGGTGTTAAGCAAGGGTTAAAGAGATGTGTATTGTCTGTAGCCAGGACAGTTAGTGAGATTTTGAAAGCACAGCCAAGTCGTGGGGGTTACAGATAGCGTGACATGAACCCAATACACATCTCTTTAACCTGTGCTTAACCCTCTCTCCACTCACATTGTCTGTACCTTTAAGACTTGATTACCTGTAAAGACCTGCATTCCGATCATTATTTTGTAACTTGAGTTTGTGTCTTTATATGCCCTGTTTGTGAACCGAAATCCCACTCACCTGATGAAGGAGCAGCGCTCCGAAAGCTAGTGGCTCTTGCTACCAAATAAACGTGTTGGACTTTAACCTGGTGTTGTAAGACTTCTCATGTATGTTCACAAATGTGTAGTAGAAAGCAATGAGAAGTGGATACGCTGATTTATCTTGGGAGCAAAGGGAGGAGCAGGTGCAAAATAAACTTACCATAAAACTCTGCATGAGTCAGAAAGTTTTGTTTTCCAGCCCCATGCCTGTGACTTAAATGCATAGTTCACACTGACACGTAAATGCAGTCTGAGCAAATGCTAGTGTCAGAAAATTACTTTTGGATGATATGTTAAACATTTCTGTCTGCTCTTTCATGTACAAAATTCCATAGCACTAATTGAAACCAGCAGAGGAATCCTCTAATATTTAACCCTCAACCAACATGACAAACAGATTAGTTGTTCAGTTATCCCAAATACTGTCAATCCTTTTTATGGGATCTTGGTTTTCACGTTCAAAAACATTCCTTTGGCTGTAAAATACTTTGGGACAATCCAAGGTCATAAAAGAAGCTGTAGAAACACAAGTCTTTTTTGTGGCATACCCAAACTGGCCTAAACGTAGTGGACTAAAATTATTTTCCACATTACAAATATTTATTGTAATACAAAGCAATGATTCTTGCACAGAATACTTGATGTGGCAATGGCAGTAATACAACACAGTTGAATTAGGAAGCTGACTAGCTCTGTACAAAAGATTTCTGAACATTAGTGTACAGAACAAATAATAAATATGCCTTTACAAACAGAATCAAAAGTATAGTCTAAGTTATTGCCAGGGTGCAAGGCAGGACCATTTATGATGAAAGGTCACAGGAAGGAAATCTTCAATTAAGTCCTTGCACTGTAAAATTAGTGTTCATGTATACATTTAAATATATTTAAGTAGCAAAATCATAACAATCGAGTACACAGATGATTAATGCAAATTTTTATTGCAAACAATACTGAAAGTATTTTGGAAATCCAACATCTTGCAAGTTAGACAAAGCTGTTTTTGAAACACAGTGACACGGGATATCTAAACTTAATTATTTTGTAGTAGGTTTACATTAACCACAATGTCAAGGCTGAGAAGTTACCTTAAAACATACTCTGTAGCAAGTACTATATAGCCAATAAGTAAAAGTATGGAAGCCAGATTGTGGATGTTTTTTTCAGTATAGATGAAGTTTACAAATGATAGAGGATGTGTGGTAGGAATTCCTCAGGCTGGAGGGATACATCAGTCTGAGCATCATATCTCAAAACTCCATTTATGATAGCCTTCAGCTCATTCTATAAGGCATTGTGTGGCATGAACTATGTTTCAGTAGTTTGTGTGCAAAATTAAGTGTTGAAAAGCAAATGATCCTCATATTACCCAACGTTCAGTACTTGTGTACTGGCAGTGTAGTTGAAGTCAAACTGTCATGTTCACAACTGTATTCAGCATCTGACATATTGGCCTGCAGTTTTAGGATGGCAGACATCCGAAGTGGCAGCGGGGAACACTCCCCAGATGACTCAAAGCCTTGATGCCATTTTTGCTCTAACAAGTTTTCATTGGCATAACACCAGGTTTCAGTTGGGAGGAAGTCCTGTATTGTAAAGCTGCTGGCTAATCCAATCCCTCCAGTGCTACAATGACCGAGCTACCAGAAGCTACGTCCTGGGGACTGGAGATCCAAGTACATTAAAGTGTTTCAGGGTGGCAAGGGATGCTTACCCCAGTCAGCAGTGGGTTTCCCAGGAATGGAATGCTCTCCCCCCCCACAATCAGCCTGAGATCTAACGTTCCTTATTTTCAGATGGTGCCCCCCACCCCGCCCCACTTCTGAAAACATCCCTTATGTGGCCATTAATTGGCCACTTAAGAGCCTTAATTGGGGCACAGGTGGGTTTCCCATCCAAAATCTTGCCTGCTCCAGTGTAAAATCACTGCAGGGTCGAGACAGGTAGAGTCCCATCTGAGCAAGTTAACTCCCCCAGCCTCAGAACCCGCTTGGTAGAGGAAGGGGGTAAGTGCATAATTCTGGCCATAGTTATCCCTCTTCATGCTCCGAGACCAAAATGTGGATGAAAGGACAACACCACTGCTTTCTATCTGACATCTCTCTTATCTGACTTGTTGTGAATTACATCACTTCAGTACAGAAGTAGTTTCATTGTCAAACTATTCAAGGATATATTTTCCATGTGTATTCTCTTTCTACGCCTTCTGTGGTGATCCAGATTCCTTTGTGCTGGTTACAGACTTTCTCCCCCACTAACAAGTAATGCATCAAAATGGAGGATAATTATATAGACAAATCAATCTGTGGAAATAGAAGGACAGTGCGCTGATTAATTTAACTATTTTTAAACTAAAGGACCATATGACAATGTGAAATAGTTTTATTACAATACATATTGTATGTATTACATAAGAAGGCTGAGATTGTTATACAAATAATTTAGATAGCATCAAAAATGATGGAAAACTTACCAGAAATTGAATAATCAGTTGACAGTTCTGATCTTTGTTCTAAAAGATGCAGTCACCCTTCGTTTTTCTTTTGGTGCATATTATGTTCTTGCACAGTGGATACTTGTTAAACTTTTATTTTGTCCAAACACTTGTTGGCAAACAAAACATGAAATGCAACATGGGCAATTTTAATGACGTTTTTTGGAGGTTGCAACGTACCAACTGCACCAAGGAATGATGTAGGTGTTTGTATTTTGTGTCTGTAAGTATGTCACGGTTTTACAGTTGCACATGCAGGTCAGAGTGGAAAACAGTGTCCATTGCAGGGTCATGTGCTGGTAAGGTGGCTCACTTTAGATAGTCAAGACTTCTATTGTGAACTGCTATTTTTCCAATAGCAGATCTCTTAAAACATAAAATGACAAATAAATCCAACTGCATTGCATGTCAATCACAGCCTAGACAAGATTTTCCTATTAGCTCCATGATGCATATCTCTTTCGTTTATCATCAGGAAAAGGTAGGAAAGAACCTAATTATGATGAGTTTAGATTTGAATCAACTGAGTTAGTTACAACCAAACATCAACTGACAGGCACTACAATACCTTGTGCTTTTCTGATAACTGAAGAACAAGAGCGTGCGCAATAAAATTATATTAGCATTTTCTAGGTAGGGAAACTAAATTACTTAATTTGAACTCTACAATCAGAATATCAAACAAATGCCATGATTCTTTTATAGCTTTATAACAAACTGCTCTTCAGATGTTAATCCACTTTTTTTCAAGTCTCACCTCTTATTTAACTGAACTGTCAGCTGTACAAAGGATTACTCTATTGGCACAGACTGAGTACAACTGGGGCTGGCATTCAGAAATATTGGATTAAATCTAGATAGGGAATTTATCAAAATAGCCGTTGTATTAAACTTTTATATTTAATATTTGAAATGTTGGCCTCTCTTAAGAAATGAGTCCAGAGAAGACTGTTGGTTGCATATCTAACACACAGTTATTCAGGAACAAGGATAGTAAAATTCTAACAAATTTAATGTCTCTTCACACAGGATAACCTGACGTCTGATTTGTTCAGAAAGCTTTTGCACATAGTTGCATCAACACTGATAGAATAGAAAATAGGCATGCATCACTAACCCTATTAACATTGGTATCAATAGGTACAGGAAGGAAATAAATCAAAAACAAGCCATCATCTGTAATTAACTGTACCTCACACAGTGAACTCTACAATTGTACTCACTGCGTAATTCACACCCTATGGACTTAGTATGAAAGTTTGAGGGTCAACACAATTCCATACCAACAGCCTTTATTAGTTTTAGTTTGCTATCAATCCAGTGCCTCAAAGCTGGAAAGTAGAAAGATAGAAGAGCAGATACATATGCAATTTGAGAGAAGAGTGAAAGTAATAGAGAAGTGATAGTGGTGGATTTCAACTTCTCCAACATTAACTGGAGTAGACAAAGTGTGAAATGTTTAGAAGGAGTGGAATTCTTAAAATGTATCCAGAAGAACTTTTTAAGCCAGTACATAGAAAATCCAACAAGACAGGGACTTGTTTTACTTATTTTACTTGACTTAATTTTAGGTCACCAAACTGGACAAGGTATCAGTGGGGTGCATTTTATAGACAGCAATCATAACATCATTAGATTCAAGATTGTTATGGAAAAGGATAAGAATGGGGAAGGCAGATTTTAATAAGACCAGGTGATTTGGTCAGAGTGGTTTGGGTGCAAACAGTTTTAGGTAAACCTGTAACACAACAGTGGGATTTAAGAAAGATACAGGGAGAGTACAGGGTCAACATGTTCCAGTAAAGAAAAAGGATGGGACCAACAAATCCAGTGAACCCTGGATATCAAGGGATATACAGCATTGGTTGAAGAGAAAAAGGGAGGTTTAGGCAGACATCAAGGGCTAAAAGCAGCATAAGCCATGCAGGAATTTAGAATGTTCAACAGAGAACTTCAAAAAGAAAATTAGAAGAGCCAAAAAGCGGACATGAAAGGATACTGGCAGGCAGAATGAAAGAAAATTCTAAGTTGTTTTACAAGCATATTAAGACTAAAAGGATAACTAGGGAAGAGTCGGGCACATTAAGGACCACAGTGATAACATGTGTGGAGCTGGAGGATGTAGGTTGGGTTTGAGATGAATACTTTGTGCCAGTGTTCACTAGTGAGAGAGATGATGTGGGTATATCAGGGAGAAGGACTATGAAACAATTAAATAAACTAACATAAACAGAAAGGAGGTTCTGAGTAGGTGCTATGGTTCAGGTTAGAAACTCCAAAGTGTTTTTTGAAGCCTATGTGAATGTAAGTTTTTCATCTTAAATTTGGCTAGGATGAGCATGAGATACCCATCCGCGAGTCTGAAAGCATTTGGATAGCACTTTGGGAGAGGTGGTCACACTGCAGCTGAAGGTACTTGAGGAAGGAAGGGAATGGGTGACCACTGGCAGTCTAAGACATGTAAGCTGGTAGTTCAGGAGTCCCCTGGGGTCTCGTTTGCAAATCAGTATTCCATTTTGGAAGCTGGTGAGGGTGCTGGTTCCTCCAGGGAGTGCAAACAGAGTCAAGCCTCTGGCACCACCACCAGCCTGTCTGTACATGTGATGGGGAAGAGAGGCAGGGTAATAGTAATAAGGTATTCTATAATCAGGCGTACGGACAGCACTTCTGTGGCTGTCAACCTGACTGCAGGATGGTATGTTGACTCCCTGGTGGTAGAGTCTGGGATGTCATTGAACAGCTGCAGGGCATTCTGAAGGGAGAGGTTGATAAGGCAAAGGTATATGCTGGTATCAATGATATAGACAGAAAAAGAGATGAGGCCTTGCATCAAGAATTCAGGGAGCAAGGCAGTAAACTAAAAGGGTTGCAATATCACAATTACACCCTGTGCCACATGTTAGCAAGCAGAGAAATACGAAGAACGTGCAGATGAATGCATGGCTTAAGGATTTGTGCAGGAGGAAGGGATTTAGATTCCTGGATTACTGGGACCATTTCTGGGGAAGGTGGGACCTATATAAAGCGGGATAGTCTCTATCTGCATCAGAATGGGACTAACATCCTAGAGGGACATTTTCCTAGAGCTGTTGGGAGAAGTTTAAATTAATTTGGCAGGGGGAGGAGACACAGACCATTAGCAGAATAAGGGCGCGGAATCATACAATAACACAAACAAATCAGAGGGAATGCAACTGTATTAAATTTCAAGGGAGTGAGACCAGGCTGGATGGCCTCTACTTTAATGCCAGGAGTGTTGCAGGTAAAACAGATGAGTTGAGGGCAATGATTGACACGTGGAAGTGTGACATAGTAGCCATCATAGGACACAATTGGCAACTCAACATTCTGGGATATAGAATCTTCAGGCGAAACAGAGGAGGAGATAAAAGAGGCGGCGGCGTTGCATTATTAGTTATGGAGTCAATTACTGCAGTAAGAGCGATTATAACTTGTGGAGGGGAGGGGGGCATCAAATGAAGATTTGTGGGTAGAGTTCAGGAATACAAAAGGGGCAGCCGCATTGTTAGGTGTTTATTATAGACTCCCAGATAGTCAGAAGTATATTGAGGAGCAAATATGTGCTCAGTTTGTGGAGGTGTGCAAAAACAATAATAGGGTTATTATATTAGACGATTTCAACTTTCCCAACATTAACTGGGATATACATAGTATTGAGGGCTTGGATGAAGTAGATTTCATGAACTGTATACAGGAGAATTCTTTAAATCAATAGTCAAAAGAGAAAATGCTGGAAAATCTCAGCAGATCTAGCAGCATCTGTAAGGAGAGACAAGAGCTGATGCTGAGTCCAGGTGAACCTTTGTCAAAAACTCATGGTACATGTTGGGGCCAATTTGCATATATCCAGTTTTTAAATCAATATGTGGAAGGAGGGAAGGAGCTATACTGGATCTGATTCTGGGGAATGAAGCTGGACAGATGGTTGAGGCAGTGGTGGGGGAACATTTTAGTGATACCGATCACAACATGGTACAATTTAAGCTGGTTATAGACAAGGAAATAGACAAGCTGCAAAAAAAGTTTTGGACTGGGGAAGAGCAGAGTAAAACAAGACAGGATCTGACCAAGGTAGACTGGCAACAGCTACTAATGGGAAAATCTACAGAAGAGCAGTGGGGGGTATTCAAAAAGGAAATGGGGAGGGTGCAAGCCCATCATATTCTCCTTTAGGGTGATGGGTAGGACTAACAAGTCTAGAGAACCATGGATGACCAGAAGTATTTGGAATACAATGAGAAAGAAGGAAAAGAAAGGTTTTTAAAAAATACAAGGGGGGGGGGGGGGGGGAGAGAGAGAGAGAGAGAGAGAGAGAGAGAGAGAGAGAGATCGATCCGTGAAGGCATTAGAGAGGTATAGAAAGTGCAGGATGGAGCTTAAGAAAACAATTAGGAATGCAAAGAGGGGATATGAGAAAGCTCTGGCCTGTAGGGAAAATCCTAAGATATTCTCTAAGTGTATCAACGGGAAAGAGAAGGACCCATTAGGGATGAAGGCAATCTGTGGGTGGAGCCAGAGGACATTGGTAGAGTGGTGAATGAATACTTCGCATCTGTCTTCACTTAAGAGAATAACAATGATGGTATGGAATTCACGGAGAGAGATTGAGGGGCTCTTGACCAAATTGACATAGGGAAGGACAAGGTATTGGAGGTGTTGGCAGCCTTAAAAGTGGCTAAATCTCCAGGTCTAGATGAATTATGCCCTAGGCTGCTGTGGGAGGCAAGGGAGGAGATTGGAAGGGCTGTGACCAAAATTTTCAATTCCTCTTTGGCCACGGGTGCACCGACCTCAGAAGACAAACACGGGACACGGTGGACAGAGTACCCTTCGTTCTCCAGTACTTCCCTGGAGCAGAGAAACTACGACATCTTCTCTGGATCTTCAACGTGTCACTGATGAAGACGAACACCTCACCAAGGCCATCCCCACACTCCCACTTCTTGCCTTCAAACAACCTCACAATCTCAAACAGACCATTGTCCGCAGCAAACTACCCAGCCTTCAGGAGAACAGTAACCTCAACACCACACAACCCTGCCACAGCAACCTCTGCAAGACATGCTGGATCATCGACACGGATGCCATCATCTCACGTGAGAACACTATCCAACAGGTACACAGCACACACTCTTGCAACTCGATGAACATTGTCTACCTGATACACTGCAGAAAAGGGTGTCCCAAGGCATGGTACATTGGGTAGACCATGCAGATGCTATGACAATAGATGAATGAACACCGCTCGACAATCACTAGGCAAGACTGTTCTCTTCCTGTTGGCGAGCACTTCAGCAGTCATGGGCATTTGGCCTCTGATCTTCAGGTAAACATTCTCCAAGGCGGCCTTCACGACATACAACAGCCAGAGTCACTGAGCAGAAACTGATAGCCAAGATCTGCACACATTAGGACAGCCTCAACCAAGATCTTGGGTTCATGTCACACTATTTGAAACCCCCATGACTTGCCTGGGCTTGCAACATCTCACTTATTGTCCTGTCCGAAAACAATACACATCTCTTTAACCTATGCTCAATGCTATCTCCACTCACATTGTCTACACTTCTAAGACTTGATTAGCTGTAAAGACTTGCATTCCAATCAGTATTCTGTAAACTGTGTGTACCTTTATATGCTCTGTTTGTGATCAGAACTCCCACTCACCTGACGAAGGGGCAAACCACGAAAGCTGGTGGTGTTTACTACCAAATACACCTGTTGGACTTCAACCTGATGTTGTGAGACTTCTTACTGTCCAACGCCGGCATCTCCATATCATGACTACCACTGACATCACAAACTGCTGGCTCCAAGTGGAGAGGATCGCCAAGAAGATCGTGCATATCGACACAAACATCAAGTTTTTACAAAGATGCAAGAAAGCAGACAAGACACCAAAAGGACTACAGATCGCGAACCCACTCAGGTCAACCTATAACACAGACTATGCTGAGAGACTCTGCCGTCGCACCTCTCTCACACTCCTCAACCACTTCATACACCAACTCTACAGCAAATGCCACAAGCTGGAAACGAAGACAGAATTCACATTCACAACTTGTACTCAGGACACAGATCAGCTGCGAAACTCTGCCAAGCAGATGAGACAAAAGAACTACACCAGCTACATGCACACAAAGAACAGGAAACTTGAGAAACTCAGCATCATCACCAGCAGCAACCAAATCTCCCCTGGCACCATAGTAGAAAACAGTACCACCACAGGGAAGTCCATTGTCAATTTGTCGGACTACACACTTCAAGCAGATGAAGTCGAAGTTCTCAGCCGAGGGCTCAATTTCTGCCCCGCCACCAAAATGGATGCTATCAGTCTTGCAGCAGACACAGAGGAATTCATCAGGCGAATGAGGCTGCAGGAGTTCTTCCACAAACTCCAAGAGGCCAACAGCGAACACAATGAGACAGCCAATGAATCGGAACAGCTGACAGAGAGATCCGCAGTGCAGCAACCAAAAAGGAAAAAGTCCAATTGGACTCCTCCGGACTGTGAAACTCTCCTCGTAGCCACAGTCCGGCACCTGTTCTGGTCACTGCAATTAACCAGCACGTTTTTCAGAATGTTTTTCATCAGGAAACTGCTGTTGCAAGTCTTTGTATTAGCTAGAGTTCAGCTCTATACTTAGCCTCTAAAAACCCCTATACAGTGCGAGGAAATCCCTGATATTTCTGCTCACAACCACTTATGTAAAAATAAATGCTCCTCTTGCCCTCACTGTTTTAATAAGGCTCCTTTTGTTCTCAGATGTCCAATCACTGGAAAGTCTCTTTTTATTTACCCCATCCACACCTGTTTAGCTTTAAACAACTCCATCAAATCATGCGGCCATCTCAGCTGTTTCAACTCAAATATCCCTAAGTTTTCAAGTCTTTCTTTCTATTCAGATCTCTGAACCAACATAATTAAAAATAGATTTTCTGGTGATTGATCTCATTGTTCTTCTTGTGAACTTGCTGCATGCAAATTGGCTGTTGCATTTTCCTACATAAGAGCATCTAAGTATAAAATAGGCTGTGAAGCATTCTACAGTGTGCAAGAGCATGAAGATGCCATTATCAATGCAAATTCTTTCTTTCTACAGTGTACACCACAGCATAATAGAGAATGAAAGCTTCATCTATAGCTGATGTATATCAAATCTCATTTAACTGATCTCTCAAGTTCTTACTTGCTTGGGCTGCTATATCATCTTGTTAATTCCTACTTCCACTATCTCAATTTATCTAAGCAGCATTTCGATGACCTGCAGGACTGGCATTTCCAGTTGCGAGGAAGTTCTTGGTTTATTTAGTACAAATATCTCTGATGGGAATGACTATATTCTTGTAATGTTGATATAAATAAATTAATTGATCTACTTGTTTCACTTAATCTTGTATTATTTTGCCTCTTAACCACAATCATTATACATTAATAATATGAAATGCTGGGATATTCCCACAAGATAACACAAGAATTATTGTACCAAGCTTACATGGAACTTTAACAAAGCACAACTTAATCCACCATGTAGCTAAAACAATTCACACAGACCTCATATGGACATCTAGACAGCAGCACTTAAAAGATAGATTTCATTTATTTCAATATAGCACTGTGCAGAATCAATAAAATGCATGGGTTTGGTAGAGTTACAATATTTCCATTTTACATTTGTCATTTGAGTGGCAGTGCCTTGTTTAACCTCCAGTTGTGGTGTCATTAGGACCTCAAGATTATTTTCTCAAGAATAGTCTAATTGACATTCTGAAGTATATATATTTTCCCTCATTTCTGGAACTTAGATCTTTATAAAGCATACTTTTTTGTCAAAACTTGCCTATAAATTGACTTGTTTGACTGTCCCTCATTTTACAAAAATATATAGATGAACTTTTAAATGAATGAGGGATAACTGTCCAGATGTCAAAGTGATCACTGATTGAAACATAATGACCAATTACTTTTCAACAACCATTTAATTGTTATTTTACTGAAGAAGTGAGAAACATTAACTCAACAATCCTTACTTTAAATTGTTTTTATTTCCAGCAAAAGTCAATGCCACATTTATCAACTGATTACTCATTCAAAAGCTTACTCATTAACAGTTGCAATGTTCCTCCTAAACAGAGGGTGTTCCTTAATGCAAACATTTCTCAACACAATCTGAGAGTGTTAATGAAATAAACCAATTAATACATTTTAAGTCAGTAACTTTAGGGTTAGTGCAAAAACTCTAATTGATGCAATTCAAAAAGTTAAACATTTATTCCTGACACAAGGCAAGAAAATTTTCAATTAAAAATCCTCTATTTCAGTGGAAAGTACTGTAAACAAGATAATCTATTGGTTCACCTGTTGGAGCTGAGCTTTGGAGATGCGAATGATAGAAGGCAGCTTGGTGTGGCCTGGAATGAAGGGTAGCTGCCTGCGACCAGGGGAACGTGAATAACTGCTCTCAGCTGACTGGCTCCTGTGCAAATCTGACTGCTTCCTGTGAAGTGGATCCGAATCAGAGGATAGGAATACTACTGGGCTCAGGGATCGGAGGGGATTCTGCATCCTTGGATTGTTGGGATGTGGCAAATGAGTTGTGTTCAGCTGTGAGAACATATGGATGGGAATATTGGTGAATTCAAGATTATGATTGCGTTCTGCTCACATGAAAAATAATGCAAGCATATTATAGGAACACTCATACATTTCTAATATACTTTCAACAGAATTCAGTCTGGAGTGATGTCAATGTCCAAAATGAAAATATATCTTAGTAAAAACAAATTTTCATTCAAACATATAACTAAGCATGCTTTGGGTTACAACTCAAAAAACAGATAACACAGCTTTTTTAAAAAGATTGATAATGAATGGATGAAGAAATGCTCCATCAAGAGCCATAAGATGCTCAAGAGACAACATTGAAACCACATGTTATTTTTTATTTTCATTTCCTTTTTAAGTCACTCAGTTATTCCTCCTTGACTCTGACTGGGGTAAGTTGTCTGGTGGCAGTAGATCAGAAACCCCACCCCAAGTGGCAATTCTTTATGTGCAAGCCTTCACTTCGGTAGTGAGATTTTAACGCACTGAAAACCCATCCATTCACTTGCACAGGATTGAAAATCAGGCTCAGCATGTCAGAGTGATATGACATGCAATGCATTACATCCATGTTCACAGAAGTGGACTTGACAAGTGCAACTGAATGGGAATCATGAGCTAGAATCCCTGTCTATTTTTCCTTCTTAATTCAGGCAAACGGAGGCCAATTGCCTGCTCTCTAAAATCTGCCCTGGCGGAGATTAGTTACTATAGTAGACTACTGGCCTGGATATTTCTTTGCTACACTGTATGAAGCTTTCACCAATAAGGTGATTAAGTGGGTTGCAACTACTACAGTGTGAAACAAACATCTATTATAGGTAAGCCTAGTAACCTCTACGATAAGGTCATGTTCGGCACAACTTTGTGGGCTGAGGGGCCTGTATTGTGTTGTAGTTTTTCTATGTTTCTATTTGTCCAGTACTGACTGACTGTATTGCTGAATTGGGTTGGATTGCAATATCAGTATAGCACTCCTTCTACATATCCCAGATAAAATTACAGTAAATAATGCAGTTCACGTACATAGTGTTACATCCTGAATGGCCTGTCAATGGTGCAAGGTGTTTAAAAAAATTCAGTTAATTTGTTACCAACAGTAATAACAAATACATTTATAATTCATTTCAAAATTCACATTGTATAAAATTTCTGCAATGAAAGTTGCAGAAATGTTGCAATATCTACTTTGCTACATTGGGAAGAACAAAATTCCAGGAGTACAAAAAGCCACTGCACACTTTCATTGACCAGAAGGCTGAGTAGGGCCTAGATGGAGTGGGTAGGAAGAGGCCAATAACCAGGAGTACAGATTGAAAGTAATTGGCTGAAGGCAGCTAAGGTGTAATGTTTTCACCAAAAAGGTGGCGGGGGTCTGGAATGGCAGGAGCCCTGAAAGGACAGTCGAGCAGAAACCCTTGGTTACATGCTTGAGATGCTGACCAACAGCTACATGTAGAAATCAGGCTGGATAACTGTTTAAATTGGTACAGATGCAAGAGACTAAATGGTCTCCTTCTGCACCATAAATGTCTGATTGCACCAGGCTGGTCATGAAGATTTTCTGAATAGCCAAAGGATACAACATGAGTAACAACTTGCATTTTGGTTACACATTTGAATAGAAAAGAAAAATCACAAACAGCCCCATATGCTTGCAAACAACTGCTGAAAATTAGTTGTATGTTAATTTCTATGGTCAGTTTGTGTTAAGGGTAGGGTTAAGATGTGTATGATTAAAGGTGGATTATACAGTTTCCTTTCTTTCAACAAACTATAACAAGAAGCCTCTCTACAAAAGCTTTATACCCTGGAAGCAAAATCCTTTCAGGCAAATCCTTTCTTCACTAAGCTGTAAATGTATAACTAAATAAGGACTGAAATGAAGTAAAAGTAAATTAAAATACAACTTTTTTAAGTAAATTACTAAACTTGCTTAAATAACAGCCCTTTTTGTACTTGAGATGTTTCTATTGCATGTCCATGTCCAAGAAACCTTCAATGAGCTAACACCATCAACACAACAATGAGTCAAGCTATGACTTCCAGAAATTCTTTTTATAATTAATATACACAATGATTCTTCAAAGAGTACCACAGAATTTACTTAAATCTCATTCCTTCATCAATGGAAAAATTTACTGAAAATAAAATAATTGGGGGAAATCTTTTTTTTAGGAACAACAAAAATAAACATTTCTATAAAATATTAGATAACTCCAATTTTTATCTGTACTAACTACTGCTGAAGAAAGCAATTCTAAATCACTATGTTCAGATATGTTTACATGCAGTTGTGGCAAATGAAATATTGCATGCTGAAATATTTTTAAAAATATTTTACAATATATTCTAGGTAATTGTTGTTTTCATATTTGGGAATGCTTGAAAACAATGAAGTTTGGAAAATTCTGGAAGCACTGAACCCTGGTGTGGTCTAATCAACAGGATGGTTCTGAATTGAAGTCTCGAATATAAACAAGAACATTTATAACACCTTTAACATAGCAAAACATCTCAAAACACTTCACAGGAGCATTACCAGACAAAACGTGATGTTGAACCATGAGAACAGATAAGGGGTAGGTTTAAAAGAGCCTCTTAAAGAAAGAAAGATTCAAGAAGTTTAGGGAGAGAGGGTGGTTTGTGTCTGGAACAAGCTGCCAGAGGTAGTACTAGAGTCATAGAAGTTTACAGCATGGAAACAGGCCCTTCGGCCCAGCTTGTCCATGCCGCCCTTTTTTTTAAAACCCCTAAGCTAATCCCAATTGCCCGCATTTAGCCCATATACCTCTATACCCATCTTACCCATGCAACTATCTAAATGCTTATTAAAAGACAAAATTGTACCTGCCTCTACTACTACCTCTGGCAGCTTGTTCGAGACACTCACCACCCTCTGCATGAACAAATTGCCCCTCCGGACATTTTTGTATCTCTCCCCTCTCACCTAAAACCTACGTCCTCTAGTTTTTGACTCCCCTACCTTTGGGAACAGAAATTGACTATCTAGCTGATCTGTGCCCCTCATTATTTTATCGACCTTTATAAAATCACCTCTCAGCCTCCTATGCTCCAGAGGAAAAAGTCCCAGTCTATCCAGCCTCTCCTTATAACTCAATCCATCAAGTCCTGCTGACATCCCAATAAATCTTTTCTGCACTCTTTCTAGTTTAATAATATCCTTTCTATAATAGGGTGACCAGAATTGCACACAATATTCCAAGTGTGATCTTACCAATGTCCTGTACAACTTCAACAAGACATCCAACTGCTGTATTCAATTCTGACCAATGAAACCAAGCATGCCGAATGCCTTCTCCACCATTCTGTCCACCTGTGACTCCACCTTCAAGGAGCTATGAACATGTACCCTTAGATCTCTTTGTTTTGTAATTCTCCCCAACGCCCTACCATTAACTGAGTAAGTCCCGCCTTGGTTCAATCTACCAAATGCATCACCTCTAAATTAAACTCTATCTGCCATTCATCAGCTCACTGGTCCAATTGATCAAGATGCCGTTGCAACTGTAGATAACTTTCTTCACTGTCCACCATGCCACCAATCTTGGTGTCATATAGAGGCGGGTACAATTTTGTCTTTTAAAAAGCATTCAGACAGTTACATGGGTAAGATGGGTATAGAGGAATATGGGCCAAATTGGAATGAGCTTAGGGGTTTTAAAAAAAAGGGCAGCATAGACAAGTTCTATAACTTCTATGACTCTGACTTCCAGAAATTACGGTGAGTCATCTGAAGGCATTGTCACCAATGGAGGAATGACTAAAAATGGGATGGGGCAAAGGCCAGAATTAGAGGAATGCAGAGGTCTTAGATGAGGTTATAGAAATGGAAAGTTCAGGCCATGGAGGAATTTGAAAAAAAGAGGGGGGGGGGTGGTTCTGCTCCGGTTTTCAGATTTTATACCATTCAATTGTCCCTTTTCCCCCTGCCAATGACACAACAGGAATACAGACTTTAAAAATTGGGATTCCTACTTGCATCTATTTAACTATGCATATCAGGATTTGATGTCTGATAATGGGGAGTGGGGGAACTAAGTTATCCATTCACATTGGCCTGAACATGGCAGGTTCCCCCAAGATCAGAACCCACCACAGATGAGAGGGGTGAAAAGAGAAAGAGAGAGCGGGAGAGGGGGAAGAGAGAGAGAGAGCAAGAGTTAGCAAGCACAGGGCCAGGACAAACTCCAGCTTTTTGACCCAGGAGTATTACCAACTGAGCCACGGGTGACAGTATCCGATGTCTGGCAAAAGACAAAGCCTGTGCCTTTTAAAACAGAGCATAACTGAGTAATATTGCAAACAAAGTTGTTACAAAAGGTAGAAGATAAATTTAGATATAACATTCTCTTACATTTTATATTTCACAATAAAAACCTGCAGTCTAAAAAAATGGTATAAGCACGCACATTAATTCACTAAGTACTTCCCCTCTTTCCACTCCCTTCCTTAGAATATGGACAGATTAATGAATATAGCTATGGTGTACAGTGACACCCCCCACACCCCTTTTTTCGGTAAGAACATACTTAACTGTCTCTTTCTTAAAGCCTAAATATTTTCTTTAAAACCCTAACACATGGATGACCTTACTGTGATTCATGCACACACCAGCTGCTAACTCTTCAGCAGTGCTCAGGTTTTAGTTTGGTATTGATTTTCCATCAATTTTCTCATCTCTCAACCTTCACTAGCCTCCATTAAAGATGATGAAGGTCAAGTCACCATCAGTCTGGAGGAATAGAACAATACTGGTTGAGTGACCCAATTATGGTTAACCCAATAGAACAGTTACGAATCTCAGTTACAAATCAGCTAATCAATGCATCATATTACGAGATATACTCTTCACGGCAGATAATCCGGCTATCCATCAAGGCATGTCTCAACGTTCACGTCTCAATATAACGGTCCCCTCAGCTTATTAATCTTTTTGTTCAATTCTGTGTAATACCTCAAATGCTTAAAACTATTACCAGTTCATCTGGTGAATTAATGTGACATGAACACATCAAGGGGGTTGTAATATTTTGCACAATTACCAGTAATTAACCAATCAGAAAAATCCTCTCTATTTTGGCACAAGAACTAAAAAAATGACATTTATAGAATCCCTTTAATATAGTAAAGAATCCCAAAGAGTTTCACAGGAGTTTGATCAGAGAAAAACCAAGGCAAAGGAGGAGATATCAGAACAGATGATCAAAGAAATGGGTCTAACACTGTGTCTTAATATTGCATTTTTTAAAGTCTGAACTGCCCTTTGAAATACAAATAAAACTTTTAGACTGTTAATCCTGAAATTGAAGAGTCAGGAAAGTAGCAAACATGGTTACTCAGTATGGGATGACAAATCTTGGGTCATATCACAGAACACAATTCCAAGTACAATGCAGGGAAATAGAAATTAACTACAGGCCTATGTGACAGAAATTGACCAAGTACTTCCCCATTTTTTTCTCATTACAGTGACACATCTTATGGTCAGTAAAATACAGGTACTTTATGGAATTGTTAGTCCAATACTTAAGCTGCACCTACCAGAGATGCTGCCATTACACTGATGAGGAGATGTGGCGTGACTGGGGTAAACACAGTATGAAGTCTTACAACACCAGGTTAAAGTCCAACAGGTTTATTTGGTAGCAAAAGCCACTAGCTTTCAGAACGCTGCCCCTTTGTCAGGTGATTGCTACCAAATGAACCTGTTGGACTTTAATCTGGTGTTGAGAGACTTCTTACTGCCATTACAATGCCCCGTGGACTTATTATTTCCATAAAGTGCGGATTTGGTTTTTGAAAAGTGCGGATTCGGTTTTTGAAAAGTGCTGATTCACGAGATGCGAAAAACAGTCACACCTGACACCATACAAGTGGGATAAACACTCAACTAGTGCACGATATATGTACCATGCACCCAATGAAATATTAGAGGTCTGTACCTGTGTTAGCTCAACTAGGTGGATTAGAATGCAAAAACAAATGCTGACTAAGCTACTATCCCATTCAATATTTCTAACCAAGTATAATTATATCATTCCATTGATGAACCAATTTATAATTTTTAACACCGTATTTTTCACCCAATGCCAATCTGGTACGCCACATTAATCTTACACTTTTAATAGGTGTGGAGAACTTTCTATTGACTAACACAGAAAGCAGATGTTGGCATATCCTTTGAATGCAGAATGGTCCAGTACAGAGGAATCTGAGTGTTCTCATACACAAATCACAACAATTTAGCATGCAGGTACAGCAAGCAATTAGGATGGCAAATGGATTGTTGACATTTATCGTGAGTTGTTTCGAATGTACAAGTTCCGTGCAGGAAGTACGGAAGGCATGGTGAGATCTAAAGTATTGCATAAAATTTTGGTCTCCTTATTTAAGGTGGGGATATTGAAGGCAATTCAAAGAAGGTTCACTAGTTAGGTTCTGCCACAAAGGGCCCGATTTCACCATCACGCTGTGACCATTTTTGGGTGTGAAAACTTGATAAAGGAGGTGTGAGGCAAGTAGCATGGTAAGTGTGGGTGAAAAGGGATGCACTGCCGCTCTGCCATACATCAATGGAGGGGAAGGGGTGGGGGGGGGGTTCCGCTGCCACTCTGCCTGAGATCAGTGGAGGGGAAGACGGGCTGCTGCCACTCTGCCTGACATCAGTGGAGGGGAAGGGGGGGTCAGCTGCCACTATGCCTGACATTAGTGGAGGGGAAGGGGTGTCTACTGCCATTCTGCCCAAGATGGAGATATCGGCATTGGACTAGCATAAACACAGAAAGAAGTCTCACAACATCAGGTTAAAGTCAAACAGGTTTATTTGGTAGCAAACGCCACTAGATTTCGGAGCGCTGCTCCTTTGTCAGAGTCTGTGCTTTATATGCTCTGTCTGAGGCCAGAACTCTCCACTCACTTGAAGAAAAGGGAAACCTCGAAAGCTAGTGAGTTTACTATCAAATAAATCGGTTGGACTTAAACCTGATGTTGTCAGACTTTTCACAGGGATAGTGCCAGAGGACTGGAGAGTGGTAAATGTTATTCCTCTTTTCAAGAAAGGAAATAGGAATGACCCTGGAAATTATAGGCCAGTTAGTCTTACTTTGGTGGTCTATAAGTTAATGGAAAGGGTCCTGAAAGATAGGATTTATGACCATTTGGAAAGATACAGTTTATTCCGGGATAGTCAGCATGGTTTAGTGAGGGGTAAGTCCTGCCTCACAAATTTGACTGAATTCTTTGAGGAGGTAACTAAGTGTGTGAACGAAGGTAGAGCAGTTGGTGTCATATATATGGATTTTAGTAAGGTTTTTGATAAGGTTCCCCATGGTAGGCTCATGAAGAACATAGAACATAGAACACTACAGCACAAACAGGCCCTTTGGCCCATGAGTTGCGCCGATCACATCAACACCTACCAATCTATAGACCTATCTATAACCCCCAATCCCATAAAACCCCATATACTCATCCAGAAGTCTTTTAAAAGACCCCAGTGAGTTCGCCTCCACCACCACTGACGGCAGCCGATTCCATTCACTCACCACCCTCTGAGTGAAAAACTTACCCCTAACATCACTTCTGTACTTTCCTCCCCGCACCTTAAATCTGTGTCCTCTCATAGCGACCATTTCAACCCGGGGAAATAGCCTCTGAGAATCCACCCTATCTATTCCTCTCAACATTTTATAAACTTCTATCAGGTCGCCTCTCAACCTTCGTCTCTCCAGGGAAAAGAGACCTAGCTCCCTCAACCTAACTTCATAAGGCATGCCTCCCAGTCCAGGCAACATCCTTGTAAATCTCCTCTGTACCCTTTCAATAGCTTCTACGTCTTTCCTATAGTGAGGCGACCAGAACTGCGCACAGTACTCCAAATGAGGCCTGACAAGGGTCTTATAAAGTTGCAGCATTACCTCCCGACTCCTAAACTCAATCCCTCGATTAATGAAGGCCAGTACACCATACGCCTTCTTGACCACATCCTCCACCTGCGAGGCCGATTTAAGAGTCCTGTGGACCCAGACCCCAAGATCCTTCTGCTCTTCAACACTACTAAGACAAACGCCCTTGATAGTGTACTCGTTCATCCCGTTGGTTCTGCCAAAATGGACGACTACGCATTTATCCGCGTTGAAGTCCATCTGCCACTTCTCCGCCCAGTCCTGCATCCTATTTATGTCCTGCTGCAACTTTTGACATCCTTCCAGACCATCCATAACACCACCAACCTTCGTGTCATCAGCGAACTTACTTACCCATCCCTCCACTTCCTCATCCAGGTCATTTATGAAAATGACAAACAGCAAGGGTCCTAGAACAGATCCCTGGGGCACTCCACTGGTGACTGACCTCCATTCAGAAAAAGACCCATCCACAACCACTCTCTGCCTTCTGCAGGCAAGCCAGTTCTGGATCCACAAGGCCAAAGGCCCTTGGATCCCATGCCCTCTCACCTTCTCAAGAAGTCTTGCATGGGGGACCTTATCAAACGCCTTGCTGAAGTCCATGTACACCACGTCCACGGCACTTCCTTCGTCAATGTGTTCAGTCACATTATCGAAGAACTCAACTAGGCTCGTAAGGCACGGCCTGCCCTTGACAAATCCATGCTGACTATTCCTGATCATGTCAAACCTCTCCAAATGGTCGTAAATCTTGTCGCTCAGAAGCCTCTCCATCAGCTTACCAACCACTGAGGTCAGACTCACCGGTCGGTAATTTCCCGGGCTATCTCTGTTCCCTTTCTTGAAAATAGGAACTACATCCGCAATCCTCCAATCTTCCGGAACCTCTCCCGTCTCCATTGACGACGCAAAGATCATCGCCAGGGGCTCTGCAATCACTTCCCTCGCCTCCCACAGTATCCTGGGGTACATCCCATCTGGTCCCGGCGACTTATCTATCTTGATAGAATTCAACAATTCAAACACATCCTCCACCTTAATATCCACAAACTCAATCTTTTCCATCTGCTGCAAATCCGTAGCAAAATCTCCCAGATCAGCTTCCACCGTGAATACTGAGGCAAAGTACTCATTAAGCACCTCTGCCATTTCTTCTGGTTCCACACAGACCTTTCCCCCTTCACCTTTTATAGGTCCTATCCCTTCTCTTCTCATCCTTTTACCTTTCACATATTTATAGAAGGCTTTGGGATTCTCCTTAATCTTACCCGCCAAGGTCTTCTCATGACCCCTTCTGGCTCTCCTAATTTCCCTTTTAAGCTCCTTTCTACAGTCCTTATACTCCTCAAGATCCTTAACCTCTCCTAGATCCCTGAACCTTTTATACACCTTCCCTTTCCTCCTGACTAGGTTCAACACAGCCTTCGTGCACCACGGTTCCCGCGACCTACCAAAACCCCCTTGTCTCATCTGAACGTTGTCATGCAGAGCTCCAGACAAACATTCCTTGAATATCTGCCACCTTTCTTCGGTACTTTTCCCTAAGAACGCCTCCTTCCAGTTTATTTGTCCAAGTAACTTCCTGACTTCTTCATATCTCCCCTTACTCCAGACAAACACCTTCCTAGCCTGCCTGATCCTATCTCGTTCCAATGCAATTGTGAAGGAGATAGAATTATGGTCACTATTCCCAAGATGCTCTCCTACCGAGAGATCCATCACCTGCCCTGGTTCATTCGCCAGTACCAGGTCAAGTACAGCCTCTCCCCTCGTAGGCTTATCCACATACTGTGTCAGGAAACCTTCCTGAACACACCTAACAAACTCCTCCCCATCCAAACCCCTTACCCTAGGGATATTCCAGTCGATGTCTGGGAAATTGAAGTCTCCCATCACGACAACTCTGTTATTAATACATCTCTCCAGAATCTGTTTCCCTATCTGCACTTCAACTTCCCTGTCACTATTGGGCGGCCTATAGAATACACCCAGCAAAGTTTTCGACCCTTTGCTGTTCGTAACTTCCACCCACAGAAACTCTGTAGATAGTCCCTCCACGGCATCCTCTATCTCTGCAGCCATGACACTGTTCCTGATCAACAGTGCCACTCCACCACCTCTTCTGCCACCCTCCCTGTCCTTCCTGAAGCATCTGAAACCTGGCACCTGAAGTACCCAGTCCTGTCCCTGAGACATCCAAGTCTCCGTAATGGCCACCACATCACATTCCCAAGCAGCAATCCACACTCTAAGCTCATCTACCTTATTCACTACACTCCTTGCATTAAAATGTATACACTTCAGCCCCTCAGTCTGGGCATTTCCCTTCTCCACCCCCTGTCTAACCTCCCTCCCATACTGCCTGCGGTCCTCCCCTACCTGGGAGCTAACCTCCTCCGTCCCAGTTTCCCCATCACAATTCCCTCCCCCCATCCTTTCTAGTTTAAAGTCCCCCCGGTAGCCTTAGCCAGTCTTCCCGCCAAGATATTAGTCCCCTTGGGATTTAAGTGCCACCCGTCCTTACTGTACAGGTCCCACCTACCCCTGAAGAGGTCCCAGTGATCTAGGAACCGAAATCCCTGCCCTCTACACCAGTCCCTCAGCCACGCATTCAGCCACCACCTCATTTCATTTCTTCCCTCATTCTCCCGTGGCACAGGCAGCAATCCTGAGAATACTACCTTCGCTTTTCTCTTCCTCAGCTGCCTACCCAGTTCCCTATAGTCCCTTTTCACGAGTGCCTCCCTCTTCTTGCCTACGTCAGTAGTACCTATATGCACTACAACCTCTGGTTCCTCACCCTCCCCTTTCAGGGTGTCTGGGACATGCCCAGAGACATCCCGAATCCCAGCCCCAGGGAGACAAACCACCATCCGCGACTCCCGTCTACGTCCACAAAAACGCCTGTCCGCCCCCCTCACTGTGGAGTCCCCTATTAGCACTACCTTTCTGCTCTCTTTTTTGATTTTTTGACTTACTGGCTCAGCTCCAGAGACCTGGCCACCGCTTCCTCCCTCAGATGAGCTGTCCCCCCCAGTAGTACTCAGGCAGGAGTACTTACTTTGAAGGGGGACATCCACCGGAAGAAGATAAGGAGGTGTGGGATAGAAAGAAATTTGGCCAATTGGATAAGTAACTAGCTGTCTCTTAGAAGACAGAGGGTGGTGGTGGAGGGAAAATTTTCAGACTGGAGGCCAGTTACCAGCAGTGTACCACAGGGGTCACTGCTGGGTCCTCTGCTTTTTGTGATTTTTATCAATGACTTGGAAAAGGGGCTGAAGGGCGGGTTAGTAAATTTGCTGACGACGCCAAGATTGGTGGAGTAGTGGGTGAGGTGGAGGGCTCTTGCAGGCTGCAAAGAGACATTGATAGGATGCAGAGCTGGGCCGAAAAGTGGCAGAGTTTAACCCTGATAAATGTGAGGTGATTCATTTTGGTAGGACAAACTTGAATGCAGATTACAGGGTCAACGGCAAGGTTCTGAGGAATGTGGAGGAACAAAGAGATCTTGGGGTTCACATCCACAGATCTCTGAAGGTTGCCACTCAAGCGGATAGAGCCGTGAAGAAGGCTTATAGTGTGTTAGCATGCATTAACAGGGGTTTGAGTTTAAGAGCCGAGGGGTTATGCTGCAACTACACCGGACGTTGATGAGACCACATTTGGAATAGTGTGTTCAGTTCTGGTCACCTCACTATAAGAAGCACGTGGAAGCATTGGAGAGAGTGCAGAGGAGATTTACCAGTATTCTGCCTGGTTTGGAGGGTAGGTCTTATGAGGAAAGGTCAAGGGAGCTGGGGCTTTTCTCTTTGGAGTGGAGGAGGATGAGAGGCGACTTAATAGAGGTTTATAAGATGATGAGAGGGATTGATAGAGTGGACGTGCAGAGACTATTTCTTCGGGTGGATGTAGCTATTACTAGGGGACATAACTATAAGGTTCATGGTGGGAGATACAGGAGGGATGTCCGAGATGAGAACATAAGAAATAGGAGCAGGAGTAGGCCATCTGGCCCTTCGAGCCTGCCCCGCCATTCAATAAGATCATGGCTGATCTGTCGTGGCTCAGTTCCACATTCCCGCCCTCTCCCCATAACCCTTAACCCCCTCTCTTATCAAAAACCCATCAACCCGCGTCTTAAAAATGTGGCGAGGTAGCCTCCACCGCTTCAACGGGCAGAGAATTCCAGAGATTCACCACCCTTTGAGTGAAGAAGTTCTTCCTCAACTCCGTTCTAAACCGCCTCCCCTTCATCTTGAGGCTGTGCCCCCTAGTCCTACTGTCCTTTCTGAGCGGGAAGAGTCTCTCCACCTCTATCCTATCCATCCCATTCATCATCTTATATGTCTCAATGAGATCGCCCCTCATTCTTCTAAACTCTAATGAGTACAAGCCTAGTTTATTCAGCCTCTTCTCATAGCTCAATCCCCTCAACTCCGGTATCAGCCTAGTAAACCTCCTCTGCACTCCCTCCAAGGCCAAAATATCCTTGCGTAAGTGCGGCGACCAAAACTGCACACACTACTCCAGCTGCGGCCTCACCAATGCCCTATACAGCCGCAGCAAGACCTCCCTACTTTTATATTCAATCCCCCTCGCTATGAAGGCCAGAGTGGTTGGGGTGTGGAATAGACTGCCTGCTGTGATAGTCGGACACTTTAGGAACTTTTAAGCAGTTATTGGATAGGCACATGGAGCACTCCAGAATTATAGGGAGGGGATAGTTTGATCTTGGGATTGGACATAGCTCGGCACAACATTGAGGGCCGAAGGGCCTGTACTGTGCTGCTATGTTCTATGTCATACTATCTGTAATCCCCATGAGTTGCCTGGACTTGCAAAATCTCACTAACTGTCCTGTCTGGTGACAATACACATTTCTTTATCCTGTGCTTAATGCTCTTTCCACTCACATTGTCTGTACCTTCAAGACTTGATTAGCTGTAAAGATTCGTATTCCAATCATTATTATGTAAATTGAGTTTGTGTCTTTATATGCCCTGTTTGTGAACAGAACTCCCACTTAGCTAACGAAGGAGCAGCGCACCAAAAGCTAGTGACATTTGCTACCAAATAAACCTGTTGGACTTTAACCTGGTGTTGTGAGACTTCTTACTGTGTTTACCCCAGTTCAACGTCGGCATCTCCACTTCCCTGCCTGAGATCAGTGGCGGGGAAGGGCAGTCCACTGCCACTCTGCCTGAGTAAAAAGTCTGACAACACCAGGTTTTAGTCCAACCGATTTATTTGATAGTAAACGCACAAGCTTTCGAGGTTTCCCTCTTCGTCAGGTGAATGGAGAGTTCTGATCTCAGACAGAGCATATAAAGCACAGACAGTTTAGAGATTACTGATTAGAATGCGAATCAGTGCTCCTTCCACTCACATTGTCGGCCACTTTAGGACTTGAACAGCAGGTTAGGTGTAAAGATTCGCATTCTAATCAGTAATCTCTAAACCGTCTGTGCTTTATATGCTCTGTCTGAGGCCAGAACTCTCCATTCACCTGATGAAGAGGGAAACCTCGAAAGCTTGTGCGTTTACTATCAAATAAATCGGTTGGACTAAAACCTGGTGTTGCCGACTTTTTATTGTGTTTACCCCAGTCCAACGCCGGCACATCCACATCACTCTGCCTGAGATCAGTGGCAGGGAACAGCGGTCCACTGCCACTCTGCCTGAGATCAGTGAAAGGAAAGGGGGGGTCTGCTGCCACTCTGCCTGAGGTCAGTGAAGAGGAAGGAAGGGGATCCGTGTGTGTGTGTGTGTGTGTGTGTGTGTGTGTGTGTTGGATGGGTGGTTTACTCTGCCTAGCATCAGTGGAAAGGAAGGGGGTGGTGGGGAGAGGAGCCCGCAATCAGTCGGGGTGGCGGGTGTTGGGGGGGGATAAGGGGGTCAGTAATATTGGGGAGGTGGGGCAATATTTGTGGGAGCAAGAGGGAGGCATTATCTGGCCCAGGAGGGATTTGGCAGGGGGGGAGCATTCTATCATATTTTTGCTGCACATTGTAGTTGGAAATGCTGACGAGAGCTGCAGGATTTTGGGTGTGTTAAGCCCTGCCCACCGGCTTGTGCAGCACGATTCGGAATTACTGATATTTCTGCAGACAGAGTGCATACAGGGGTGCCTGAGAATGAGTCTAAAAACTTCCAGTTTCAAGTTCACCCAGCACTTAGAATCAAAATGGTAAAATAGGGCTCGAAGAGTTGTCTTACGATGAAGGATTCAGTGAAGTTGAACGAAAACAAATTGGAGTTTAAAAGAATGAGAAGTGATCTTATTAAAACATACAAGATTCTCAGGGGACAAAAACAAAATACTGCAGATGGTAGAAATCTGAAATCAAAACGAAAAATGCTGGAAATGCTCAGGTCTGGCAGCATCTGTGGACAGTAACAGAGCTCACTGCCTCGATTCTCCCAAAAGTGCTGAATTGGTGGGAAAACTAAATCCTGACTGTTCTGTCAGTTCAGCCTCTCGTCTGAATCTCTGCACTCTGCACAGAAGAAGTCCCAGTCGGAAATCTCATAAAAACCCAAGCGGGGGGCAGGGCCTATTAGCACCGGAGTTTGACAGATCTGGAGCTCTGCACATGGGTAGTGGCCCCAAACTGTCAACCTCCCGTATGCTGGCCAGCTCAACCTGCGGTGCTGCCCCTCCAGCCCTTGCATGACCCAATCACGGCCCCCACAACAATTCCCAGGCCAACCCTGACCGCCACTCCCCCATCAACCTGGTAGACCACCCCTCCCCCAGCCCACTCCAATCACTGCTCTCCCTCCATCTCAGACCGATCCATGCTGCAGAACCTCCCGCTCCCACTGATCACCCCTAGGTCCCACCTACAATCCTCGGCACTGGGCATGGGCACTTTGCCTCTTCCCCAGGGGCACAGGCTGGCACTGCCAGAGTGCCCATGACCAGGGGGCACTCCCTCCCCACTGCCCAACCCCTGCGCGGCCCCAAGTGCCCCCCCCCCTTCATTCCGGCAGGGTCTCCCACAAGTTCCCCGAATATGGGGAGCTAGTCTGAACCCCGCCGGAATGAAGCGGGGTGGGAGATTTGATAGGGATGTGAAAGGTCCTGATAATTACCTAGTAAGCATATTTAAAACAGATTAAAAACAGATTTAAATGACTTGCCTGCCTTCCTGCCATTTTCCAGCGTGGTTTGAATGGTGACTGTTTGCTGGGTCTGGGAAATGCCCGTGTGTTCCCGGCACATGCGCCCAACCCTGTTCAAGGCAGCGTGTCTCCCACCGCGACCCGACAGAAAAATTGCAGGTCACAATGGGCTCACGTTTCAAGTCAAGATGGCCCTTCATCTGAATATTCTCAGAAGGTTTGACAGGGTAGATTCCCCCTAGTGTAGGAATCAAAAATTAAGGGACACAAGTTTCAAAATAAAGGAGTCTTCCATTTAAGATGGAGATGAGGAATTTCTTATCTCAATAGAGTCATTAAATCTTTGGAGATCTGCAAGGACTGAGACATTGAATATATTCAAAAGTAATTGATTCCAAATTATTTTATAAAATGAAAAGCACTATAGGGATGCAAGTTAGTTCATTTTCTTTTCCAAGTATTGCACTTTAAATTATTCTCTGCTTCAATACTAACTCATAGTAGAGCAATTGAATGATTATCCTGCGTCTTTGTCACATTACTAATTCTCAAAACAGTGGAGAAAACCTTTAAATTCTCACTGTCTCAAATGCTTTTATTATCGTGAGAATCTCTGTCCTTTAACCACCTATAGCATAGTGATTTTAAAAGAAATCACTTGTAATTATAATCTTTTTTCCATGGTATAATTCCAGTGGCAGTAGCTGCATATCCTTCCTCTGATGAAGTGTCCAGAACTGCATACAACATTTCTACTACATAAGATATTAGTTAGGTCAGAAAGTTAGCATTGCTTCTTACTTCTACATGCGTATAATCTAAAATTCTTCTTCGCCATTGTTATGGTCTTTCCTACCTGTCATTCATTGTCAATTTTAAAGTTCTAAATATCTACACTCCTAGATGCCTTTTCATAAATCTTTCATCAAGAGCAGCAAAAAATAAATACTGATCAGCTTTCTCTTCATTAAGACAAATGTGAGTTTCAGAAACATTTAAAGCTGAGCTTTAAGCCTCCAACAACATGACATTGGATTCTATCAATGAGAGTCTAGTGCTGCTATCTGGCACATCAGACACAATGGCAGAGACAGACAGACAGATGGGATGGGGCAAATTAGTACCAGTCCTTATAGACTGCATCCAAAAACACTTCAAAAAAGAAATCTTTATCTTAACTTTACATGATTCCGAGACTGCATTTTCAAAATACTCTCATTATTAACCTGTGATAGCTTATCAACATCTCTCATTGAATAGTGCAGTTCAGCAATTACATAAACATGTAGTTCTAAAACCACACTTTTCACTAGTGGGTACCTGTTCTCTTCCTGCTTCTGGAGATCGTGGATGTCCCTTGTTTGGACTGGCTGCTTCCAATTTTATTCTTTCCTCTTGAAGAGGATCTTCTGCTAAGACATCTGGCTCCTCATCATCTGTTCTTCCAGATGGACTGGTCAGTTTTTGGCCATGACCACCATCAGTCCTGAAATCTTGAAGGTCACGGTCCTTATCCACAATGACCCACTCCTTGGAGTCAACCTCCTGCCTGCAGGAGCTTAAATTGACTGCTACAAATCCATTGCTAATGACAGCATCACCATGCTCAGGAGATTCCACAGAGACAGGCTTTGAATAGTCTGGCATGTACTCCTCATCAAAGTGCCACACCCTGTCAGTACGAGTAGCAGCAGAGGCTTTCAGGGGCTGGGTAGCAGCAACATCCTTCAACAAGCCCAAGTCTTCCTGAGCCTTAGTGGAGCTGGACACAAAAATGCATATCATTAACAGATTCAAAATAATAAATAAATATTAGGGACAAATCATCATCTTTCCTTGTTATTTGTCAGATTTCTTCCATTAAACCTGAACAACATTTCTGCTACAAGGTCATTATATCTTTTCAAAAAGGCATAAGTATTAAAATGAATTTTGATTATTAGCCAAACTTCTCATCTACTTGCAATACTTTTTCTGACAAGCTATAGAGTGGAATACAATAATAAATAATCGATGTATTTTACTAGCATGTTTAGGCATCTTATCAGATTTTGTTTAAAACCCAAAACTTCAATGGGAACAAGAGTCAGACAAAAGATACACTATATCAAAAATCTGGAATCCATTTGATGTAAATGTCCGATGTATTAAAACATATTATAACAATCCAAAGAAGTCATTTAATAAGGTTTTCAGACTTCTAAGATTCTCCGTTGAAGAGATGGTGGTTAGTGGCTTGACATTTAAGAAGCATGGCAATTTATGTTCAATTGTATTTCCTTTACAACCTTGGAGAGTGGGGAGGGTCACAAATTCTATCAAAAGGGCTCCATACTAATTTATTGGGAGGAGTATTTCAGCTTCCTTTCAATACTACTGCAATATATTCAAATTTTAGAATTGATTTGCAGCATAATAGAAAAGTACTAGACAAATCACATTGTCAGGAATGTGGAATGTGGCTCAAAGAAAAATTAATGATAAATAGCTGAGTTGGAGAATATTGAAACATTTGGAAAGAAACCAAATTATTTATTTTTTTTCGGCAAGTGATCAGAGGGGGACCAAGGCAGCTCGCCCTCAAGATGGTGGTGAGTCATCTTCTGGAACCGCTGCAGGACGGAGTTCCAAGATTTTGGCCAGGACATTGTGGGGATTGGAGGGGGAACTAGCAAGGTGTTCCCACATATCTGCTGTCCTTGTCCTTCTGGGCAGTAGAGGGTTTGAAGGTGACGTTAAAGGAGCCTTGGTTAGTTGTCACAACAGCGCAGTACAGGCCCTTCAGCCCTCTATGTTACGCCAACCTGTGAAACCAATCTAAAGCCCATCTAACTAAACTATTCCAATATCATCCATATGTTTATCCAATGACCATTTAAATGCCCTTAATGTTGGCCTATAGTACACACTGCTGTCACTGTGCGTTGGTGATGGAGACAGCGAATGTTTCCAGTGGTTCAATCAGGTACTGTTTGCTTTGTTCTGGATGGTGTTGAGCTTCTTCAGTGTTGTTGGAACTGCACTCATCCAACAAGTAAGAGTATTCCACCATACTCCTGACTTGTATCTAGTAGAGGGAGCAAGATGGCTTTGGGGAGTCAGGAAGTAAGGTAGTCTCTGCAGAATTCCTAGTCTATATGGAACAACCATTAATTTAAGTAGTGACTAGGAGACTAAGGGGAGTAATTAGAAGAAACATCATTATGGGACAGCATGGTGGCATAGTGGATAGTGATTCCCGGTTTGGGTCACTATGTGTGGAGTTTGCACGTTCTCCACGTGTCTGTGTGGGTTTCCTCTAGGAGCCCTGATTTCCTCCCACAGTCTGAAAGATGTGCTGATTAGGTGCACTGACCTGAACAGGGGCCGAAGTGTGGCAACTAGGAGAATTTCACAGGATCTTAATTGCAGTGTTAATGTAAGCCTAACTTTATGGAGACAGCTGTGGAACATGTAGTCATTGCATGCTGCAAGGAGTAGCTGAAGCAAAGGCCATTGCTTATTAAAGAGAAAAGTCAATAAATATCTGAAGCAGACAAAGAGCAATGCTTTTGGCTTTTTGACACAGGCACAATGAGCTCTAACCTTTAGCTGCTCTATTTAAACAATCTCATTAGCAACTACCTACTAACAATTGCACTACCCTTTATTGCTTCTGCATCACTCTTCATTTTAGCTGAACAGACAATTATCCATTAGACTTTAAGATATGTGGCTAAATCAATATTAATGCTCTCCTAGGTATTTTGCCTCATCATGTGATAAGGGCATGGTTTTTTAAAAAAATTATCATCACTGCATTGAAGCAACATGTGCTTCAATGAAAATGCATTCACGCCTTCAATACTTCCAGATTAGAGTACTTCAGTGCTCTCCTGATTGGCTTCCCATCTACCAGCCTCTCTAAACTTGCTCATGTAAAATTCTGCTGCCTCTATTCTAACTTACACCAAGATCCTCAGCCCATGTGCTCTTTGTCCTACACTGGCTCCACTTTGAAGTTCTCATCCATATTTCAAATTGTTCCAATGGCTCAATCTCTGAATTCCTCCAGCTCTACAACCCTCCAAAATGTGTCTTCCACCATATGCAGTGGTCCCTTCAGTTGTCTGGGCAGCACCATCCACCACAATTAAGTTTTTCTGGTAGATTTACTTCTTATAAAAACTTCATTTATCTTTATTCAAAATGGTAGTGGCGCCCCTCTGTGGTGCCCACAAAACATAACATTAATTGATTCATGAAAAAGCAGGAAAACTATACGTAAACGATAATTAAATGCAACCCAATGGAATAGACTTGCCATTTTCTCAAGAATTAAAAGAACAGCTATCGAATACACAATGAGAATAAACACAATATACTGGAAAGTCACACCTCTAGCTCCTTCTTCTTTAACTGTTTTAACAAGCAGTTTATAGCGTTTCATTTTGGCAAGTACGGTTATTTTTGTTTATGACTTTTATTATACTATCCTTCCATGTTAACTAAACAAAGCTTAGAATTCAGACCAATATTACAATATAATATTATTCCTCCAACAGCAGCAACAACACTTCAAAAGTACTTCATTGGATGTGGAGCCCTTTGGGGCATCCTGAGGTTGAGAGTCCATACATGGAAGTCTTCCTTTCTAACGCAGTAGTAACCGACTGGTAGCTTGTATGCCTGTGGCAGAGTAACACTGGGGTCAGCTCCAGTGAGAAAGTGGGTACTCTTTTGAAACAAAAGGGACCACAATGGGATGGAGACTGGTTCTGAAAGGAATGAGGTCTTAAATGGCATGTCTCTGATGCGCAATAAACATGTGAAAATTAAACATATTGTTTTCCTGATCATTTCTTTTTGCACCTTAAACAGAAAATAATGGAACAAAGCAGTTTCAAAACTAAAGTGTTTAGATTTCTAAACTACATAATAAATTTGTAGCTGTTGTATCTATTTATAATATACATTACTCTAATATCTATAGTATATAACAGCCAAGCTGTTAATTTTCTGCATCTGGACAACAAACAGATTTAAATGTAAAATCCGTATCTTTTTCATAACTTATTTTGAATTCCTAAGAACCACATTTACCTATTAAGAAATGAACAGTGTTAAGCAAAAGTACCATTTTCCCAAATTCCCTCATTTTGGTAAATACTTGTAGAAAACCAGTTAAGCTAGAACTGATTAAGTTGCACTTACCAAGCTTCCAAGAATTTATCAGTGCTGGGCTTTGGCTCCAAAGTGAGACGCTTTTCAAATTCAAAACTGTGTATGGACCTTAGCTTTCTTAACAATGGGGCATCACGGTCTGGTTGCAAAGTCTCAGAGCGCACTTTCACTGGGGAGCCCAGACTTGGCCCATTTTGAGGCCCATTTCTAGCACCATGACTATTCTCTTCCTCTGTAACACCCTGCATTTCGAAAAGAAACAAAAGAGTTTACAGAATTTATCACAGGGCCCATAAAGGATAGCTAAGTGCTACTATTAACTGGTCTTTACCTGCCATTCACTTAGCCATTTTTCATTTTGTTTTATGCCTTTATTCTCTGTCTTCATAGCCCATGTAGCTGTACAATACCTAACCAGTGTTTTGGATTAGTTACCTGTACTGTAGATCTTACTTTTAGAAGACCTTTGGGTGAGACATTAAACCAAAGCCCTGTTTATCCTTTCAGGTGGACATTAAATGATTTAAATTATATAGTTCATTTAATGTAGTAAAATATCAAAAGGTGCTTAACATAAGCCAGAGAGAGAGATATCAGCACAGGTGACCAAAAACTTGACCAAAGAGGCGGGTTTCAAGGAGCTTCTTAAAAGAGAACTGGAGAGGTGAAGAGGTTTAGGAAAAGCATTTTAGAGGTTAGGATCAAGGTTCTCAGTCTCCTCATGATATTGTCCCTCCCTAATAAGCCTTTGCCTCTGCTAGGTGAAGGATCATAGAATCATAGAACCCTACAGTGCAGAAAGAGGCCCGTCGGCCCATCGAGTCTGCACTGAACACAATCCCACCCAGGCCTTACTCCTATATGTCTACATATTATACCCACTAATCCCTCTAACCTACACATCCCTGGACACTAAGGGGCAATTTTAGCATGGCCAATCAACCTAACCTGCACATCTTTGGACTGTGGGAGGAAACCGGAGCACCCGGAGGAAACCCATGCAGACACGAGGAGAATGTGCAAACTCCATCATATGCCAGGAAACAACAGCATCGCCTTCATCAGTATGTTTGATAACAATGTTAGGGTTGAATGTGGGAGAATGGACTGCTGTAAGTTCTATGGAAGAATACTAGAGACAGTTAAAAAAATCCATTTTGGGGTTGGGGGCCAAAGCTGTATTCTGCTGAACTTGAAATCACTGAGGTGAAGAGATGAGGAGATGAAGCTGAGGCCTTTGTTCAAAATGGAGCATTCGGGCTCAGAGAGGGAAAGGTCAGAGACTACTATGAATACACAGTAATTGATAAAATTGGAAAGAGGGATGGAGTAAAAGGGTAGAAGTCACACCTTTCCCCCATGGCACCTTTCATCAAGTTCAGGAAATGCAACATCTGCCCATTGACCTCCTCCCTTCTTACTATTCAATGCCTTAAAACACTCCTTCCTGGTAAAAGAATGATTTACTTGCACTTCTTTCAATTTAACATGCTGTCTCCTGTAATAACGATGTGATCTATTCTATCTTGGGTTGAATGAACAGAGACAGGATGACTGCTTTGTGGAACATCCCTTTTCAGTCGCCAATGTGACCATGAGCTTCCAGTCACCTGTTATTTCACTTTTCTGCCATACTTCCACTCTGATTTGTTCTTTGCCTGTTGCAGCATACCAATCAAGCTCAACACCAGCTTAAGGAACGGCATCACACCTTTCAACCAGACACCTTACAGCCTTCTGGATTCAGCCTTGAGTTCAAGTTTAGATTGTGACCTTTTCTTTGCAGTCTTGTTTCCTACTCCTTGTTTCTCTATTATTTCCAGAGAATCAGGATCCAGCCATTCATATTCCACAAGATGTATCTTTTGCCCTTTTAAATTCTCCCATTACCAAAATGAACCCTATGTCAAAATGAACCCTATATGATCAGCCATGATCTTATTGAATGGTGGGGCAGGCTCGAGGGGCTAGATGGCCTACTCCTGCTCCTATTTCTTATGTTCTTATATCACTGAATCTATCTTGCTGTCCACCCGGTCAAAGACCTTTTTGTTCTTCCAACCTTTCCCGTTTCACTCATTGAAAATCAATTACATTTTTATCTTTTTTCCAGTTCTGATGAAAGGTCATATGACTGAAATGTTAACTGTTTCTCTCCCAACTAATGCTGCCCAACTTGAATTTTCCAACATTTTCTGTTTTTATTTCAGACATTCAGCATCTGTAGTATTTTGCCTGTGCATTAAACTAAGGCAAGAAACTAAGGTTTGCCTCCTCAAGTGAATGGAAAAGGCAGCACTGCATTATGCAAAGAGGGGCAAGATGTACTCTATGGTCAGCATTCATCTTTCAACCAAACTCATTGAAAAAAATTATCTGGTCACTATCTCATTGTTTACAGGACCTTATATTCAAATTGGCTGTTGCAATTCAACCATGGCTACACTTCAAAGGTACTTTATTAGCTGTGAAGAGCTTTGAAATATCCTGTGGGGGTACAAACCACTGTTTACTTTAAAAAACATGCTTCAATAGAGTTAATAAAACTTCAAGCAAGAAACTTCAAGATATCTGAAACTGTTCTGAACTTAGTTTACCTCATTGAAACACCAAGCAGGTCTGTGATGGTAAATAGTTTTTAAGCTTAAACTAAGGGCTTCTTGCTTTTGATGTACCATTAATCAATGACATTGGAAATATTCTTCTAAATTTTCTGACCAGATCACAATTCAACTTTCAATAGAAATCTGGCTTATTGAGGTTGTCTTCTAATTATTATTCTTGCTCCATGGTTTTGCATAGAAGCTGCTTAGTGTTGCAACATAAATGGTAGGTTTAATCAACTGGTACTGTAAAACAAATCAATTTCAATAGTTATATAGTGATTATTCTTAAACTGTAATTTTAGTCTCATCACAACTTGGCTTCATATTCATTTAAAATATGGTGCAATTTGAACAGTTTCTAATGAGCTGGGGGTGTCTGAAATCCAGACTTCCAGTGATTTGCAACAAATGTGCACGAGTCAAAGCCAAAATTTACTCATCTCACAATGTAAGAAATGTCACTTAAAAAAAACTGTTGAATATAACTGCTGGTTCCATCGTAAATGTAAGTTCAGGTACTATGGTTAAAATTGCAATCAAGTTAAAAGCTTTATAATATGACCCTTGCCCAAAAAAAACCCATCAAAATGTATGAAAGCTGGTTAATGCAAGACAAAGAAAACAGCTGGCCACTTCATTAATTACTCAGGAAGATGATGGGGGTCCTCAGATTAGACCAGTCAAAGCCTATTACCTGTTAAAATAAAAATGGTAGTCCTTTTCATTATCTAATAATTGGAGCACATAATAACTAAAATCATTCACATCATTTGTCACACATTGCCTTATATTGATTGTTGATCTTGTAATTGTTAACAGGAAAATCAGAAGAAATGTTCTGCTATAACATTAGTATGCCATGTAATTAGTTATCAAGGCCACTGGTTTACCGCTGTTATTCTACCTTCATTCACTTTCCTCGGAGAATAGTGTGACGTAGGTGAAAGTTCTCAGGAGTTGCTTAACAGACAACAGAAAAATTGCCACCTATGGTCAAGTAGTTTATGGTGACTAAACATGTCAAATTCTTGATGTACAGAGCACAATTTCAAAATGTGTGCATCATAAAAAACTTGGAAATATTGTGCTCTGTGAGGTGGACAATTTAGAACTTGAACAGGACATGGACAGGTGGTTGGAATGGGCAGACAAATGGCTGACGTAATTTAACACAGAAAAGTGTGAAATGATGCATTTTGGTAGGAAGAATGTGGAGACACAAAATAAAATTCTTACCAGGGTGCAGGAGCAGAGGGTCTTGTACACATAAATCATTGAAGGCAGCAGTACAGGTTGAACGTGGTTAATAATGCAGATGGCATTTTAAGATTTATTAATAGGGGCACAGGGTACAAAAGCAAGGAAGTTATTTTAAATTTGTGTAAAACACTAGTTCGACCTGGAGAATTGCATCCAGTTCTGGGTGCCGCATTTTAGTAAGGATGCAAAGGCATTAGAGAGGAGCAGAAAAGATGCACAAGAATGATTCTAGGAGTAGGAACTTCAGTTAACGTATATCAGAGAAGTTGAGACCGTTCTCTTTGAAGAGAAGATTTGATAGAAATATACAAAATCAGGAGGAGTCTAGTCAGAGTGAATAAGGAAACATTGTTCCCATTGTTGGAAAAATCAAAAACCTGAAGGCACAGAATGAATTAGCAAAAGGAGGGGAAAAATGTTTCTACGCAGCAAATGGTTAGGATCTGGAATGCAATTCCTAACAGAACGGTGGAGGGAGTTTCAATCCAGGCATTCAGATTACAATCAGAAAAGGTAGAATGTACAGGACTACAAAAAGGTGGGAGATTAGCACCAGATGAGCTACTCCTTCAGAGTGCCAGCGCCTACATAACAGGTCAAATAGTTTTCTTCTGTCTGTGACCATTCCACAATTTATGTCATGAGTCATAGAAATTTACAGCATGGAAACAGGCCCTTCGGCCCAACTTGTCCATGCCTCCCTTTTTTTTAAAACCCCCAAGCTAATCCCAATCGTCCGCATTTGGCCCATATCCTTCTATACCCATTGCACCCATGTAACTATCTAAATGCTTTTTAAAAGATAAAATCGTACCCGCCTCTATTATTACCTCTGGAAGCTTGTTCCAGACACTCACGACCCTCTGTGAAAAAATTACCCCTCTGGACACTTCTGTATCTCTCCCCTCTCACCTTAAACCTATGCCGTCCGGTTTTAGACTCCTCTACCTTTGGGAAAAGATACTGACCATCTATCTGATCTACGCCCCTCATTATTTTATAGGTCTCTGTAAGATCACCTCTCAGCCTCCTACACGCCAAAGAAAAAAGTCCCGGTCTATCCAAATAATTAAATCCATCAAGTCCTGATAGCATCTAGTAAATCTTTTCTGCACTCTTTCTAGTTTTATAATATCCTTTCTAAAATAGGGTGACCAGAATTGCACACAGTATTCCAAGTGTGGCCTTACCAAAGTCTTGTACAACTTCAACAGGACATTCCAACTCCTGGATTCAATGTTCTGACCAATGAAACCAAGCATGCCAAATGCCTTTTTCACCACTCTGTCCACCTGTGACTCCACTTTCAAGGAGCTATGAACATATACCCCTCAATCGCTTTGTTCTATAACTCTCCCCAATGCCCTACCACTAACGAAGCCCTGTCTTAATTCAATCTACCAAAATGCATCACCTCACATTTGTTTAAATTAAAATCCATCTTGCCATTCGTCAATACATTGGCCCAATTGATCAAGATCCCATTGCAATTGGAGATAACCTTTTTCACTGTCCACTATGTCAAAATTTAAAATTTCATAGTCCAGTATTGAAATCTTTGATCTTGACTAACTTGAGTTATCAAAAATATAAATTTGTAGAAAAATAATTTATGCATCATAGAGTTAATTAAAGTAAGGACCTGCATTCGTAGAGCACATTTCACAAATTCAGGATGCCCCAAAGCATTTTGTAGCTAATGAAGTACATCTGAAATGCTGCCACCGTTGTAATGTGAAAAATGCAGGTGCTAGTTTGGCGAGAACCAGGTCCCTTAAATATTAATCACAGCCAGATAATCTGCATTAGTGATGCTGTAGAAGGATAAATATTGGTCAGCACACTGGGAAGAACTCCTGGCCCTTGTTCAAATAGTGCCACAGGATCTTTTATGTCCATTTGAGGGCAGATGGGACCTCATCTTAGTATTAGCTGAAAGTCTGCACTTCAAATACTGCAGCACACCTTCAGTACTGCTCTGGAGTGTCATTTTAAATTATGGGCTCAAGACTTTATAGTGGAACTTGAATCCACAACCTTCTAGGTCAGTGGACAAAGTATTACCATTGAGCCACAGCTGATATCCACAGTGAGAGCAGAATGGAGGAGGAGAAAGTAGGTTCCCGGACACGTGTCCTTTGTTTGAACAGAGGGGAGTACGGTAGGATGAGAGAAGAATTGGCGAATGTTGACTGGGGGAGCGCGTTGGAAGGTAGGTCTGCTGAGGAGCAGTGGAGGATTTTTAAGGAGATCTTTCTTGGTGCTCAGCAGAAATTTATTCCGATGGTTAAAAAGGACCGTAGGAGGAGAGGTAATAAGCCGTGGATAACGAAGGAGGTGAAGGAAAGTGTTAAATTAAAAGCGGACGCGTTTAGAGTAGCTAAGAGTAGTGGGCGAGAAGAGGATTGGGAGAGGTTTAAATGTCAACAAAGATTGACAAAGAAGTTGATAAAGAAGGGTAGGAGAAACTATGAAGCTGGGCTAGCGCTTAATATAAAAAAGGATAGCAAGAGTTTTTATAAATATATAAAAAGGAAGAGGCTGGCTAGGGTGGACGTTGGACCCTTAGAGGATGAGAAGGGGGACTTAGTGGTAGGGGATGGGGAAATGGCTGAGGTCTTGAATAACTTTTTTGTTTCGGTCTTCACGGAGGAGGACGTGAATAATTTGCCGGGTGTTAGCGATGGAAAGGTGGTAGGACTGGAGGGTCTCAATGACGTTATTGTTACTAGAGAGGAGGTGCTTGGCAGACTGGAGGGACTGATTGTGGACAAGTCCCCAGGACCGGATGGAATGCATCCAAGGGTTCTGAAAGAAATGGCGGAGGTGATAGTGGATGCCTTGGTGGTTATTTTCCAGACGTCGCTGGATTCTGGGGAAGTGCCGGAAGATTGGAAAATGGCTAATGTTATGCCGTTGTTTAAGAAGGGTGGCAGGCAAAAGGCAGGGAATTATAGGCCGGTTAGTTTAACGTCTGTTGTAGGTAAAATGTTAGAATCCGTCATCAAGGAGGAAATAGCGAGGCATCTTGAGGGGAATTGCTTGATAGAGCAGACGCAGCACAGTTTCATTAAGGGGAAGTCGTGTCTGACAAATTTATTGGAGTTTTATGAGGATGTGTCTAGGGTGGTGGATAGAGGAGAGCCGGTGGATGTGGTCTTTCTTGATTTTCAGAAGGCGTTTGACAAGGTACCTCACAAGAGGTTATTGCAGAAGGTAAGGGGGCATGGAGTTGGGGGTAGGGTGTTAGCATGGATAGAGGATTGGTTGTCAAATAGGAGGCAGAGAGTGGGGGTTAATGGGTGCTATTCGGATTGGCAGTTGGTGACTAATGGAGTGCTCCAGGGGTCGGTGCTGGGGCCTCAGCTATTTACCATTTATATAGATGATCTGGAGGAGGGAACCGAATGTATGGTGTTGAAATTTGCTGATGACACCAAGATTGGTGGAACGGCAAATTGCGCGGAGGGTGTGGAGAGTCTGCAGAAGGAGCTAGATAGGCTGGGCGAATGGGCCAGGAACTGGCAAATGGAATTTAATGTTGGCAAGTGCGAGGTGGTCCACTTTGGTAGGAATAATGGTAGGAAGGACTATTACTTACGTGGCGAAAAACTGCAGCAGGCGACGGTGCAGAGGGACCTCGGGGTCCTTGTGCATGAGTCGCAAAAACCCAGCCTGCAGGTGCAGCAGGTGGTCAGGAAGGTGAATGGGATGCTGGCCTTCATCGCGAGGGGGATTGAATATAAAAGTAGGGAGGTCTTGCTGCAGCTGTATAGGGCATTGGTGAGGCCGCAGCTGGAGTACTGTGTGCAGTTTTGGTCGCCGTACTTACGCAAGGATATTTTGGCCTTGGAGGGAGTGCAGAGGAGGTTTACTAGGCTGATACCGGAGTTGAGGGGGTTGAGATATGAGGAGAGGCTGAATAAACTAGGCTTGTACTCGTTAGAATTTAGAAGAATGAGGGGAGATCTCATTGAGACATACAAGATGATGAATGGGATGGATAGGATAGAGGTGGAGAGACTCTTCCCGCTCAGAAAGGACAGTAGGACTAGGGGGCACAGCCTCAAGATAAAGGGGGGGCGGTTTAGAACAGAGTTGAGGAGGAACTTCTTCACTCAAAGGGTGGTGAATCTCTGGAATTCTCTGCCCGTTGAAGTGGTGGAGGCTGCCTCACTAAATATTTTTAAGACGCGGGTTGATAGGTTTTTGATAAGCGAGGGGATTAAGGGTTATGGGGAGAGGGTGGGAATGTGGAACTGAGCCACGACAGATCAGCCATGATCTTATTGAATGGCGGGGCAGGCTCGAAGGGCTAGATGGCCTACTCCTGCTCCTATTTCTTATGTTCTTAATTTCACCTCCTCAATCACCCTGACACATACTGTACTTAACATAGCATTAATCAATCTACCCTGTAATTTACCACAAAGTCATGGAAGAGCCATCAGTAAATGAGTAAATTTATCATCTTGGCCTCAAGAGTGGCTATGCTGGGGCAAGGTACTGACCAAGAGGACTTTAAATATAATAATACGTTAAACATCATGTCACAAAGGGCCAGAAATATGATTCTTACTGCAATTGGCTTCGATTGGCCCCCATAGGCATCTCTGGGATGTCACTGAAGCAAAGTCAACAGAAATGTTGAATTTAATTCTCCTGGACAACACTTGGGCAACTGCTTCTTAAACAGCATATTGAAAGCAGATACAGGAGCTACACAAATATTTTTCAAAAAGGAGTACAATTTCCATGGAAACTAATGGATACTAATCTTAATACACTGGCACCTAACACAGTTCAATTCTACTTTGATCAATACCTCGAAACAAATGACCAATTACTATGTAATAAGCAAATTTCTGAGCTTATGGCCAACAATCTAATTATGGCTCTTTAACATAATAGAAAATTTATACTGAAACTATTATTCCATAACTCTACACAGTCCAACTGGATTAATTAGCTTCAGAAAATTATTAGTGATTGCAGGTCTTTAGAAATTCCTGTATTTAATATGCACAGTTAAGTCCAATAGAGATACAACAAATAGGAAAATGAAAAACATCACATGAAAATAGTGATATGGCCCTTGATGTTATTTGGCCCTTTGCTCTGTCTTTTGCAATTTTTTTCCCCCACCGAATGCATGTTTTGCTTCTAGCTCTATGGTCCTGTTATCTCCTCCTTCACTTCTACCTCTGGTATGATTGTAAAAGTTAGGCAATAGCACTATGATGGATTATTTGCTACTTTATCACTACAGCTTAGTGAAAAATTAGTTTTATTGTGCTGGATTCCAGGAAAAGCCCTATTTTTGAACTTATTGATCTCTTACCATGACTACATTTATAAAAAATCTTTTAATCTAACAAGTGATATGTGAAGTAGAGGACTTAAAAGTGGAGGAAAAAAGAGATAGCTCCTTGTCCAATTTCATCCTGCGTGCTTAGATATAGGGCTCAATTTTCTCAGCTCGTTGCGCTGCTCGAGTAGCGCAGTGAGCCAGGACAAGTCAGCAGGGGTGCTGTAGCAGGATTCACGATCAGCATTGAGCAAGTCATGACTATCCCAGGCCATTTTCTTGCCCCTGTCCCCCCACACAGTGTCAGTCTGGCACCCTAGGCACTGCCCATTGGGCACCAGGCAGTGCCTAGGGGACAGGAACAATCAGTGGTGGTGCAGGGGGGAGGAAACAGCTGTGCACTCTGCATTAGGGATCGGTGGGGGGGAGAAAGGAAGATGGCAATCAGGACTGGCAAGTTCAAAAATCAAAAGTTATTTAGGATTTGAGACTTATTGGGGGTTGGGGGGGAGGGGTGATTCTCCCTAAGAAGTTCTAAGTGCTGAAGTTGCGGGAAAACTGGTGTAAATCACAACTGTTTTTTCAGTGGGAGTTCAGACTAGAATCTTCCACACTCTGTGCAATACAGAGGTCACAATCATGAAGACAATTAAAAGCTCGGGGGATGGGGCCTATTCACGCCTGGGTCCAACTGTTCTGAGCCTCTGCACATACTCAGTGGCCCCAAACTATCAGCCTGCAATTTGCTGACCAGCTCAATCGCTGGCCAGCCCAGCACCCATGCAGGTTGCCCTCCACGGCCCAATTGCAACCCCACAAGCATTCGCGGGCCAGTCCCGACACACCCCTCTCCCCAGCAGTGACGATTTCCCCCCCCCACAATCCCCCATAGGAGGCAGACGACCACCCTCCGTGGGAGACAGCCAATCCTCTGCACCCCCCTGGCAGCCCACCCCAATCGCTGGCCTCCCTTCAGTCCCAACCGATCCCCAGAGTGGCAGCGGAGCTCACACCTACTGATCGCTCCTAAGCTCCATCCCCTAGGCCCTGCCTCCTTGGCACTGCCAGATGTGCAGTGCCAAAGTGTCCCTCGGGCATGGGTACTTTGCCCCTTGGGCAATGCTGAGGCAGACGCTGGCACTGCCCAGGTGCCCATGCCCAGGGAGTACCACCCCCCCAACGCCCAATGCCTTGGGGGGCCCCAATTGCCCCCCTTCACTCCAACGGGGTCTCCTGCTGGTTCCCCAAAAGTGGAGAGCTACACTAAATCCCGCCGAGGTGAAATTGTACTGGCCAGGTGGGAGATGCTATCAGACCCGGAGAATTCAATCCCAGGCTTGATAATAATATTCAAATCACGTTAAAATAAGATTAAGATAACTTACTTGGTGTTCCCACCAGTTTCCAGTGTGGTCCCGGCTGTACCAGATATCCATCGCTAGGAGATGCATGTGCATCGGGAAACATGCGTGAATCCCATGAATCAGCGCGCATACGATTCCCCTGGCTATACCCGCCATGAGAGAATCGCCCCCATAATGTCTTAAAATATAATCAAAACTTGGTTTTTATATCTTTGATAAGAGAAAAAAGTCATTTTCGTTCCTCTTAGTTTTGAAGTACTAATAAGGAAAACAGCTTTAAAAAAATCAATTTTCACATTATGTTCACACCCAAATGCCAATGCTGAAAGGCCAAATCTCAGATTACTACATTTTGTTTTATTTCTCTTAACTCCTTCAGTAAACTAACACTCCTAAGTTTATTAAATATAAATAGGTATGAATATATTATATCAGAAGCAGATGGTGAGGGATGAACTGCTGACATATGGACAGCTGGTGTGGACATAATAGTCCTGAACCAACACATAACAAAGTGTTATAATTGTGGCAAGTTACTGATGGCAAAGCCACAATAGCACCATCAAGTTCCATATCAATAAAATAATCCAATGTCAATCCAGTAATTGCCTTATTCACAATTTTGTATAATATACAATAAGATCTTTTTCATGCTTGCCCTTGAAAATAGTTTGCACACAAAGAAAAATATTGGTACTAACAGATTGGTTGCTGGTGACCTAAAGAATAGAATCTTATGGTGTAACATAATGTAATATATTTATATATTATAGATGATATAAATATAATACAAGGCACTTGATGTCAGCCAGTAGCATGCAGAAGGGTTAAAAAGCAGGCTGCTCTATCCAGCGGGCAGCGGAGTGAGAGGGAGCAGAGTGGGGCGGCTTTGGCTCAAACGGGCTTCGGCATGAACAGGCAGAGGTGAGGGTAGGTTCCGGTAAGTTGTTTGTTTCTTCAGACTAGAAAGAATGCCAGGCAGGATGTTGGAATGCTCCTCTTGCAGGATGTCGGAAGTCAGGAAGACCTCCGGTCTCCCTGACAACAACACCTGCAGGAGGTGCATCCAGCTGCAACTCCTAACAAACCGCGTTAGGGAACCAGAACAGGAGCTGGATGACCTCCAGATCATTCGGGAGAATGAGAAGTTTATAGATAGTAGCTTCGGGGAGGTAGTTATACTAAAGGCAGAGCACAGGTAATTGGGTTACAGTCAGGTGAGGGATGGGGAAAGGGCAGGCAGAGCAGGGTTCCCCTGTGGCCATTCCCCTCCACAACAGGTATACTGATTTGGATACTGTTGTGGAGGATGCCTTACCTGGGACAAGCTGCACAGCCGGATCTCTGGCACTGAGTCTGGTTCTGGAGCGTACAAGGGAGGGGGAAAGAAGAGGAGAGCTTGATAGTCAGATGTACAGACAGGAGGTTCCATGGTCGTGACAGAGACTCTCGGATGGTTCGTTGCCTCCCGGGTGCCAGGTTCAGGGATGTCTCTGATTGTGTGCACGGCATTTCGAACTGGGAGGGTACACACTGATACCAATGACGTAGGAAGGAAGAGTGAGTATAGAGAGCTTGGTAGGAGTTAAAAAGCAGGATCCCGAGGGTAATAATCTCAGGATTGCTAACTGTGCCATGTGCCAGTGAGGGTAAGAGTAGGATGCTCAGGTGGATGAACACGTGGCTGAGGAACTGGTGTAGGGGGCAGTTTCAGATTTCTAGATCATTGGGACCTCTTCTGGGGCAGGTGGGACCTGTACAAGAAAGACGGTTGCATCTGAACTACAAGGGGACCAATATACTTGCACGGAGGTTTGCTAGTGTTATTGGGGACGGTTTAAACTAAACTTGCAGGGGGATGGGAACCAGAATGCCAAAACAGATAGTGGAGTGGGGGTGAAAATAAATGATGTTAATAGTTCATGCAAAATCACAAATAGAAGTGGTGGTAATAATCTTCTGAGGTGTGTCTATTTCAATGCCAGGTGTATTGCGGGGAAGGCAGACAAGTTGAGGGCATGGATTGATGCACGGAATTATGACATTATAGCCATTAGTGAAACTTGGCTACAGGAGGGGCAGGACTGGCAGCTCAGTGTTCCAGGGTTCCAATGTTTCAGATGTGATAGAGGCAGAGGGATGAAGGGTGGGGAGGTGGCATTGCTAGTCGGGGAAAATGTTGTAGCAATGCTCAGGCAGGACAGATTAGAGGGCTTGTCTACCAAGGCCATATGGGTGGAGCTGAGAAACAGGAAAGGTATGACCACATTATGGGGTTGTATTATAGATCAGTCAGCGAGAATTGGAGGAGCAAATCTGCAGAGAGATACGAGACAACTGCCGGAAACATAAGGTTGTGATAGTAGGGGATTTTAATTGTCCACATATAGATTGGGATTCCCATATTGTTAAAGGTCGAAACAGGTTGGAGTTTGTAACATGTGTTCAGGAAAATTTTCTAAATCAATAATATAGAGGTACCAACTAGAGAGGATGCAGTATTAGATCTCCTATTAGGAAATGAGTCAGGACAAATGATGGAAGTGTGTGTATGGGAACAATTTGGTTCCAGTGATCATAACGCCATTAGTTTCAACTTGATCATGGATAAAGATAGATCTGGTCTTTGGGTCGAGGTTCTAAATTGGAAAAAGGCCAAACTTGAAGAAATGAGAAAGGATCTAAAAATTGGGATAGGCTATTCTCTGGCAAGGATGTGATTGGTAAGTGGAAGGCCTTCAAAGGAGAAATTCTGAGAGTGCAGAGTTTGTATGTTCCTGTCAGGATTAAAGGCAAAGTGAATAAGAATAAGGAACCTTGGCTCTCGCGGGATATTGCAACTCTGATAAAGAAGGAGAGAGAGATGTATGACATGTATAGGCAACAGAGAACAAATAAGATGCCTGAGGAGTATAAAAAATGCAAGAAACTACTTAAGAAGGAAATCAGGAGGGCTAAAAGAAGACATGAGGTTGCTTTGGCAGTCAAGGTGAAGGATAATAGAACATAGAACATAGAACACTACAGCACAAACAGGCCCTTCGGCCCACAAGTTGCGCCGATCACATCACCTACCAACCTACAGACCTATCTATAACCCTCAATCTCATTAAACCCCATATACTCATCCAGAAGTCTTTTAAAAGACCCCAGCGAGTTCGCCTCCACCACCACTGACGGCAGCCGATTCCATTCACTCACCACCCTCTGAGTGAAAAACTTACCCCTAACATCACTTCTGAACCTCCCTCCCCGCACCTTAAATCTGTGTCCTCTCGTAGCGACCATTTCAAACCAGGGAAATAGCCTCTGAGAGTCCACCCTATCTATTCCTCTCAACATTTTGTAAACTTCTATCAGGTCGCCTCTCAACCTTCGTCTCTCCAGGGAAAAGAGTCCCAGCTCCCTCAACCTAACTTCATAAGGCATGCCTCCCAGTCCAGGCAACATCCTTGTAAATCTCCTCTGCACCCTTTCAATAGCTTCTACATCTTTCCTATAGTGAGGCGACCACAACTGCGCACAATACTCCAAATGAGGCCTGACAAGGGTCTTATAAAGTTCCAGCATTACCTCCCGACTCCTAAACTCAATCCCTCGATTAATGAAGGCCAGTACACCATACGCCTTCTTGACCACCTCCTCCACCTGCGAGGCCGATTTAAGAGTCCTGTGGACCCGGACCCCAAGATCCTTCTGCTCCTCAACACTACTCAGACTTCTGCCCTTGATAGTGTACTCGTTCATCCCGTTGGTTCTGCCAAAATGGACGACTACACATTTATCCGCGTTGAAGTCCATCTGCCACTTCTCCGCCCAGTCCTGCATCCTATCTATGTCCTGCTGCAACTTTTGCCATCCTTCCAGATCATCCACAACACCACCGACCTTCGTGTCATCAGCGAACTTACTTACCCATCCCTCCACTTCCTCATCCAGGTCATTTATGAAAATGACAAACAACAAGGGTCCCAGAACAGATCCTTGAGGCACTCCGCTGGTGACTGACCTCCATTCAGAAAAAGCCCCATCCACAACCACTCTCTGCCTTCTGCAGGCAAGCCAGTTCTGGATCCACAAGGCCAAAGGCCCTTGGATCCCATGCCCTCTCACCTTCTCAAGAAGTCTTGCATGGGGGACCTTATCAAACGCCTTGCTGAAGTCCATGTACACTACGTCCACGGCACTTCCTTCGTCAATGTGTTCAGTCACATTATCGAAGAACTCAACTAGGCTTGTAAGGCACGACCTGCCCTTGACAAATCCATGCTGACTATTCCTGATCATGTCAAACCTCTCCAAATGTTCGTAAATCTTGTCCCTCAGAAGCCTCTCCATCAGCTTACCAATCACTGAGGTCAGACTCACCGGTCGGTAATTTCCCGGGCTATCTCTGTTCCCTTTCTTAAAAATAGGAACTACATCCGCAATCCTCCAATCCTCTGGAACCTCTCCCGTCTCCATTGACGACGCAAAGATCATCGCCAGGGGCTCTGCAATCTCTTCCCTCGCCTCCCACAGTATCCTGGGGTACATCCCATCTGGTCCCGGCGACTTATCTACCTTGATAGAATTCAAAAGTTCCAACACATCCTCCTCCTTAATATTCACGTACTCAATCCTTTCCATCTGCTGCAAATCCATAACAAAATCTCCCAGATCGGCTTCCACCGTGAATACTGAGGCGAAGTACTCGTTAAGCACCTCCGCCATTTCTTCTGGTTCCACACAAACCTTTCCCCCCTCACCTTTTATAATCCTAAGAGCTTCTACAGGTATATTAAGAGCAAAAGGATAGTAAGGAATAAAATTGGTCCTCTTGAAGATCAGAGTGGTCGGCTTTGTATGAAACCAAAAGAAATGGTGGAGATATTAAGTGGGTTTTTTGCATCTGTATTTACTAAGGAAACTGGCATGGAGACTATGGAAATAAGACAAACAAGTAGGGAGATCATGGAACCTTTACAGATTAAAGGAGAGGTGCTTGCTGTCTTGAGGCATATCAGAGTAGATAAATCCCCAGGACCGTACAGGGTATTTCCTCGGACCTTGAAGGAGACTAGTGTTGAAATTGCAGGCACCCTGACAGATATATTTAAAATGTCTGTATCCACAGGTGAGAAGATAGCTCATGTTGTTCAGTTGTTTAAAAAAGGCTCAAAAAGTAATCTGGGAGATTATAGGCTGGTAAATTTGATGTCAGTAGTAGGTAAATTATTGGAGTACTAAGAGATGGGATCTACAAATACTTGGATGGACAGAGACTTATTAGGGAGAGTCAACATGGCTTTGTGCGTGGTAGGTCATGTTTAACCAATCTATTAGAGTTTTTCAAGGAGGTTAGAAAGTGGATGAAGGGAAGGCAGTGGATGTTGTCTACATGGACTTCAGTAAGGCCTTTGACAAGGTCCCGCATGGGAGGTTAGTTCGGAAGGTTCAGTCGCTAAGTATACATGGAAAGGTAGTAAATTGGATTAGACATTGGCTCAATGGAAGAAGCCAGAGAGTGGTAGTGGAGGGTTGCTTCTCTGTGTGGAGGGGTGTGACTAGTGGTGTGCCACAGGGATCATTGTTGGGACCACTGTTGTTTGTCATCCAAATCAATAATGTGGATGATAATGTGGTAAATTGGATCAGCAAATTTCCTGATGATACAAAGATTGGAGGTGTAGTGGACAGTGAGGAAGGTTTTCAAAGCTTGAAAGTTTTTCAAAGCTTGGATTTGGACCAGCTAGAAAAATGGGCTGAAAAATGGCAGATGGAGTTTAATGCAGACAAGTGTGAGGTATTGCACTTTGGAAGGACAAACCAAGGTAGAACATACAAGGTAAAAGGTAGAACACTGAAGAGTGTAGTAGAACAGAGGGATTTGGGAATACAGATACATAATTCCCTAAAAGCGGCGTCACAGATAGATAGGGTCGTAAAGAGTGCTTTTAGTGCATTGGCCTTTATAAATCAAAGTATTGAGTATAAGAGTTGGAATGTTATCGTGAGGTTGTATAAGACATTGGTGAGGCCGAATTTAGAGTATCATGCGCAGTTTTGGTCACCTAATTAGAGGAAGGATATTACAAAGTTGAAAGAATGCATAGAACGTTTACAAGGATGTTGCCGGGACTTGAGAAACTGAGTTACAGAGAAAAGTTGAATAGGTTAGGACTTTATTCACTGGAGCGTAAAAGAATGAGGGGAGATTTGATAGAAGTGTATAAAATTATGATAGGTATAGATAGAGTGAATGCAAGCAGGCTTTTTCCACTGAGGCTAGGGGAGAAAAAAATTAGAGGACATGGGTTAAGGGGGAAAAGTTTAAAGGGAATAATAGAGGGGACTTCTTCACAGAGAGAGTGGTGGGAGTGTGGAATGAGCTGCCAGATGAAATGGTAAATGCGGGCTCACTTTTATCATTTAAGAAAAAATTGGACAGGTAAATGGATGAGAGGGGTGGGGAGGGAGATGGTCCAGGTGCAGGTCAGTGGGACTGGGCAGAAAAATGGTTCGGCACAGACAAGAAGTGCTGTAATGTTTGATGATTCTATGAATTCTTATAATTAAAACTCTTCACCATTGAATGGAAAAATGCAAGTCTAGGGTCATTTCTATACAAGAACATAGTTTCGCATATAATTTTCACAATCGTGGCCAGAATCAATACAACTCAAATATTACGGTTGCTATTTCAACATACAAACTCTACCGCCCTTACTTAAGATACTAAATCCGATTTACCTTACAGCCAGCCATTTTCATTTTGTTCCTGTTTATATCCATTTCTTCCCAAACATCCTTCTCGCCAAGATAAGGAGCTTGAACATTATGAGATTCTTGCATTTCTGCTATCCTTTCAGGACAAATGATGCCTGGAATAACATTCTCGCCATCACTGAGCTGCTCATCTTGGAGTACTTCATCAGTGTTTTCTTTCATCAGATCTCCCGGTACCAGTGAAGCATTAGCAATTCTGCCAAAACACAAATAGCAGACACTTCATGCAGTCATTTTTTCTAAGGGAGGCAATGAAAGCAATTTCCAAAATCTTGACTGACAGAGGGGGATGGGTTTACACTGTTATGCTTTGGAATGCATTATCTTTAAGGTGGCGGAAGCAGGTTTTGTAGTAACTGTCATGAAACAATTGGATTTATACTTGGATAGGAAAAAAAACCAGGATGAGGAGCAAAGAGAAGGGAAATGGGATAAATCAGATAGTGATTTCAAAAAGTCAGCATAGACACAAAAGCTGAACCTCCTCCTCCTACGCTGCAACGTTCTAGATCCTCTCTCGGAAAGCTGACTTGTGATTCATACAAAAAACAAGTTATAGAAATAAGCGCATGCTTCTATAATGGAGTGATATACTGCAACGTATGTGGTATGGCAAAATCCTATTATACACCAGTTGCTTATGAATAAAGTCTGCTCTCCAAAACTGACGCTCAGTTCTTACAGTCAGTTCGAGTGATCCATGTAGCTCAGGTATAGTCATTATTCTAATGACATTTTCCCTTTGCTGGAAGACAATTGCCTCAGCTGTCTCATTAATTGTAAACCACCTAGTGTATGAATAGATAATGACACTGCTAATGGACAGCTAAAAAAAAGTCTCTTTTAACTGGTTAAGTGTCAAGGATCCTGAGAATGGCTTTGTGATTGCACGGCTGAGGATGTCTTGACATTCACTGACTGCTCAGGTAATGTTCCACTCAATGTCAATTTTGCATCCAGAGCAAATGCACTAAGATTCCAAGCAGCACATTGGGGAGAAGATAGCTGAGCAGCTATTTTGTCTAAGTTAAGTTCCAGTGAGTACCGAGTAGCGCAGTACATTCATGAATCAAGGAATCAGGGGAACACGTTGGGAGCCAACCTATCGATACACTGATCAGTTAGTTTTTTTGCTGAAGAAATAAATTACATCAAATTACTAAATATGCATCAGAATCTTCAGATATAGTATATATATATATACGTATCTATTTACATGTAATAAACTTTTAAGGGCGTTCGTTTACTGAAGCACTGTCTCTTGAAGTCAAGGATGGTATTTTCCTAAAAAATGGTCAAATGACTACAAAGTACCATATCTTCTTATTGTCAGAAAGTAAAAAGAAGCAGGTAACTTGATGGGGAAATTATAAGATGACTTGTTTTAAACAGGGAAAGTCATCAGCAAAAAAAACAAAGAATCTAATGTTCTGCATATTCAAATCTTTGCACATGACCTTTTCAATAACCAACAAAACTCAGGGTTTAAGCCTGTTTGGTTGTGTGGTGGTTTAACGGATTCTGCCACATAATGGCAAGGTTATGCCTGCAATTTCACAATTTGTGATTTTTATTGTAAGGCTGGCCAGGAAAACAAGTTTAAAAAAAATAAAGATATCTGCGGCTTTTCTTAATGGCTGCAGTAAAAGTGAGTGACTGAGGTTTGGGACTGACTTAGTTAATAAAAACTGTGCATTGTGCAAGGTAATTTAATGAGGAAGAGTTTGATGTGGAGGAGAAATGGAGGGGGGGGTGAGTAGAAAGTATTTTGCTTTTACTGCAAAATAAATGCAAGTATTTTTGTTTGAAAAAGTATGCGGTTTATTATTACAGAACAATATTACCACACACGCTGAAATATCCAGTATATGTTCAAGAAAACTTAAGAATGTATAGAAATGTTAGAATCCGTCATCAAGGAGGAAATAGCAAGGCATCTTGAGGGGAATTGCTTGATAGAGCAGACGCAGCACGGTTTCGTTAAGGGGAAGTCGTGTCTGACAAATTTATTGGAGTTCTATGAGGATGTGTCTAGGGCGGTGGATAGAGGAGAGCCGGTGGATGTGGTCTTTCTTGATTTTCAGAAGGCGTTTGACAAGGTACCTCACCAGAGGTTATTGCAGAAGGTAAGGGGGCATGGAGTTGGGGGTAGGGTGTTAGCGTGGATAGAGGATTGGTTGTCAAATAGGAGGCAGAGAGTGGGGGTTAATGGGTGCTATTCGGATTGGCAGTTGGTGACTAGTGGAGTGCCCCAGGGGTCGGTGCTGGGGCCTCAGCTATTTACCATTTATATAGATGATCTGGAGGAGGGAACCGAGTGTAGGGTGTCGAAATTTACTGGTGACACCAAGATTGGTGGAACGGCAAATTGCGCGGAGGGTGTGGAGAGTCTGCAGAAGGAGCTAGATAGGCTGGGCGAATGGGCCAGGAACTGGCAAATGGAATTTAATGTTGGCAAGTGCGAGGTGGTCCACTTTGGTAGGAATAATGGTAGGAAGGACTATTACTTACGTGGCGAAAAACTGCAGCAGGCGACGGTGCAGAGGGACCTCGGGGTCCTTGTGCATGAGTCGCAAAAACCCAGCCTGCAGGTGCAGCAGGTGGTCAGGAAGGTGAATGGGATGCTGGCCTTCATAGCGAGGGGGATTGAATATAAAAGTAGGGAGGTCTTGCTGCAGCTGTATAGGGCATTGGTGAGGCCGCAGCTGGAGTACTGTGTGCAGTTTTGGTCGCTGCACTTACGCAAGGATATTTTGGCCTTGGAGGGAGTGCAGAGGAGGTTTACTAGGCTGATTCCGGAGTTGAGGGGGTTGAGCTATGAAAAGAGGCTGAATAAACTAGGCTTGTACTCATTAGAGTTTAGAAGAATGAGGGGCGATCTCATTGAGACATATAAGATGATGAATGGGATGGATAGGATAGAGGTGGAGAGACTCTTCCCGCTCAGAAAGGACAGTAGGACTAGGGGGCACAGCCTCAAGATAAAGGGGGGGCGGTTTAGAACGGAGTCGAGGAAGAACTTCTTCACTCAAAGGGTGGTGAATCTCTGGAATTCTCTGCCCGCTGAAGTGGTGGAGGCTGCCTCGCTAAATATTTTTAAGACGCGGGTTGATGGGTTTTTGATAAGCAAGGGGATTAAGGGTTATGGGGAGAGGGCGGGAATGTGGAACTGAGCCACGACAGATCAGCCATGATCTTACTGAATGGCGGGGCAGGCTCGAAGGGCTAGATGGCCTACTCCTGGTCCTATTTCTTATGTTCTTATGTTCTAGAAAGCTTTTTGCCAATATGCATTTATTTGATGAGGCTGGTGTTTTAGATCATAACAATAGGTGCCCTCCAGTTTAAAACTTTGGTCTGTATAAGTTGTTTCTTCAATGTGCTTTTCTCAATGTGAGTTTCAAAAAGATACTACCACACAGGCAAGAAAATATTATGACCTGATTTGGCCAAGACGAACCACTTATAGTCAGGAAAGGAACTAGACACATGTTATGGTAAAATTTTCAGATAACCAAATGCAGTCTACTAACTAAATGCTTCACAAGATGAATCTAGCTGATAATCATTCTAAAATAATGAGCTGTGAAATAATTGACCTCAAACAACGTATTCATGAGCAACCTCTCCCTGAAGCCTTTCCTTAGAAGCCCAAATCATTCCAACAATGCAGGAAAGCATCAATCTGGAATACAATCTGAAACTAATAACAAGAAATATCCTACAGTTTGTCCAAGCAACAACTCAACCCACAAACTCCATTTTATATAGGCAGGGTAAAATTTAACTCCGGGGCTGCTATCAAATAATCTAATCCTTGAAAATCTGCTCTATCTTGCCAGAATCTTGCCTGGTTTCAAAAAACCTCAATGATTGTACCTATGGGTTTTCATCCTTTATTTAAAGCTTTTTGCCATATGGTTAACAGACACGGTTTATTTTGTTACTTAATATAAAATTGACATGTACTTGCAAGTGACAGTAATTTAAAAAATACAGGCTGCTGCAGACAGCATATGCATAATTATTCTAATAATCCAAAATTATTCTCCCCTACAATGACAAATTGTAGAGACTTCACTAACTAATAAAATAGTATATCCTGATTTGTGATTTTTGTAAAAAATCTAATTTTCAAGTTGGCGTACGTATGAACTTGCTTTTTTAAATTCCAGGTTTTGTTTAATTAATCAAATTTAAATTCCCTGCTACTGTGGTGGGATTTGAACTCTTGTCTCTGGATCATTAGTCTGGGCCACTGGATTGCAAGTCCAACAACATAACCACCTGCTACCATATCCTACATGATAACAATCCTATTTATATTAACTTTGCTTAAAATATTACCAGTAATGAAATTATGATTGAACCATTTCAAGGCTCTTCAGAAAGGACTCCTATCTTCTATAACTCCTCCAAAACACTGTTGCTTATATCTTATTCCACACTATGACCTGCTATTCCTTCCTTCCCATCATTCTTTGTTTCTGTGTATATTTTAGTCTCTCACTCTTTAGAAACATCTTTGGATATTCTACATTTATATAAATACAGCACATGGATAAAAAAGTGTTTTGCAATCTGCATAGTTCCCTCTCTCTTTGGTTTCCATATTTCCTGAATGGGAGACAGCAAATGACCTACTCAATGACTAACAATACAGCTCACTCATCAGTTATTGTGGTGTCCAACTAAAAGACGAGTAGCAGCAGTCAAAGGTAATAAATAAAGCGTTATGTCTTTAGCAAGGTTTGGGACAGCAGAAATGGCTTAATTTGGAAGTAAATATTGGAAAGGATCTTCTTACATTAAATCCAAGTGTGGGCAGGTGATATTCTGCCCAGTTATGCTCAGGGTCTTATTCAATGTATTCTTTCAATTTTTTTCTATTTAACAAATGAAATAAGATGAACCTTATTAAATTTGTTAATGGTAAACATTTTATTTGTGTACTTTGAAAGTTACACCAGCTGTTCTGTAACATCCCATTTCAAATAGGCATTCCCACCAGAGAATATATTTCATCAGGGCTCCAAATGATTCTTTTACTTAAAGTTTCACATCAGCTTTCCTAATTCTGAATATTAAAGCAAGTTCGGCTAGCCCCCAGTCCAAAGTGAAGCCTGTCTGTGCAGATCCCATATACTCTGTCTCAGTTTCTTTCTCTCTGTTGCTTTCTCTCTGTAACAGAAAAATAAAAAATTCTTTAATGTTAAAAACTTTTTATTTTCCTTTTTTTATTGACTCTGGCTCTTTCAATCTCCTAAATGTAAGTCTTTCCTCTTTCTCTGTTCCATTCCCCACAATGCTACCCTCTGCTTTATTCTTCTTCATTTGCAGTCACTTTTATTCCTATCTGTTGCTACCTACAAGCTCTGCAGCAATTTCATCCCAAAATACTCCACAGGAGAAATAGAAAAATTGGCAACATGCTACTTAAGGAGAGATTAGGAAAAGGTGAATCTTGGCCAAAGAGGTAGGTTTTAAGAAGCATCTCAAGTGAGGAGGAGTAAAGAAATGCTAAGATATTTGGGAAGGGATTCCAGAGTTTGAAGCCTTGACAGTTGAAGCCAATGAAGGAACAATAGAAATTGGGGGATGTGGAAGTGGCCAGATTTGGAGGACTGAAAAAATTTTGGGAGAGTTGAAGGGCTGGTGGACTTCACAGAGGTGGGGAGGGGCAGAACCTTAGTGATTGAAAATAAACGTGAAATATTTTAAAATCAAGGCATTATGAGCCAACATAGCTCAGCAAACAGGGGTGATGGGGTGATTGGAACTTCCTGAGAGCTAAGCTTTAGGCAGCAAAGTTTTGAATGACCTCAAAATTACGAAGAGTGTAAAGCAAGAGGTCTGCCAGGAGAGCATTGGAGTAGTCCCTGATTTTGACATCTCTCCTGAAGCCCTCAAAAATTATGTTTGCCTTCCAACAACATTACTGCAATCTACACGAATGCAGATTATTGTGCCTGCCAGAACACAACACAAAACTTGTAATGAATTTATGATTCATGTTAATGATGCTAGCAATTACTAGCAGCAATTCCTAAATACATTTAGTGATTAAGTTTTTAGATCAATTGACTTGTGAACTGAGAAATGAAAGAGAAGCCCAGAGGTGCAGAATGCCATTCAGCCAACCCCCTCAAGATGCAGAACACATTAGTACTTGTTAACTGCTTGCTTCATTCTGCAGAGTAGTTAATTATTAAATAGTGTCTGCAGCAAGGTGACAGGTGGAATCTGATGTCACTCCAAGGGACAGCTCCCAAGTCTGAAACCATTCCTGTTGTCTTTAATCCCATTTATGCTCAACAGCTGTATTTGAGTTTAAAGAATGCATTTTTGATTGCTTTTGTTGCTGACTAAACTTCATGGATGAAGGAAAGTACATTTCAGGAATTTTTGCAAGCATTTTATTTTGTTCTTTTGAAGTCATCCAGATGGGGACTGGAGGCTACATGGATGTGACAGAAAACTAGAATACAAATTACATTACAGATTGATCCTAGTCCCGAATTACTGAAACAGGGGATTGTATAGTTTACTATGTTCATATTGAGCTAAAATAGATGAAGTTTCATAAACTATTATCTGTGGTGTCTCTTATTACTGTTTACCTATTACTTTATAGCCTAAACTATGTTTATAGATTTATCAGTTATTTTGTAGACTAAACCACTGCTTTTCCAAGTCTAGTAAATCCCTACAGGATTTGCACCATATTCAGGAAGCTGAATACAGCTCTGTGGTCATCTGTTCCATTCCTATTTAATACTACAACATCAGGGATTATTTAAGGAATAGTGCTTATTGTGAAGCATGAAAGTACATGAGTAAAACTCAAAAATGTAATTGTAAATCATGAAGTCTACAATTTCATTGCTAAGCTTTGGTCTTAAAAAGTGTAGATTGTAGGAACAAGAAAGTACATGAGGCGATAAGGAGTTCCACAACTTTGAGTCTAGGAAAGAATGAGTAGGAAATGGAACAAGAAAAATCAGTAAAGAAATGCATATAGGATATACGAGTTTTTAAAAAATTCAGATGCATTAAGAAATTAACAAGTCAGGGCCCACTAATGCTTAACTAAAATTCCTATGTTTCTAAAATTTATTTGGAAGGTAAATACCACATGTAATTTTAAATTTAGAATTGCTGCCACCTGCTATAAAAGTGGGCTTTTGTCCACCTTTAAGCACAGAATTTCTTTTTAAGTGTGGCTTCAGACATACAGGGTTAATGGATGAAAGGTCATTTGGGCTTCTAACAGTAGTCATATTCTCTCTCCACAGATACGTTGACCTGCTGAGATTTTTCCAGCATTTTCAAGTTTTCACTCAAGGTTAACTTATTGTGAAATGTGTCTTTCCTCAATAAACTGAGTGAAATGGCAGGATGATCGACTGTCTACCCATATGTAGGAAGATCCTTTTGGTCCACAGACTAAATAGGTTACTTGCGGCTAAAGCAAAGGCCAATTACAAATGGTGTCTTATCAAGGAATCTATTATTTACTGATTTGTTTTTGATCCATGTTTTACTTAAGGGAGTTTTGTCTAGAATATGTGCTTCAGACTAAGAGGTGTTCACATTCAGAGTTTTTCGTTTTGGAATTTGTACTTAATTCAACAGGTATCTATATCACCTCACCCACATATTGGGAAACTGAAGTAGGAATATTGCCTCAAACATCTTAGTGATCATTGGGCTGTTGGCAAAGATCAAGTGCAGGATCATGCATGAGGTCAGGTACAATGCCTGTTCTTGTCAGCTTGAACCTAGTATGGCCCTCCATTCACCTGACGAAGAGGGTAACCCCTCGAAAGCTTGCGAGTATATTATCAAATAAATAGGTTGGACTAAAACCTGGTGTTGTCAGACTTTTTACTGCCTTTGGGAGGGACCATGAATTGGATTCAATTGAATTGGCTTTTGGAGCAAGCAAAATGGTTTAAGGACTTGCTCTGCCCACACTGCACATTGTAACTCTGAGAAAGGAGTAAAATTTAAATTAAAAAAAGTTAGAAATAAGGGGCATTCATCTTTATTCTTTTCTGAATGTTTATACAATCATAATTTCATTGTGTTTGACTTCTTTTGTGCAAATGTATTAATTTCAACTGCAAAGGCTAACCTGAAAGAGATTATTTACCAATTTTCACAATAAACTTAAGAAAGTAGTAAGCATTGAATATGGTCTCTGACACGATTTCCCTCAATAAAAAGGATATTAACCTTGTGATATGCCATTCCATTCACTGTACACAGGCAAGGTTCCAGTTTATAGAAGACCTAGAAGGTCTGCTAATGGAAAAGCCTGCCTGCAAATACAGACTAATGCTGTTGGGAGACAGCCCAAATCTTAATCCACTGACTATAAATTGGTATGGTAAAAGAATTACATTATGGCCCTCCTCCCATCTATTCCAAATATAAGTCTGCAATTGCATCCCAAGTGTTAAATCACTTATGGGTCTATCACAAACAAGTAAAGCTGGAATTAACATACACTAGTGAATGACTATGGTCCATGATATTACATTGAGCACTGCCCCAATTATGAAGCATGGCATAATTGAGAGCACAAGTATTTTGCATGAAATATTTCTGCTATGGATTCAAATAAACAACCACAGCCTTAGAACAATCTTCTAATGGTACTCAACTCACCCAAGAGCAGCAGGTGTCTGCCGCGTATGTAACTGAGGAGTGGTGGAGGTGGTTATCATGGTAAGAGATCCATCTGTCCCAGTTTTCTCCCAGTCAAAAGGATCACTGTCAACAACCCCATGTATTTTAATGCTGCTGTCAAATACGGACATCAACAACTGCAGGATAAAGGGAAATAACTCAATTAGAACAGCAGAATAATAGCTAGATATGATGCTCTGGGATAGTCAGAAAAAGAGGTGATACATTACTGGTAGAGATTTCAGCAAGAGATTCAGAACTCCTTCAGTAAAGCCCATATGATTTTTAATAGTTTTTGCAGTATCCAAAATGAGGATGTCATGAGAAAATCAATTTTCATGACAATGGGAATTTGTGACATATTTTATTGTTTTGCATTTTTGTAAGATACACACTGTAAAATGAATGGCCAATGTACCATATCATTGTAAAATCATGACCACTGAAGTACTGATTGATCACAATTGAATAGCAGCCAATAATTGGCCAAGATGAAACAAGAGTTTCTAATTCATCTCAGGCTATACTTATATAGTTTTGGATTTAGCCATATTTTCAAATATTAAAACAAATGATAGAGCTGTAAAATTACCAAACCACTAATTAAAATAGCAAAACTAACCAGAGAAGTCCAAAGCTACTAAAAAGGTAAAAGATGTTTGCATCCTCCTGCAGTACTGTATCACATTCAACATTTCACAAGTTATATTTTATTTGATGAATTGAGATGAAAAGCAATTTCAATTTATTTTGTGGGGTAGATTTTCCCTGCTGTATTTGCTTGGAGTTGTGTTTATTTTACAAGCTTCATCATTTCGCCTGCAACAGGTTATATTTTCACAGTGAAATCTTAATTATTGTAACTAAAAAGTAATCTCAGTTAACTTGCAAGGTTTTGTCATACATTAAATAATAGCATCACAAACTGTAGGGACTTGTCAATCCTGTTAGGCTCTGGGAAATCATACTTCTTTGTGTTCCATAATTATTGTGATTTCTTGAAACATTGTAATCCTTATTCAGACCCAGGATCTGTACAATAGCTTAATTCTTTTCTATGATCCCAAAAATAAATTTCTCCAAAACCTCTCAGAAAACAAACAAAAACAATGGTTCCAAAGAAACTGAAAGTGTAAGGGAGGATGTTGTAGAATCATCCATATACTACAAAAAGGTAGATAATCTTATTTTCTTCATCAATTATGCATTGTAGGCACAATGCAAGAGGCATAAAACAATTCATAATTCAGGAGATGGGAAGGCCTAACTGGACCCAGACCCTGCAAACATTTGCTGAAAGTGTGTATATCTATATGATGTTAACCTAGACAAATAAGGCATTAGGTAATTCATGGGTGGATTTATAAAGGTGCGAGGGAACCACTGACCTTGAACTAGGAATGGCTTCCTGAGATCACTCACTCCAACAAACCCTTATGACCTAAACTCCCTGCTAAACTAAATTCCAGAAGAATGGGGGAAGACGAGCACGGATATGGAGATCCACCTTTTTGTTAATTCCAGAGTGGACAATCTAAGTGAGATTTGGTGAATTGTAAAATAGAGTAAATACAGTTGAGCAATTCTCCTATCAATCTGCACAGAAAATGGACCAACACATCTCTTGCACTATTTAATGATCAACAGGTACAGCCATATCCCCCAACCTAAAGATACAAATTAGAGCTGTTCATATAATAGATTTGAATAGAGAGTGACAAATCTGCTTTTTTCCCTTATCTATGATTTAATTGCCAATATTATTAATTACCATGTATTCTTTTTAGTGTAATCACCTCCCTGGCAACAGAACACTAGGGTGCATTTCTGCACCCAGAGATTGTTAGAGCATGAAGAAAGAAACAGCTTATGTAGCATACTTTTATGAATTGGGCCTGGCTCTGAACCAAGAAAAAGAATCCGCTAAGGATACTGGATCTCAGTTTTAGACATCAGCAATCACAGGAGAGATCACAGCAGTGTACACGAGGTCCTTATTGTGTTTGGTTGTGCTTTTATTCTAGAGACTGGGTACCTGGCTTCTCTACTACAACCTCTACTTTTGAAAAAGACAAGCAGTATTGTTAGAATTCCCTCACCTCCAAGTCATACAAAATCCTGAAAATGCTTTTCCCCCAACACTGGGTTGATGGTGCTCCCACTATGTAGGAATACATCACCAGAAGGACTCGCATAAGATTCAAAGAGAAACCATACCACAATTATCTAAGGGTAACCAGGATTGAACAATTAACACTAGCTAAAATGTGATAGTATGAAATAAATAAGACAAACATATATTTTGAATTTTTTTTTCAATTAGGTTCCTACAGGATATCCTGAGAATTTCAGAAGTTTCTCTCTTTTTTTTAAACTAGTCCTGGTGAAGGTATAAGGCATTTCAACAGAGATTTTGAGAACAATGGATTCCAGACAAGCAGTTTGTTATGGAAAACAGACTTTTAAGCACTGGGCAGAAGACTGGTGGAGCGGCCACCAGCCCATCAACAGGTGCTGTTTGGCAGTCTGATCCATCTTGCAAAATATGTGTCTTGTCATCTTGCCTCTGATAAATGGGTGTCTCACTGCAATCAAGACTAACCCCATCACTGGCACATAGATCAGACAATTCAGGTGAGGGATGGGAGATGCAGCATTCATTGTGCTGAGGAAAATGGCTTTGTGCAATGGTCTCTTAGAATGACAATCTATAGGATGTCATAAGATGAGATTTTCACTTCAAAACCAATCCACCAGTTGGGAAGGTGGGCGATTCAGCTGCCTTGCAGTCTTCTTTTAAGATGACACTGGACGGATTGAGAGCAGGAATACAGCACCATGTTATACTCTCCCCTTTGATTTTCAGATTGCTATCACATGGGCAGCACAGAATCTTAGAATTATAGCACCAAACCTGTGCCTAAACAGCCTGCATGCAACAAATCAAAATTAAAAGATGAAGCAGATAAGAGAAGCAACTAGATTTAACACTACTAATACTTTCTAAAAGCAGCAGGGTTCATTCTTATAAATGGAAAACTAATGAAAGGAACTTTAAAAAAATTCTGCCAAAGCTAGATTGAAACACACAAAAATCTCGAATGGGGGGAATAAAAGCTGATCCGTTTAGTTTGTCCTTGAGTAAAAATTATTTTACATGTCCTGAGTGTCTGTATAGAAGAGCTGATCGTGAGGAGGTCAGGACAAAAACCACGTCCATGGTCCCATAGTGTTAGGATGACTGAATGACAAAGAACACTACTGAAACTTAAAATTTTAATAGTTCAATGAAGCAATGTATGAGCACATTTCACCCCAAAGTGGCATCTCCAATTATTTATTATAAAGTAGTGGGGGGCAGCTGGATTCAGGAGGAGGCAAAGATCTTTATTACAGGAAAAAAATAAACTGGAGGCCATGGGAAGTTGTATTATTCTTACAGTATCTTCCAGCAACAAGTGAAGTGAGGTAGTCTTTGCAAAACCCATTCTGCATCTGGAACTATTATGGGTCTGTACAAGATTCTCACTCACTTGTAATTTACCTGGTAATCTGGTTTTGTGAAATAATCTAAACAAAGAACATGTTCCAGAAATAAAGCAAACTCTTGGGGGAGGTGCTTCAACATAAGGCGGTGATCATACTTCTCTTTTATCAGGCCTACTTGTTCCTGTAAACATAGAACAGAAAAAACAGGGACACAATTTAATCCATATATATCCAATTAGCAACAGTGAGGTCATAAATTTCAGCTTCAGTTAGTTCACTGCATCAACTAATTACAGATGACAGCTTACTTTATAACTCAAGACTCATCAACAAAAAAATCTTGCATTGCTTTACATTCTTTTGTTTTAACATGTTAGTCACTGGCTTTTTTATTTAGTTCCTTTCTAAAAGGTGTCACCTGTGGTTTACTGGATAACACTTGCACATCCCATTCAGATCTTTGTGGGTTCAAGCCCCATTTCAGGAACTTGAGATCTTTTGGCTGACACTCCCAAGTCGTATTAAGGGAGTGCTGCTTTTGTCTTTCAACTGATACGTCATAACTGCTCAGCAGATGGGTGATAAGTGAAGGACATCATGATACTTTTTGCAAAAGAGTAGTGCAGTTTTTCAGTTCTAGCCAGTATTTACCACTCCATCATCAACACTTAAAAAGCAGTTTAGCTGATTGAAGTCACATTGCTGTTTGTGAGAATTTACTGCATGCAAGTTAGCTGCCATATTTTCACATTACAACCAAGGTTGTTCCCTAAATTGTGGGGTATGCATCAATTGGGAATGTGCTGTGCAGGAAACAAACAGGCCACACACAAGCAACATTCCTTTCAAGATGCAAACATTGGGGTTAATTCTGAAGGGATTACACAGTGCAACAAGTTGACCATTCACAGTAAACAGAGATTAGAGAGAATTCATTTTCTGTAAAACACCTTGGACAGCTTGAGGCAATGTAATGTGCATTTTAAATGAACAATTTTCATGCTTTCCATTAAATACCTCTCATGCAAAAGATTTAGCTTCTAACTGATAATTGATTTTCTTTTTCTATCTAAACGAGATGTTGCTTCATTCCGCTTTTTGGAGTTTAATGGTTTACTGCTGTCTCCTTTATTGCCCTTCTCTGAATGCTTTTCACTGGGTAGCATCTTTTTGTTAAATACAGTGTATGGGAATCGTGCTCCCTACGCAGCCCTATCAGGGTAAATTCTGATTTGTTTCACCATCTTTCAGGAGGTAGCAATTACCTTGAAACTACTTTGGGTGAGGACACAAAAACACACTAAAAAAAAGAAACTTTTTTCCAGAGGCATTTTAGATCTTTGCTGTTTTCTCCATTCCCTCCAAATGAAGAAGCCCCTTAAATAGATCACAGAGGGTAAAATTGTAAAACTATATTCCTTTTCTTTGCCTGATGGGGAGATACCACCATTATGCCCTGATGGATAACCCATTCTTTAGTTGCCTTATTAATGTAGTACCACAAAAAGTCCAAGGCATGCTATTGAATCATAGAATCCCTGCAGAAGGGGTCATTTGGTCCATCAAGTCTGCAATGATCACAATCCTACCTATTGCCTACTAGCAAAATTTTCCTTACTTTCTGGAAGAGATTTTGAGCTTTTGTAAAATAGGAAATACATAAAAAATGCAAATTTGGTCCATTAGGTTTTTCAACTGGTTCTCTCTTTTCATGTTCGTGGTTTCTTACCATTATTCAATCAGCAAAACACTGCGCAAAACAGGCCCTCATACCAACACACTATTTCTTTCAAGTTTCATCTCAAGTTTATCAATGTTATTATGTACTTCAATCACTTGACATGACCATGAGTTCCAGAGTATCATCATGTTCTATGGAAAAAACTCAAGTTTCATATTTTATCTGTTGGTGGTTACCCAGATGGCATTCAGTCTTGTCTGGGCTCATCCAAAAGTATAAGCAGTTTTGTCACATCACTCAATTGAAGCTTCTCACAATTTTAAAGACTTCTATTGAATCTCCTTTTCATTTTCCATTTTCCAGAGAAAAGATTCCCATTTTGTTGAATCTTTCCTACTATTTGCACCTTCTCAATTCTGGTTACACCTTGTAAATCTTTCATGGGCTTTTGCCTGTGCTTCAATGTTGTTCAGTATTATGGTGGCCATATCTGCACATGCTTCTCAAGTCTGAACCAATAAAGGCACTATGAAAAAAAACTGCACAATCTGTAATTGAGCAACTAGTAGTGCAAGTGTCAGTACTGTAGGTAATACTTGACTGCTCCAAGCAGATCGCAATTTGCTGAGGAATTGAGCTCATGACTGACAATGACTGTCTTAAGTTAGAAAAGTGCAGTATTATGCACGTAGGTAGGGTGAATCCTGAACATACAAGCACCCTACAGAAAAAACATATTAGAACTGGTGGAGAATGAAAGAGATCTGGGTGTTCCAATGTGCAGGGAATCTCGAACAAATTGGATGTTGGGAGCATTTATTGGAAAATTGACAAGACAAAGCATACTATTTGGTCCATCTTTCAGACCCATCCAAATAGAATCCATGCTAATTCCCAGTTCCTTTTTCTAAGCAACAAATAAAAACCTCCCTTATTAAAGGTCATAGAAAATACTGTGGCTAAAAGAGCAGGTCAGAGACTAGGAATCCTGTGGCAAGTAACCTACCTCCTGACTCCCAAAGCTTGTCCACCATCTACAGTACACAAATCAGAAATGTGGTGGAAGACTCAGCTGGAATGAGTGCAGCTCCACCTACACTCAGAAACTGGACACCATCCAGGGCAAAGCAGCTTGTGTGATTGGCACCCCATCCACATTCACTCCCTCTACCAATAACAGAATGTGGCAGCACTACCTACAAGATACACTGCAGGACCTCAGCAAGGCTCCTTTGGCAACTCCTTCCAAAGCCACAACCATAACCATGCAGAAGAACAAAGGAAGCAAATACATAGGAACACCACTACCTGGAAGATCTCTTCCAAGCCATTCATCATCCTGACTTGGAAGTATGTCACCTAGTCAAATTCTGGACACACCACCCCCGCGCCCCCCCACACCCCACATCTCCAAGCAGATAACGCTGCAAATGTATTTCCCACTCAATCTTTCTTTAGCTAGCTTTCATCAACTTATTATATATATATGTAGCATGCTCTATCATCAATTCAAACTCATCCATTTTATTTCTGATGGTCCTGGGCGACTCCTAATTTATATATATATATATGTAGCATGCTCTATTATTAAGTCAAATGCATCCCTTTTATTTCTGATGTTCCTGGCAATTTTTTGTACTTATAGGACCCCTCTCTAATTATTAGTCCAGTTATATTCTCTTTTGCATGTGAGATTTTGAAAATAGGTAACTAAAATACATCAAATTCAAACATAGAGGAATGAAGGTTAATGTTCACTGGACTCCAGTAAGATTTACACAATGTTAGCTAGCAGTGATTCAACAGAAAAATAGATTTCTATTGGGCAATATATCTTTTGTGGACGAAAGGTAAGGTGTGAAACCTTAATAATGCCAGCATTTAATCAAATAAGTATATCCATACTTCCTAAATATCACCACATTTCATTCGTATAGGCAATATATTTTACTTTGATCTAAAAACAAAGGCAAAACCCATGTGTTTGACTGTTAGAAAAGGTTAATAGATAAGTTAAGTAAAACCCACTCTTTTTCAAATGATTCAACTAGTTTGTGTGGTATCTGGTTGATATATGCAGACTGGAAAGGGCAAGGTTTAGCCCCCAGTCAGTGCTCAGTTAGCTAATTCAGCCAAGTAGAACTACGAATGCTATAACCAGCTGTAGTTTATTATTTATCCAGGTCTTCAGGATTATTTGAGAATTATGAAAGAATAGATTCTACATAGGAATACCAGCAGTTGCTCTTAATACTGGACCTTTAATTTCAACATCAGTCTCATGAACATTTAATCTCACTTTATTAATACAAATAGCTTCTAATGATGAAAGGCATTGTGCAGACATACAAGCCCTGCAGTCAAGACAGTAGACCTACCACAAAGGAGCCCATTCCCAGTAAGCTCAAGGTCTATTAATGTTACACTTTGTGCGTTTACTTCCATTCCAGTCACTGTAGATAATTAACTGAATGGAAGTTATTGTAACTTTTCAGCAGTACATTGAATTCTGCCTTTGCATTTCAGTTTATTATTTTTATAAATACCTTGTCCTTTATCTTCCTCCACGGTAGCTGCCCAACGATAAACTCCACCAACATGTAAAATAAGGACCAAAGGTCATCATGTCGGCCCATTTCCTGTTTAAAAAAATAATCTTAAGCATGAGGCATCCAAACAACTGTCAGAAAGATGGATAGGAAAAAAATATCAGCAGACTAGTTCTCATGCCAATCATCATCAATATCTATTAAAAAAGTTGCTTTAATTCACTTTAAAAAAATTACTGAATATCATCACGCTGAGACTGGTAATGTGTTTAAAACAACAATTCTGTCATAAGGACTTCCTCATCTTAATAAAACAAATGAAAAGTGGCATTTGACATATCAACTGTGCAATTTTTGTCTTGAAAAGGAGTTATGTACTACTGTCAACATAATTATGGGAATATGGCTATTTTTCAACAGCAAGCATTAAAAAGAAAATGTTGGTCAGTCCTGTCAGTTTGTAGAGTTGCAGCTCTCCCACAGCATCTTCCCTTAAGGCCCTGATTCAGTTGCCATGGAAGCCTGCTGCACTGGGCTAAATGTATAATTGCATCTGGCACTCTACAATGGACCTTTGGGACAAGCGTCATTAAGGGTGCACTACAATAATTTCTTTAAATTGGATTAAAAATTAAAACTTTAAAAGCATAAATTAACATTGGGGACAGTTAAACAATGTAATTAAAACAAATATCTAATTTATAACTCTTATTTTTATTTATTTAAAAAGTTGCAGAGGTTATGACAGGGATAAAATTAGTCAGCAACCAGCAAGTACATGATATTCTTTCCCTTGATTACTTCAGTATTTTAACCACTTCACCCAAATTTGCTGTACGACTGAATCTTAATTCTGCATTTTCATTCAAGACAACACCTTACATATAGCATACTTAATGCAATAAAACAATGCAAAGCCCTTCTTCACTGAAATACTGCAGAACAAAATATGACACTGAGCCACATAAGGAGACAGTAAGTCAGATGACCAAAAGCTCGGCCAAGGAAGTAGGTTTTAACCTGCGCCTTGAGGAGGAAAGCAAGATGGAGAGGCAGAGAGGTGTAGGGGAGCTAGCCTGGAGTACAGACCTTTGACAACTGAAGACACAGCTACCAAGAATGATTAAAATCAGGGATGCTCAAAAGATCAGAATTCGAGGAGCATAATACTTAAGCAGTTGCAAATGTAACAGCAGATGGAAGATAATAGGCCATCCATAAACATGTATGAATTTTCCCTCAGGTCTAATAAATATTATTAATGGCATTGAGGTTAGATCTGAAAGGTTATTAAAAATGATTGGCATAGTTGTGAAACATATCAATCTTAAAGTGTTAGTCAATGTTCTGAAACACAAGATGCAAGCTGTTCACACTATCAAAATTGGGTCATTCAGCAAATTCAAAACATAGTATACAAGTAGTTTTAAGGACTCACCAAAGGCTCACTGAGTAAATGGAAGAATATATGGTTGCAAGCAAAAAGGTGACATGTTTGGTCCCTGGTCTCAGTAAGGCTGAGAGCATTACAATTATTTGCAGGGAAAGAATTATCAGCCAAGAATTCCACTCCTGATCTGAAATATTCTGCTGTTAGTAAACTTGTAATAATAATTTGCTGTGATGTTTTCTTAGCATTGAATAACCTATTATTAGTGGCTGCTTTGATTGATACGCAATTGTGCAGGTACTTTGGCATAGTTCCATGGACATGCAAGAACTTGTCTATTCCCTTTAGGAGAGGAAGCACAAGAACAGAACAAAAAACAGAAAACAGACTTTTCATTTATGGACAAAAGTCAGTGTTCCTCTTCTTCACAAGGATGCACATGATGGCGATAAGTTTTATTTTTTATGATCCTAGCCTCATTTCAGGCTGTAAAAGAAACAATCAATATATTCAAGGCAAAAACCCACTACACCTAACAAATATTTTGTTAATATATAGACACACAATTTTAATGGGAGCATAAGAGAGTGACAAACAAGATGCCTGTGCAGAGATCTTTGAAAGTGGCAGGACAGGTTAGCAAAGTAGCTAATAAAGCACATGGGGTCCTACATAAGAACATAAGAAATAGGAGCAGGAGTAGGCCATCTAGCCCTTCGAGCCTGCCCCGCCATTCAATAAGATCATGGCTGATCTGTCGTGGCTCAGTTCCACCTTCCCGCCCTCTCCCCATAACCCTTAATCCCCTTGCTTATCAAAAACCCATCAACCCGCGTCTTAAAAATATATAGCGAGGCAGCCTCCACCACTTCAACGGGCAGAGAATTCCAGAGATTCACCACCCTTTGAGTGAAGAAGTTCCTCCTCAACTCCGTTCTAAACCGCCCCCCCTTTATCTTGAGGCTGTGCCCCCTAGTCCTACTGTCCTTTCTGAGCGGGAAGAGTCTCTCCACCTCTATCCTATCCATCCCATTCATCATCTTATACGTCTCAATGAGATCGCCCCTCATTCTTCTAAACTCTAATGAGTACAAGCCTAGTTTACTCAGCCTCTCCTCATAGCTCAACCCCCTCAACTCCGGTATCAGCCTAGTAAACCTCCTCTGCACTCCCTCCAAGGCCAAAATATCCTTGCGTAAGTACGGCGACCAAAACTGCACACAGCACTCCAGCTGCGGCCTCACCAATGCCCTACACAGCTGCAGAAAGACCTCCCTACTTTTATGTTCAATCCCCCTCGCTATGAAGGCCAGCATCCCATTAGCCTTCCTGACCACCTGCTGCACCTGCAGGCTGGGTTTTTGCGACTCATGCACAAGGAGCCCGAGGTCCCTCTGCACCGTCGCCTGCTGCAGTTTTTCGCCACGTAAGTAATAGTCCTTCCTACCATTATTCCTACCAAAGTGGACCACCTCGCACTTGCCAACATTAAATTCCATTTGCCAGTTCCTGGCCCATTCGCCCAGCCTATCTAGCTCCTTCTGCAGACTCTCCACACCCTCCGCGCAATTTGCCGTTCCACCAATCTTGGTGTCATCAGCAAATTTCAACACCATACACTCGGTTCCCTCCTCCAGATCATCTATATAAATGGTAAATAGCTGAGGCCCCAGCACCGACCCCTGGGGCACTCCACTAGTCACCAACTGCCAATCCGAATAGCACCCATTAACCCCCACTCTCTGCCTCCTATTTGACAACCAATCCTCTATCCACGCTAACACCCTACCCCCAACTCCATGCCCCCTGACCTTCTGCAATAACCTCTTGTGAGGTACCTTGTCAAACGCCTTCTGAAAATCAAGAAAGGCCACATCCACCGGCTCTCCTCTATCCACCGCCCTAGACACATCCTCATAGAACTCCAATAAATTTGTCAGACACGACTTCCCCTTAATGAAGTCCTGAGTTTCACAAATAGAGGTAGACAGTATAACAGTAAGGATGTAATGTTAAACCTACAGAAAATGAGTTTGACCCTAGTTGAAGTACTAGGCACCATATTTTAGGGAGTATATGAAGGTTTTTAAAGAGATGAACCAGAATGGGTCTCGGGATTAGGGTTTATCACTATGTAGATTGATTGGAGAAGCTAGTCGAGCAGATGAATAAATGGAGGCTTGATCAATGTATTTTAAAACACGAACAGTTTAGATAGATTAAATAAAAAGAGAATCTGTTTCTAGTGATTGAAAGGTCAGCAATGAGGGGACACAAATTTAAAGTGATTGGAAAAAGAGAAAGGTGACAAGGAAAAGCCTTTTTTGAAAAAAACAAGCAGTTTGGATTTCAAATACACTGCTTGGTGGATACAGATTCAAATGCACTGTTTGGTAATTAATTGAACAACACTTGAAAGAGAAAATAATTACAGGGATATGAGGAAAGAGTGCAGCAGTGGAACTAACGAGATTGCTGCCTGAAAGAAAAACTCAACTGGCTAAATAGCCTTCTGTAAATTAATTAAATAAATGTCCTGTAAATTCCCAATCCCCATTAATGATTAAGTACCAAAATCCTTACAGAAGTCTTCTTTATACATATTACAATAATCAGTATAAACATGTATATATAAGATGGAGAGGAATAAGACATGTGTGAGAAATCAAAACACATTCAATCTTTGATTAGATAAATCCACAAAGCAACGTTTGAAGGTTTGTGACATACAAACAAAATATTGTGAATGCTCTTCTTCTCCCTGAGAGTTTGATTATGAAGTACATGAAGGAATACTAGGAGTGTCTAATACTGAATGGTAGAGGGTAACAGAAAGTAAACAAAGGCTGACTATAGAATTTATCCTTCAAATTACTAGGATAAAGTTGGCACATGTTCCAATCATGAATACACAAGGTCTATACTTCAACAACATACCACTGAGTTATTCTACTTGGTATAATGGAAGAAACTTGACATCAGCTATATTTCAATCCGTACCATAAAAAAAGGATGCAGGTCTAACACTTCTAAAATCGTCAACAAATATTCGTAGCTCTCTGGGAGATTTTGTGAATCATCCTTAAAAATCTCATTAGCAGAATTCAAGTTAAAAATTATGGACATATTCCTGTCAATCAATTGAGCTAATAACTTGGAGCTCATTTAAATTCTTGGCTTCCGGCCTCTTCGCACAATACATTTTACACATCAGTAAGTAATTACTGGCATCAGCAAATAGTCTTAACAGTTACTGCCAGAAAGAGGAAGAGCTTCCCATATCAGTGCATCTAAAATGCTTGAATTTTAAAATATTGAATTATCTAATGGGAACCAACTGAATAGAATTTTGGAGTAGAAATGAAATTAATTATTAATTATCAATTTGAGAGCATTAATGAAGATTTTTATGGTGCAGGAGAGATAGGAGTATAAAAGTGTCCACATGAACATGGTTATATGTTAAGTATAATGTGATTTGATTTCCAAGTATTTCCTCTCTTTTGTCCAAAGTGATACCAAACATGGCATTGAATAAACAATTTAGTGCAATAGTTTCCATCATCTGACAGCACTGTTGATCTGTTGCTTTTGTTAAAAACATTCATCTGCTCATGTAAAGCCAATGTTTGTTGAACACAATTATTCACTGGATAAAAGACCAGAGAATGACTGTGCACCCTCTGAGAAAATTAATTTTTAATTTTATGGAAAGCATTAAGATCACTGTAACAGGGTCTAGCTAAACAACCTCCATCATCAACACCTTGGTTGAGGTTAAGGGTTGTGGGGGAGCAGCCACCAATCTTCAGAAACTTAAATGAATCAGTCATATCGAGGTTGCGGCTACAACAGCAAAACACAGGCTAATGAGATTGTGATTAATGAAATCCCTCAAAGTCTCACTGTCAATGACAAGACTCAATATGGTGTTGTATTGATGTAAAATTCAAAGTGATTCAGGAACATTCTTGCTGGAAGGGGACCTGCTTAACCTGACTCACCTATACTATGACTTCAGTCCCATGCCAATGTGGTTTACTCCTAACTGGCCTCTGATATCAGCCTTGCCAATAACACCCACATCCCAAAAAGGAATTAACCTGGTTAGGAATATAATGCAATAATTACCATTGAAAGAATGCACTCCAACAACACTTAATAAACTCCACACTATTCAGAGCAGGATAGTTGTGTGATCGGCAACAACAGTAAAAAGTCTGACAACACCAGGTTTAAGTCCAACTGATTTATTTGATAGTAAACTCACTAGCTTTCGAGGGGTTTCCCTCTTCTTCAGGTAAAAGAGGGAAACCCCTCGAAAGCTAGTGAGTTTACTATCAAATAAATCGGTTGGACTTAAACCTGGTGTTGTCAGACTTTTTACTGTGTTTACCCCAGTCCAACGCCGGCATATCCACATCATGATCAGCAATAATAAATTGCATTTATTTGCACCTTTCATGCAGAATTTGTTTCAACATATAACATAAATGTCAGTGCGGCTGACATTTAATGCCCTCTGAAATTTCCTGGTAAACCACATAGCAGTTTGATGCAACAGCAGAAAAGTCAAAGAAGAATAAAACTACACAGGCCACCTGGCATCGACCTAGGCACCAGAAACAACAAAGATACACCAACACTGCAAAGTCCTCCTTACTGACATCTGGGGACATGCCAAAATTGGAAGAGCTGTTTCACAGACTAATTATGCAACAGCCTGACAGTCACACTTAACGAATCATACCTTCCAGTCAGTGCATCCTCTCACACTATCCCCAGGTTTGCCATTGTTATGGCACAGAGGTTAATCCCCCTTTACCTCGTGCTGTAATCTGCTACGTTTGGGAAGGCGTTAACTGTTCTTAATTAATGTTTAGAGGTTCAACAACATAAAGGCGTGTCACTCGCTTTAAGTGAATACTTAACAAGGTATTTTGTTTAAATAACCAGAAACTTTAAATAAACAAGTAACATATTAACTAAGGTATGGTTTGACTGAAATGCTTTTCAAATAATATGAGGAATATTCATTACCAAAACAGTAACAACAGAATTTTAGTCGCTCTCAAAGAAAATATACAACCAGGTTTGATAGTGTTCAGAAGTTTGGAATCCTTCGGTAGTTGTCTACTGTCTGTAAGCGCCACCAAATTTAGTACCTTTCGCCGGTTAGAGGGAGATTTATCTCAAGACCTATCTGAAACTGGCAGAGTTAAGAGCTAAGTGCTCCAGCTAATCTAACTACCCTTAAATGCTTCAGGTGTTCTAGTCTTGCTTCTAGTTGAACTCCTGGCTCAACCACTGGTGGAACTGAACTCAAGGCAGTTGAGTCCCTTTTTATAACCCTAATTACCTATCAACATTCCTGTAGAGTAGCCTGAAGTTGACAACAATAGCAAATTCAAATCTGATAGGGTCCCTTTAGCAAAGTGTCTTCTTTAAACTCTTAGGTTAACAAAATGCACAAGTCTGTTACCAAGTCAATCCTGATGCTTGGTCCTTTTGAAACAAATGTTGCAATCTGGAGTCTGTGTACTCTGAATTTTAGCACAGAACTCAGTAACAGCTTTTAAAGGGACCACACACAGTTTTCTTACCCTCTAGCATTTTTACAATTTTCATACCTTTATAAACATTCTTTATATCTTTACCAACTCAACTTCACAACACCATGTCCCATCATCAAGGCAGACCCACCAAAGATGTACAGTGGAATACAGTTGGAAGGGAGTTATCCTGGGAGCCCTTATATCTCATGGCATCAGGTCAAACATGGCCATGGAAACCTCCAATTGATTACCACCTACTGTTCTTGCTTAAAATTAGTGTTCCTACATGTTAAACATCCCTTAGAAGTAGTACTGAATGGGCTCTGGGTGAAAGACTTCAATGTCCGTCACCATTCAGAACAAATCCAATTCAGCCAATTACTGTCTCATCAATCTACTTACATGCATCAACAAAGTGATGCAAAGCATCAAAATGGCACTTGTTCAGCAGCCACTCAATCAGTTTGCATTTTGCCAGGCTACGGCTGTAGAACACATTACAACTTTGCTCCAAACATGGATAAAGGATTTTCATTTCAGAGCTGAAGTGAGACTGACACGGGGAGAGGTCTGGGCATGTTGCCCCCCACGTCTCATCATCAGCAACCACCTCCTCCCCCTCCACCCCACCCCATGTCTCGTCCCAGCCCTCCTTCCAGCCCTGTCAACTCCAATGCCCACCCCCAACCAAAGTGCTCTTTACAGAATTGGTCACCCCAATTAGGACATGGAATTGAACAGGTAAAGTTGTCACTGGCTGCAATTTTGCCACGAAGAAAGTTAAAAGATAAAAATCCTGATCCTTTGTCCCTTTACCATCAGGTCAGACTACCTGAAGGCACTGGGAACATGGCTTGGAGAGGCTGGGGTGCATGCCAAAAAACAGGAGGAGCGTATTGCCAAGGTGATGTAGAAACTGGGAATGTGGGAGCAACACTCTCTCTCCATTTTGGGCAAGAACTTGGTCATCAGGTGTGAAGTATTTTGGTGTAGCTACAGATGGTGCAGGTGTGGTCCATACCCCACCTCTGTGCTGCAGTGGTCACCTGATCCATCTTCTATTTCAGCTGGAGGTTTACCCTGAGCAGCTCCATGACACAGGACTCTGTGCTCTTTGGGCTGTTCCCAGAGACAGATGCCAAGGCAAACATCAGCTGCTGCTGGAGGACCATCAATTTGATGAGATGCTCTTTGGTCCACCTGAAACTTGCTTCCAGTGCAAAGAGTTGTCTTCAATTGAGTTTTGCAGGTTGCAATAGTTCAAAGGTCTGGGATTACACACTCAAGAACACACAAGCTTGAGGCAGCTACTACCAAGGCACAATGGTGAAATGGTAATGTTTAAGACCTTTCAGCCTTACAACACTGAAACGTTGGTAACCATGCAGAACTCTTCAGAGCTTGACGGTTTATAGTAAATGCACAGGGTTGAAGCACCTCAGAGTGCAACAAGACCTATGTAAATAATTTGAACATCACTGCACTTTGTAATTAACATTTTGAAATGTTTGTAATGTTCTCTTTATTGTATTGAAGCATCCCAAAGTGAAACATGATCAATGTAGAAAATGCGAGTATCAGTGGATTTTCCTGTTATGACAATTTGAAATGTTTTGCAATGTCCCATATATATATTTTATGATAAGAAATGTTTTTATAAAATAAAGTACTCCATGATATTGTTGAGTTGATGTTCTGCATGGATTTCAACAAGACATTTTTACATACCCGGTTTTTATGTGCATTGATTGATGCATAGCGCACTGTACCTCTGAAGCCTGCTACCACTCGAGGCTGAAACAAAATCAAGAAAAACAGAATTAATCAGTTTTTATATTTTATGGAAATTAAGAGGAAAAATAAAACAAACATGCAGCGCTTCATCAAATTCTGCAATACAGCTAATCCACCACTAAACTAAGCAGTTATCCTGCAATAAAGCAAAAAGCAAAACCAGCAAGGATTTTTTTGTCAGCCCACAAACAGTTGACAATTAATTACTTTTTGTTTAGTTAATCCAAACAAAAGCAAATTGTCTATTTATACTGTGTGAATTGTTTAAGTAGTAACTCAGTCATATTTCTGCAATTAAAATTTTATAAGTCAGGTAGAGACAGAAGTCTTTTAAGGGATGTTCAAAGTCTAATTGCCTCACAATTCTCAATCTTTCCAAAAGCTTGCTGAGGTTCTCTGTGGTGAACTATCTGCAATGACATAATCCAGCATTCAATTCAAATTTCTATCATTGTATAGAAAACTGATCTTATTTTTACAACACTGACTAATGGAATTTAAAACACCAATTGGTACGTGTTTTAAGTCGGTCTGCCTCGTGTCCAACGAGGGGCATACACGCGATGGGTCGTACTGGGGCTGCTCTTGGTTGTTTGAGATTGGCCTAGTGCTTCATGTCGTTAGTGTGTGCCTAAACTGGACCAGATACTGGGCAAGACGACAGCTCAGTGACTATCGCTGATTGCTGTGCAGACACATGGATTTGGGCCGGCGTCTGTGGGAGTTTGCGCATTCTCCCCGTGCTTGCATGGGTTTTCTCCGGGTGCTCCGGTTTCCTCCCACACCCCAAAGATGTGCTGTTAGGCTGATTGGCAGGAATAAATTGTCCCTAAATCAGATTCCCTCAATCTGGATGGCCATAAAACATTAGACAGGGGTCGTGGGTGGAGAGGGAGACTGGTGGTGTTGAGATGGCAGCGCGGGCTCGTTGGGCCAAAGGGCCTGTTTCCCGGGCTGATTTTGTTCTTTGTTCTATAGCATTTTTATAGTAGTAAAGTAGTATCCCATACCACATCAAAGAAGGGTTTCCGAACAAAAGTTGACACTTAAGGCACATAAGGAAATATTAGAACAGAAAACCAAAAGCCTAATTGGTCAAAGGAACAGGTTTTAAAGAATGCCTTAAAGGAGAAAAGAGAGATAGAATGACAGAGGTTTAAGGAGGGAATTTCAGAGCTTAGTGTTTTAGCAGCTGATTGCATAGCCACCAATGATGGACTAATTAAAACTGGGGACACTCAAAATGCCACAATTGAAAATGCAAATACCTCGGTAGATTATAGGGTTGAAGGAGATTACAGCGATTTGGAGGGTGCAAAGCCGTGAAGGAATTTGAAAAAATGACTCAGATTTTTAAAATCAAGGTGTTACTTCACTGAGAGCCAATATAGGTCAATAAACTTGGGGTGATGGGTGAATAGGTTTGGTGCAAATTAGAATGCGAGCTGAAAAAAATGGAAGTTCATCTACGTAATTGTCATCTAACATTTATAACTTGGCCAATCCCTACACTTCAGCAGGCCGATCAGATATTCTAATAATGGGGTAAGCAGACATTTCAAATTGCAGGATGAGCTGTTACTTCCATCTGCAGCACTTTCACAAGCGGCGTGGTGAAAATGGAAAATCAGAATTTAAGAACAGCTTAATTACCATTAAAAATCAAGTGTTGAGAAACATATCTCAGTGAAAACTTAAAACATCTTCAATGCTTTACTAGCGAACAAAAGTCTTTCGCAAGTTCTGAACAATATTACGGGGAAATTGAGTTTACAATATTGAGCAAATGGGATAATTGCTATTCCAATTGGCTCTAATGCACAGTGACTCAACTGAATGAAATTTGTTTTGTTGTACAATTTTAATCAACATTCAGGTGAATGAAATTTTTCAAAAGATTACACAAAATCAAAAATGCACAGTATATTGAAATCTCACAATAAAACATCAATTTCTGTTTGTAATTATGCAATCTTCATACATTCCCCTTCCTTCCAGTAACACGTTGATTATAGTTCGGCATCCTCTTTAATAGACTAGTAAATATGGCAGAGTTAGTTTTGTTCTTGAAGGCTTGTTCTTGCAATGTCAGTAGTTAAAAGGTTGGAAGATATTAATCAAAGCACTTAGGGATACTTCCCAGTTCATAGAGTGACAGGGTACAGTTTAGCTGAAACGCTTTTTTTGAAATTGATACAACAATCAAGTACAAAAACTACATCCCTAACATCCATCAGTCTGTGGAAATAAAGCAAATTAGAAGCTAGCTAGGATAAAAGACAAATAGAAATCAAAGTCTTTAGCGACGTTAAGACAGAAAAAACATTAGCAAAAAAAAAAGCTGGAAAATCTCAGCAGGTCTGACAGCCTTTGTGGAGGCAGAAAAAAAAGCTCTGACAAAGAGTCATCCAGACTTGAAATGTTAGCTCTGTTCTCACTTCACAGATGCCGTAAGACCTGCTGAGATTTCCCAGTATTTTCTGCTTTTGTTTCAGATTCTAGCACCCACAATAGTTTGCTTTCATAAGAGTATCAAGAGATCCATCTCCCTGCACTGGGTGTACCTGAAGGCTTTGGGCTCAAACCTGGCCATTAGAAACATCTGTAATTGAACATGAGCTCTGTGTCCAAAGGACATAAAACATTTGATTTTTTAAAAACTCCCAAGTCTTTTGTACCTCCTTAACTTTGTCCATTTTCTGTCAATATCCTGAACTATAATTTTCTTCACTCTCTCAGACAAAAGAATCAAAGGTATACAACAGACCATTGCATTTGCACTGGTCAAAGACAAGCCACCTAACTATGCTAATTCCATTTTCCAGCAATTGGCCGTGTATGCTCTGACAATGCAAGTGCACATCTAAATACTTCTTTAATGATCTGAGGATCTCTGCCTCCACCACCCTTTCAGGCAATGAATTCCAGACTGGTTGAAGTTTTTCCTCACATCCTCTCTAAACCTCCTGCCCCTTACTTGAATTCTATGTATCCTTGCCACAGATCTTTCCAGCTCGAGAAAAAGTTTCTTCTTGCCTACTCGATCTATGTCCCTCTCAATTTTATACATCTCAATCATGCACCACCATTACTAAAATTCTGCAGCCCAGGCAACACCCTGGTAAATCTCCTCTGCAAATGCTAATACATTCTCCCTATAATGTGGATTCCAGGATGTACACAATGCTTTTAAAATAAACTTTATCATATTTTCTAAGCTATGTCCCATCAGATTGCAAGATGGATTCATATTGGTATAAGCAGTCACTGATTGGCTAAACGAATGCTTTTTGGAGATTTTTAAGAAGCTGATGTGGCCGCAGTAACATATGATTTATCTGAAGAGTTTACAACAATATGCTTGATCCAAGCCTAGCTGAGGTCACTCACTGCTGTGAAGGATTATTTGTATTGAGTTAACTATTAAAAATTCAGTATATATTGCAATAAATTGAAACCACTTTCTAAAAACTGAAAATATTTTTGTAGCACATGCTACAAAGCATGCCTGACATCATTCTTCTAACAGTGCGTAGTGATAGGACAATTTTTTGTTCAGCTCAATTTTAGGGATGCATTCTCACAGAGAACATGAGAAACAACAGGAGGATAAGGCTATACTGCCCCTCAAGTCTCCTCCACCATTCAATAGGGTCTGAAGGAGCTTCAATATCAACTCTTCTTCCCTACCTTATCCCCTTATCAGTTGATTCCCTTAGTGATAAATAAGGAATTGAAGGAACGAATAAAGCTCACCATGTCACAAAAGGGCAAAGTTATACTGTTCAGATGAAAAATATGCAATGTTAGCCAACAAGCCCTTTCTCTCCACAGACCAAGTATAATCTGTAGACTGTACCTAGACACAGTTTTCTTGGTCTCTCAAAGAACTGTTTGACACACACATCCTTTCCCCTGGCTGTCACTAATATGCGTTCAAGAAAAATAAGTTAAAAGATTCTGAAGATTGGAAGAAAGAAGTAGAGACTTTAAAATATACAACAAGTTGATGTTTAGCCACAAAGCCTTCTCACAAATGGCTATTCCCCAACTACAATCAATTCTAGCTGCAGCAACAAAATTAATGGATGCAACAGAAAATTAGAACATTTTCTAGTACCAAAATGCCTTGCTTCATTAGCATAATAAATGTTAAATGTTTAAATGTTGATTGTCTCCATTGACTCGTGGGTGAATGCATTGCCTGGCGTGATGTAACTGTCATGGATCTCAGGTAGACCCAATCTCTGTTCACTGTTTTGTAGATCAAGTTTATGGGCTTCCACTGTGTGGTAAAATAATTGCATCTGGCATCACTGTATTATGGCCAGAATCACAAGTGTTGTTGGAAAGGATGATGTAGGGGAGGAAAGTAGGATGGAAAATAAATGACTTGTGCAGTGTCCTCTTTGTATTCAGAGTTCAATGGCTGGCACTTTGCACCATAATTAGTTTCAAACACCTGCTGCATGCAAATTGGAAGATAGGTTTGAAATCACATTTAACGCACTAATGTACAGCATAAATAATCTGCCCCCCATCTCTGCAGTGATTTCAAGAAATCTATGAACCAAAATTGCAACTTCCCACAGACAGAAATGTATTTTATAGCATTGATACAACATAAGGAATTGGTTCGCAGCCTTAAAAAAAAGTCTTTTTAGCATGAATGACCATTAACGTATTTAAAAATTTCATAGGAGTGCCAATACAAGGGGACACTTGACTAAGGTTCAAGGCAAGAGATACTGGGGGCGGGATGTGAGGAATGACTTCTTTGTGCAGCAAGTGGGTAATAACCTGGAACTTTTCTCAGATGGTGGAAACAGAGACAATGATTTCAAAAGGAAATTAGATAGGAATCCCAGTGTTGCAGGGAAAGCAGGAGAATGGGACAGACTAGTTTTCTTTACAAAGACAATGGACCGATTTGCTTCCTTGTGTACTGTAATGACCCCATGACTGTATGTCAGCAATGCAGTTTATGACTTCATACCACTCACCTCTGCTCTAGTTTTGTGATTAACATGAAAAAATGTTGAGCAAAGGGGAGCAACATTTAACCACAATTTCAAAACTGAGGCTAGTTTAATTAACAGCTAATTCCAGGCTGGTTTAACAGTAACTATTTCAGCTGTGTAACCCCGGTGAACAAACTCTGTCAGATCATAAACAGTGTATTCATATTTGAATTAGCAGTAATGGTCAGCATTAATCCCAACGGCATAGGTTCATCAACAGTGAAACATCAAAGCTTCCAATCTTAATCTCTGAGTGGGTGAGTTGGGTTTTTGGTAGCTCAAAGCTAAATTTAGAATCTCATTATTCCTCTCTATCAGTGTAAGAATATGTTCAACAAAATAAGAAATGATTAATTTTGATTGTGCTTTTTAACCTTTAACATCTACTCTTTCTTGCTGCTATGTAGCAAAATGTCAAAGTTTGTCTGATACAAATTTTGCGAAGCACCTTGGAATATTTTATCACATTTTAGGTACTACTTAAATGCAAGTTGTTATAAAATGGAGAATACTTCTTAAAATAAAAGTGTGAATTTGTCAGTGGATTAGAAGGAGTTTCTTCCCAAAGAAATTAACTCCTCAAATAGCAGTAATCAGCAAGCCACAAATTGACAATCCACTGGCAAGCAGATTGGAGAGATTAATCCCCAGTGAATGGGGGAAATCTCAGTTTCAGTCTCCTGAACAGATCCTTACTTCCCTCTGTATCCTCAGATGCATCTTACTCAGTCCTGATGAGTTATCAACTTCTTTGTACAGTCAGCCTAATATGTCCCCTTCATTAATTTTAAACCCATCAAATATCTCAAATACTGCCTGTTGCACCATGACTTGGTAGCATCTTCTTGCAAAGTACTTTGGTACCCCAGCAATGCCCCCTGCATCCATGCATAAATCCCCCTAATTAGCTCTATTTTTAACCAACATTTTACCATTTATCTGCCAATAGAAGACTTTCCAATTCCCTTTTCATGTTAGCTGCCAGTCTCTTCTTATACATCCTCTCTGCTTCTTGTATCTGTTTTTCCGAATTCCTCTTGAATCTTCCATATTGAGTCTGATTCTTATTTGTACTTTTTACTTGTCACGTACATCCTTTTTCTGCTACATTTCACTATATATCTCTTGTCATTTAGGAAGCTCTGGATTTGTTTACTTTCCCCCTTGAGGGAATATATCTCAACTGTACTCAAACTATCTCCTCTTTAAAGGCAGTCCATTGCTTTGTTACAATTTTGCCTCCTATCCTTTGATTCCAACTTATCTAGACCAGATCCATTCTTACCCCATGAAGTTTGCCATTCCTCAATTAATTAATATGTTATTAATCTCAATCAGTTAGCCAACAAATATGGAGAAATGAAAAATTCAACACTGGTGCTGTGAGTTGCTCTTCCGATATTGAATCAGAGCATGGATAGATCACTGGGGGGAGTTGGGGGGGGTGTATTCATAGACATCTTCAACCTCTCTTTACAACAATCTGAGGTCCCTATCTGCTTTAAGACAATGACTGTATTCACGGTATCCAAGAAAAGCCAAGCAGCTTGCCTTAATGACTATCGGTCAGTGGCTCTGACATCCATCATTATGAAGTGCTTCAAAAGATTAATCATGGCACGAATCAATTCCAGCCTCCCGGACTACCTGGATCCACTACAATTTGCTTACCACTGCAACAGGTGCACAGCAGACGCCATCTCCTTGGCCTACACTCAACCTTGGAACATCTAGATAACAAAGACAAACTCTGTGGTTTGGGTTTCAGCTCCTCCCTCTGTGACTGGATCCTGAACTTCCTAACTCACAGACCACAATTAGTAAGGATAGACAACAACACCTCCTCCACGATCATCCTCAACACTGGTGCCCCACAAGGCTGTGTTCTCAACCCCCTACTATGCTCCTTATACACCTATGACTGTGTGGCCAAATTATCCTCCAATTTGGTTTTCAAGTTTGTTGATGACAGCCCCGTAGTGGGTCAGATCTCAAACAATGGCGAGATAGAGAATCTGGTGAACTGGTGTGGCAACAATAATCTCTTCTTCAATGTTAACAAAATGAAGGAGATTGTCATCAACTTCAGGAAACGTAAATGAGAACACATCCCTGTCTACATCAATGGGGATGAAGTAGGAAGGGGTGAGAGCTTCAAGTTTTTAGGTGTCCAGATCACCAACAACCTGTCCTGGTCCCTCTATGCTGACACTATAGTTAAGAAAGCCCACCAATGCCCCTACTTTCTCAGAACACTAAGGAAATTTGGCATGTCAGCTACAACTCTCACCAACTTTTACAGAAGGACCATAGAAAGCACTTTTTCAGTTGTATCACAGCTTGTAATAGCTCCTGCTCTGCCCATGACGGCAAAAAACAAAAAAGGTCGTGAATGTAGACCAATTCATCACGCAAACCAGCCTCCCATTCATGTCTACACTTCCCGCTGCCTTGCAAAGCAGCCGGCATAATTAAGGAGCCCTCGCATCCTAGACATTCTCTCTTCCACCTTCTTCCATTGGGAAAATGATACAAAAGTCTGAGGTCACATATCAACCAACTCAAGAACAGCTTCTTCCCTGCTACTATACTTTTGAATTGGACGTATCTTGCATTAAGCTGATCCTTCTCTACATCCTAGCTATGGCTGTAACACTACATTTTGCACACTCTTGTTTCCTTCTAATGAATTGTATGCTTTGTCTGCATAGCATACAAGAAACAATATTTTTCACTGTATGCATATGACAATAATAAATCAAATCAAATCAAATGGGATGGCCTTCAGTGGAAACACATGGGACCAGTATATTGGCAAGTCATAGAGGGTATTAAACCAAACAATTGCAGGGGGTGGGGGTTGGGGGATGTCATTCGAGGGGAAATTTGGAAAGTTAAAGAGAAAGGACAGGGCAGCAATGCAGGTAATGATAACCAGAGTACAACAGGAAGGGCCAAGAGTGTATAAACATAACAGTGCACCACCAAATAAGGTCAGAGTTGGGAAAATTAGTAAAAAGACAGAATTAAAGGCTCTTTGTGGAATGTACACTGAAACAAGTGTTTTAAACTTAAATAAAGGAAACTACAACAGTATAATGTCAGGTTTGGCTACAATGGAATGGGAAAATACGCTAAAAGGTAGACAGTAGAAAAGCAATGGCAGACATTTCAGGAATTTTTTTTTATTCTCAAAAAAAAGCTTTACAAAAAGAATGCACCATTTGTGGCTTGTTTAGCAAGTTAAGGATGGTATAAAATTAAAAAAAGATACACAATTCTCCAAAGACTGAAAAAGTTTTAGAAACCAGCAAAGGATGACTAAATAAATAAGAGACAGAAATTGGAATATAGGAGAAAACTGGTAGGAAATACATAAACAGACAGTAGATGTTTCTAAATTATATTTAAAAAGTGTAGTGTGACACTAGGGAATTAATATTTGGAATAAGAAAATGGTAGAGACTTTGAACAAGTACTTTGTATCAGTATTCGCATTAGAAAACACAAAAAGCACTGCAAGTTTAGTACAACAACAATGGACAAAAAGGGAGAGAAAAACTTAAAACAATCACTAGGAGAAAAAAAGTATTAAGAAAAATAATGCGACTAAAAGCTGACAAATGCCCTGGGTCTGATGGACTGTATCCTAGGATCTTAAAGGAAATTGCCGCAGAGACTGTAATCTTCAAAAATCTCCAGGTCATGGAAAGATCCCAGCAGGTTGGAAAGTCACAAAGATAACATCATTATTCAAGAAAGTAGGGAGACAATTGACAAGTTTGTCTCACATTTGTCATGGGTAAATAGTGGGATCCATTATGAAAGTAGGTAGAAGTAGAATATTTAGAAAATCATAATATAGGCTGCAGGGTTCTGTGAAACAGAAATCATGTTTGACAAACATATTAGCGTTCCTGAGGATGTAAGAAGCAGGGCGGAACCAGTAAATGTAGTATATTGCAATAACCCAACATATTCGATAAGGTGCCACATAAAAGGTTAGAGAGTCATTGAGGTTTAGAGCATGGAAACAGGCCCTTTGGCCCAACTTATCCATGCTACCTTTTTTTTAAGGCCAATAAGCTAATACCAATTCCTGTGTTTGGCCTATATCTCTCTGTACCCAGCTTACCTGTGTAACAGTCTAAATGTTTTTTAAAAGACAAAATTATATCGTTTCTACCAGCACTTCTGGCAGTTTGCTCCAGACACTCGTGACCCTCTGAGAAAAAATTGCCCCTCTGGACCTTTTTGTATCTCTTCCCTCTCACCTTAAATCTAAGGCCTCTGGTTTTAGATTCCCCTTGATTTTGATTTAGTTTATTATTGTCACATGTATTAGCATACAGTGAAAAGTATTTTTTCTTGCATTCTATTCAGACAAAGCATATCATTTATAGAGAAGGAAATGAGGAAGTGCAGAATGCAGTGCCACAGCCAAACCTTTGGGAAAAGATGTTGACTAAGTAGCTGATCTATACCCCTCATTATTTGATAGACCTCTTTAAGATCATCCCCAAGACTCCTATGCTCCAGCCTCTCCCTATAACTCAACCCATCAGGTCCCAATGGCATCCTAGTAAGTTTTTACTGTTGAAGAGCTCAAGGTGTTAGGGTGAAGTATATTAACAATGATAGAAGATTGGCTAACCAATAGGAAAGAGAGAGTCTTTCAAGTTGGCAGACTGTAACTAGTGGTACGTCACAGGGGTCAGTGCTGGAGCCTCAACTATTTACAACATAGATCACTTGTTTGGATGTAGAGGCTAACTGTGTTATAATAAAATTCACTGATGATACAAAGATAAACAGGAAAGCCAGTTGTTTAGTGGATACAAACAGTCTGCAAAGGGATATAAATGAGATAAGCAAGCGCAAAAAATATTAGCAGATGGAGTACAATGTGAGAAAATATGGGTTATCTACTGTGACAGGAAGAACAGAAAAACTATATTTTTTAAATGGAGAGAGACTGTGGATTGCTGCAGTATAGAGGGATCCGGGCATCTTTGCACATGAATCACAAAGTCAGCATGCAAGTAAGTAGGAAGGCAAGTGGAATGCTGCTCTTTATTGTAAGAGTAGGGAAGTCTTGCTGCATTGGTGTGATCACACTTTCAGTACTGTGCACACTTTGATCTCCTTACTTTAAGAAGGGTATACTTGTATTAGAAGCAGTTCAGAGAAAGCTGATTCCAGGGATGAAGAGGTTGTCGTGAGTTAAGGTTGAGTAGTGTGAGTCAATACTCATTGGAGTTCAAAAGAATGCAAGATGATCTTATTCAATTGTACAAGATTCTGGAAGGGTTTGAGAAGCTAGATGCTGAGAGGATATTTTCTCTAGCGGGGGAATCAAGAACTAAAATTTAAAATGGATCTTCCATTTAAAATGGAGATGAGGAGAATTTCTTCTTAGAGGGTCTTCAGTGTTTGGAATTCTCTTCCTCAAAGACCTGTGCAAGTTGGAACCTTGAATATATTCAAGGCCGAGATAGACAAATTTCTGGTTGACCAGGAGTCAAGTGTTATGGGAGAAGGAGAAGAATTTCGAGTTAAGCCACAATCAAATCAGCCATGATCTTATATCACATTGTGAAGTAGGCTTGAGGGGATGAATAGCCTACTCCTGCTCCTATTTCTTATGATCTTTTTAAAAAGCTTTCTTTTGCATCTAATTGTGCTATAGCCAAAGAGATGAAAACATTGGCTATTGATGATGATCGTATGCTTTAGTTCCATGACTAGTTAAATGACTATAAAAACATTGACGTACAGTTGTCAAAATATTACATTAGAAACAAATTCTTCATGCAATTTTGAGGAACCAATTAAATATACAAAAAGAGTGGAAGATTTCAACTCGCATTGCATTAATTATGAGCACCGATTCTGTTTCCTGCTATCTACACTCAATTAATTTTGAAGATCATTTTTGCTTGCTTGTCATGTATTTTTATCAAGTCGACTGGGATACACAACATCAGTGACAGGCATTTAGAACTTGATTATATAGGGCAGGATAAAAGGGAGAGAAATAAAGGACGTCAAGTTGAAAGTGAAGTACAACAGAATGTGTAATAAAATATCTTACAAGTGAGATAAACTATATTCTGTAAGTTTATGGCTAATGGTTGGAACAGTACATACAATTGGAATACTTCCTCAGCCTCACAAAGATAATATTTCTCAGGCCTAAAGAAACATTAGGAAACAAATGCATGAGGGATAGCTGGGGTAAAACAATCCTGTCAACTGACACGATCAGCACTTACATCATTATACACTGCTATCTCCAAGAAATATCAAAACTACATAACCACAAATACTGCAGGACACTCTGACTGGTGTACATAAAAGATGACTACTGCAGCATTTGACAATGTGTTATATTTGACAGCTGCATTAGTCCATCCTCAAAATATTTCCAACAAGCACCCTTCCAGAATTGTGAAACAAATACTTTAGTCACAGATCTATAACAGAAAGTGTGAACGATCACCATGCATACACTGCTGAAAGAAATGCAAATAGCACAATAGTGAAGGGATTGTAACAAACAACAGAGACTGGCATCCCAAATACTTACATCTCCTAAAATACATTCGAGGTTAAATAATCCCAAATTAGATAGGTCAATTTCTGTACAGCATTACTAAGGATAAAAAACAATTCACCTTCAGTATGTTCAGAGGAATCTACTTATAAGTTATTGGCATCACAGGAAAGCATTCAGTAAATAAGCACTTTATATCCTAGATTAGGATAAATTTTGCAAGGTTCCTTTGTGGGAAGAAAAGCACGTATAGGAAAGCTAACGATGCTTGCTCTAATCAAGTCACATCACTCCCATTTACCTGAATACTTTTTCTGCCACACAACTGATGAGAAAGAGTACAGGAAAGACTTGACAACCTGGTGAATTGGTGAGATGACAATAATCTCTCCCTCAACGGCAGCAAAACAAAAGAGACAGCCATCAACTTCAAAAAGTTGTAGTGGAGGACATGCCCCTGTCTATATCAACAGGGATGAAGAGGAAATGGCCAAGAGCTTCAAGTTTCTAGCTGTCAAGATCACCAACCTGTCCTGGTCCCCCATGCTCATACTACAGTTAAAAACACCCACCAACGTCTCTATTATCTCAGGAGACTCAGCACGCCTGCAACGACTCATCAACTTTTACAGATGCACTATAGAGTACCTCCTTTCTGGTTGATTCACAGCTTGGTACGGCTCCTGCTCTGACCAAGATTGCAAGATACAAAGGGTGTGAAAGTAGCCAAGTCCATTGTGCAAACTAGCCTCCCATCCATTTTTACTCCATCTACACTTCCCGCTGCTTTGGAAAAGCAGCACCAAGCTAGGACCCCATGCACCCTGGACATGCTCTCATCCATCTTCTTCCATCAAGAAAGAGGTACAAAGTCTGAAGTCACATACCAACTGACTCAAGGGAGGCAATGGCCTTGTAGTATTGTCGCTAGACTGTTAATCCAGATACTCAGCTAATGTTCTGGGGACCCGGGTTTGAGTCCCAACATGGCAAAGAGTGGAATTTTTGTTATAAAAAAAAAATCTGGAATTAAGAATCTACTGATGACCACGAAAACATTGATTGCTGGAAAAACCCATCTGGTTAACTCATGTCCTTTAGGGAAGGATATCTGCCGTCCTTAGCTAGTCTAAACTGCATGAAACTCCAGAGCCGCAGCAATGTGAATGACTCTCAACTGCCCTCTAAGGACAACTTGGGATGGGCAATAAATGTTGGCCAACTAGCAACATTCATGTCCCACAAATGAATAAAAAAACGTTTTTTCCCTGCTGTCATCAGACTTTTGAATGGACCTACTTTATACTAAGTTCATCTTTCTCTACATCCTAGCTATGACTGTAACGGAACATTCTGCACCTTCTCCTTTCGAGACAGTATGGTGGGACAGTGCTGCCTCGGCGCCAGGGATCTCAGTTCAATTCCTGGCTTGGATCACTGTCTGTGCAAAGTCTGCATGTTTCCTCCCACAGTGCAAAAGACTTGCTGATTAGGTGCACTAGTCATGCTAAGTTCTCCCACGGTTTACCCGAACAGGCGCCAGAGTGTGGCAACTTGGGGATTTTCACAGTAACTTCATTGCAGTGTTAATGTAACCCTATTTGTGACACAAATAATTCAATTCCCCTCCTCCTCTATATATGCTATGAATGGTGTGCTTTGTTTGTATAGCATGCAAGAAACACTACTTTTCACTGTATCCCAATACATGTGACAATAATAAATCAAATCAATCATGAGTATTATTTAAAGCTATAAGGGGCAAAGAAAGTGATCCATGGATCAGAGGAGTTCCAGTTGAAGAGCTGATGTGGAGGCTAATACAATGATTGAATGGTTTCCTGCTATGCTGAAGAGTTGAAGATTTTGTCAACCTAAAATTGGTTTCACCGTTATGCTATATCACATGCACCCTCTCCCAAAAACGCAATCCTCCACATTTGGTTACGCACTGTGTTTTTGCCAGAGGATATCGTCTAACTCATTCTGGAATTCTTTGAATGGCTGCATTACAGTGCCTTTGACAGGTATTATACAATGACAGATCACATGCATGGTGCTACAACTGATTGAAATAACTTCTAATTATAACACTGAGACTAGTTCTATCTAAATATGAAATTTGTTAGTTCGGTGAATGTGTTGGGTTCCAGTTTGCTACAAATAACTGTAGAATCATAGAATCTCTACTTGCAGAATCACAGAATCCCTACAGTACAGGAGGTGGTAATTTGGCCCATTGAGTCTGTACCAACCACAGTCTCATCCAGGCTCTATTCTTGTAACCCCACACATTTACTCTGCTAATCCCCTTGACACTAGGGTTAGTTTAGCATGGCCAATCAACCTAACCTGCATATCTTTCAGAGTGTGGGAGGAAATCAGAGAATTCAGAGGAATCCCATGCAGACATGGAGAGAATGTGCAAACTCCACACAGACAGTGACCCGAGGCCAGAATTGAACCCAGGTCCCTGGCTCTGAGGCAGTAGAGCTAACCACTGTGTTGTCCATTTGGCCCATCAAGTCTGTACCAACCACAATCCCACCCAGGTCCTATCTTTGTAACCCCACATAATCCCCCTGGCACTAAGGGGCAATCCCACCCAGATCTGTTCCCCATAACCCCAAATATTTATCTCATTAATTCCGCTAACCTACACATCTTCAGACACTAAGGGACAATTTTGCATGGCCAACCCACCTAACTTGCACATCTTTGGACTATAAGGATACAAATGCAATTCAGAATTTCTTTCCACTGAACAGTTAAGCAATTTTACTTGCCCAGGATGACAGAGATAAATACTGTGGTTTCAAAGAGATGTTATGATAATATGTTATAATACATTAGTCAGGCCACATATGGACTTCCTGTATTTGCTGGAAAGTACAACATGAAATCAGGCCCAAAGTGTTTATCCTCCATAAGAGTAGTCCAAATTTCACTTGAAAGAAACACACACAGAGATGCACAGAAAATAGAGAGTAGGCCAATTATCTCTTCGAGCCTATTTCACCATTTATTTTGACCATGGCTGATCTCTATATTCAATACCCTGGTCCCACCTTCCCATTATATCCCTTGATCCCTTTCAGCCCAAGAGTTATATCTGATTCTTTCTTGAAATCACACAACATCTTTTTGTGGTAGTGAATTCTACAGATTCACCACTCTGAAGAAATTTATCCTCACCTTAGTCCTAAACAGTATACCCCTTATCCTCAAACTATGACTCCTATTTCTGGATGCCCCACTATCAGGAACATTCTTTCTGAATCTACCCTGTCTAATCCAATGAGAATTTTATAAGTTTCTGTTACTCTTCTAAACTCCAACGAGCAAAATCCAATCAACTTATTAGCTCCTTACATAACAGTCCTGTCATTCCAGGAATCAGCCTGATAAACCTTCACCATAGGGTGGACAGTGATAGCCTTTTTCCTCGGATGGAGAAAGCTAGCACTAGGGGGCATGGCTTTAAATTAAGGGGGGGTAGTTATAGGACGGATGTCAGGGGTAGGTTCTTTACCCAGAGGGTGGTGAGGGATTGGAATGCCCTGCCTATGTTCTATGTTCTATACTTCCTTTATAGCAAGAATATTCTTCCTCAGATAAGGACACCAAAACTACACACAATACTCCAGGTGGGGCCTCACCAATGCCCTATACAATTGCAGTAAAACATTTGTATTCCTATACTCAAGTCCTCTTGCTTTAAAGACCAATATGTCATTTGCCTTCTTTACTGCCTGCTGTACTTGCGCACTTACTTTCTGTGACTGATACATGAGGACACCAAGATCTTGCTGACTATCCAGTCACAATTTACACCCAATCAAATAATAATCTGCTTTCCTATTTTTGCTATCAAAATGGGTAACCTCACATTTATTGACATTATACTGCATCTGCCACTTAGTCTGTCCAAATAACGCCAAAGCATCTCTGCATCCTCCTCCCACTCAACTTTGTATCATCTGCAAATTTGAAGATAATACATTTAGTTTCCTCTTCCAACTCATTAATATAAATGGACAGTTGGGGATGTGACATAGACCCATGGTATCCAACTTGTCACTGCCTGCCAATTGAAATAAGACCAATTTATTCCAAGTCTTTGCTTCTTGTCTGCTAACCAGTTTTCTGTTCATCTCAAGAAACTACCCAGATTCCAATTCATTTTAACTTTACATAGTAATTTGCTATGTGAGACCTTGTTAAATGTATTCTGAAAGTCTAAATAAAATACATCCACTGATTCTCCCTGCTCAACCCTACAAGCTATATCTGCAAAGAATTCCAGTAGATTTGTGACGTATGACTTCCCCTTTGTGAATCCATGCTGACTTTGTCTAATTATATCACTGCTTTTCAAATACTGTACTATGAAATCACTGATAAAGGACTATAGTAACTTCCCTACTACCAACATTAGGCTGACTGATCTAAATAGGTCCAGTGTCCAAATAATTTTGGAAAATAACGACCAATGGATCTACTCTAGGGTCACTTCCTTAAATATTCTGGGATGAAGATTATCAGGCCATGGAGATTTATTTGCTTTCCTTCCCATTAATTTCCTCCAAACCATTCCTGCACTGATTTCCTCCAGCTCCTCCCTAATACATGTTTCTCTCAGAACTTTAGGTACATTATTCACATCTTTCTTTGTGAAAACAGAAGCAAAATACGAATTTAACTCCTCAACCATTTCTTTGTTCCTTATTACAAATGCCCCTGTTTCTGACTAAGTCGTCGACGTTCATTTTTGTCAATCTTTTTCTCTTTACACACCTATAGGAACTATTACAGACAGTTTTTATGTTCTCTGCTAGCTTACTTTCGTACACAGTTTCCCCTTCTTAATTGATCCCTTGGTCTCCCTTTGCTGAATTTTAAACTGTTCCCAATCCTCTGATCTATTGCTTTTTCTTGCCAATTTTTCTTCTTTGAATATAATACTATCTCTAATTTCCCTTCTAAGTCATGGTTTGCTCTCAGTTTCCACTCTTCTGCCAAATAGGAATAATCAACTTTTGGAGTTCACCTATTCGTTCCTTAAATGCCTGCCTGTCCATTGTCCTTCCTTTCAGTAATGTTTTCCAGTCCATCATAGCCAACTCATGCTTCATACCATAATAGTTACCTTTATTGAGATTCAGGATTCTGGAGTCAGCATCAATTTAGCTGTGGAAGTTAAAATGTTCAGACTGCAGTTTCATAGTTTGAAAGTTAAATTGTGTGGATGTCAAAGCATTCAAATTAAAAAAATTATGCCTTCCCTGCACAGCAGTGCTAAATGTTTATCAGCTTACTGACCTTCAAAAGAAGTCAGTCTCTGCTATTTCTTCACAGGCCCCTGTAACACTTTCCTTTTTCGGCCTTCACCAGAGGGTGAACAAGACCAGAATTTTTTCCAAGACAAACAAAAAGGCAAGAAATGAGATTATGCTATGCAAATGAAGGATTAGCAGAAGTCAATTTTTTAAATGAATGAAAATGGGTGAAAGGCCAGGATTTAATTGGCAAATATGCATGTCAATGAAAGATGTGAAAAATCTCTTGTTCCTGATTTGCTGCAATTGATTATAGCTGCTGAGCTGTTTCTCTGTAACCTCAGAACTGCTCTGGTCATCTTGTGTTGGCCGTGGAGAGTTCTCCTTGTGCACAAGTAATTAAAGACCTTGCACTGGATGCATGATGTCCAGCACTGTTTGTGTTAAGAGTCGACTGACTGTGCCTTAAGATTGCTGTTACCCAAGAGAACTCTAACATAGTCACTAAACACCTTGACAAAGGATTCCATCACACTATGGTTACTTATTCCCAAAGGTTCTCTCATAACTAGATTGCCAATTAATCCTTTCTCTTTGCACAATACTCAGTCCAAGATGGTCTGTTAACTTGCTGGTTCCTCAATGTATTGGTCCAGAAAACCATCCTGTGTATGCTCCAGAAATTCCTTCTCTATTGTACTGCAACTAATTTGACACTCCCGATCTATATGCAGGTTAAAGTCACACATAATTACAGATGTTCCTTTAGCACATCTCTGATTTCCTGTCTAATACTTTTCCTAACATTACCACTACAGTTTGGTGGTCTGTATGCCATTCCCATAAATATTTTTCGCCAGTGTGTTTCTTAATTCGACCAATACAGTTTCCACATCATTTGTGCTAATATCATTTCTCCGCAATATCTTCATTAATCAACAATACAACTCCACCATTTTTACTTTCCTAAACACCGAATAGCCCTGAGCATTTATTCCCATCATCTTGGTCTATAATCCCACTAATATACAGTTCTGGTCATGTTTTTATAGAAAGAATATTATTAAAGTAGAAAGAGAGCAGAAAAGATTTACTAGATTGCTAGTGAGACTTGACGGTTTGAGTTTTCAGGAGAGGCTGGATACACTGGGACTTTTTCCCCTGGAGCGTAAGAGGCTTCGGGATGATCTTAGAGATCTATAAAATAATGAGGGGCATAGGTCAGTTAGATAGTCAACATCTTTTCCCAAAGGTAGGGAAGTCTAAAACTGGAGGACACAAGTTCAAGGTGAGAGGGGCGAGATACAAAAGGGTCTGGAGGGATAATATTGTCTGGAATGAGCTGCCAGAGGCAGTTACAATTTTGTCTTTTAAAAAGCATTCAGACAGTTACACGGGTAAGATTGGTATATAGGGATATGGGCCAAATGCAGGCAATTTGGACTAGCCCAGTGGTAATAACTAGGCAGCACGGACAAGTTGAGCTGACATGCCCGTTTCCATACTACAAACCTCTATGACTATACATCATACCCTTTTTATCTATCTGCGCAACTAATTCATCCATTTTGTTTTGAGTAAAAACATAATAAAGAATTCAAGTTTTATAGAGTTCACAGAATGCAGAGGATGCCCATTAATTTTTATAAAATATATATCTATAATAAGGTATACCTAGGGCATATTTCAAAGACTTGAGGCCAGTAGACTAAAGGGCAGAAATTTAAATTAGTGGAATAAAAGCAGACAATTGTGCAATTATTAGAGTGTGGCAAATGTTTGAATGACATGTCAGGCAAGTTGATGTTCAAAACACTACACATGTTCAAAAAAATGGTTGGACACTAAGCTGGGAAAGTTAATTATTGGAGGAACAAATCCCAATGGATAGAGTGGTCTTGAGGTCTGTCCACCGGTCCTTGATAGCTTTTATGTTCTTACAGAACAATTCTCAATTCTTAGTTTCTGTATCAATTAGACTGTTTTAGAATGAAACACAGATATATCACCTTTAGGGTAGAAACTGTTCCAATGGGATGCTTCAAAAAGTAGTTATCAGGAAAAAAGACACAAAAGAGGAGTTTGGTCGGGGAGATGGATTTTAATGAGGGCCTTAAAGGAAAAGGGTGAACTAGAATGTGTGGGGAGATAATTCCAGAACATGGAGCTTAGACAGCTGGAAGCAGTGGACCCTATGGCGAGGTGATGGGGAGAGGAATGCAAAAGAATTAAAGGACAGACTTTTTCTTTATTCTTTCATAGGATGTGACCATCCACGACTGACCTTGAATTGAACATTTTGCAGGGCAGTTAAGAGTCATATTGCTGTGGATTTAGATTCACATGTAAGCTAGACCAAACAAGGACAGAAGATTTCCTTTCCTAAAAGACATTAATGATTCAGGTAGGTTTTTATGACAATGGCTTCATGGTCACCATTACCAAGATTAGCTTTCAATTCCAGATTTTGTTAATTGAATTAAATTCCACCAGCAGCCATAGTGGGATTTGCACCTTGCCCCCCTAGTTCAACAACATTACACTACACAATCATCTCCACGAAATGTATTGGGAAGATGAGAATTTTAAAATTGGAGGCACCAGGGTATGGGGATTCAACAAATGCTAGCACAATGTGGCACTGGATAAGATCATGACAGCAGTATTTTGGTTGAGCTGAAACTGGGAGGGACCCCCAAAGAAAGAGTACAAAAACAGGTGACAAAAACATGGACGACAGTTTCAGTTAGACCGAAACAGGTAATTTTACTTAGATGAAGAGAGGCTGTTTTTATAATGGAGGGTATACCGGATAGGGAAAGAGCAGGGATTGTGAGATTGCATAAAGCCTCAGTCAGCAGAGAAAATGGCCAGAGAGGGGGCTGAAATTGATAGCCAGATGAGAGAATATGCAGCAGGGGCTATAGGCAATGGCTTCAAAGTCAATTTTTAAAGAGGAGAAAATTGTAGCTCATACAACATGCATATTCTCTCCTAATAATAACTACAAGTTTAAAGGCATAACAAGGTGAACTTTATTTCTCATCATTCTGTCATTGTCATGCACAGACTGTTATTCAACACTGAAGTAAAGGCTCACATATTGAGCTAAGTATTAGGTAGAAAACATCAGATCAAAGAAAATTAGCCCAGCAGTAGGAGTGGGTAGGAAAGAAATAAAAACAAATTTATTTGTTAAGTGAGTTCATTTTAAAATCACAAAAGCGGTCCGTTCTAGAATCTGGAGAAAAGAATGAAGAATCTTTGGTCCACAACACTGTGAAGTAAAATCAAACTCAGTTGGTACAAACTAAATAGGTTTCTGGCATTTATCTGCCAATGGAAAAGCAGCTTTTCCAGATACAAAGAAAACTGTCAAAGGTCAGCATTTTAGTATTGAATATCACCAGATGTATGTGTGGATTAATATTTAATGAAGACCTATTTTGCAGTAACATTACTCTATGATCAATATTTTGACTTTTATTTAAAAAAACACATGGGTAGCAGAAAAGGAGAGGCAATTATGAGAAATTGAAAGACTTATGCTTAATCTGATGTTCAAATTTCCAACCAAATGAAATTTATGGAAGCTTGCCAAGCACAGCTTTCTGCTAAAACTCAATACTGGTTTCAGTTTCAACAGAAAATCTCCATTAACTCCAAGTGCCAACTTGCAAAAGCCTTTACTTTCATTACTAGAGAAAGAAAATAGTCATGCATGCTACAGCAGCATAATATTCGATCTACTGACCAATGCTCACAAAAGATAAAATAATGAGCAAATGGTTTTCTTTAGGCTCTGATGAAGGGTCATCCAGACTCTAAATGTTGGCTCTATTCTCTTCCCACAGATGCTGTCAGACTAGCTGAGATTTTCCAGCATTTTCTGTTTTTGTTGGCTTTCTTTAATCATTATTGTAACCAGAGGATATTATGATTGGATTGATATTTTGCAATAATTAGAGTTGCATTTCTCTCTGCTGTCACCATTATTCCTTATTTTCATGGTTAATTTGAACAAGGGCTTAAATGGAACTATCCTTAATTTGTGAATGACACAAACACATGTATAAAGCTAACAAAGCAAATCAAATATAAACTATAGGATGGTCTAGTCAGGGCAGGGCGATGGTGCAGTGGTTTGTTGTGGGTTTGAATCTCATGGCTGAATTTAAATTCAATATAACATCTGGAATTAAATGTCTACTGACGTCCATTAAACCATCATCATAAAAACTTATCTAGTTTGTGTCCTTTTGGGAAGGAAATCTGCCATTCTTACTTGTGAATCCAGATCCACAACAATGTGGTTGACTCTGAAAATGGTCGAGCAAGCCACTCAGTTGTATCCAACCACTACAACGAAAATAACAAGGAATGAAACCAGACAGACCACCAGTCATTGGAAACAACAGAAAACACCACGCTAAGTCCTCTTTAGAACACAGAACATAGAACATTACAGCGCAGAACAGGCCCTTCTGCCCATGATGTTGCGCCGACCAGTTAAAAAGCAATGACCCTCTAACCTAAACCAAACCCTTTCCATCCATAAATCTATCCACGGATCTCTTAAACACCCCCAAACTAGGCGCATTTACAACTGCAGCAGGCAGGGCATTCCAATCCCTCACCACCCTCTGGGTAAAGAACCTATCCCTGACATCCGTCCTATAACTACCACCCCTTAATTTAAAGCTATGCCCCCTCGTGCTAGCTTTCTCCATCTGAGGAAAAAGGCTATCACTGTCCACCCTATCTAAACCTCTAATCATCTTATATGTTTCAATAAGGTCCCCTCTTAGCCACCTTCTTTCTAACGAAAACAACCTCAAATCCCTCAGTCTCTCCTCATAGGACCTCCCCTCCATACCAGGCAACATCCTGGTAAACCTCCTCTGCACCCTCTCCAAAGCCTCTACATCCTTCCTATAATGTGGGGACCAGAACTGCACACAATACTCCAAGTGCGGCCGCACCAGAGTCTTGTACAGTTGCAACATAACGCTGCGGCTTCTAAATTCAATCCCCCTACCAATAAACGCCAAGACACCGTATGCCTTCCTAACAACCCTATCTACTTGATTCCCAACTTTCAGAGATCTATGTACACATACACCTAGATCCCTCTGTTCATCCACACTATTCAGAGTCCTACCGTTAGCCCTATACTCTACACATCTGTTATTCCTGCCAAAGTGAATTACCTCACACTTTTCCACATTAAACTCCATCCGCCACCTCTCGGCCCAGCTCTGCAACTTGTCCAAGTCCCCCTGTAAACTAAGACACCCTTCCTCACTATCTACCACACCTCCGACTTTGGTGTCATCAGCAAATTTACTAATCCACCCAACTATACCCTCATCCAGATCATTTATAAAAATTACAAACAGCAGTGGCCCCAAAACAGATCCCTGAGGCACACCACTCGTAACTGAACTCCATGACGAATACTTACCATCAACCACCACCCTCTGTCTCCTATCCGCTAGCCAATTCCTGATCCAATTACCTAAATCACCCTCAATCCCATACATCTGCATTTTCTGCAGAAGCCTTCCATGGTGAACCTTATCAAACGCCTTACTAAAGTCCATATATACTATGTCAACTGCCTTACCCCCATCCACCTCTTTGGTCACTTTCTCAAAAAACTCAATAAGGTTAGTAAGGCACGACCTACCCTCCACAAAACCATGCTGACTATCTCCAATCAATTCATTACTCTCCAAATAACTATAAATCCTATCCCTAATAATTTTTTCTAAAACCTTGCCCACAACAGAAGTCAGACTCACCGGTCTATAATTCCTGGGGAAGTCTCTGTTCCCCTTCTTAAACAATGGGACAACATTCGCCATCCTCCAATCCTCCAGCACTATACCTGTGACCAACGACGACCTGAAGATCAGAGCCAGAGGCTCTGCAATCGCCTCTCTTGCCTCCTTACTAATATCTGGGAGCTACTGTTAAAATTAGGAGAGCTGTCTCTCAGATTAGTCAAACAACAGCCTAACATTGACATATTCATGGAATCACACATTACAGACAATAAGAACAAAGAACAGCTCAGGAACAGGCCCTTTAGCCCTCCAAGCCTGCACCGATCATGTGTTCCTAACTAGACCATCTGTTTGTATCCCTCTATTCCCAGTCCATTCATGTGGCTATCCAGATAAGTCTTAAATGATCCTAGCATGTCTGCCTCAACCACTTTGCTTGGTAGTGCATTCCAGGCCCCCCACCACCCTTTATGTAAAATACATCCTCCCACATATCTGTATTGAACCTTGCTCCCCCTTAACTCGAACTTGTGACCCCTTGTGTTTATCATTTCCGACTGGGAAAAAGCTTCCAACTGTTCACCCTATCTATGCCCTTCATAATTTTATAAACTTCTATTAGGTCGCCCTCTTAACCTCCGTCTTTCCTGGGAGAACAACCCTAGTTTACTCAATCTCACCTCATAGCTAAGACCCTCCATACCAGACAACATCCTGGTAAACCTTTTCTCACTCTCTCAAAAGCCTCCACGCCCTTCTGGTAGTGTGGCAACCAGAACTGGATGCAGTATTCCAAATGTAGCCTAACCAACATTCTATATAACTGCAACATCACATGCCAACTTTTATGCTCTATGCCCCATCCAATAAAGGCAAGCATGCCATATGCCTTCTTCACCACCTTTTCCATTTGTGTTGCCACCTTTAAGGATCTGTGAAGTTGCACACCCAGATCCCTCGGTGTGTCTATACTCCTAATGGTCCTGCCATTTATTGTATATATGCCCCCTGCATTAGATCTACCAAAATGCATCACTTTGCATTTATCTGGATTAAATTCCATTTGCCATTTCTCCAGCCAATTTTCCAGCCTATCTATACTCTGCTGTATCCTCTGACAATGTTCATCACTATCCGCAACTCAAATGTCTGAGACACCTCCATCACCATCATTAGGTATGTCCTGTCCCATCGATGGGCCAGACCCAGTAGAGTTGATGATACAGTCAAGGGTGGAGTTGCCCTGGGAGTCCTCAGCATCGACTCACGGCATCAGGTTAAACATGCGCAAAGAAATTTCCACATACTGTCCCCCATCAGCTGATGAACTAGTACTCCTCCAACTAGAGCACCACTTGGAGGAAGCAGAGGGTGGCGAGAGTGCAGAATGGACCCTGGTGGGGAACTTCAATATCCATCAACAAGAGTGGCTTGGTAGTACCACCACAGGGTGAACTGGCTGGGTTCTAGGACATGGCTGCTAAACTGGACTGCAGTATGTGGCGGGAACCAACAAGAAGGAAAAACATACTTGACCTCATTCTCATCAACATGCCTGCCACAGATGCATTTGTCCATGACAGTATCAGTAGGAGCGATCACTGCACAGTCTTTGTGGGAACAAATTCCTGTCTTGACATTGAGAATAGCCAGCATTGCATTATATGGCACTACCATGTGCTAAATGGGATAGACTTAAAACAGATCTAGCAACTCACGACTGGGCATACATGAGGCGCTGAATTGTACTCAACCACAGCAGCAGAATTATACTTAACTGCAATCTGTAGCCTCATGGACTGGCATATCTCCCACTCTACCCTTACCACCAAGCCAGCCTGATTCAATGGAGAGCCTAGAAGAGCATACAAGGAGCGATACCAGATGTATCTAGTTACACACATACCAAACAGCATTTGCAGCATGTAATAGAAAAACTAAGCATTTCCACAACCAACGGATCAGGCGTTAGCTCTGCAGTCCTGCCACGTCCAGCCGTGAATGGTAATAGGCAACTCCACAACATCCCCATCCACAATGATGGATGACCACGTGACAAGGCAGAAGTAGTCGTAACAATCTTCAGCAAGAAGTGCCGAGTGGATGATCCATCTCTGCCTCCTCCAGAGGTCCCTAGCATCACAGATGTCACAGTCTGGTCACCTCACTATAAGGAGGATGTGGAAGCATTGGAGAGAGCACAGAGGAGATTTACCAGGATGCTGCCTAGTTTGGAGGGTAGATTTTATGAGGTAAGGCTGAGGGAGCTGGGGCTTTTCTCTTTAGAGCGGAGGAGGATGAGACGCGACTTAATAAAGGTTTATAAGATGATGAGGGGGATAGATAGAGTGGATGTGCAGAGATTATTTCCTCGGGTGGATGTAGCTGTTACTAGGGGACATAACTATAAGGTTCAGGGTGGAGGATATAGGAGGGATGTCCGAGGTAGATTCTTCGCTCAGAGCAGTTGGGGTGTGGAATACACTGCCTGCTGTAATAGTGGAGTCGGACACTTTAGGAACTTTCAAGCAGTTATTGGATAAGCAGATGGAGCACACCAGAATTATAGGGAGTGGGATAGCTTGATCTTGGGTTTAGACATAGTTCGGCACAACGTTGAGGGCCGAAGGGCCCGTACTGTGCTGTACTGTTCTATGTTCTATTTTCTTCATCCAGTTTGATTCACTCCATATGATATCAAGAAAAAGCTGAAGACACTGGACACTGAAGATCTTGACAATATTCTGGCAATAGTAAGAAGGCTAAAGCTCCAGGATTTGTCAAGCCCCTAGCCAAGCTCTTCCAATGCAGCTACAACACATGCATCTACCCAACAATGCAGAAAATTGCCCAAGTATGTCCCGTAGAAAAGAAACCGGATAAATCTAGCCTGGCCAAATATCACCCCTATCTTTCTGCTTTCGATCATTAGCGAAGTGATGGAAAGGATTATTAACTATGCTATCAAGCAGCACCTGCTCAGCAATAGCCTGTTCTCTGAAGCTCAGTTTGGGTTCTACCAACTCCTGACTTCATTATCGCCTTCGTCCAAACTTGGACAAAAGAGCTGAATTCCAGACGTGAACTGAGATTGACTGCATCCTGACATCAAGGCAGCGCTTGACTGAATATAGCATCAAGATGCCCTAGCAAAACTGTATCAATAGGAATCAGGGGGAAAACTTCCACTGGTTACAGTTATACCTGGCACAAAGGAGGATAGTTGTGCTAGTTGGAGGTCTACCAACTCAGTACCAGGAAATCACTACAGGGGTTTCACAGGGGAATTCTAGGCCCAACTACCTTCAGCTTCTTCATCAATGACATTCCATCGATCATAAAGTCAGAAGTGGGGATGTTCATTGATGACTGCACAATGTTCTGCACCATTCGCGAGTCCTCAGATACTGACGCAATCCAGTCACAAATGCAACAAGACCTGGACGATACTCAAGCTTGGGCTGACAAATAGTAAGGAATATTTGTGCCATGTAAGTGCCAAGCAATGACCATCTTCAACTAGAGATGATTTAACCACATGGGCGGCACGGTAGCACAGTGGTTAGCATTGCTGTTTCACAGCTCCAGGGACCTGGGTTCAATCCCCAGCTTGGGTCACTGTCTGTGTAGAATTTGCACATTCTCCTCGTGTCTGCGTGGGTTTCCTCCGGATGCTCCAGTTTCCTCCCACAGTCTAAAGATGTGCGGGTTAGGTTGATTGGCCATGCTAAAATTGCCCCTTAGTGTCCTGAGATGCGTAGGTTAGAGGGGTTAGCAGGTAAATATGTAGGGATAGGGGGGTAGGGCCTGGGTGGGATTGTGGTCAGTGCAGACTCAATGGGCCAAATGGCCTCTTTCTGCACTGTAGGGATTTTATGATTCCATGAACCATTGTCCCTTAAAATTCAAAGCCAATACCATTGCTGAATCCCCCCCCTATTAACATTCTGGGGGTTAGCATTGACTAGAAACTGAACTAGACTATCCATGTAAATACTGTGGCTACAAGAGCAAGTCAGAGATTGGGAATCCTGTGGCAAGTAACTCACCTCCTGACTCCCCAAAACAAGTCTACCATCTACAAGGCACAAGTCAGGAGTGTGAAAGAACATTCTCCACTTCCCTGGATGAGTCCAGCTCCAACAACACTAAAGAAGCTTGATGGTATCCAGGAAAAGCAGCCCACTTGATTGCTACCCCTTTCACAAACGTTTAACCCCTCCACACCGACAAATAGTGTACCATCAGCAGTATGCACTGCAGGAACTCACCAAAGAACAAAGAACAAAACAAAGAACAAAACGGCCCGGGAAACAGGCCCTTCGGCCCAACGAGCCCACGCCGCCATTTTAACATTATGAGTCCCCCCCTCCATCCATGACCCTTGTCTATGCTTATGGCACTCCACATTGAGGGAAGACTAATTTAGGGACAATTTGTTACACCAATCAGCCTAATAGCACATCTTTGGGGTGTGGGAGGAAACCAAAGCACCCGGAGAAAACCCACGCAAGCATGGGGAGAATGCACAAACTCCCATAGACACTGGCCCAAATCCACGTATCTGCACAGCAAACAGTGATCGTCACTGAGCTGTTGGGTTGCCCAGCATCTGGTCCAGTTGAAGCATACACTAACGACGTGAAGTACTAGGCTACTCTCGAAACAACCAAGAGCAGCCCTCGTACGACCCATCGTGTTATGCCCCTTGTTGGACAACAAGGTGGACCGAAGCACCTGTGGATTAAAAGAGAAAAACATCAGTATCATCCACATCCTTATACATTCCCAGGGATGTCCCAAGGCTCCTGAACCTTATTTAAAACAGTCTCCTATATCCCTCCATCTCCACCCCGCTCATGTGCCTGTCTAAGTAACTCTTAAACAACTCCAGTATGCCTGCCTCCACCACCTTGCTTGGCAGAGCATTCCATACTCCCACTACCCTCTGTGTGAAAAACCTCCCTCTAACATCCAAATTATACCTCACCCCCCTCACCCTAAGCCCGTGGCCCCTCGTAATGTGCGTTTCCAACCTAGGAAAAAGCTTATCACTGTTTACCCTATCTAAACCCTTCATAAGCTTAGATAGCTCTATTAGATCTCCCCTCAGTCGCTGTCTTTCAAGGGAAAACCGCACCAATTTGCTCAATATTTGCTCATAACCCAGTGCTTCCATACCAGGCAGCATCCTGGTAAACCTCCTCTGCATTCTCTCCAGGGTCTCCACGTCTTTCTGGTAGTAAGGCGACCAGAACTGGATGCAGTACTCCAAATGCAGCCTAACCAATGTTCTATACAACTGCAACATCACACTCCAGCTCTTATATTCTATACCCCCTCCTATAAAGGCTAACATACTATGAGCTTTCTTCACAACCTTCTCCACTTGTATTGCCACCTTCAAAGACTTGTGCACTTGCACCCCCAGGTCCCTCTGCGTTTCTGTGCTCTTCATAGGTCTACCCTTTATCATATAACTCCCCCCTACATTATTTCTGCCAAAATGCATCACTTCACATTTATCAGGATTAAACTCCATTTGCCATTTATCTGCCCAATATACCAGCCTATCTATATCCTGTTGTATTGCCTGACACTGCTCCTCACTGCCCGCCAATCCAGCCATCTTAGTGTCATTTGCAAATTTGCTGATCACACCACTTACTCCCTCTTCCAAGTCATTTATGTATATTACAAATAGAAGAGGTCCCAGTACCGAGCCCTGCGGCACACCACTAGTGACAGACTTCCAGCTAGAAAAGGACCCTTCCACTACTACTCTCTGTCTCCTCTTACCAAGCCAGTTACCAATCCACCTAGATACCAAGACTCCTTAGTCAGCAACTTCCAAACTGATGACCGCTACTCTCTCGAAGGACAAGGGCACATGATACCTTGGAAACACCACCACCTGGAGATTCCCTTCCAAACCAATCCCCATCCTGACTTGGAAATATATCACCATCCCATCAGTTGCTGGGTCAAATTCCTGTAACTCCCTACCTAACAGCACTGATGATACATCTGCATCTCAGGAACTGCAAGTTTAAGAAGACAGTTCACCACTAACTTCTCAAGAGCAATTAGGGATGGGCAATAAACGTTGACCCCACCAGCAATACCCAAACCCCATTAATGAATAAAAAATTAGGTCTATGGGCCACTGTGGGATATTAAGTCATTATCTGTGGACAGATATAATATCAATTACTTGGAGTTAGGAAACACTGATATAGTTATACCATTGCAAATACCTGTTAAAGTTAATCGTTCCAAAGAAATGCCCAGAGATATTATACAAATACTTATTACTGTGTATTAGGAGATGGTTATAAGGAGAGCAAATAGGATTTTAGGTTGTGTTGTTGTAACTAAAATGAAAGATTAAATACAATTATATTTTTAATGTAGAAAAATTTCCCAAACTGATACATCTATATTTTTGAGTACAATGGCTAGCTTTGTTCCCCACATATGCAGAAAGATCTCAAGTTTCTGAAAATGAATAACTGAGGATGACCATTGTTATAATTAAATTTCCAAGTCCTCATTAATCTGGATAGATATAAATCTACATTTAGGGTTATTTATTTTGGAGAAACACAAGGTTGAAAGGGTCTGCTGAAAACTTTTCACACTGGGGAGGGATTGGTCAGGTAGCTTATTTGATAAAGGGTCATCGGGACTCGAAATTTCAGCTCTTTTTTCTCCTTCCAGATGCTGCCAGACCTGCTGACATTTTCCAGCATTTTCTCTTTTGGTCTCTAATAGATAACATTCTCTGTGGGTAGCAGCGTGGTGCATAAGGTTGCAGCGTTAGAACATAGAACACTACAGCGCAGAACAGGCCCTTCGGCCTACGATGTTGCGCCGACCAGTTAAAAAACAATGACCCACTAACCTAAACCAATCCCTTTTCGTCCATAAACCTATCCACGGATCTCTTAAACGCCCCCAAACTAGGCGCATTTACAACTGCAGCAGGCAGGGCATTCCAATCCCTCACCACCCTCTGGGTAAAGAACCTATCCCTGACATCCGTCCTATAACTACCACCCCTTAATTTAAAGCTATGCCCCCTCGTGCTAGCTTTCTCCATCCGAGGAAAAAGGCTATCACTGTCCACCCTATCTAAACCTCTAATCATTTTATATGTTTCAATAAGATCCCCTCTTAGCCGCCTTCTTTCTAGCGAAAACAACCCCAAATCCCTCAGTCTCTCCTCATAGGACCTCCCCTCCATACCAGGCAACATCCTGGTAAACCTCCTCTGCACCCTCTCCAAAGCCTCCACATCCTTCCTGTAATGTGGAGACCAGAACTGCACACAGTACTCCAAGTGCGGCCGCACCAGAGTTGTGTACAGTTGCAACATGACGCTGCGACTCCTAAATTCAATCCCCCTACCAATAAACGCCAAGACACCGTATGCCTTCTTAAAAACCTTATCTACTTGATTCCCAACTTTCAGGGATCTATGTACACATACACCTGGATCCCTCTGTTCATCCACACTATTCAAAGTCCCCCCGTTAGCCCTATACTCGACACATCTGTTATTCCTACCAAAGTGAATTACCTCACACTTCTCCGCATTAAACTTGTCTAGATGGAACAAATCTGTTGGTGAATGACCACCCCTTCATAGTCATATTAGCATTGAAAGGGAACACTCAGGGCCATGCCACTTCTCTGTACAGTAACCCAGTTAGTTTCATTCTCCCACTCTAATCCTATAACCCTCAAGTTTATTACCCTCAAGCGCCCAACTTCATAAAAGGCAATGTCCTAACACAAATCAGTCTAAAACATGCCATGTAGTCCAACTTCAAATCAAATTGACCATTTCCCACATAGACCATTACAGCGCAGTACAGGCCCTTCAGCCCTCGATGTTGTGCCCACCTGTGAAACCAATCTAGAGTCTATCTAACCTACACTATTCCAATATCATCCACATGTTTATCCAATGACCATTTAAATGCCCTTAATGTTGGCAAGTCCACTACTGTTGCAAGCAGGGCATTCCATGCCCTTACTACTTTCTGAGTAAAGAACCTACCTCTGACATCTGTCCTATATCTATCACCCCTCAATTTAAAGCTATGTCCTCTCGTGCTAGCTGCAAGATATAGCATAAAACCTCCTTTTACTCGGCCTGAACAATGCTAGCTTCCTCATCTTTTCCACAACAATTTGCAATAACTCTAGCCTTAGAAATGTAATCCAACTTCAAACCAAACTGACCATTTCCCGCATAGAACATTACAGTGCAGTATAGGCCCTTCGGCCCTCGATGTTGTGCCGACCCGTGAAATCAATTTAAAGCCTATCAAACCTACACTATTCCAATATCATTCATATGTTTATCCAATGACCATTTAAATGCCCTTAACGTTGGCGAGTCCACCACTGTTGCAGGCAGGGCATTCCACGCCCTTACTACTCTCTGAGTAAAGAACCTATCTCTGATGTCTGTCCTATATCTATCACCCTTCAATTTAAAGCTATGTCCCCTTGTGCTAGCCATCTCCGTCCGAGGAAAAAGGCTCTGTCTACCCTATCTAATCTTCTGATCATCTTATATGCCTCTATTAAGTCACCTCTTAACCTTCTTCTCTCTAATGAAAACAGCCTCAAGTCCCTCAGCCTTTCCTCATAAAACCTTCCCACCATATCAGGCAACATCCTGGTAAATCTCCTCTGCACCCTTTCCAATGCTTCCATATCCTTCCTATAATGTAGCAACCAGAACTGTACACAATATTCCAAGTGCGGCTGCATCAGAGTTTTGTACAGCTGCAACATAACCTCATGGCTCCAAAACTCAATCCCTCTACCAATGAACCATCCTGTCAACTTCTTTGAGTAAAATTCCAGAAGTAACAAATTGTGATCAGTTCTATATAGTGGCCCTGCCTCCTTCAGAATGGGAGTTGAGAAAATTTCATCTTGTTTCACAATTACAAATTTTAAAGGGCTACTTTTAATCCAGGCTTTAAAAGGATGAAAGCAGCATGGCTAGAATTGACTGCATCAGCTAACTGATTGCGATATGATGACATTTAAAACTTTAAAACAAGAAGAAAATACTCACAGGTCGAACGTCACCACAGGAATTGGTAAATTGCCGTGCCAAACCAAAGTCCAGCATAAAACACTTTCTACAGGTGCTAGGAAAGCGGCCCATTGCAAAGTTTGACTGAAAATAGAAAACAACATATTCCTTGTTTTACTGAACTTATTATGAGAACCAATCAAGTGACTAACCTCAATTAGAAAAATACTTCCATTTCTGCAGTGCCTTGCATGGCCCCAGAATGGTCAAGAGTTTTACAGCCAACTTACTTCCGAAGTGCAGTCACTGTCATGTCACAGGAAATTTGGTCATAACAAGCTCCCACAGACAACAATAAGATGCATCAATATATAAACTGTATTTGAATATTACAGGTTAACAAATTTTTTTTTTACAGAATCTGATTGGTGTGATACTGCTTGATATAACACTCCTCGTACAAAAGCATCTCAGGACACAAAAGCACAAGAAAAATTTGTGCAGGTCAGGAAGAGGAAAGCAGCAAAAAATAGCCTAATGGATTTTTTTTCAGCGTTAATGGCGGTCAGGACTGCAAACTTCCAACACATGGGTCTCATGCAGCCTGGAACCTTAAAGATCCTGGATCTGCTGATACCAATGAGCTGTAAGGCAGGTAACCTTGGTCACTGGTCTTAGTACATGCAGAAAGTTTACTTTGAAGTTAATTACTACGAACTTCATAGGATCTAGAAGTTTGCAACTGGCAGCCTAAGGTTTTCACTAGTTTCAATGGCTAAAGAATGTTTTTAAAAAGTCACTGAGTCTAAGAATTTTTCTTTGCAATGCAAAGATCTGGGTACACAGAGGTTGGGGGTGTAGTGACCAAATGGCTCATTGGATGTCAATCACAAGGAAAAATATGGTTAATCGACTGTTGTGTATCCAAAATGGGCCAAATGGCCTTCTCCTGCATCATAACAATATTGTGATTCCATGATACATTTGATAGCTCAACAAAATTAAAATCATAGCTCTTGCAAATTGGGAAAAGGCTATTGTGTTTCAAAAGATTGCTCCAGTTCACTAAGAGCTGCACTGAAGTTTGTCTTTCGGTGAGAAGATAAACAGAAGCCCCGCCTGCTCTTTCAGCTGGACACAAGATCCCATGGCACTATCTGAACAGCAAAGGAGTCCTCTCAAGTTTCCAGTCATTGTTCATTCTTCAACCATCATCGCTAAAAAAAACAAGGTAATCCGATGATCCCAACATTGCTGTTTGTGGGATCTTGTTTTTGGTGAACTGGCTGCTGTGTTCCTATACTTCAAAATTCCTGAATAGATGCAAAGGGCTTTAGAACTTCCTGATGTCATGAAAGGCACATTCCTCTATATCTTTTGTTAAAATGAAAGCTTTCCAATAATGCTTTTCATGATTTTGTATCAGTTTGCCAGGAGCTTAAGAATTTAAGCAAACCCAACTAGTGTTTGATTCTCTACCTTTTTTTTAAAAGTGCATTCTTTCACAGACCCAGGTGCCACAGGCTAGGTCTTAATTTATTGCCTATGAAGTAAAAATAGAAAATGCTGAAAAAAGTCAGTCATACAGGCTCAAAACATTAATTTTGGTTCTTCCAATAAAGATCTTTCCAGACTTCCTGAGTCTTTCCAGCACTTGCACTTTTTATTTCAGTTTTCCAACACCCAGTATTTTATAAAATATTTTACTTTAATTGCCTGAGATGGTGTTTGGAGTGACTGACTTGGACAAATTTAGAACACATTAGGAAAAACAGCTGTAACTGCCCATGAATTACTTACAGGTTTGATGTCCCTGTGAAGGAAGCCCACAGTATGAATACTTTCTATTGCTTCAAGAATCTGTTTCCCCAGTCGCAGAGTAGTGCTGATGCTAAAGGTACCTCTAGACTGGCTGCGACGTAGATCAGCAAGATTTCGACCCTGAGCAGAGAGAAGATAAACGCTCGTAGTTCTAAATGAATGGCATATTTCTGCTGTTTATCCACTCATGATGTGAACTCTATATATTGATGTTAGTAGAACTTTCACAGCACAATAGTTGTTTCTTGCACGGCAATAAAAAAAATGAAGTAGGTTAATGTTTGCAATCATCATCTATTACTATCTTAGCTGTCCTTTCTTGTCTTAAGCTCCAGGCTTGATGTATTTTCCATTCTCTCTTAATTGTCCCACAATATTAATTTCTCACTTAGCTTTCCCAGTTAAAATATAGATGACGGCCAGAATTCTCCAGCCGTTCAAGACCTGCAGCCACTGCCAGCAAGAGAATTTGGCACTTAGCCAAATCTCCATTCACTGCAATGGGACTAGAGAACCCCAGCTGCGGGCGAGGTTGGAGATCCTGGTCTTAGATTTTCCAGGAAAGGTACAGAGGGGACGGAAGACAAGGAATTTCATTTTAGTTGCTGTTTTAGTCTATGTTGTACGCACATTGCCCACAACATCTTCTGCAAGAGTTAGCATGCAACATTAACATTTTCGTAAATTGAAGGCTCACATCTATTATACTGAAACTACTGTTCTACAATTTATTATTCAAAAAGAGCATCTTTATTAGGGCCTGTGCGAAGATGAAATTGCTGGAAAATGGTTTTAACGGAGGTTAGTATTTTCACCCCCTAGCCTATGCAAGGTTAAACAATCTCAGCTGCTGCAGCTGTGAGGACTCCCATTGGCCTATATGCTCCTCAGTTAGGGAAGAGACAATTACAGTTCCCAATTATTGTCCAGTGACCCATGCTGGAAGCCAGATGAGGACAGAATCAGTGCAATTTCCTTTGGATATACAGAAAGATCAGATGATCCATCAAGCCAGTCCCATCAAGTTATGATGCCATTACCAACCTTGAGGGGAAGCTGGGGTCACTGCAGAGCATTAGGGAGAATGTGTGTTTCCTGCATCATACAGTCCAGTAAGTGGTCAGCTCACAGACAGTGAGAGTTCAGGATAGTGGATGGGTGGCCATCCGCAAGAGTTAGAAGGGACAGATGGTACAAGAATCTTCAGTGGGTTAGATATTCTTTTGGAGAGTCAGGCAGACTTGATGAGCCAAATGACCTTCTTTGGCACAGATCTGATTTGTTGTCATATGTATTGGGATACAGCAAAAAATATTGCGTCTTGCACATTTTACAGACAAAATATACCATTCAGAGAGTACATAGGAAGAAGGAAAGGAGAGGGTGCAAAATACACTGTTGCAGTTACAGATAGGGTGTACAGAAAGATCAGCTTAATATATGGTAGGTCCGTTCAAAAATCTGATGGCAGCAGGGAAGCAGCTGTTCTTGAGCCAGTCAGAACGTGATCTCAGATTTTTTCCTGACAGAAGAAGGTGGGAAGAGAGTACTGTCCAGGGTGCATGAGGTCTTGGATTATGCTAGCTGCTTTTCCAAGTTGGCAGGAAGTGTAGATAGAGTCAGTGGATGGGAGGCTGGTTTGAATGCTAGACTGGGCTATGTTCACAACCCTTTGTAGCTTATTGCAGTCTTGGACAGAGCAGGGGCCATACCAAGCTGTGACACAACCAGAGAGGATGCTTACTGTGGTGCTTCTGTAAAAGTTGATGATAGTTGTAGCATACATGCCAACTTTACTTAGCCTCCTGAGAAAGTAAAGGCGCTAGTGGGCGTTCTTAACTCTAGCACTGGCATTGGAGGGACCATGATAGATTGTTGGTGATCTGGGAACCTAGAAACTTGAAGCTCTTGACCATTTCCACTTCATCTCCATTGATGTAGACAGGGGCATGTCCTCCACTAAGCTTCCTGAAGTTGATGACTATCTCTTTTGTTTCACTAATGTTGAGGGAGAGGTGACTGTTGTCACATCAATTCACCAGATGCTCTCTCTCTTTCCTGTACTCCATCTCATCATTGTTTGAGATCCGATCTACTACAGTGGTGTCATCAACAAACTTGAAAATGGAGCTAGTGCAGAATTTGGCCACACAATCAAAAGTGTAGAGTCATAGAGGTTGACAGCATGGAAACAGGCCCTTCAGCCCAACTTATCCATGCCATCCTTTTTTAAACACCTAAGCTAGTCCCAATTGCCCATATTTGGCCCATATCCCTCTATACCCATCTTACCCATGTAACTATCTAAATGTTTTTTAAAAGACAAAATTGTATCCGCCTCTACTACTACTTGTTCCAGGGGCTCACCACTCCCTATGAAAAAATTGACCCTTTTCTAACTCTCCCCTCTCACCTTAAACCTTTGCCCTCCAATTTTAGACTTTGGGAAACGATATTGGCGATCTATTTTATTCATGCCCCTCATTATTTTATAGACCTTTATAAGATCACACATCAGCCTTCTGCTCTCAAGAGAAAAAAAGTCCCAGTCTATCCAGCCTCTCCTTACAACTTAAACCAGCAAGTCCCAGTCCCAGTAAAATCTTTTCTGCACTCTATCCAGTTTAATAATATCCTTTCTAAATTAGGGTGATCAGAACTGTACAAAGTATTCCAAGTGAGGCCTTACCAATGTCTTGTACAACTTCAACAAGACATTCCAACTCCTCTTTCCAATGAAATCAAGCATGCTGAATGCCTTCTTCACCACTGTCCACCTGTGACTCCACTTTCAAGCAGCTATGAACCTGTACCCTTAGATCTCTTTGTTCTATAACTCTCCCCAATGCCCTACCATTAACTGAGTAAGTCCTGCCCTGGTTAAATCTACCAAAATGCCACTGTCACTTCCTGATGGACCTGTTGGACTTTAACCTGGTATTGGGAGACTTCTTACTGGAAGTAAACATTCATACTTGTCAGTAACATCCACAGCATACTTTATCATCATGTCATCCTCTCACTGTCTAGGTTAGTTGGCTAGGTCTTCCATGGGCTTTATTTTCAGGATTTACAGCTTGATCTTCATTGCAAGCACAAAGTGATCCTAATTGATTCTTGAACCTGAATAAGTGAAGGCATTTTTGATCCTACACTTGATTCTCACAACAGAAAATCTATTTGATTTTTGTGAACAAAACTCCTCTGCTGTTTACTCCTCTACCGTTCTTCGTTCCTAGTCCAAAAATTCCTATCACGTTTTTACACTTTCCCCCAACAATCTTTGCATTCAAATCACTCATAACAATCTCTACTCTTCACATGTTTCAACATTTTTTCACCTCCTTAAAGAATATTCTAACTTCTTCATCCTTCTTGGAGCCCATATAATTATAAACACAATGTTCATTGGTTTCTCTTTAAATGTTGTCATAACCACTTTCTGGGATACTGAGCAATAATTGTGCATGGTTCTTGTTATCTTTTTTGTCATCGTTATTCTGACTCTATTCTTATGCTTGTTGTCACCCAAGAAGATGCTTTTCTTTATCTATTTTCTCAAATTCCATTTGTATAACTTCTGCCTACTCTAAAATGTCAAATCTTGAGTCTTAATTCCTCTTTCATGCAATTGCCTATTTTAGTTAAGTGCCCTTATAATACATGTTGTCAGGGTTTGAGATTAGCAGGATCAGATGGCAGCTTTTTTTTTGCAGTTTAGGCTTCCCTTTTCATTCAACTGGTTACTCCAACTTTCTACCAAGTCATCATCTTCCCTATTGTGAGCAGCAGTAGAAAGTGATGTAGGCCTAGGTCTAGCATAGATGCTAGATTCCATGACTGCTTTGGATGATACTCGGCGAGTACTCTGACTCTTTCAAGGTGACTGGCCATCTGTCCTTAAGTGTCATGACTCTGCTTTGTCACACATTTTGCTGTTGTGACTTCTAAATCATTGACTGAGTAGTGAGTTCTTCTACCTCAACCAGCAGTTCAGGCTTCATAGCACAGCATCTTGTGAAACTGCTATTCTTTCTCACATAATCTAGCATACTAACTGAGGCTAGATCCCAGGATTACCCACTGGCGGTGTGTACGACCAGAGTTTTGGAGCCATAAATAAAAATTGCATAGCAATACTGAGGACTGGAGCATGACAAAAGTGACATCCTTATTCCAGAAAGGTGTAAGGACAAGTTCCAGTAAATACAGGTCATTTAGTTTATCATTGGTGGGCAGGTTTTGAAATCCATAATCAGAGAAAAAAAATCAATAGCACTTGGAAAGGTTAAGTTAATTAAGGAGAACCTGCATTGATTTGTGAAAGAGGGATCTTGCTTGACCAATGTAATTTAGTTTTTGAAGTGAATATTGTCTGTATGGATTTTAAGAAAGCTTTTGACATGATACCAGCATGGTGGCACAGCGCTTAGCTCTGCTGTCTCAAGTGCCAGGGACCCAGGTTTGATCCCCAGCTTGGGTCATTGTCTCTGCAGAGTCTGCACGAGTTTCCTTCAGGTGCTCTGGTTTCCTCCCGCAGTCTGAAAGATGCGCTGATCAGGTGCATTGGCCATGGTAAATTCTCCTTCAATGCACGTGGACAGGCAACGGAGTGTGGCGACTAGTGGATTTTCACAGCAACTTCACTGCAGTGTTAATGTAAGCCTACTTGTGGCTAATAAATATATGTTTAAAAGGTTGATGAATAAAATTGAAACTTACAGGAGGACCAGTGTCCAATTGGACAAAATTGCTTAAAGACATAAAACAGCAAATCATCGTAGATGGTTGCTTTTTGGATTGAAGGTTTGTAGACAGTTCTGCTTCCTAACAGTCAAGTGCAAAAGAGGCCATTCTGCTCATCAAAGTCAACAGCAGCCCTCCAAATACGCAGGCCGATTCCCTGCCCTAACCACAAAACTTTGCATATTGATCATGGTCAATCCACCTAATCTACTCATCTTAATTTAATACAAACTAATCATAGAATCCTTACAGTGCAGAAGGAGGTCATCCGGCCCACTGAGTCTGCACTGACCACAATCCCACCCAGGCCCCATCCCCATAATCCATGCACTTACCCTAGCTAGACCCTAGGGAGCAGGTAACCCATGCACTTATCCTAGGGAGCAGGTACAGAGGAGATGTCCGAGGTAAGTTATTCACTCAGAGGGTGGTGAGTGAGTAGAATCGGCTGTTGTCTGTGGTAGAACATAGAACATTACAGCGCAGTACAGGCCCTTCAGCCCTCGATGTTGCGCCAACCAGTGGAACCAATATAATGACCCTCTAACCTAAACTATTCCAATGTTATCCATATGCCTATCCACTAACCATTTGAACGCCCTTAAAGTCGGCGAGTCCACAACTGCTGCAGGCAGGGCATTCCACGACCTTACTACCCTCTGAGTAAAGAAGCTACCTCTGACATCCGTCCTATAATTACCACCCCTTAATTTAAAGCTATGTCCCCTTGTGTTAGCCATCACCATCCGAGGTAAAAGGCTCTCACTGTCCACCCTATCCAATCCTTTGATCATCCTGTATGCCTCAATTAGGTCACCTCATAACCTTCTTCTCTCTAATGAAAATAACCTCAAGTCCCTCAGCCTTTCCTCATAAGACCTTCCCACCATACCAGGCAACATCCTGGTAAACCTCCTCTGCACCCTTTCCAATGCCTCCACATCTTTCTTATAATGCAGCGACCAGAACTGTACGCAATACTCCAAGTGCGGCCGCACCAGAGTTTTGTACAGTTGCAACATGACCTCACGGCTCCGAAATTCAATCCCTCTACCAATAAAAGCTAACACACCGTACGCCTTCTTAACAACCTTATCAACCAGGGTGCCAACTTTCAGGGAGCTATGCACATGCACCCCAAGATCTCTCTGCTCGTCAACACTACTAAGAGTCCTTCCATTAGCCCTATGTTCTGTACTCCTGTTACTCTTACCAAAGTGAATCACCTCACACTTTTCCATATTAAACTCCATCTACCACCTCTCAGCCCAGCTCTGCAGCTTATCTATGTCCCTCTGCAAACTGTAACATCCATCCTCACTGTCTACAACGCCTCCAACTTTGGTGTCATCAGCAAATTTACTAATCCATCCTTCTACACCCTCATCTAGGTCATTTATAAAAATGACAAACAGCAGTGGCCCCAAAACAGATCCCTGAGGTACACCACTTGTAACTGAACTCCAGGTTGAATATTTCCCATCAACCACCACCCTCTGTCTTCTATCAGCTAGCCAATTCCTGATCCAAACAGCTAAATCACCCTCAATCCCATGCATCTGCATTTTCTGCAGTAGCCTACCACGGGGAACCTTATCAAACGCGTTGCTAAAATCCATATACACCACGTCAACTGCCTTACCCTTATCCACCTCTTTGGTCACCTTTTCAAAAAACTCGATAAGGTTTGTGAGGCACGACCTACCCTTCACAAAACCATGTTGACTATCCCAAATCATTTTATTTCCCTCTAGATGATTATAAATCCTATCCCTTATAATTCTTTCCAAACTTTGCCCACAACAGAAGTAAGGCTCAGTGGTCTATAATTCCCAGGATGGTCTCTACTCCCCTTCTTGAACAAGGGGACAACATTTGCTATTCTCCAGTCTTCCGGCACTATACCTGAAGCCAATGACGACATGAAGATCAAAGCCAAAGGCTCTGCAATCTCCTCCCTAGCCTCCCAGAAAATCCTAGGGTAAATCCCATCTGGCCCAGGGGACTTATCTATTTTCATATTCTCAAGAATTGCCAACTCCTCCTCCTTATGTACCTCAATCCCATATAGTCTACTACCTGGTATCGCAGTATTCTCCTCAACTACACTGACCTTTTCCTGCGTGAATACTGACGAAAAATACTCATTCAGTGCCTCTCCTATCTCTTCAGGCTCCACGCACAACTTCCCACTGCTGTCTCTGACTAGCCCTAATCTTGCCCTAACCAATCTTTTATTCTTGACATACCTGTAGAAAGCTTTAGGATTTTCCTTGATCCTATCCACCAAAGTCATGTCCTCTTCTAGCTCTTCTTAACTCTCTCTTTAGCTCCTTCCTGGCTAATTTATAACTCGATAGTAGTCATGATGTGGGTATGCCGGCGTTGGACTGACGTAAACACAGTAAAAAGTCTGACAACACCGGGTTTTAGTCCAACCGATTTATTTGATAATAGACTCACAAACTTTCGAGGTTTCCCTCTTCGTCAGGTGAATGGAGAATTCTGGCCTCAGACAGAGCATATAAAGCACAGACAGTGTTCAAGACAGCAGGTTAGGTGTAAGGATTCGCATTCTAATCAGTAATCTCTAAACTGTCTGTGCTTTATATGCTCTCTCTGAGGCCAGAACTCTCCATTCACCTGACGAAGAGGGAAACCTTGAAAGCTTGTGAGTCTATTATCAAATAAATCGGTTGGACTAAAACCTGGTGTTGTCAGACCTTTTACTAATTTATAACTCTCCAGTGCCCTAACTGAGCCTTCACGTCTCATCTTTACATAAGCCTCCTTCTTCCTCTTCACCAGAGATTCAACTTCCTTAGTACACCACTGTTCCCTCGCTCGACCACTCTCCTTTCCTGTTTCTAATCTCAGCCCATACTACCTGAATAGACAGGTCCACATCAAACGTCCTTTCTGCCACCTTGTCTGTCCTTGACTAACAATGCCACACCTCCCCCTCTTCTACCACCTTCTCTGCTCTGACTGAAACATCTGAACCCCGGAACCTGCAACAACTATTCCTGTCCCTGCTCTTTCCATGTCTCTGAAATAGCCACAACATCGAAGTCCCAGGCACCAATCCAGGCTGCAAGTTCGTCCACCTTATTGCGTATGCTCCTCGCATTAAAGTATACACACTTCAAACCGCCCTCCCGCCTGCCAATACACTGCTGTGGCCCAGAAACCTTATCCATGACCTCCCTATTCTCATCCTCCTGTACATTGGAGCTACAATTCAGGTTCCCATCCCCCCTCTGGTGATAGAGGCGAACTCTCTGGGGTCTGTTAAAAGACTTCTGGATGAGTACATGGGATTTAATGAGATTGAGAGTTATAGATAGTTCTATGGACTGGTAGGTATGGATATGATCGGCGCAGCTTGTGGGTCGAAGGGCCTGTTTGTGCTGTAGTGTTCTATGTTCTTGACCCCCTTGACACTAAGGGATAATTTAGCATGGCCAATCTACCTGACTGGCACATCCTTGGACTGTGGGAGGAAACTGGAACACCTGAAGGAAACCCACGCAGACACGGAGAGAAGGCGCAAACTCCACATAGAGAGTGACCCATGCCAAGAATCCAACCTGGGTCCCTGGCGCTCTGAGGCAGCAGTGCTAACCATTGTGCCACCATGCCATTCTCAACTATGCCACTGTGCCACCCGTGTAATAAAGTGGATCAGGAAATTGCAGTGGTTGGAGATTCTAGAAGCAATGCAGATTATATCTATCAAACTTTCTAAATCTGACAATGTATAGGTCAGACTTTTGTTTCTGTAGCTAGTTTTTCCTGGAATAGGTTGCTCTTCTTTCAACAAGGGCTTATTGTTTGAGAACAATGTCAAGCATTGACACAGACACACAGACAAACTAAGGGACAAGTTAGCATGGCCAATGCACATTATATAAAAGGACATCTTTGCATTACAACAAATTATATTTCAACACTTTGAAAATAAATTCTGGTCATTACAAAACTAACTATAATTGACAACACAAATCAAATAACACATTGTGATGTCTGTGGAAATGTAAGACAAAATTTGTAACAAATATTTTTATTCATTTTTAGAATACCTCAATAATAAGGTGAAACATATATTTTTAGTTATTTGTATGTTAAAATGGAGTTGGTACTTTTAAAATAAACTTACCTGCAGCTGCATAACAACATAATTAAATCGGTCATTTCTTCCACAGCCAATGAATCTACAAACATGATCCTTCCCTATTGTAAAGAGGAAAAAAATTCCATCAGCAATTTCACTTGAGAGAATTTGACTCCAGAGCTGAAATATGGTACAGACGTGCACTACAGGAAATTGCAATAATTGACAAACCCCAGACATAATCCAAGCAATTGCATTTACCTCAATTTTTCATTACTGAGTGACCTCTAGGGAGAATTAGGCAATGTTGGTGATCCTAGACCATACAATAAGTTGCAGTTTGCAGTTCACAGGCAACTAAACATAAATGGTAAAAATGGAAGATCATAAGTCTATCTGATGACTAAAATCATCTAGTCTCAGCAGTGCTAAAATAATTTGCCCTCAACTGTTTAATAAACTACAGGATTAATGAAATGCTTTGATAAAATTTACTAGGATTCCTCCTGTCATACGCATAACGTCTATGAATTGTCAATGACAAACAATTAGGCTAGATGAACTTCAGTTAACAGAACTTCCCTGTTTTGATGTCTGTACAACACAGGGCATGTGACATTTTACTAGATGTTAGCCTTAACAGTTTAATAGGTGTAGTGCCACAATGTAATCAACACCGACAGGAAATGTACAAAATACAACTGGTTAAGCTATTACGTTCCTATTTTCTTACTAAATGCTTAAAATGGATCAATTACTTTTGAAATAATATTTATTTTATAGTCTGGATAGCACAAAAGTAGCATCTTCATGTGAATGCATAAAATGAAAGCTTTTAGTTTACAAAAGCTTAATGCTCAAGTCATAGGATTTTATCAAAAATTATGGAAATAATCTCTACACAAACTTATTAAAATGGCGAGAAGTACTCGCTTTAAGCCATTTATTTTTCATTCGTTCACAGGATTGGAACATTGACAGTGAGGCCAGCATTTGTTGCCCATCCCAAATTGCCCTTTGAGAGCTGTTAAGATACAACCACATTGTTGTAGGCCTGCAGTCACGCACAGGCCAGTTCAGGTAAAGATCGGAATCCTTCCTTCCTTATTCAGCAGATTTCCTTCCCTAAAGAACATTAGTTCACCAGATATATTTTTAATGACAATCAATGAAGTTTCAGGGTTACCAATCCTGAAACATGCTCTCAATTTCAGGTTTTAAAAAACTAATTGAATTTAAATTCCACCAGGTGTCCCCAAGGCATTAGCAGAAGCCCAGTGTCATTATCATAATGCCATGTCTCCCCCATGTATCCAATTTTATTGTACAAATCATTCATCTATCAATTACTGAATCATTCGTCCTTCATTAGAATATTTCTAAACATGAATGTGTGTACATTGAAAGAAAGTGACAATTGGTTAGGAGGTAAGAAACTGAGTAGAGAGATGAGTACTTGAGGCCAAAACGTTGAACGTTTTCAAGAAGCAGTTAGATATAGCTCAAGACAAAGGTAGTCAAAGGATATTGAGGGGGGGTGGTTGTAGTGGTGGTGCACGAACAGACTATTGAGTTGGATGATCAACCATGATATTAATGAATGGTGGAACAGGCTCGAAGAGCTGAATGGTGACCTCCTGCTCCTATCTTCTATGTTTCCATGTTTCCACAAAAGGACTGTACTTCTGATTCCCTTTTGACTCCAGTTTTGCTAGGACACCTTGATGCCGTACTTAATCAAATGCGGCCTTGATGTCAAGGACAGTCACGCTTACTTCACTTCTGGACTTCAGCTCTTTTGTCCACATTGGAACCAAGGTCAGGAGCTGAGTCACCCTGGTGGAACCCAAACTGAGCTTCAGGAAGCATGTTATTGCTAAGTAAGTGCTGCTTGATAGCACTGTTAATGATCTCTTCCATCACTTTGCTGATGATTGAGCGTAGACTGATAGGATGATAACTGGTGAGGTTGCATTTGTGTAGTTTCTTGTATACAGGATATACCTGGACAATTTTCCACATTGCCAGCTAGATGACTGGGTTGTAGCTGTACTGGAACAGTTTGGCTAAGGGTGCAGCAATTTCTGGAGCATCAAACTTGAGCACTATTGCCGAATATTGCCAAGATCTTTACAGCATTCAGTGCATTCAGCTGTTTCTTGATGTGACATGGAGTAAATGGAATTAAATGAAGACCGACATTTTTCATGCTGGAGACATCCAAAGGAGGCCGAGGATCATCCCCTCGGCATTTCTAGCTAAAGATTGCTGCAAATACTTCCACCTTGTCTTTTGCACTGATGTGCTGGATCCTTCCATCACTGAGGATGGAGGTGTTTTTGGAGCCGCCCCTTTCACTGAGTTGCTTAATTGTCCATCATCATTCACAGCTGGGTGTGGCAGAACTGCAGAACTTAGATATTATCTGTTGGTTGCAGAATTGCTTTGCGCTGTCTATTATTTGTATGCTCTTTGGCATACAAGTAGTCTCCTGCACTCTTCATTAAATCAGGGTTGATCCTCTGGCTTGGTATTAATAGTAGACAGTGAGATATGCCGATCCGCAAGGTCACAGATTGCGATTGAGTACAACTCTGCTGCTGCTGATGGCCCACAATGCCTCATGGTTGGCCGGTCTCGAATTACTAGATCTGTTCGAAGTCAATCACATTTGGCATAGCGGTAGTGCCACACAACACAGTGGATGGTATCCTCAAAGTGAAGACAGAACATTTTCTCCACAGGAATGGTGCGGTGGTCACTCCTACTGATACTGCTATGGATAGAAGCATCTATGACAGGCAGGTTGGTGAGGATGAGATCACGTATGTTTTTCCCTCTTGTTGGTTCCTTCACTACCTGCCGCAGCCCCTGTTTAGCAGCTATGTCTTTAGAATCCTGTCAACTTAGTCTGTGGTGATATTATCACATGATAGACATTGAAGTCCCCCATCAGAGTACATTTTGCACCCTTGCCCCCTCTGCTTCCTCCTGTCAATATCCTTAAGAATACTGATAGGCAAAGGGACCTGGGTGTACAGATACACAGGTCACTGAAAGCAGCTGGAGGAGGTAGTCAAGAAGGCATACAGCATACTTGCCTTCATCAGCTGAGGTATTAAGTTTAAAAACTGGCAAGTCATGTTGCAGCTTTATAGAACCTTAGTTAGGCGCATTTGGAATATTGTGTTCAATTCTGGTCGCCACACTACCAGAAAGAAGTGGGCACTTTGGAGGTATTGCAGAAAAGATTTACCAGGATTTTGCCTGGTATGGAGGGCATCAGCTATGAGGAGAGGATGGAGAAACTTGGTTTGTTTTCACTAGAACGACGGAGGTTGAAGGGGTGACCTGATAGAAGTCTACAAGATTATGAGAGGTGTGGACAGAGTGGATAGTCAGAAGCTTTTTCCCAGGGTGAAGAGTCAATTACTAGGGGGCACAGGTTTAAGGTGCACGGGGCAAGGTTTAAAGGAGATCATAGAAAGAAATCATAGAAGAAATCATAGAAACCCTACAGTACAAAAAGAGGCCATTCGGCCCATCAAGTCTGCATCGACCACTGTCACACCCATATCCCTACATATTTTACCCACTAATCCCTCTAACCTATGCATCCCAGGACACTAAGGGCAATTTCAGCATAGCCAATCAACCTGACCTGCACAACTTTGGACTGTGGGAGGAAACCTGAGCACCTGGAGGAAATCCACGCAGATACGAGGAGAATGTGCAAACTCCACATAGACAGTGACCCAAGCCGGGAATCGAACCCAGGTCCCTGGAGCTGTGAAGCAGCAGTGCTAACCACTGTGCTACCATGCCGTCCAATGTACGAGGCAGATTTTTTTTTAAACAGAGGATGGTGGGTGCCTGGAACTCATTGCCGGGGGAGGTAGTGGAAGCAGTTACTATAGTGACTTTTAGGAGGCGTCTTGACAAATACATGAATAGGATGGGTATAGAGAGATACAGACCCTGGAAGGATAGGGGGTTTTAGTCCAGTTGGGTCTCATGGTCGATGCAGCTTGGAGGGCCAAAGGGCCTGTTCTTGTGCTGTAACTTTCTTCGTTCTTTGCTCAAGTCATGTTCAACATGGAGGTAAGAGTCACTTGTAGGCCAGGCCATGTAAAGACAGCATGTTTCCTTCCCAAAAAGGACATGAACTAGGTAGGTTTTTATGATGATGGTTTCATGGTCATCATTAGGCATTTAATTTAATGCTTTATTGATTTTAATTTCTGCTATGGTGGGGTTCGAACCCAGGTCCTGAGATCATTATCAAAGACAGTGACAATACCAGTGCACTACCACCTCTCCTGTCAAAACTATTTTGTAGCTCATGTTTGATTTGTTATGTTAACTTCATGCATGTGTTTTGTCATTCAAGAATTCTTCTTCAAATTAACCATGAAAATAAAGGAATGGTGGTGACAGCAGAGAGATATAGAACTCTAATTACAGCAAGATATCAATCCAATCTGCTCCCATTAACAACATCCTCTAGTTATAATAATGGTTAAAGAATGCCTTTGCTCATTATTTGACCTTTTGCGAGCGAATCCTTAACTTCAGGTATGCTGAGGTTCCTTGGTGCCATATTCGGTCAAATGCTGCCTTAACGTCAAATGTGGTAATTCTCACCCCACCTCCAGAGTTCAGCTTTTTTGTCCATGTTGGATGAAGGCTGTAACGAACTCAGAAGCTGAGCAGCCTTGGTAGATTCAAACTGAGCATCAGTGAGCAGATTGGTGCTCAGTAAGTACTGCTTCGTAGCACTGTCGGTGACACTTCAATTTACTTTGCTGATGATTGGGAGCGGACTAATGAGGCTGTAGTCGACCAGGTTGGATTTGTCCTGATTCTTGTGGACGGGACATTGCTGTGCAATTTTCCACATGGCTGGATAGACGCCAGTGTTGTAACTGCGTTGGAATAGCTCGGCTAGACATGGCTAGTTCTGGAGTATAGGTCTTTGGCATTATTGCCAGAATTGTTTCAGGTCCCATAGCCTTCTCATGGGGTACAGTGGTTAGCATTGCTGCTTCACAGCTCCAGGGTCCTGGGTTCGATTCCCAGCTTGGGTTACTGTCTGTGTGGAGTTTGCACATTCTCCTCATGTCTGCGTGGATTCCCTCTGGATACTCCGATTTCCTCCCATAGTCCGAAGATGTGCAGGTTAGGTTGTTTGGCCATGCTAAAATTGCCCCTTAGTATCCTGAGATGCATAGGTTAGAGGGATTAGTGGGTAAAATATGTAGGGATATGGGAGTAGGGCCTGGGTGGGATTGTGGTTGGTGCAGACTCGATGGGCCGAATGGCCTCTTCCTGTGCTGTAGGGATTCTATGATTCACAGTATCCAGTGTCTTCAATCGTTTCATGATACAAAACAAGAGTGAACCGAATTGGCTGCAGACTGGCACCCTTGATGCTAGAGACCTCAGGAGAAGGCCAAGATCCATTTGGTACTTCTGGCTGAAAGTGGTTACAAATGTGTCAGCCTTGTCTTTTGCATTGATGTGCTATTCTCCCCCATCATTGAGGATGGGTTATTTGTGGATCCTCCTCCTCCAGTTTCCATTAATTTCCATTATTCATGACTGATATGGCAGGACTGCAGACTTAGATCTGGTCCATTGGTTGTGGAGTTACTTAACTCTGTGTATCGCATGCTGCTTCCGTGGTTTGGCATACTAGTCGTCCTGTGTTGTAGTATCACCAGGTTGATATCTCATTTTTAGGTGTGCCTAATATTGCTCGTAGTATGCCTTCTGCACTCTTCACTGACCCAGGGTCAATTTACTGGCTTTGAGTGTAGGATATGCCAGGCCATGAGGTTACAGATTGTAATAGTATACAATTCCAAATATTCATGACTTCATCCTTACCAATGGTAAAGATAAGGTCAAGTATATTTTTCCCTTGTTGGACTCCCATGGAAACTCCCTCTTGACTGTATACCACTGTGTTCCAACTCCAAGTTACGCGCTTTCCCACCAATGGATTGGTGCTCGTAGTATCTGGGGCACAGTTGTACTCATGAAATCATAATTCCTTTGAGACTTTTTTGCGATTTAATATGACTTGATACAATACTTGCTCGGCCATTTCAGAGCGCAATTAAGAGTCAACCACATTGCTGTGGGCCTGGAGTCACATATAGACCGTACCAGGCAATTCAGTAATCCTATGCAGAGATAGAAAGTAGGAACAATGAATTGAAATTAATTGCTGTACTGTAGTGATAAGATGGTGCTGTAGTTAATGCAATTAAACCAATATAGCTATTCATTTGCCTTACTGAATATGTTTCAAAAAAAGACACCATTTTCAAGTTGCAAAAAGACTTCACCTTTCAGCCTGCAAATAATTCAAACTATTACTATCTAAGAATCTGCAATTGTGCAACCAAATCATATTTCGGAAACACATTACATATTTTTAAAGAAGTCAATAACCCAAAAGGCAAACGGTTTCAGAATGTTCTTATTAAAAATTTAAAGTTGTTTATATTATGTCATGGAAGATTCAGTACAGAATAGCTTTTCAGAACTCAGGGGTACAATAACCTACACATTGTATCTTTGTTTTAAATAATCTTACTCAAGGCAGCTAAACTGTGCAGATATAGTTTCAATGCTCAGCTATTACATAAGCATGGAAAAGAAACTGATCTGTATTATGCCGTAATTGGGGATGATACAGTATCAAGCAATAAACATTTTCAAAATAACATGTGTACCAGTTGCATCAATAACTTTAAAGGACATCTTTCACATTGGAAAACTTTTCAAATGTATTAAAAAACACAACCAAGTTCCCAAGGATCAATCTGCGAGAAGAAGAATTATTTTTTGTTCTCAAATATTCAGCATGACTGAAATTTCGTAGAATCATAGAAAAACTACAGCACAAACAGGCCTTTCGACCCACAAGTTGCGCCAATCTTATCCCTACCTACTAGGCTTACCTATAACCTTCAATCCTATTAAGTCTCATGTACTCATTCAGAAGTCTCTTAAAAGAGACCAACAAATTGGCCTCCACCACCACCGACTGCAGCTGATTCTACTCACCCACCACCCTCTGAGTGAAAAACTTACCCCTGACATCTCCTCTGTACCTACTCCCCAGCACCTTAAACCTGCATCCTCTTGTGGCAGCCATTTCAGCCCTGGGGAAAAGCCTACGAAAGTCCACCTGACCAATATCACTCATCATCTTATACACCTCTATCAGGTCCCTTCTCATCCTTTGTTTCTCTAAGGAGAAAAGATCGAGCTCTCTCAATCTATCCTCATAAGGTATGCCACCCAATCCAGGTAACATCCTTGTAAATTTCACCACTTAATGAGGCTTACACCACAGAACATTTATCTATCCAGAATTTCCACGATAAATAATTATGCGGATGGTGGCACAGTAGTTAGCACTGCTGCCTCACAGCGCCAGGTTCAATTTCAGCCTTGGATGACTGTGTGGAATTTGCACGTTCTCCCCATGTCTGTATGGGTTTCCCTCGGGTGCTCCGGTTTCCTCCCCCAGTCCCATGATGTGTAGGTTAGGTGGATTGGCCATGCTAAATTGCCCATTAGTGTCCCAGGATAAGTAAGTTAGATGGATTAGCTCTGAGAAATACGTGGGGTTACAGGGATAGGGTGGGGGAAAGAGGGCCTGGGTAAGGTACTACGTCAGAGAGTCGCTGCAGACCCAGTGGGTTGAAAGGCCTCTTCTGTACTGTAGGGATTCCAAGATGAATTCCACTATTCAGCTGAGAAATACGTCTGCTTCCGAGTCAGAGTTGTGTTCGAACTGTATTCTAAGAATTGAGTCAATGATAATCTAAGTTAATAGTACAATGCAAAGCCCTAAGCTCTGCTCTTACGACATCTTCAGATAAGCTGTTGAACTAAGACTCTGTATTCAGTGCTCAAAGATAAGTTGGTACAATTTGAATAAATTTTTTGGATATCCTTCCAAGTCAAAGTTCTGATGTCAACCACCTCCATAAAACAGATAATGGACTGAAGGGCCTCTTTCTGTGCTGCATGACTCTGACTAATATTCATATGAGCCTGGCATCTAAAATGCCTAATATAACAGACACCACTACTTAGTAATTTGTCACTTTCCAAAAATCAAGCCTATGAGCACAAATGCTGGTTGTTTTAAGCCTTTTTATAAAAATTCCATTCCCTTTCTTTAAAGTAATAACACCTTTTAGTTAACCTTTAATTGGAGATGGAAAAGAACTTGAAGAGTTACATATTTTTATTGGAATGATGTTACACAGTAATTTATTTTGACAAACTGCAGCGTTATGACACCTGTTAATGTAAATCTATTTGGAATAACCAATTAAATTGAATTTTGTGATTACAGGCAGTGGCCTTGTGTCATTCTATGTAAACTTTTTGGATCCCAAGACATGCAGGCCATTTGGCTCAAATGCCAGTGCTCATGTACCCTACAAACTTCTTCCAACTCTTCTTCATGTAACCCTGTCAGCATAATTAGCATTTTATGCAGGTATTTTAAAACAGTACTGCAAAGCCATGAGGAAGTGCTGACACTTAGAATCCCTGCAGTGTAGACGGAGGCAAATTTGGCCTGTCAAGCCTACACCGACAACAATCCCACCCAGGGCATATGCCCCTAACTCCCTCCCCAATGCAAAACCCTGCTAGATCCCCTGACACTAAAGGGAAATTTAGCACGGCCAATCAACCTAACTGGCACATCTTTACAGTGTGGGAGGAAACCGGAGCACCTGGAGGAAACTCATGCAGACATGGGGAGAACGTGCAAACTCCACACGGACAGTGACCCGAGGCTGGAATTGAACTCAGGGCCCTGGTATTGTGAGACAGCAATGCTAACCACTGTGCCAGCATGCCGCCCTCCTGAAAATATTTTACAGAAATTTAACCTGCCCTACAGAGAAAAACAAGAGATAGAAAATTTAATTTACTTCACAGATAGTCACAAAGTGATAAGTATTTTCGGTTCTGTTTAATGTACCAGAGTGCTTCATGTCAAGGATTATTGCAAGTGTTAAGTTGCCCCAAATTCTGCATGAAGAAGTCTCCTAATTGAAAACATGTCAGGTACCATCATGTGTGCAAGCGTGTGGAAATAACTTCCATTTATAAAATGTTTCTGTGGAAGGGTTTTGGGGTGGGGAGCAAGATGGAGACAGAGAGGGAGACAAAGAGATAAACACATCTTGCTTCTTTCAGGATCAAGCAGAAACCTAAAACGTTTTTCCCCCTGTAAGCTTAGCTCTACCCATTCACATGACTATCTCTTGCCAATCAACCTAATTAAACACTACTCTGAAACCCCAGTGGAAAAAACCAAAGATAAACAAAAAAAAGTATTAAAACAACGTCTCATTATCTAGGATCAATTATTCTCCTGCATTCTCAGCATGGAGCTGCCTGGTTCATAGTCAGACTGGCACCAGGTAAACCAGAGCTGAATTTTAAACATATCCCTCACAAGAAACATGATGACATATTTCTTAAAGGCACAATATCATCACACTAGGGACTGGTTAGAAAATGTACATGGTTGCATAATTTTGGAAAAGCACTAACATTAATTGAACAGATAGGGAGACTTAATCTTAAATTCATTAATGGCTCCATCATATCAAAGAAGTGATGCTCACTGAACAGATAGAACTGTAACAGGGTTCAAATAAATGTAAATAAGTCAAGCAAGGGAAAGGAAACCGAGGGGGAGATAGTATACCTGCACTCTGCGTGCTGCAAAGATATATATGCAACACAAGTATCCTAGTGCCATGCACCCAACAATGGGTTTTGGAATAACTTGTTATATGAAGAGAAATGGAAAGCAATTAAATCATGATTTCCAGAGATTTAAGGTTCCAGCCACATAGGATCAATTCAAATGGCAACTATGAAGCTGTTGCAAACTTCATACCATTTCCCTTCGGCCTCTAGTGTTTTAAAAGAGGGAAGATGCACAAGAAAAAGACAACTTCAAAAAACAAGACTATATATAAGAAATACATATATTTCACAAAATTATTTTAGATTATTTAGATTGGTTGAATTTAGCGTAATAAGAACATAAGAAATAGGAGCAGGAGTAGGCCATCTAGCCCCTCGAGCCTGCCCCGCCATTCAATAAGATCATGGCTGATCTGTCGTGGCTCAGTTCCACATTCCCACCCTCTCCCCATAACCCTTAATCCCCTTGCTTATCAAAAACCCATCAACCCGCTTCTTAAAAATATTTAGCGAGGCAGCCTCCACCACTTCAACGGGCAGAGAATTCCAGAGATTCACCACCCTTTGAGTGAAGAAGTTCCTCCTCAACTCCGTTCTAAACCGCCTCCCCTTTATCTTGAGGCTGTGTCCCCTAGTCCTACTGTCTTTTTTGAGCGGGAAGAGTCTCTCCACCTCTATCCTATCCATCCCATTCATCATCTTATATGTCTCAATGAGATCTCCCCTCATTCTTCTAAACTCTAACGAGTAATAACCAAATTAACTTGACAGTGTCATAAGAACATAAGAACATAAGAAATAGGAGCAGGAGTAGGCCATCTGGCCCTTCGAGCCTGCCCCGCCATTCAATAAGATCATGGCTGATCTGTCGTGGCTCAGTTCCACTTTCCCGCCCTCTCCCCATAACCCTTAATCCCCTCTCTTATCAAAAACCCATCAACCCGCTTCTTAAAAATATTTAGCGAGGCAGCCTCCACCACTTCAACGGGCAGAGAATTCCAGAGATTCACCACCCTTTGAGTGAAGAAGTTCCTCCTCAACTCCGTTCTAAACCGCCTCCCTTTTATCTTGAGGCTGTGCCCCCTAGTCCTACTGTCTTTTTTGAGCGGGAAGAGTCTTTCCACCTCTATCCTATCCATCCCATTCATCATCTTATACGTCTCAATGAGATCTCCCCTCATTCTTCTAAACTCTAACGAGTACAAGCCTAGTTTATTCAGCCTCTCCTCATAGCTCAACCCCCTCAACTCCGGTATCAGCCTAGTAAACCTCCTCTGCACTCCCTCCAAGGCCAAAATATCCTTGCGCAGGTGCGGCGCCCAAAACTGCACACAGTACTCCAGCTGCGGCCTCACCAATGCCCTATACAGCTGCAGCAAGACCTCCCTACTTTTATATTCAATCCCCCTCTCTATGAAGGCCAGCATCCCATTCGCCTTCCTGAATCCAAGGATTTCTCAAAACTAAAAGTTAAAAACTAACTGTAAAAATAGATAATCTAGAGTAAAACTAATTAACTAAGGGACAGTTGACTTCAATGGGGCAAGAACACAGCTGAGCCAGTTAGATTGGAATGAAAGGTTGAGGGAAAAAACAGAAATGACCTGGACACAGTCGAGGTATATTCCCTGAAAAGAGAAAGGGAAGGCAAACAAATCCAGAGTTCCCAGGATGAATAACAGAACAAAAACAAAGAACAGTACAGCACAGGAACAGGCCCTTCAGCCCACCAAGACCGCGCTGCTGATCACATTGTCCCATCTAGACCAACCTGTATCCCTTCATTCCCTGCCTGTTCGTGTATCTATCCAGATAAGTCTTAAATGTCACTAACATGTCTGCTTCAACGAACTCAACTGACTGCGCATTCCAGGCCCCCACCACCCTCTACGTAAAAGACTTACCCTGCACATCTCCACTGAACCTTTCCCCCCTTACACAGAACTTGTAATTGTCATTTCTGCCCTGGAAAAAGTCTTAGAATCGTATAATCCTACAGTGCAAGAGGCCATTCAGTCCATTGAATCTGCACAGACCACAATCCCTCTCAGGCCCAAATTACCCCATGCATTTACCCTAGCTAGTCCTCCTCACACAAAGGGCCAATCCATCTAATTCACACATCTTTGGACTGTGGGAGGAAATCAAAGAACCCGGAAGAAACTGTTCACCTTATCGATGCCCCTTGGTTTTATATTAGGTTGCCCCATTAGCCTGTCTTTCCAGGGAGTTTATTCAATCTCTCTTCATAGCTCATACATCCTGGCGAACCTTTTCTGTATTCCCTCCAAAGCCACCATATTCTTCTGGGAATGTGGTGACCAGACTTTTATATTTGATGCCCTGGTTGATGAAGGCAAGCATGCCATATGCTTTCTTCACCAACTTTTCCACCTGTGCTGCCACTTTTAAGGATCTGTGGACCTGTATTCCCAGATCTCTCTGTGTTTCTAAGCTCCTGATAATTCTGCCATTTATTTTATGGCTCCCAGTGGGATCATGAGAAAAGACTGGCAGCCAACATAAAGGGGAATCCCAAAATCTTACACAGGCATATCAATAGTAAGAGGAGGAGCAGGGCCAATTAGGGACCTAAAAGGGGATTTACATTTGGAGGCAGAAGGCCTGGTTGAAGTATTAAATGAATATTTTGCACCCGACTTTACCAAGGAGGTAGATGCTACCCAGGACGTGGTGACAGAAGAGGAAATTCTGTTCCAAGAAGGGTTCAAAGTTGATAAGAAGGAAATGCTGGATCTACTGTCAGTACTCAAAGCTGACAAAGCACAGGATTGGACGAGATGCAGCTAAGGACATCGAAGGAAATGAGAACTGGAATTACAGCATTGCTGGCCATAACCTTTCAGTCTACTCTAGACTCAGGGGAGGTGCCAAATGACTGGAGAATTGCAGATGTTACGCCCTGTTTGAAAAAGGTTCTAAGGGTAGCCCCAGCAATTACAGATCAGTCATTTCAACATCAGCAGTGGGCAAGCTTCTAGGAACAATTATTTAGGATAGAATTAATAGTCACATGGAAAAACATGGATTTTTGTTTAGGAAGAGCCTGCATGATTTGTTAAAGGTGAAATGGAGTTTAGCTAATTCGCTGGAGTTTTTTTGAGGGGGTAACATGAAGAGTCAATGAGGGTAATAGTTTTGATGTTGCGTTCTTGGACTTTCAGAAGGCATTTGATACAGTGACACAAAACAGACTTGAGAATAAAAGGGACAGTAACAATGCAATATAAAATTGGTTCATAATTGGAAGCAGAGAGTAATGATCAATGGCCATTTTTCAGGTTGGAGTAAGGTTTGTAGTGATGATCCCATGGGTCAATATTGGGACGCTCGCTTTTCCTGATATATATTAATAATAATCCAGATCCTAGTTTGCAGGGACAGTTTCAAAGTTCGCAGATGACACAAAACTTGGAAGTATTGCAAATTATGAAAAGTACAATATAGAACTTCAAAAGGACATAAACAAATTGGAGGAGGGAGCAGATGAAATTCAATGCGGAGAAATACAAGGTGATGCATTTTGGGAGGGAGAATATGGAGACAAGAAAAGGGGGTAAAATTCTTAAAGGGGTGCAGGAGCAGAGTGATCTAGGTGCACAACTTCAATTTTGAGGATAGACTGAAGAGGTTGGGACTGTTCTCCTTGAAGAAAATAACACTGAGCAGGAAATTTGATAGAGATGTTCAAAATCATAAGGGGGCTGGACAGTGTAAATAGAAAGAAACTGTTCCCCCGCAAAAGAATCAAGAACAAGAGGGCACAGATTTAAGATGATTGACAAAAAAAAGCAAATATGATGTGAGAAAAAAACTTCCACACAATGAGTCACTCGCGTTTAGAATGTGCTGCCTGGAAGTGTGATGGAGGCAGGGTCAGTTGAGGCATTCAAGAGGACATTAGATGGTAACTTGCATAGAAGCAACATGCAATGGTGAAGGGAAAGGAAGGGAAGTGGTATATTAGAAATTAAACAATTTCCATTGGAAAGTGATTTTGCAACAAAACTATCAAATTTAAGTTACACACGATATTGAAGGGGAGAAAGAAAATAACCAATATATTTTCAGGATTGTTGATTATAATATCACATCTGTCACTTATCATTATGATCAGTCTAGTCAATGGTGGTACAAGGCTAATCGACTAAACTGTATTTTATGTTTGCTTTCTGCAAAATTCCTCTTTTCTGCAGTATCCCTTTTCCCTTCATACCCTGGAACACACTATTTTGGCAGTTCAGCTTTTTTCTTTTATACACCTTTTCCAGCTGGAATCTATCACATACATTTCAAGGGTACCGATAATCAGGCACATGACACATATACGCTCAGCACTGCAATGTCATCATGACCCTCAACATTATTTTTCATAGATCACGCTGATTAATTCAATGTTGACCGTCCTGGTTTCTAGCTGATCCTCAACATGCTTCTTGTAAAGCACATTGTGAAAACATCCAGCTTCCATGCCTTTCTGCATTTCTTAGAAATGAAATGGTCCCACTTGACACTAGCATCAGTCACCTTTTCTAATTTGATATCTGAACCTATACTTCTTCATCTGCAGTTTCTATAGCCCATTGAAACCATTTCTACTAAAGTGACTGAATCTCGACCAAACGAGATGCGCCTTAAAAAATCATGAGTAAAATGAAACTTAACTCCTAATATAAATGGTTTCATGAAAATAGCCCTATGCTTGGTATCAACCTCCCATGTGTCAGCTTACCACTGTTACTGTAATCATATTAAATGATCCATGCCTGTGTGATAAGCTTAATGCAGCTCCACTGACCTTGGTGCTGTGCAAAATACTCTGTAGCCTCATTTATATTGTGGACTGTAACTCAGTTACAATCAATTTCAAACATTTTTGAACGTCGGCTTCTGTGGTAAATTTCTCATGTGCATCATCAATTAGGAGTACAGAAATGCAAATCAATTTCATCACCGAAAAAAGTGAATACTTCAATAGCTAATGGTAAATATTTCAAAATACTTAGTGCATCAAACTGTGGAGATTATATAACGGGCTCCCACTTGAAGTAGGGAAAGGGTGAATGCATTTTGTACCTGATGGGAAAGGGTTAATGGATTTTGTATCTAGAACATGTCACAAACATAACCCTTCCTTACGACTGATCTCCTTTAGCTTATACTGCTCCTGGCAGTAATATGTTATTTGTTCATGTCTTACATGCTGAGGGACTTGAGGTTATTTTCGTTAGAAAGAAGAAGGTTAAGAAGTGACCTAATTGAGGCATACAAGATGATCAGAGGGTTAGAAAGAGTGGACAGTGAGAGCCTTTTTCCTCGGATGGTGATGGCTAACACAAGGGGACATAGCTTTAAATTAAGGGGTGGTAATTATAGGACAGAGGTCAGAGGTAGGTTTTTTACTCAGAGGGTAGTAAGGGCGTGGAATGCCCTGCCTGCAGCAGTTGTGGACTCGCCAACTTTAAGGGCGTTCAAATGGTCAGTGGATAGGCATATGGATAACATTGGAATAGTTTAGATTAGAGGGTCATTAGATTGGTTCCACTGGTCGGCTCAACATTGAGGGCCAAAGGGCCTGTACTGCGCTGTAACGTTTTATGTTCTATGCTTTAACTCTCATTTTTGTAAAGACAGATAGTTTAATGTGACTTTTATTTTGTAGACTTTGTAAATCTTACCTATTTGTGTTAGTTGTACATCGTTACACAGATGGTAGTTTATGATACCGGCTTTTGACAGCTGCTGATGGCAGATCGCAATACCGGCTTTTAATAGGAAGAGTCCTGCTGGGACAGCCGCGATCGCACAAGTAACTTCAAAGACAGGGATGCCGGTACTGCTGCAAAAGGGTTTTGAATCATGACCGGAATGAAGCCTGTGTCATGACTGCAGCTACCAGCTGGACTGCGATTCCTGATTAAATCTGGGGCTGTATCACGACCCAAGAAAGGAAGACCCAGAGTTCTGGCCGGAATGGGAAACTTGTCGTGATTGGCACTAAGACGCATGATGTATAAATGCCCACTTGTGTTTGTGTTCTACGAGAAGTTCGGTAGTCCCTGTTTCTCCCAAGCAGGGGCGTAGGGGTTCAGGTGATAAGTAAGTGGGTCGGTGTGCACCTGAGCGAGTGTAAGAATAAGTGTGTGAATGGATAGCATTTTGTGGATGGTACTTTTGTGTGTGAGAAAGAGTATGAACTGGGTATCAGAGTGTGAGCATGCATGCACACGCCTGAGTGGATTAGTGTATGTGTACGAGAGAGAGGATAGGTGAGTATGTGCACGAGAAGGCAGGTGGGTATAGATATATCGAGGTGTGTGTAGGTGCACATAAGGGATGGACAGATAGGTGTGGATTAGAGACGGGGGGTGGCGGGGGGGGGGGGGGGGGGAGGGAGTGTCTGTGGTATTGTTGCCCAAGAGCTGGATTAGAATTTTCTTTTTGTCTATCATTTCCTGGGTAACAACACAGGCCAGTGAATCAGTAAGGTCTGAAGTCTTTGACTCTAACTCAGAATTAGAGACATTTTCCTGACGGCTTCAGAGAATTATCCATTGAGCAACTTCCATGGAGTTGGTGTGTTGGGCCTTCCCTGAAGTCATGAAGCACATCATGCCGGGTACTTCCCATGACCTACAATCTGGGCTTTGGAAGATCAGGGCCTTTGCGGTAATTGAACAGCAATTAATGGCTTGTTTTGCAATTATGGGTTCAAGGACCACTCACAAGACTTCAAGTACGATTTGAAAAGGTCTCTTGGGCCATATTTATCCTTGAACCAGCATTAAAAATATAATCTTCTTGTTCTTTCCTTATTGCTGTCTTTAGGATTTTGCTGTGTCCTAACTGGCAGCCGTGGCTTCCTACATTACAACGCTGACCTTACTTCATGTCAAATACTTTGGAATGCTCTGAGGCATGAAAGGTATAATATAAATACAAACGCCCTCTTTTTATCTACGCATAAATGAGGTTTGTACTTATGCCTTCATTAAATAGTTGGTTTCATCTGGATTGTCATATGCTACATTAGAGGCAGTGATGTATGGTTGGGGGCAGGATTGGGGCAGCAACAAGAGAAATCAATAATTGAACTTAAAGTCACACACAAAATATTCCACCTCACATTGGTAGAGGCTATGGAGAAATCTGTGCAAACTTTCAGAATGCAGAATGTTTGTGGATATTTATTAAGATTCAGGCAGTATGGTGGCACAGTGGTTAGCATTGCTGCCTCACAGCACCACAGACCTGGGTTCAATTCATGCCTTGGGTGACTGTATGAGTCTACATGTTCTTCCTGTGTTTGCATGGGTTTCCTTCAGGTGCTCTGGTTTCCTCCCACAGTCCAAAGATGTGTAGGTTAGGTGGCTTGGCTATGCTAAACTGTACCTTAGTGGCAGGGGAATGAGCAGGGTAAATACGTGGGGTTACAGAGATAGGGCCTTAATGGGATTGTTAGAACATAGAACATAGAACACTACAGCACAAACAGGCCCTTCGGCCCACAAGTTGCGCCGATCACATCACCTACCAACCTACAGACCTATCTATAACCCTCAATCTCATTAAACCCCATATACTCATCCAGAAGTCTTTTAAAAGACCCCAGCGAGTTCGCCTCCACCACCACTGACGGCAGCCGATTCCATTCACTCACCACCCTCTGAGTGAAAAACTTACCCCTAACATCACTTCTGAACCTCCCTCCCCGCACCTTAAATCTGTGTCCTCTCGTAGCGACCATTTCAAACCGGGGAAATAGCCTCTGAGAGTCCACCCTATCTATTCCTCTCAACATTTTGTAAACTTCTATCAGGTCGCCTCTCAACCTTCGTCTCTCCAGGGAAAAGAGTCCCAGCTCCCTCAACCTAACTTCATAAGGCATGCCTCCCAGTCCAGGCAACATCCTTGTAAATCTCCTCTGCACCCTTTCAATAGCTTCTACATCTTTCCTATAGTGAGGCGACCAGAACTGCGCACAATACTCCAAATGAGGCCTGACAAGGGTCTTATAAAGTTCCAGCATTACCTCCCGACTCCTAAACTCAATCCCTCGATTAATGAAGGCCAGTACACCATACGCCTTCTTGACCACCTCCTCCACCTGCGAGGCCGATTTAAGAGTCCTGTGGACCCGGACCCCAAGATCCTTCTGCTCCTCAACACTACTCAGACTTCTGCCCTTGATAGTGTACTCGTTCATCCCGTTGGTTCTGCCAAAATGGACGACTACACATTTATCCGCGTTGAAGTCCATCTGCCACTTCTCCGCCCAGTCCTGCATCCTATCTATGTCCTGCTGCAACTTTTGCCATCCTTCCAGATCATCCACAACACCACCGACCTTCGTGTCATCAGCGAACTTACTTACCCATCCCTCCACTTCCTCATCCAGGTCATTTATGAAAATGACAAACAACAAGGGTCCCAGAACAGATCCTTGAGGCACTCCGCTGGTGACTGACCTCCATTCAGAAAAAGCCCCATCCACAACCACTCTCTGCCTTCTGCAGGCAAGCCAGTTCTGGATCCACAAGGCCAAAGGCCCTTGGATCCCATGCCCTCTCACCTTCTCAAGAAGTCTTGCATGGGGGACCTTATCAAACGCCTTGCTGAAGTCCATGTACACTACGTCCACGGCACTTCCTTCGTCAATGTGTTCAGTCACATTATCGAAGAACTCAACTAGGCTTGTAAGGCACGACCTGCCCTTGACAAATCCATGCTGACTATTCCTGATCATGTCAAACCTCTCCAAATGTTCGTAAATCTTGTCCCTCAGAAGCCTCTCCATCAGCTTACCAACCACTGAGGTCAGACTCACCGGTCGGTAATTTCCCGGGCTATCTCTGTTCCCTTTCTTAAAAATAGGAACTACATCCGCAATCCTCCAATCCTCTGGAACCTCTCCCGTCTCCATTGACGACGCAAAGATCATCGCCAGGGGCTCTGCAATCTCTTCCCTCGCCTCCCACAGTATCCTGGGGTACATCCCATCTGGTCCCGGCGACTTATCTACCTTGATAGAATTCAAAAGTTCCAACACATCCTCCTCCTTAATATTCACGTACTCAATCCTTTCCATCTGCTGCAAATCCATAACAAAATCTCCCAGATCGGCTTCCACCGTGAATACTGAGGCGAAGTACTCGTTAAGCACCTCCGCCATTTCTTCTGGTTCCACACATACCTTTCCCCCCTCACCTTTTATAGGTCCTATCCCTTCTCTTCTTATCCTTTTACCTTTCACATATTTATAGAAGGCCTTGGGATTCTCCTTAATCTTACCCGCCAAGGACTTCTCATGACCCCTTCTGGCTCTCCTAATTTCCCTTTTAAGTTCCCTCCTACAGTCCTTATACTCCTCAAGATCTTTAACATCTCCTAATTCCCTGAACCTCTTGTACACCTTCCTTTTCTTCCTGACTAGGTTCAACACATCCTTTGTGCACCACGGTTCCCTCGACCCACCAAAACCCCCTCGTCTCATCGGAACGTTGTCATTCAGAGCTCCAGACACACATTCCTTGAATATCTGCCACCTTCCTTCGGTACTTTTCCCTAAGAACGCCTCCTTCCAGTTTATTTGTCCAAGTAACTTCCTGACTTCTTCGTATCTCCCCTTACTCCAGACAAACACCTTCCTAGCCTGCCTGATCCTATTGTTGTTGGTGCGGGCTCAATGGGCTGAACAACCTCCTTTGCATTGCAGGGATTTTAAGATTTGTATTAAGAGTACTAATTGTAAAAGTTCAGCATGCAAATAAACATTGAGTTAACAATCCGTGAGAGGAATGCAAGCTGTTTATTCTCACTGTGTATATATAAAGTTCCCTTTAAGAAACAAAAACGTGAAGTTAAATGTCAATTTTTTAACTTAGCAGAATCCTGAAAACCCTGTGAAAATTACAGTGAAAGTGATGAAATCTGTCAGAAAATGTGTAGCTGATTGGCTTGAACATGGAATTAACCTCAAGCATTTTTAATGTTTATGAGAAAACTGAAGCCAGATTAGCCTTACAGAAAGACAGTGAAACTTTGAACAGATTTACCGCGAGCTCAACATCTCAACAGGGTGAGACACTTATTTAAAATTCTGCTGCTTACCATATCTCTTTATTCTTTCACTGGGCATTGCCGGCTAGGCAAACATTCTGAGTGCTGAGAAGATGGTGGTGAACCATCTTTTTGATGGTTGCAGATAGTCCTGTGCTGAATGTTTCAAATTTTTTTCTCAAATAATAAAATCCATTAAAATCTTAATTAACATTTACAACTGTAGTGCAACACTTACACATTTCAAAATTGCTCACACTTACACAAAGCCAGAAAATACTTCATGTGCAACATGCACTGAGCTCTGCTGATGGGCCAGAATTTGTAATGTCTTTTTAAAAACAGAAGATAGACATTTCAAAACCTTTGCTCAATCTTCAGAAGGCTGCCAATTCTCCTGTGTTCTCACCGTCATGTCACATTCAACAAATACTTGAGTATCATTTAAGTATTTAGCAAAGCATTATGCAAGAACCACAAAGTAGGCCTCAAACTTAAACACTGGGAAACACTATTACAGGTGTGCACCGTCCCACCGTCAAATCAGACTATTTAAATCAGGTTCCACACTGGGAGGAACAAACCCTTCCTGGGGTCACATGACCTATACTCTTAAAAGGGGCAATAAGCACCCCAAACTCCCAACATACATGTGTCACACTAATTATATACGTTGCATCTGTCCATCTGTCACAGCAAATTAATATGTGCATATTTTCAAGATTAAGCTATTGTCCCTCCCATTCCTCTCTGATTCGATTATCACATTTCTTTTCACAACCAACCAACCCATGGTCTGTAAGACATGTCTGGTCAGAAGCTATAAATTGATGGGGGTGTCAAGGACACACAATAAATGTCTTACACTCATTGCAATTGATTCTAATGGCAAATCCTGATAAATAATAGAATGCATGCGAGTGTAAAGATGCAAAAGCAGCAGGTCTCATCCAGAAAATGGTGAAATCACTGAAGAGCAGGATTACACTGCAGTACAACCATTTGACAATCTCCAATGCCTGGGGCTCTCCTGGTATAACAGCTGCCTCCATGATTTAAATCTATGGTCCATCTGGGTCAGTTACAAACTTCCTTTGCAAACCACAGCATAAGAATATTGTCTGATTTTTATTCCTTCTAACATTTCATTCAAGTGTCACCAACATATATATTAAAAGAAAGTTTTGAAATGGCTTGATCATTTTTCAAATTTAAAGCCTCATAGCACATGTTCTGCTGCATATTGATTGGTTGCTAGTTGGCTAAAGTTTGTACTCAACACAATATATATCCACAACGTAACTTATTTGGCACTTACCATGCTATTACTATCTTTTAAAGACATACTTATACATTTTACCACAAACATTGGCAGCAATCAAATGTTCATTCTGAACTACGGTTTCATGTTATTCTAGTCAAGAAATATTTTTGTTGTTCCAAAAAGCAAAGTTTGGGCACAGATAATTATGGTTTTGATTAATCATTGTTTACAGCCAATGATTGGAGCCCGAATTATGAGCAAGCCTGACTTATCTGCCTTCATCTGGGATTGCCATCTGGGGATACTAGAACATTATAGACAATGGTATTCATGTATTTTATATAATGCTGTCACAAGACAAAGGACAATAGTGGAAATTTCAGCCTAGTAATGCATGCAAGTCCTTTTCAAAAACAAAGTCTTTTTATTTCACATTCTAATGTCAGTACAACAGGTCCCCACATACAGAAAGATTAGCATCTTTACAGCATTTATTATTTAAGCATTCCTTACAAGATCCTTCTGCCTTTTACAATGGAACACCGCAAACAGGATTCAAGGGTGAATTCATGCTTCAGTCTCAGTTAATGGCATCACAAACCCCTCCTAACTAGTCCCCAGTTAGGCTGGAGTTATTCTTGCAGATAGATAAGATGGCTGCATAGCAGAAGAAAAAGATAGTAAGGTACAGTAGAAGAATGGTTATGATATTTAGCTGGTAACCCAGAGGTTGGAGTTCAAATTCCATCTTGGCCCCCTTTAGGTTAAATTCCATCTAAGCAGCAAGGTAAAATAACTATGAAAGCTGCCAGAGCGTTGTCTGGTTCATTAATGTCCTTCAGGGAAAGGAACACCCACCCCCTCAAAATCCTCACACCCATACCTGGTCTGGCCTGCACAAGATTCCATTCTCACACTCTGGCTGAATCTGGATGCCACCCCAAAGTGGCCTTTGGATTTTGTAATTGGCTGTTAATACAGCCTTGCCATGTTAATTCACACCCTATTCAAAAAAATGTCTAATTGAAGATCTCTGGTTTCATGGTTTCAATGCACTCGCTAGTCTCATGAGATGTGGACTGAAGAAATTGTCATTTAAAAGCAAATTCAAGATCTTCTAAGCAAAGAATATTTCCAAAGCAGTGTCAGTCTATTTAGATTTCTAGGCTGCAATGCTTTCAGCGCAAGTTACTTCCAATATGTCAACAAGTGCTGACCCCGAGTTTGTTAACAATTTTGATAAGAACAATTACTTCAATAAAAAAATTAGCACATATCACTACATAGTTACATACTCTATGAAACAACACAATTTCAGTTCACCAGATTTATAATTTTGATCTTTTTCTTATCTGGTTTTAAAAATAAATTTAAATTACATTCAGTTCAAAAATTAAGTCAATCAGTTCTATGGATCAGAAAGGGAGCTGAATTTAAAGAATGTTGGCGTTCAATCTTGAAAGCATTTGAGTGCCCGTAGGCAACAGTCTGCTCTGCTGTATATTAGAGGTTAATTACTTGAGAGAGCTTTATTTTGTACATCCTTTAAAAAAATTAATTAACTGAATTTAAACTTGCCAGCTGCCACAGGATTTGGACTCAGGATCCCCATTTCATAAATTGTTCTTCCATGGGGTTCATGAACCAGGTGGGTTTTTACGACAACTTATGATAGATGACAGTCAGCATTACTGAGATTAGCTTTCAGTTCCAGATTTATTAATTGAATTTCTGCCCTGGTTTAGGCCTGGCTTCTGGATTACTGGCCCAGTGACATACCACTATTCTATTATACCCAGCATAAGCAAATTAACTCATGACCAAGTCTATAGCCAAATTACAAGCAACTTTCTCCACTTTCCAACATCCAATAGATATGAGTTGAAGTGCAATAACGCTTGTTACCCAACACCATACAGGCTAACAAAAGGAATATGTTCAAACCTTGTGCCTTTATTATATTGTGCATTATCAAGGAGCTTGGTTAGCCTGTATTACCCTGTCCTTTCTCCCAGGCAACACTTGTGATTTGTATGGAATTTAGCATTCTTGTGTTTATCCTGATGACTGCAAGATGAAAAGCTTTGGCAACTGATCTCCCTTTTCAGCAACATACAGGAAATATGCAACATTTATTCAAATATTAAACTTGGCAAACTGCACAAATGTAATTCCTAAGTCATAATGCCAAATTTTGCAGTCAGTGGCAAAATGGAGAAATACAATGCCAACTGCACGACAAACTATGACCCTTCCTCAGTTGTAAGCTGCAGCAAGAACTTATTCTCCCAGTTATACTGTTGATCCATTCATGAGGTGTCCTAGCAGCATTGCACATTCCGAACAAAGCATGCCCCTCTGGCATCATGCCCCTTGAGAGATCTATTTTCAGTTGAATGACATTGTCTGAAATAATAGCTCATCTGCAGAATGTTAGTCAGTAGTTTTTAATAATGGTCAATTTTTATTTGATTTAATGTTAATTGTTGCTCCCCCCTCACCTCACTACCCCCAACATCACTCTCGTCTAGCTCTTACACCCACAATGTTCCCTCCACCCCAGCTCCTCTCTGACGTTGGTAGGACTGAATCAGTGAAATTGGGTTTGGGAGGGTAAGGAGAAGGGGTCGACGGTATGGGAGTGTTTTCAGACTCTGCTGTGGTTCAGACTCTAAAGGATTGTGCTTCTAAGCAGGCTCCACAGGTGCTAGGAGCAGCCCCAGTTAAACCACTGTAAATACCTACAGCTCATTCAGGCAACTTCCCTATCTGAACACAAGCAGGTTCCGGGAAATTGTGATGCAATTGCAGTCCTCAATAACGGTGAACATCTCAACTCTATGAGGATTACAGGATCCAGGCCAATAATGTAACTGTACAGCCCTGTGTCTGAAGCTGGACAGGTGAATGTGGTATCATTGGGACAGCATTTTGGTGGTGGTGATCATAATTCAGTTTGATTTAGAGTAGTTCTGGAAGAGGATAAAGAAAGAGGAAGAGCAAAATTTTAAATTGGGGAAAGGCCAATTTTACTCAGCTGAGATGTGATTTAATAAAAGCAGGAAAATGCTTGAAGGCAAAACAGCGTCAAAGCAGTGGTAGACTTTGTAGGACTGAAATACTGACCAACATCCCAGAAACCCATTTGCGCTCAGATAGTGAAACTGCCTGAATAGGCAATGAAGGTTGACTTCATCATCCAGCATAGTGTTATTGGAAAAGATATTCTCAAGATAGCAAAATAGTATCAGAGAAAATCAAGAAAAACCCGAAGATGTTTTATAAACTCTCACAACTTTTAATGATACATCCTTTCTGGTTGTATCACAGCTTGGTATGGCTCCTGCTATGCCCAAGATCGCACGGAACTACAAAAGGTTGTGAATGTAGCCCAATCCATCACACAAGTCAGCCTCCCATCCATTAACTCTGTCTACACTTCCCGCTACCTCGGCAAAGCAGCCAGCATAATTAAGGATCCCATTCACCCTGGACGTTCTCTCTTCCACCTTCTTCCTTCAGGAAAAAGATGCAAAAGTGTGAGGTCACGTACCAACCGACTCAAGAACAGCTCCTTCCCTGCTGCTGTCAGACTTTTGATGGACTTACCTAGCATTAAGTTGGTCTTTCTTTACACCCTAGCTATGACTGTAACATTACATTCTGCACTCTCTCGTTTCCTTCTCTATGAACAATATGTTTTGTCTGCAGAGCACGCAAGAAACAATACTTTTCATTGTATGTTAATACATCAATAAATCAAATAAATCCGTAAACAATAGAATTATTAAGGATAGGAGGAACAATTAAAAACTAAAAGGATAATTCTGTGCGTGGGATGCAGACATTCTAGTTAGGGAGAAGAGTGTGAAAAGTTGGATAGTGTAAACATAGTGACAGAGGAAGTATTAAGGGGTTTAGCATATTTAGAAGCATGTAAGTCATCAGAATTTAGTGAAATGCAAACCAGATTGCTAAGAGAAGATACAGCAGACACTCTCACCATAATTTTCCAATACTCACTGGCTTTAGGTGGAGACTAGAGAACAGACAACACAGCATCATTATTTAAAAAGGAAGGTGTAGACTGACCAATTAGCCTAATCTTGATGGTAGGCAAATTATTGTAGAAGCTTCTCAGAGAGAGTTAAAAGGTCATGTCTCATTGACTTGACTATAATTTTGGAGGAGGCAACAGGTAATGTTGATAGTGGGCTTGATATAAACTAAATAATTTTTAGCAAGGCTTTTGACAAGATTTTACATGGTAGATTGGTCAGAAAAGCAAAATCCAATGGGATTCAAAGGCAAGTTGGACATAAAATTGGCTTAGTGATAAAAGGGTACTTGTGTGACTGGTTCATTGAACCCCATAGTTCAGAAGGAGGCCATTTGGCCCATCAAACCTTCACTGACAAGATTCCCACCCAAACCCTACCCCATAACCCCACATACTTACCCTGCTAATCCCCTTGACACTAAGGGGCAATTTAGCATGGCCAATCAATTTAACTCGCACATCTATGAAAGGCATCTTCCATAAGGTTCTGGAGTTTGGGGGTCTGCAGGACTCAGTATCAGGTCCTTTGCTATTCATGGTGCAGATCAATGATTTGGACTTAAATTCAGGATGAATAATTAAGAAGTTTGTAAACAATGTAAAAATTGATCATGTGGAAGAACGCTGTTGATTGCACAAAGATTTCAATGGAACAGTCAACTAAACAGAAATTCAACTCAGGAAAGCGCGAGGTCATTCATTTGGGGACGGCAACAGATCAAGGAAATATACAATAAATAATAGAATAATGGAAAGTATAGAGCAACAGTACAATGTTGGAGTGCACATCCACAGATCCTTGAAGCTAATAGGACAGGTAGATAAGATGACTAAGAAGGCATGCAGGATACTTTCCTTTATTTGTCAAAACACTAGTTAGGCCATAGCTGGAGTACTATGTATAGTTTTGATCACATGCCAAGGGGGATGTGATGCACCAGACCAGGAGCTATATCAAGATATTGCCAGTAATGTCGAATTTTAGCCAAGAGCAAATATTGGACAGGTTGGCGCTGTTTTCAGGGTGTGTGAAATTATGAGAATAAAATGGAAAGGAAAGCCCTATTTCTATTAGCAGAGAAATAAATATTTAAAAGTAATTTTCAGAAGAATTCAAGGAAACTTGAGTAATTCTTTTCCACCCAGAGGATGGTGGGAGTCTGCAACTGCCTGAAAGGATGATAGTCGTAGAAGCCAGCATCATACTGAGCAAGTACTCTTAAAAGCAATTTTCCAGAATGCTACAGACCAAGAACTGGAAAGTGGAATTAGGCTAGGTAGCTCTTTATCAGTGCTACACATAGCATAGAAGTGTAGAAATTTTACACTAATTAGTGGTTGAGATGTACTATAACTGACCCAACACAGAGAGACAAACACATCATGTAAAACTTAACTTACCTTGCAGTTTCTTCAAAACAGCAACTTCCATTTTGAGAACCTGTTTTGGTTGCTGGGCTGACTCCACTTTGAGAGCAACATTTTCCTGGGTCAGAAAGTCTACAGCTTCATAGATTTCTCCAAAGCCTCCACCTCCAATCTTTTTCAACTGCAAGACAAATGAAACATAAAATCTCAATAGCTATAGCCATACTTACAAGACAACACAAGCACATTTGCCACCTGTTACTAAACACAATAAAATGTATTGGCCAATTATATCTAATATTGCAAAGTTGCCAAGTAATTACAATTTGCATATCTTCATGGACATAAAGAAATAGAAGATGAACATGATGAATGAACCATCAAGTAGCACTGAATTGCATCAATGTCCGGAAATAATAATACAAGCTGTTTCACAGAAAAAGAGACTAAATGAATGCTACTGCAGGAGATATTAAGAGGGGTCACTGAACATTTGTTCAAAGAAGCTATAAAAGGATTTTAACAAGAGAATCCATGTTTGTAATTTGAAGAGTTAGAGGATAAGGATTCAATATCAGCCAGTATGAACAAATGTGATGGGTGAGCAGAATTTGGTGCAGGATATGATACAAGCAGTATGCTTACCACTAACATTTATCCTCTGTTGTGCGCCTTTTTCATAGAGATAGGATTGTCACAACATGTGAAAATTGTCTTGCACATGTTATGAACTGGTTTACAACTCCACAAGTAATGGAACAAAAATCACAGCGTAGGAAATGGGTCCTGAATGCAGCCCAATGTGTTGTGCTCACTCTTCAACTGCAGCTATTGGTCCTAAATTAATTTCCCACTTTTTTGTATGCTTTTATATTTTTCCTTTCAAATAGTTATCCAATCAAATTTAAATTGTTACTTTCTGACTCAATAGCCACATGTTCTAATAATCCTTGCTCTCCTTAGTTCAGGGTCACAGACTTGAAAGAATACAGCAACCAACCAGTTTAGCCACCCGCTGGCAGATTTGGCTGGACCACTTAAAACACCATCTGATCCTGCTTGGCTAAAACTGCTCCCTGTCCCAGGATCATCTTAGAATGCAAAGATAACTCATAGCTGTCCTCCACTGCAAACTGTCTTCATAAAACCCTCTCCCTGTCCCCTCCACCATCCTCCCCAACACTAAGTTCAAAGAGCTCATGGGCTTCTTTATCACCAAGATCAAGACAATCTGTCTCTGTTTCACTAATACTATACTTACCCCAGTCCAACACCAGCATTGTAGTGTTCTATGGTTCTATGTTTTGGTCACCTAAATACTGGAAGGATATTAATAAGGTTGAAAGAGTGCACAGAAGGTTTACAAGGATGTTGCTGGGACTTGAGAAACTGAGTTACAGAGAAAGGTCGAATAGGTTAGGACTTTATTCCCTGGAACGTAGAAGAATGAGGGGAGATTTGATAGAGGTGTACAAAATTATGATGGGCAGAGTGAATGCAAGCAGGCTTTTCCCACTGAGGCTAGGGGAGGAAAAAAACTAGAAGTCGTGGGTTAAGGGTGAAGGGGGAAAAATTTAAAGGGAATATTAGGAGGGGGTTCTTCACACAGAGTGGTGGGAGTGTGGAATGAGCTGTCAGATGAAGCGGTAAATGCAGGCTTACTCTTAACATTTAAGAAAAACTTGGACAGGTACATGGATGAGAGGCGTGTGGAGGGATATAGCGTAGGTGCAGGTTAGTGGGATAGGCAGAAAAATGGTTCAGCACAGCCAAGAGGGGCCAAGGGGCCTGTTTCTGTGCTGTAGTGTTCTATGGTTCTATCTCCACATCTGTTTCACTAAACAATCTGGCCATATTTGTGTAATACCTTCAATCAACCTCCTTCTCTAACTTCTCTCTCATTTTCCCTTATGTCCTCCTCTGCGCTCATCTTGTTCCTATTCCCGTGAAACTGATCACCCAACTTTCCTCCTGGTCCCCATGTTAACTATCACTGTAAATGGTTCTCTTTTTTCCCCAAATGCTCATCCCTCTCCTTTAAATCTGCCAACATTACCCCTCACTTCAAAAACCAACCTTTGAAAATGCTATTCTTAAAAACTTCTGTCTCATCTCATCCCACCACTCCTTTCCTCTCCAAAGTCCCTGAACGTGTTCTAAATATGTTCTCATGTTTTTCAGAACTCATGTTTGAGTCCTGCCAATCATGTTTCTGCCCTTCTACAGTACCACAACGGCACTTAACAAAATAACAATTATATTCTGTGATTGGGATAATGATGAACTTTCCTTTCTCGACTTGTCTGCAGCCTTTGACACAGTGATCACACCATCCTCCTTCAACACCTCGTCACTGTTGTCAAGCTAGCTGGGTCTGTTCTCACCTGGTTCCATTCTTATCTATCTAATTATATCCATAGATTCTCTTGAAATGGTTTTTCTTGCTGCTCTGACCCACTGAACTACATTGACTCCTGGTCAAGTCATTCCTCAATTCTAAAATGCTGATCCTTGTTTTTAAATTTCTCCATGAATTCACCCCTCTGTACAATCACCTCCAGCCCCAAAAGCTTCAGAGATAATGCGTGCCCCTCTAATTCTAGCCTCTTGTGCATTCTTCATTTTAAATCACTTCTTTATTGATGGCTATGCCTTCAGCTGCCTATGCCCCAAGCTCTGGAAACATCCCTGGTACATAGAATCCTACAGTGCAGAAGGAGGCCACTCAGCCCGAGTTTGCAATGACCACAATCCACCCAAGCCTGATCCCCATTACCCCATACATCAGCCTTAGCTAGAGCCCTGACATGAAAGCTGCTTCTCTGCCTCCCTTCCATCTTTAAAGCACTCCTTAAAACCTATGATCAAGCTTTTGGTCATCTTACTTAACATGGTTCATTGGGGTATTTTTAAAGATTTTTCTCAATTTTTATAGAAAAACACAAAGATTAATACAGTATAATTTTTTTCACACATACATACAGAAAAGATGGCAAATATTATAAATGGTTTGGAACATTATAACTTGTTGTAATCATAAAGGTAATGAAAGAACGTTACAGAGTGGGGAATATCAGGATGTCAAGATAAAGCCATGAGCACTGTGGTGCACACCCACTGGATAACAAGAACTGAGCTACATGGTATAAGGGAGCCTCTATAGGGTCAGATTAAATCAATCGGAGCCTAAAACAGTGCCCCAAAACCTCCAAACAATGAAGTGATACCACTGAAATAGGAGAACATCAGGATATAATCCCAAACCCAAGAGATTACAGTGTACACTCTCAAGCAGGATAACAGGAGCAGAGCTATATGCCCTTACAGGAAGAGTGCAGATAAAACAGAGCCCAGGTATTTAAACTTCTCTTTGGACCCCACAAAGAACAGAATACCTTCCATTAGGGAGATTGAACCTAAAATAAAGAATTTGCACCACATTTGAGTTTGCAACAAAACAAGCCTCACTCATCTCCAGTCCCATTTCAGCCAGAAAAGTTTACTCATTTTCTAACAAGGAGGCCCCACCAGGCAGAAGAAGAAGAGTTGTCAAGACAGCCACAGACATGATATCTCGTGAAAAGAAACAATCCACCCCCTCCTGCCAAGCTGATGGAAACCCTGTAGGATCAAATATAATAAACTGGAGTCTACATCAGCAACCCACAAACCCTGATAATGAAAGGAAACCTCCGAGACAAAGAAACACCTGGATGAGAGCCACAGACACAAGATACGGTTTGACAGTGTACGTTCTCACATGCAAGAAACCAGGAACTAGTATTTCATAGGAAATCTCATGGGGAAAAACTCAGACAATGTGCATCTCCAGTATTTGGGTTCACATTCAGGATCCAAACAACAGGATACTAGCCTCCAGAGGAACCTAAATCTCAAGGAGAGTTTCCAGAAGGCCCCAGAAAACACCTTCACAGGGAAGGACAGCCTCCTTCACCATCTAGTATATTCTCCGCAGGGTCCAGGAAAGGATAATCAAAGTAGCTAAAGTTTAAAGTTTATTTATTAGTCACAGTAGGCTGACATTAACATTGCAATGAAGCTACTGTGAAAATCCCCTAGTCGCCACATTCTAATGCTTGTTCGGGTAAACCGAGGGAGAATTTAGCATGGCCAATACACCTAAATCAGCACATCTTTTGGACTGTAGGAGGCAACCGGAACATCCCGAGGGAACACACGCAGACATGGGAGAACGTGCAGACTTCACACAGGCAGTGACCCTCCACTCATTGTCTGTACCTTTAAGACTTGATTATCTGTAAAGACTCGCATTCCAACCATTATTTAGTAAATTGAGTTTGTGTCTGTATATGCCCTGTTTGTGAACAGAATTCCCACTTACCAGGTGAAGGAGCAGCGCTCCGAAAGCTATTGGGTTGTACTACCAAATAAACTTATTGGACATCAACCTGGGGTTGTGAGACTTCTTACTGTGTTTACCCCAGTCCAACGCCAGCATCTCCACATCATGGCCACTCTAACCTACCCAGCCAAGTTAAACATCGAACAAAGACACAGTTAAAAAGGATTAACAGGCCTGGGAGTACTCATGCCACTCCTGGGCTTCAAACAAAACAAACTTCCCCCATCTCCAGAATTATTCAGGCCCTGCTAATAACAGTTCAATCTATTTTCCCCCCATCAAGGAAACCCTAGCAACGGAAGTCATTGTCATCCAGACATCCACAGTTAGAATATCTCAGGAGAAGACAAGAATCTCCTTCTTCCAACAGAATGACATACGTTCCAGAAGCCAAATTTCCAATCAGCCACTGTCACAACCTGTGCAGCCACGGAAAATATAAACAACTAACCCAAAAGGGCTCGACAACCAATGATTCCCGATCACACCTGAGTTTGCACGAGTAAATATTTCCCCATCTCCAGCTATGCCAGTCTTTTCCAGGGTATATGACTTGTCTGCAACTTCACAGGAGACGAAAATGGGTTCATTAACACCAAACTAACAACAAAAAACAAAAGAAAAATGTGACACTAAAGGAGTTTTCATCATCCATTGAGGACTTAAGGCCATACGTACCATCTCTCTACCAAACCACCAGCCCACCACCCTAAGGCACTACTCATATTATCCATAAGGATGCCACATCATATAAATCTCCATTATAAATGCCAAGGTTACAATATATATAAAAAAAACTCACAACCATGATGCCATACAACCAATCCAGCTGCCTCCCCAGTAGAACCAAGGAGACTCATTATTAACCTGCAAGCAAAGAAAATATCTCTGTATTACAAACATTAGACTTCAGGAATTTGGATTTGACACAGGGCCAAAAGCAGAGTGGGCAGACCCCCTTACCCACACTGCTCCATGGTACCACATGGAAGGACCAAGGCTGAATGTAAACAGTAACACACTTTAAACTAAGGTCTCCCTCATTCCACTGCCAGAGCATACCAGTGGATGAATCCCATTATAATTATATAAATATCTCTGGCTTTCAAAGAAAACTGGATAATAGACGACATAGGCCTAATGCTCATATATTAAACATCCTTGTCAGGATAAAAGACAACATCACAAAATCAGGATTATAATCACAATGGGAGTAGTTCAGGATGAATTATGAACTGCAGGATAACATAGTCTGCCACAGAGCTTGAAAAGGCCAAGGCCTTGGCAGGATTGTCAAACAACATTAAGGATCTGTCCATATCTCACCAAAGTCTCTTCATTTCCATTGCAATGTCACCCAAAAGCCCCATAGAAAGAGAGATCTCGGCCCTTGCAGGTGATGAGGTGCAAATGGGTCCACAAATACAAAGGTCAAGATAACACAAGACTAACAATCGGGGCCTATAACCAACCCCAGATCTTGAAGACCAGATACAGTGTGCCTCTTCAAACATGATAAGCCCAGCCTTCAAAATCAAGACTATGAAAGTATGGCAGCCAATTCTCAAATTCACCTGGGAAGTTATTCTCAGCTCCTCTCAGGACATTCCTTCTCGGACCTCAGTTGTCTGAATTAGCCAGATGTTGGACATGCCATTCAGCAGGATTTCCAAGGACTGAAGGTGATTTTCCACCAAGGAAACTGCCCTTTCAACTAACAGGATTCTTTCCTCCGCTTCATCCATTTTCTTTCAGATATCTTACAGTTAATGATATGTACCAGGGAGCCAAGGAAATCAGCCATAACTTTATTCACAGTGGCAGCCATCATCCAGATGCTTACGGTATTGCCAGAGTGTGAGCCCGCTCACCAGCACAATTGGCACTGCAAACAAGGCCTCATCCCAGCAGTCTCCGACCGCCTTGATCAACAAGGATTTTCTTAATTTTACTTGGTTTCCCATCCCCCAATTTAACCAAGACCTTTCAGGATCATAGCACTGAGTGTACACTCCTGGATTAGATAATTGTGGGTTGTGCATCATGATAAGTAGAAGGGCTGCACCAGAGTTTGCAAAAACACAGCCATTCCCAGACTTATATCACATGACTCCCATACTTCAAATTATAATGCTTCCATAAAGCACTTTGAGACATTTTATAGCACTAGAAGATGCTATATTGATTCTTAATCTATCACCAATTCTTGTTTCTGATCACACTGCTCATGGCTAACCACCAGAAGCTTACAAGAGTGCCAGATCATCACATCTGATTTTTCCTCAGCAAGCTTGGCTATATCCAGAAATTTAGTGGAGTGGCAGAAATTAAATCAAAGCCTTTGAACTCTGATCCTGCTCAACATTATAGCAACACACAATCCTACTATGCTGTTGGAAACGTACTTCCTTGAACATGGTGTAATGAAAAACAGTTAATAAAATCCCAGGGGTAGGTTGATTGATCATAGAACATAGAACATAGAATACAGAACATTACAGCGCAGAACAGGCCCTTCGGCCCACGATGTTGCGCCGACCAGTTAAAAAACAATGACCCACTAACCTAAACCAATCCCTTTTCGTCCATAAACCTATCCACGGATCTCTTAAACGCCCCCAAACTAGGCGCATTTACAACTGCAGCAGGCAGGGCATTCCAATCCCTCACCACCCTCTGGGTAAAGAACCTACCCCTGACATCCGTCCTATAACTACCCCCCCTTAATTTAAAGCCATACCCCCTCGTGCTAGATTTCTCCATCAGAGGAAAAAGGCTATCACTATCCACCCTATCTAAACCTCTAATCATCTTATATGTTTCAATAAGATCCCCTCTTAGCCGCCTTCTTTCCAGTGAAAACAACCCCAAATCCCTCAGCCTCTCCTCATAGGACCTCCCCTCCATACCAGGCAACATCCTGGTAAACCTCCTCTGCACCCTCTCCAAAGCCTTCCTGTAATGTGGGGACCAGAACTGCACACAGTACTCCAAGTGCGGCCGCACTAGAGTTGTGTACAGTTGCAACATAACGCTGCGACTCCTAAATTCAATCCCCCTACCAATAAACGCCAAGACACCGTATGCCTTCTTAACAACCTTATCTACTTGATTCCCAACTTTCAGGGATCTATGTACACATACACCTAGATCCCTCTGTTCATCCACACTATTCAAAGTCCTCCCGTTAGCCCTATACTCGACACATCTGTTATTCCTACCAAAGTGAATTACCTCACACTTCTCCGCATTAAACTCCATCCGCCACCTCTCGGCCCAGCTCTGCCACCTGTCTAAGTCTTCCTGCAAACTATGACACCCTTCCTCACTATCTACCACACCTCCGACTTTGGTGTCATCAGCAAATTTACTAATCCACCCAACTATACCCTCATCCAGATCATTTATAAAAATTACAAACAGCAGTGGCCCCAAAACAGATCCCTGAGGCATACCACTCGTAACCAAACTCCATGATGAATATTTACCATCAACCACCACCCTCTGTCTCCTATCCGCTAGCCAATTCCTGATCCAATTCCCTAGATCACCCCCAATCCCATACATCTGCATTTTCTGCAGAAGTCTACCATGGTGAACCTTATCAAACGCCTTACTAAAATCCATATACACCACGTCCACTGCCTTACCCCCATCCACCTCTTTGGTCACTTTCTCAAAAAACTCAATAAGGTTAGTAAGGCACGACCTACCCGCCACAAAACCATGCTGACTATCTCCAATCAATTCATTACTCTCCAAATAACTATAAATCCTATCCATAATAATTTTTTCTAAAACCTTGCCCACAACAGAAGTGAGACTTACCGGTCTATAATTCCCGGGGAAGTCTCTGTTCCCCTTCTTAAACAATGGGACAACATTCACTAACCTCCAACCTTCCGGTACTATACCAGAGGCCAACGACGACCTGAAGATCAGAGCCAGAGGCTCTGCAATCACTTCTCTTGCCTCCCAGAGAATCCTGGGGTAAATCCCATCCGGACCAGGGGACTTATCTATTTTCAGACCCTCCAGAATATCCAGCACATCCTCCTTATCAACTGTAACACTGTCAATTCTACTCCCCTGTAACCCAGTGTCCTCCTCAGCTATATCCATGTCCCCCTGCGTGAACACCGAAGAGAAATATTGGTTCAATGCCTCTCCAATCTCCTCCGGTTCCACACATAACTTCCCTCTGCTGTCTATAACTGGCCCTAATCTTGCCCTAACCAACCTTCTGTTCTTGACATACCTATAGAACGTCTTAGGATTCTCCTTAACCCTATCAGCCAAAGTCTTCTCATGTCCTCTTTTAGCCCTTCTTAGCTCACTCTTCAACTCCCTCCTAGCCAATCTAAAGTTTTCTAGTGCACTACCCGAGCCCTCACGTCTCATCCGAACATAAGCCTCCTTTTTCCTTTTAACCAACGAATCAACTTTTTTGGTGCACCGCGGTTCCCTAGCCCTACCAATTCCTCCTTGCCTGACAGGGACATACCTATCACGGACTCGCAGTAGCTGCTCCTTGAAAAAACTCCACATTTCAGACGTTCCCAGTCCCTGTAATCTCCTAGTCCAACCTATGCTTCCTAATTCTCTCCTAATAGCCTCATAATTACCCTTCCCCCAGCTAAAACCACTGGCCCGAGGTTCATGCCTATCCCTTTCCATCACTAAGGTGAACGTAACCGAATTGTGGTCACTATCACCAAAATGCACACCAACTTCCAAGTCTAGCACCTGGTCTGGCTCATTTCCCAGCACCAAATCCAATATAGCCTCACCTCTAGTTGGCCTATCTACATACTGAGTCAAAAAACCTTCCTGCACGCTTTGTACAAAAACTGACCCCTCTAACGAGCTACAGCTATAACAATTCCAATTAATATTAGTAAAGTTAAAATCCCCCATAACAATTACCCTATTACTTTCACTCCTAACCAGGATCGTCTCCGCAATCCTTTCCTCAACCTCTCTAGAACTTTTAGGAGGTCTATAAAAGACTCCCAACAGGGTGACCTCTCCACTCCTATTTCTAATCTCCGCCCATACTACCTCAACAGACAAGTCCTCATCAAACTTCCTCTCTGACACTGTGATACAGTCCCTGACCAATAATGCTACCCCTCCCCCCCTTCTACCTCCTTCTCTACTCCGACTAAAACATTTGAACCCCGGGACCTGCAGCAACCATTCCTGCCCCTGCTCTATCCATGTCTCTGAAATGGCCACAACATCGAAGTCCCAGGTACTGATCCACGCTGCAAGTTCATCCACTTTATTGCGAATACTCCTCGCATTAAAGTATACGCATTTCAAACTCTGCTCCACCCCACCCCTGCGATGCTGTGCATTGCAGTCCCCATCTATGCCCCCCTCACTTTCAACCCCTCTACTCAGGATCCCACCCCCCCCTCCGAATCAGTTTAAACCTCCCTGCATAGCCTTAGCAAATTTACCCCCCAGGATATTGGCCCCCCTCTGATTCAGGTGTAGACCATCCCTCTTAGAGGTCCCACCTTCCCCAGAATGAGCCCCAATTGCTCATTCTGATAAACTGCCCCTTAGTGTCAGAGGGTTTAAGACTGTAAACATGTGGGGGTCACAGGGATGGGGCCTGGGCAGATTGCTGTTGTGCTTGATGGGCCAAATGGCCTCCTCCTGCACTGCAGATTTTATGATTCTAGAAATGCATTGAATAATATAGAAATGTGAGAAAAGCTTCCAGAGTTGACAAACACAGGCCAGCATAGGCTGCAAGGGACATGTCTCTAGCACAGGCCCTGAAACAAGGCATCACTATTATTGATAGGCAGAGGGATCTGGGTGTACAGGTACATAGGTCAGTGGAAGCGACAATGCAGGTGGAAAAAGTAGTCAAGAAGACATATGGCATGCTAGCCTTCATCGGTTGGGGGACCAAGTTTAAAAATTGGCAAATCACGTTGCAGCTTTGTAGAACCTTAGTTACGCCGCACTTGGAATATAATGTTCAATTCTGGTCGCTACACGACCAGAAGGATGTGGAGGCTTTGGAGAGAAAAGGTTTACCAGGATGTTGGCCAGTATGGATGGCATTAGCTATGAGGGGAGGCTGGAGTTTATTCTCACTGAAACGACAGAGGTTGAGGGGCAACCTGATAGGTCTACAAGACTATGAGGGGCATGGACAGAGTGAATAGTCAGAAGCTTTTTTCCAGGATGGAAGAGTCAATTACTAGGGGGCACAGGTTTAAAGGAGATGTACTAGTTAGATTTTTTGTTTACACAGAGGGTGGTGGGTGCCTGGAACTCACTGCCGGGGGAGGTAGTGGAAGCAGATATGTTAGTGACTTTTAAAGGGCATCTTGACAAATACATGAATAGAAGGGAATAGAAGAGATGATCCCCGGAAGGGTAGGGGGTTTTAGTTCAGATGGGCAGCATGGTCGGTGCAAGCTCAGAGGGTAGAAGGACCTGTTTTTGTGCTGTAATTTTCTTTGTTCTTCTAAACCTGATATGGGAGCGATCTCATGACCCATATGTAACCAACTGGGTAAACATTAGATAGGACACCCTAACAGGCAAAGAGCTTTCAAGGGTTTCTGAAGGATATGAGAGGGATTATCTTGCTAAGAGAAAATAAAATAAGTGATTGACATAAGACCCCAAGAATAAAGTACAGAAACAAACTCTTGACAGGGAAAACACACTCAGGAATGTAAAGAGGTTCTCAAGGGGACCAATGCCGGCTCCAGCCTAACACTCTGGTTAGCTCATAGAACATAGCTCATGACGACTTCAGATGGGAACATGCTTTTCAAAATGATCCATGCTGACTTTGGCCTAACAAAGCTCAAAAAGACCAAGAGCAGAGAGACTGCCACTGCCAGCCACAGAGGCCAGCACTCTCCTGCTTCCCCCCTCTGTGGCACCACTCTCACCTGTTACAGGTGATATGTTTCTTCTGTCTGTTTAGCTTATGCACCAGATTTAAACTGTTGCTTCTTAAACTCTTAAAATCACTTATGACTTCAATTCCCTTTTTTGGCAATCTGTGATTCCCAGGCTTAAATCTTATAGCTATTACTGAACAATAATGTTTTTCAATTGAAATAAAGTAATATTTTCCAATCCAAACTGTACAAGACCCTTCTATGTTTTCAGAACAATTACAGCCTTTGGTTCTAGAGCCAACCAGCGAGCAAGCTATCCTAGACCTAGTAAAGTGCAATGAGTCAGGATTATTCAATAATTTCATGGTAAAGGAATCGCTAGATGATAGCAATCACAATATGTTAGAATTTCAGATTCTATTTAAAATAGAAAAGTGTGACTAGTTTAAAACCTAAATAAAGGTAACTAGGACGTATGAAGACAGAGCTTGCTAAGGTGATCAGGGAAACTAGGTTATAAGGTAGCACAGTAGAGTTACAATGGCAGACTTTTGAAGAGATATTTAATAACTCTCAAAGATTTACCTTAGTGGAAGAAAGAGTCACTTTCAGAAACATGCATCATCTGCGCTAAATATGGAAGTTAAGATTAGTATTAAATTGAAAGAAACTGTACAAATCTGCAAAAACTGGTGGGTAGGTCAGAGGATTTGCCAGATTTTAAGAAATATCAAATAACTAAAAAGATAAAAAGGAGGCAGAAAGCAGAGAATGAGAGAAAGCTAGCAACTAATATAAAAGTAGACAGCAGAGTTCCAACAAGTATTTGATTAGGAAAAATGTAATGATAGCTATTGCTAGTCCCTGAGAGAGAGTGCGTCTCAAGGGAAATTGATAATTGAAAACAACAAAAAGCAGAGAAGTTGAGCAGGTACTGTGTTTGTCTGTTTTTACAGAAGACAACTGAAAACTTCCCAAAAATGTTTGATAATCAAGAGAGGGGTAGAGATGAATTTAAAAATCACCATTACCAGGAAAAGGTTCTGGGAAAACTACTAGATCTAAAGGCTAACATATCCTCAGCAATCAAGTGACCTGCATCCTAGAGGTCTTTAAATAAGTGGCAGTACAGATATTAGATGCATTGATTATCATCTTCTAAAATTCTTTAGATTCTCAAGCAGTCCTAGTGAATTGAAATGTAGCTAATGTAACATCATTATTCAAGAAGGGAGGAAGGCAGAAACCAGGAAACTACATTCCAATTAGCCATCACCTCTCATATGGCAACTGCTAGAAACCATTATTAAGGAGATTATAGCAGGATACTTAGAAAATCACAATGTGACCAGGCAGATCGTATTAAAGAAAAAGATCAGAGATTTATGATGAAATAACATTCAAGATGGATAAAGGAAAACCAGTAGATGTTGGCGTAATTGGTTTTCAAAAGATATTTGATAAGGGGCCACAAAGACCACAGCACAACAGAAGAGCATGTTGTGTTGGGGGTAGCATATTACCATGAATAAAAGATTGGCTCACTAGCAGGAAGCTGATAGTAGAGGTAAATGACTCTTTCTTGGATTGGCAAGCCATAACTACTGAAGTCCCACAGGGATCACTGTTGGGTCCTCAATTTTTTACAATTTATATCTATGATTTTGAAGAAGGGACCAACGATATGGTAGCTAAACCCACCAGTGACACCAAGATAGGTAGGAAAGTAAGTTGTCAAGAGGAAGTAGAGAACCAGCAAAGGGAAACAGGCAGGTTAAGTGAATGGGAAAAACATTGGCAGATAGAGTATAATGTGGATAAATGTGAACTTCTCCACTTCAGCAAGAATAGAAATACTAATTAAATGGAAAAAGAGACTGCAGAACATGGTGGTACCGAAGGATCTGGCTGCCCTCACACACGAGTCAGAAAGTTAGTATGCAGGTACACCAAGTGATTAGGAAGGCAAATGGAATGCTGACATTTTTGCAAGAAGAATGGAATTATAAAACTTGGGAAATGTTACTGCAGCTGTGCACACCTTAGTAAGACCACACCTGGAATACTGTGCGCAGCTTTGATCTCCGATTTTGATAAAAGGATATCATTGCTTGAGAAACAATTCAGAAAAGGTTCATTCAACTCACACTGAGGATGAAGGGCTGATTTTATGAACATTAGGCATATAGGCATTGCAGTTTAGAAGGATGAGAGGTGATCTTATTCAAACATACAAGATCTTAATAGAAGAGGATGTTTCCTCCTGTGGGGGAGATTAGAAATAGAACATAGAACACTACAGCACAAACAGGCCCTTCGGCCCACAAGTTGCACCGATCACATCTATACCTACCAAGCCATAGAACTATCTGTAACTCCCAATCCCATTAGATCCCATATGCTCATCCAGAAGTCTTTTAAAAGACCCCAGCGAGTTCACCTCTACCACCACCGATGGCAGCCGATTCCACTCACTCACCACCCTCAGTGAAAAACTTACCCCTAACATCTCCTCTGTGTTTGCTTAAACCTTAAACCTGTGTCCTCTCGTAGCGACCATTTCAGCCCTGGGAAATAGCCTCCGAGAATCCACCCTATCTATTCCTCTCAACATTTCATAAACCTCTATCAGGTCACCTCTCAACCTTTGTCTCTCCAGGGAGAAGAGACCTAGCTCCCTCAACCGATCTTCATAAGGCATGCCTCCCAATCCAGGCAACGTCCTTGTAAATCTCCTCTGCACCCTCTCAATAGCTTCCAAATCCTTCCTGTAGTGAGGCGACCAGAACTGAGCACAGTACTCCAAGTGGGGTCTGACAAGGGTCTTATAAAGTTGCAGCATTACCTCCCGACTCCTAAACTCAATCCCTTGGTTAATGAAGGCCAGTACACCATATGCCTTCTTGACCACATCCTTCACCTGCGAGGCCGATTTAAGAGTCCTATGGATCCGGACTCCAAGATCCTTCTGCTCTTCAACACAGCTAAGACTCCTACCCTTGATATTGTACTCCTGCATTCCACTGGTCCTGCCAAAATGGACTACTACACATTTATCCGCATTGAATTCCATCTGCCACTTCTCCGCCCAGTCTTGCATCCTATCGATGTCACGCTGCAACTTCTGACATCCCTCCAGACTATCCACAACACCACCAACTTTTGTATCGTCGGCGAACTTACTATCCCATCCCTCCACTTCCTCATCCAGGTCATTTATGAAAATGACAAACAGCAAGGGTCAAATGAGGGACAAAGTTCAAGAATAAGAGGTCTCCCTTTTAAAACAGATGAAGAGTTTTTTTCTCTCTCTGAGGGTCCTTAGTCTCTTCTCTTCCACAGAAAGTAATGAAGGTTAGATCTTTAAATTATCCAAGGCTGAGTTAAGTAGATTTTTTGATAGACAAGGAAGTCAAAGGTTCTGGGGAGCAGATGGAAAGTGGAGGTGAGACCACAAGAGGATCAGCCATTCTGAAAGAGAATTCTGAAATTCTGAAAGAAATGGCGGAGGTGATAGTGGATGCCTTGGTGGTTATTTTCCAGACTTCGCTGGATTCCGGGGAAGTGCCGGATGATTGGAAAATGGCTAATGTTACGCCGTTGTTTAAGAAGGGTGCCAGGCAAAAGGCGGGGAATTATAGGCTGGTTAGTTTAACGTCTGTGGTAGGTAAAATGTTATAATCTGTCATTAAGGAGGAAATTGCGAGGCATCTTGAAGGGAATTGCTTGATAGAGCAGACGCAGCATGGTTTCATTAAAGGGAAGTCGTGTCTGACAAATTTACTGGAGTTCTATGAGGATGTGTCTAGGGCAGTGGATAGAGGAGAGCCGGTGGATGTGGTCTTTCTAGATTTTCAGAAGGCGTTTGACAAAGTACCTCACAAGAGGTTATTGCAGAAGGTCGAGGGACATGGAGTTGGGGGTAGGGTGTTAGCGTGGATAGAGGATTGGTTGTCAAATAGGAGGCAGAGAGTGGGGGTCAACGGGTGCTATTCGGATTGGCGGATGGTGACTAGTGGAGTGCCCCAGGGGTCGGTGCTGGGGCCTCAGCTTTTTACCATTTATATAGATGATCTGGAGGAGGGAACCGAGTGTAGGGTGTCAAAATTTGCTGATGACACCAAGATTGGGGGAACGGCAAATTGTGCGGAGGGTGTGGAGAGTCTGCAGAAGGATCTAGATAGGCTGGGCGAATGGGCCAGGAAATGGCAAATGGAATTTAATGTTGGCAAGTGTGAGGTGGTCCACTTTGGTAGGAATAATGGTAGGAAGGATTATTACTTACGTGGTGAAAAACTGCAGCAGGCGACGGTGCAGAGGGACCTAGGGGTCCTTGTGCATGAGTCGCAAAAACCCAGCCTGCAGGTGGTCAGGAAGGCGAATGGGATGCTGGCCTTCATAGCGAGGGGGATTGAATATAAAAGTAGGGAGGTCTTGCTGCAGCTGTATAGGGCATTGGTGAGGCCGCAGCTGGAGTACTGCGTGCAGTTTTGGGCGCCGCACCTGCGCAAAGATATTTTGGCCTTGGAGGGAGTGCAGAGGAGGTTTACTAGGCTGATACCGGAGTTGAGGGGGTTGAGCTATGAGGAGAGGCTGAATAAACTAGGCTTGTACTCGTTAGAGTTTAGAAGAATGAGGGGAGATCTCATTGAGACGTATAAGATGATGAATGGGATGGATAGGATAGAGGTGGAGAGACTCTTCCTGCTCAGAAAGGACAGTAGGACTAGGGGGCACAGCCTCAAGATAAAGGAGGGGCGGTTTAGAACGGAGTTGAGGAGGAACTTCTTCACTCAAAGGGTGGTGAATCTCTGGAATTCTCTGCCCGTTGAAGTGGTGGAGGCTGCCTCGCTAAATATTTTTAAGACGCGGGTTGATGGGTTTTTGATAAGACAGGGGATTAAGGGTTATGGGGAGAGGGCGGGAAAGTGGAACTGAGCCACGACAGATCAGCCATGATCTTATTGAATGGCGGGGCAGGCTCGAAGGGCTAGATGGCCTACTCCTGCTCCTATTTCTTACGTTCTTATGTTCTTATGATCTCTCTGAATGGCAGAGCAGGCTTGAAGGGTAAAATGACCTACTCTTGCTCTTATGATCCTATGTCTGACTTGTATTCTCAACCATTCTATGCCATTGTTGCAGAATAGTTAAGAAGTGAAAATATTGACGTCAAGTTAGTCCAGTTATGTGGGGAGTGACATACATGATTTCCTTCTTGCAGGGAGTTTGCTTAGCATATGGGCATACAGTGTGAACTGTCTCATATGTACAGTATTTCTCGCTATTTGCCTTGTTCCAACAAATTCATGCTTTCTATTTTCAAAAGGCTGCCGATGTTGCATCACACTATGCCGTGCTAAATTCAAAATTACACCACTAGGATCTATTGCAAATGTGTATTTATTGAGGTAGTTAAGAAACCACTCTTGACTCCAGCCGAAGAAGGTGGAAAGACATACAAGTCCCAAGGTACATCAGAAAACATTATGATTACATACAGGGTGGTCCAACACAAGTTCAAGCTGTCATAAGCAATCGATGAGTCACCTTGGTCAAAAATGAAAATCTGTAGCATTTTGAGTTGAAATACACCAACCGAAGGGCAAACTACCTACTGAAAACATGATCCAAATCCCTGCATCACCAGAAGTGATTTAGAGAAGTACGTTTGAAATTGGGGGTTCTTCACAGATGCTGAAGTGAAACAAATCATTCCACAAATTGATTCATTAACAATACATGAATGAGAAATTTTTCAACAAATTTGGAAATTCCTGTGAATTTTAACTTCTCAGGTATTCGAACAAAAAGACTTGCATTGGATATCCTGCTTTTCACAACCACTAGATTTTAAAAGTTTAAAGCACTTTATGATTAGTAATGTACTTCTGAAGTATAATAGTCACTGATATAGTAAAGGAAACAAAACAAAGTCTCACAAACAGTAATGTGAAAATGACTAGCTAATGTTTATGTGGCATCAAATGAAGGATAAATATTGACCAGGATACCAGAGATAACTTTCCTGGCCTTCTCTGAAATAATGCCATGAGATCATTACAATCCGCCCAAGGAGGCAAATGGAGCATTGGTTTAACATCTTATCAGGAACACACTACTCAATACTCCATACTGAATACCTGACCAATAATGCACTGGAGCACCAGCAGTGAATGTTGTGCTCCAGTAGTGGGGTGAGAGGGGCAGTGTGGAATGTGAAACACAAACGTATCATTCATGATCTTATTGAATGGCAAGGCAGGATCAAGCGGTTGAATAGCCTGCTTCTGCCCATATTCCATAAGTTCATATGACCCAACATTAGAGAAAAAAATCTAAAAAGTTAAAGTAATGGTCAATGTTTCTACTGACTGTAATGCATGTGCTAGATCACCAAGTGAGGGGAACATTTGGAGAACAGCAAATATATTGTTAAATTCAACATCATCCAAATCAAGGATCTTACCAAGTTAACAACGTTACCAAAAAAAGATTAAGTTTATCAAAATGGTACATGACTTGAATAGAGTTGATTTAATTATTCTACAAGGTTAAGTTAATAGCAACACAAAACATCAATGAAATGCTTTCAAAGCTACCTTTACAAAAAAATTTTGCATACCTCTTGAATTAGAAACAGCACTTGGTCAGATAATCTAAACACACTGATGAAGGAAGAGCAGTAGATATAGTATGTAGAGACTTCAGCAAGGCATTTGATAAGGTGCCCCAATGCAAGGCTTATTGAGAAAGTGAGGGGGCATGGGATCCAAGGGGACATTGCTTTGTGGATCCAGAACTGGCGTGCCCACAGAAGAGTGGTTATAGATGGGTCATATTCTGCATGGAGGACGATCACCAGTGGAGTGCCCCAGGGATGTGTTTTGGACCCTGACTCTTTGAGATTTTTATAAATGGCCTGGATGAGGAAGTGGAGGGATGGGTTGGTAAGTTTGCTGATGACAAAAAGGTTGGAGGCGTTGTGGATAGTGTGGAGAGATGTCAGAAGTTGCAGCGAGACAGTGATAGGATGCAAGACTGAGCGGTGAAGTGGCAGATGGAGTTCAATCCAGACAAGTGTGAAGTGGTTCATTTTGGCAGGTCAAATAGGATGGCAGAATATAATATTAATGGTAGGACTCTTGGCAGTGTGGAAGTTCAGAAGGATCCTGGGGTCCGAGTTCATAGGACGCTCAAAGCAGCTGCGCAGGTTGAAGCTCTTGTTAAGGCGGCGTATGGTGTACTGGCCTTCATCAATCGAGGAATTGCGTTTAGGAGTCGAGAAATAACGTTGCAGCTATATAGGGCCCCAGTCAGACCTCACTTGGAGTACTGTGCTCAGTCCCGGTCGCCTCATTACAGGAAGGATGTGGAAGCCATAGAAAGAGTGCAGAGGAGATTTACAAGGATGTTGCCTGGATTGGGGAGTATGCCTTATGAGGACAGGTTTGGGGGAACTTGGCCTTTTCTCCTTGGAGAGACAAAGGATGAGGGGTGACCTAATAGAGGTGTGAGACGTTGCGAGGTATTGATCAAGTGGATAGTCAGAGGCTTTTTCCCAGGGCTGAAATGGTTGCCACAAGAGGACACAGGTTTAAGGTGCTGGGGAGTAGGTACAGAGGAGATGCCAGAGGTAAGTTTTTCACTCGGAGTGGTGGGTGCGTGGAATGGGCTGCCAGCAACGGTGGTAGATGTGGATTCGATAGAGTCTTAAGAGACTTTTAGATAAGTACATAGAACTTAGTAAGGTAGAGGGTTATATGTAAGCCTAGTAATCTCTAAGGTAGGGACATGTTCAACACAAGTTTGTGGGCCGAAGGGCCTGTATTGTGCTGTAGTTTTTCTATGTTTCTAGATAAATTCAATTAAACAGACTTTAATGATTACACTTTTAAGGAAAATACTTTGCAGGAAAACAGCAATAAGTATCAATGGCAGCTGCAGACTACAAAAACTGCTATCAGAACAGTGAAAGAGACATTGGAGTTGTGGTACTAAAAGGAGGATAAACTAAGAGGGCTTTTTTTTTAACTTTAGAAAAGCTTGGGCTTTGAAGAGATCTGATCACGGTCAGAAAAATAATTAAATGATTAGAATCAGTCTAGGTTGATAGGTTAGGGAAAACCAGGAGTACATGTATAGGTTTTGTGGGTAAATTTAAATGCTAAGTACTTCTTTTCATGGAGGGTAATTGATCATTGAGGAGCCTGGGTGTCCTTGCTCATGAATCACAAAAAGTCAGCATGCAGGTACAACAATTAATTAGGAACATAAATGGAAGGAGCATAATTAGAAAAGTCTTGCTACAGCCATATAAGACATTGATGAGACCACAGCTGGAGAGCTGCATATAGTTTTGGTAACTTTGACGGCATGAATTGGAAGAAGTTCACAGTAGTTACTAGGCCAATTCCTAAGATGAGAGGTTTGCCTTATGAAGAAAGGCTGAGCAGATTGGGCATTTGGCAGTTAGAAGAATCAGAGATGATCTTATGGAAACGTAAGATTCTGGAGAGGGCTTGACAGGGTATTGAGAGGATATTTCATTTTGTGGAGAAATTTAGAACTACGGAGTACGAATTCAAAATAAGAGGTCTCTAATTTATGACAAAGATGAGGGGGCATTTCTTCTCTGAGGGTAGCTAGAGTTTAGAAATCTTTTCCACAGCAAGCAGTGGAGGCTGGTTTAGAAATCTTCTCCGTAGCAAGCTGTGGAGACTGGGCCATTGAATATTCAAGGCTGAGGTGCAAGGCTAGAATCAGATGAACCATTATCTTATTGAATGGCGGAAGGAGCTGAACAGCCTTCTTCTGCTCCTGTTACATTATTATGTTATCACTGGATCAACTGCCTGGGAGTGTAGGCTGATTACAAGCATTCAAAACAGGGACAGCATGGTGGCACAGTGGTTAGCACTGCTGCCTCACAATGCCAGTCACCCAAGTTCAATTCTGCCTCAGGGTGACTTTTCTGTGTGGAGTTTGCACATTCTCCCCATGTCTATGTGAGTTTGCTCTGGGTGCTCCAGTTTCCTCCCACACTCCAAAGATGTGCAGGTTAGGTGAACTGGGCAATAATAAATTGCCCCTTAGCGTCAGGATGATTAGCAGGATAAATATATGGGGTTACGAGAATAAGGCCTGGGTGGGATTGTAGTCGGAGTGGAGACAATGGACCGAACGGCTTCCTTCTGCACTGGAGAGATTCTATGATCCTATGATTCTAGAGCGGGATAAGCTCATGAAAGTTAATTTATCTACATATTAAAAGATAGGTGAATCACTGGGGCTGCATCAACCAGTCACATATCTTAGAATCACAAAATCCTTACAGTGCAAAAATAGACCATTCGGCCCCATCAAACCTGCACCGCACTAATTCCCCTGACCCCACATTCTAGCAATTTAGCATGGTCAATTGACTTAACTGCCACTGTGGGAGACACCTGGAGGAAGAATGTGCAAACTCCACACAGTTAACAAAGGCCAAGATTGAAGCCAGGCCCCTGGAGTTGTGAGGCAGTAGTGCTAACCACTTTGCCACCATGTCACCCAATTGATGAGCAGAATTTTAGGACGACATATTGTCAAATCGGTAGGATACAAATGACCAAGAGTTGTGTACAAACTTTATATGCTCTTCCTTGAGCACTGCATAAAATTTATATAATCAAAACACTTGGCAAAAATTTGAGCCTTGAAGACAGTAGAATGACGCATCATAGCTCAGTCACCTTTTGAAGAATTGCTCTATGAAATAAGACGAAAGAAACTTGGCACCCATTAAAAAGGCAGTGCCTTCTTGATTGACTTCTCTTTCTGGTGCACAGCGCCTTGTCATGCAACCATTAATGTTTCTCTATAACTATACCTACACCAATGCTCTGTGTCTCAATTTGGACACACTTCTTCTATCTTTCTTGTCAAACATAGGAATGAAGCCTTATCAAGCCTTGCGAATAGTGAACAATAAACATGCTGAGGGAGAAGGCAGCATGGTGGCACAGTGATTAGCACTGCTGCCTCAGTGCCAGGGGCCCAAGTTCAATTCCAGCCTTGGGTCACTTCCTGCGTGGAGTTTGCACATTCTTCTTGTGTCTGCGTGTGTTCTACCATTTATAGATATCTCTCCATTTTTTTTCCATCAAGGGTGCATAATGTTCCATTGCTAAACATCTTGCAGGAACAAAAAAACTTGGTTTTGAATTTCATAAAAATTAACATGCATGCTAAATACTAAATCCCCCAAGATAATGGGAGAACACAAGTGTATGTAAACTGACATACTTGGTTCAAATGAACCCACTTTTGAAAGTGCAAACCTCAAATCGGCAATTATTAAAAGCAGAGGGCAGTTCATTAATTAGCTTCACATATTCTGTTCTAAGAAATGTACAAAACTCTGAATCAATTCTATAACATGGCAAAGATAACAAACTTTGATAATCAGTCTAATCGTGGCTAACTAAGGAAGTTAAGGGCAGGATCAAACTGAAACGTAAGATGTACAAAGCTATGAAGGTGAGTGGAAGGCAAGAGGAAAGTTTTAGAAACCTGCAAAGGATGACTCATCAAGGAATATATAAACAGACAGCAAAAGCTTCTACAAGTTTATAAAAAGGAATATAAGCATCAAGGGGAGAGGGAGTTATAGTAGTATTGTCACTGGACTAGTAAACCAGACGCCCAGGCCAACGTTCTGGGGATACGCATCCAAGTCCCACCATTTAAATTCAGTTAATAAAAAAAAAGGAATATAAAACTAATCTTCATCATAGTTACCATGTTATCGCGACTATCTTGACTGCTGTAAAATCTCATATGATTCACTAATGCTCTTTGGGGAAGGAAATCTGGCATTTTTGTACGGTATGGCCTCCATAAACTTCAAATTCTCAGCAACGTGGTGGACTTTTAACTGCCCTCTAAAATTACCTAGCAAGCCACTAGGTTCCAGAGCAATTAGGGATTTGTAACTGATGCTGGCATCGTCAGTGACACCCATGAAGAATAATGAAAAAAGTGTTAGCCCCTTAGATGACGAGACTGAAGTATTAATACAATGGGAAACAAGCAAATGGCAAAGACAAGTAGTTTGTACTGGTCTTCACATTAAATGACAAAAAAGCATGCTGAGAATAGTAGAAAATCAAGAGGCAAAAGCCAAGGGAAGTATTGGGAAAACTAATGGAGGTAAAAGTTATCAAGTCCCCTAGACCTGCATCCTGGGATCTTAAACGTTCTTAGAGATAGTGGGTGGGATATGCCATGCATCCTGCAGCATGTTTCATGGCAGCAGAGGCAGCCCACCATTGGGTGATGGCAGAATCTTCAGATCCTGCTGCCATCAATGGGGTTTCCTATTAGATGCACCCTCCACTGCTGGGAAACCCACAGCAGGGGTTGCGTCCAAAAGATCTTGCTGGGAAATTCCAGCCAGTGGATGCCTTGACTGTAATTTTTCAAAATTATATAGATTCTGGAAAGGTTCCAGCAGATTGGAAAACTGCAAATGTAACACCTCAATTCAAGAATGGACAGAGACAGAAAGTAGGAAATTATAGGCCAATTAGCCTAACATCTACATTGGGAAATGCTGGAATCAGTGAAGGAAGCAGCAGATGGACATTTAGAAAATCATAATGCAATCAGGCAGAGTCAACATAGTTTAGTGAAAGCAAAATAGTGTTTGCCAAATTTATTGGAGCTTTTGGACAATGTTAGAAAGCATGGAAGATAAAAGGGAACCAGTAAACGTGTATTTGAATTTCAAAAGGCACTTGATTAGGTGCAACATAAAATATTACTCCACAAAATAAGAGCGCATGGTATGCGGGATGACATATTAGCGTGGATATAGAATTGGCTAAGAGGCAGGATAAATCAGTAACTTTCAACTTTGCCACCTGTAACTCGAAGTGTCACAGAGATCAATGCTGCAGCCTCAACTATTTACAATCTATATTGATGACTGGACCAACTACAATGCAGCCAAAGTTGCTGCGATACAAAAATACATAGGAAAGCAAAGTTAGGAGGATACAAAACGTCAAAAGTGATAGATAGGTAAGGTGACTGGGCATGCTGTTTAATGTGGGAAAATCTAAGGTTCTCCACTTTGGCAGAAAGCAGTATATCATTTAAATGGGGAGAAATTGCAGAACTTGATGATAGAGAGGGATCTGGGTGTCCCTCTAAAGGAGCCAAAAAGTTAGAATTACAGGTAGAGTAATTAGGAAGGCAAATGGAGTCTTAGCCTTCATTGTAAAGGGGATGGAGTATAAATGTAGGTAAGTCTTACTACAATTGTACAGGGCATAGGTGAAATCAGAGCTTTGTGTACAGTTTTCGTTTCCTTACTTGAGGAGGAATATACTTGCATTGGAAGTGGCCCAGAGAAGGCTCACTATCCTAATTTCTGGGATGAAAGCATGGTCTTACTATGGAAGATTGAGCACTCTATGTGGGCTGCATTAGTTCAAGGAGGCAGCTCACCACAACTGGGCCAATTCAGGATGGGCAATAAATGCTGGCCTAGCCAGTGACACCCATATCTCATAAATGAATTAAACAAAAAATGGGCCTATACTCAATGGGGTTCAGGACCTGACTGAAACAAACAAGACTTTGAGGGGTGTTCACAGTGCCAAAAGTGAAACGTTTCCACTCATAGGAGAATTTAGAACTAAGAGGCAGTTTAAAAATAAGTGATCTCCCATCTAAGACTGAAATGAAAAGAAATGGTTTATCTTCTGTTAGTCTTTGGAAAGCTCTTCCACAGAAAGAAATGGAGGCTGGAATGGATCATTCACTATATTCAAGGCTGAGTTTAACAGATTATTGATTAAGGGCCTGCATGAAGGTGCAGGTAATGCCATAGTCAAATCAACCATGATCTTATTGTATGGTGGAACAGGCCTGAAGGGCCAAATGACTTTCTTAGTTACAAGAAAAACAGAAAATGCTGAAAAATCTTAGCAAGTCTGACAGCATTTGTAGGCATGATGTGGGTACGCCGGCGTTGGACTGGCGTAAACACAGTAAAAAGTCTGACAACACCAGGTTTTAGTCCAACCTATTTATTTGATAATATACTCACAAGCTTTGTGAAACCCATTGTACAAAGAACCCCCAGCTTTTGTCGCGATACTACGGACTTCCTACTGAAACTCAGCACACACAGAGCAGTTGAACCAGGGACACTCCTCGTCACAATGGATGTCTCAGCGCTCTACACCAACATCCCCCACAACGATGGCATTGCTGCAACTGCCTCAGTACTCAATGCTGACAACTGCCAGTTTCCAGATGCAATTTTACAACTCATCTGCTTTATCCTGGACCACAATGTCTTCACCTTCAACAACCAGTTTTTCATCCAGACACATGGAACAGCCATGGGGACCAAATTTGCACCTCAATATGCCAACATCTTCATGCACAGGTTCGAACAAGACTTCTTCACTGCACAGAATCTTCAACCGATGCTGTACACTAGATACATCGATGACATTTTCTTCCTTTGGCCTCATGGTGAACAATCACTGAAACAACTATATGATGATATCAACAAATTCCACCCCACCATCAGACTCACCATGGACTATTCCCCAGAATCAGCTGCATTCTTGGACACACGCATCTCCATTAAGGACGGTCACCTCAGCACCTCACTGTACCGCAAGCCCACCGACAATCTCACAATGCTCCACTTCTCCAGTTTCCACCCTAAACATGTTAAAGAAGCCATTCCCTATGGACAAGCCCTCCGTATACACAGGATTTGCTCAGATGAGGAGGATCGTGACAGACACCTCCAGACCCTGAAAGATGCCCCCATAAGAACAGGATATGGTGCTCGACTCATAGATCGGCAGTTCCGATGTGCCACAGCAAAAAACCGCACCGATCTCCTCAGAAGGCAAACACAGGACACAGTGGACAGAGTACCCTTCGTCGTCCAGTACTTCCCCGGAGCGGAGAAGCTATGACATCTTCTCCGGAGTCTTCAACATATCATTGATGAGGACGAACATCTTGCCAGGGCTATCCCCACACCCCCACTTCTTGCTTTCAGACAACCACACAACCTCAAACAGACCATTGTTCGCAGCAAACTACCCAGCCTTCAGGAGAACAGTGACCACAATACCACACAACCCTGCCACAGCAACCTCTGCAAGACATGCCGGATCATCGACATGGATACCATCATCACACGTGAGAATACCATCCACCAGGTACATGGTAAATACTCTTGCAACTCGGCCAACATTGTCTACCTGATACGTTGCAAGAAAGGATGTCCCAAAGCATGGTACATTGGGGAGACCATGCAGACGCTACGACAACGGATGAATGAACATCGCTCAACAGTCACCAGGCAAGACTGTTCCCTTCCTGTTGGCGAACACTTCAGTGGTCACGGACATTCAGCCTCTGACCTTCGGGTGAGCATTCTCCAAGGCGGCCTTCACGACACACGACAGCGCAGAGTCGCTGAACAGAGACTGATAGCCAAGTTCCGCACACATGAGGACAGTCTCAACAGGGATCTTGGGTTCATGTCGCACTATCTGTAACCCCCGTGACTTGCCTGGGTTTGCAAAACCTCACTTACTGTACCGTCTGGAGACAATACACATCTCTTTAAACTGTGATCAGTGCTCCTTCCACTCACATTATCAGCCACTTCAGGTCTTGAACAGCAGGTTAGGTGTAAGGATTCGCATTCTAATCAGTAATCTCTAAACTGTCTGTGCTTTATATGCTCTGTCTGAGGCCAGAACTCTCCATTCGCCTGACGAAGGGGCTAACCCCGAAAGCTTGTGAGTATATTATCAAATAAATAGGTTGGACTAAAACTTGGTGTTGTCAGACTTTTTACAGCATTTGTAGGGGCAGAATAGAGCCAACACTTCAAGTCTAGATGACCCTTTGTCAAAGCTCTTCTTATTTATGTTCATATAATACTTAAGCCATTCATAGCCTTCACACCAATCAAAATTGATATCTTGAACATTCTTACCAAAAGCACGTTATATTTCCTCAATTACTGCTCAAAAAATTAGTAGCCCTGCAAAACAAATCACATTGTTTCACTAGGTTTATGTAGGTAAAATTCCCCAAGTTATCTTCTATAATAGAAACATTAACCATCTTACGAGACACTTAGCATTTTTCAACCAGAAAACACCTGCTCACTGCTGAAGTTGAGCTGGACACCAAATTAGGTGTTTTACCACATTAAAAAGGTACAAAAAGTTGTTTGCTTGAGGAAACCATTTTGTGAACCAATGTATCCCATGAGGTTTTCAGCTGTATGTGGCAGAATTGGATAATGTCTGCCAAAATAACAAATGTAGCTCACATTATGCATCAAGACTAACTACATAGGTATGTGGGGAACTGTGAGGGGCGACAATTGCTCTCCAAGCGGTTTCCTCAAGACAACAACTTGCATTAATTATATTAATTGTAGCACCGCTAATGTAGGAAAATACTTACTATCCAGCTCAACTTCAGCAATGGGAAGGTGTTTTCTGCTTGAAAGTGCCTCTAGAAACTATAGAAACTCTACAGTGCAGAAAGAGGCCATTCAGCCCATCAAGTCTGCACCATCAATAATCCCACCCAGGCCCTATCCCCATATCCCTACATATTTTACCCGCTAATACCACTAATCTACACATCCCAGAACACTAAGGGGCAATTTAGTTTGGCCAATCAACCCCAACCCACACATCTTTGGACAGTGGGAGGAATGATGTGGGTATGCCGGCGCTGGACTGGCGTAAACACAGTAAAAAGTCTGACAACACCAGGTTTTAGTCCAACCTATTTATTTGATAATATACTCACTAGCTTTCGGGGTTACCCCCTTCGTCAGGTGAATGGAGAGTTCTGGCCTCAGACAGAGCATATAAAGCACAGACAGTTTAGAGATTACTGATTAAAATGCGAATCCTTACACCTAACCTTGAACAGCAGGTTAGGTGTAAGGATTCGCATTTTAATCAGTAATCTCTAAACTGTCTGTGCTTTATATGCTCTGTCTGAGGCCAGAACTCTCCATTCACCTGACGAAGGGGGTAACCCCGAAAGCTAGTGAGTATATTATCAAATAAATAGGTTGGACTAAAACCTGGTGTTGTCAGACTTTTTACAGTGGGAGGAAACCAGAGCACCTGGAGGAAACCCACGCAGACACAGGGAGAATGTGCAAACTCCACACAGACAGTGACCCAAGATGGGAATTGAACCCAGGTCCCCAGAGCTGTGAAGCACAGTGATATGCTATCGTGCCACCCTACTTAGTTAATAGTTCTATTATATAAGCTAACTTGGGGAATTTCACCTTCATATCATATCTTAATAGAACAATTCATTTGTTTTGCAGGATTGTCATGGTTTTGTAGGAGGGAGATCATGTCTCACTAATTTGATTGCATTTTTTGAGAAAGTGACAAAAACGAATGACGAGGGAAGGGCTGTGGATATTGTCTACATGGACTTTAGTAAAGCACTTGACGTGGCCCCTCATGGTAGGTTGGTACAAAAGGTTAAATCACACAAGATCAAGGGTGAATTAGCTAGATAGATTCAAAACTGGCTGATCTGATTAGCAGGCTTGTGGATGATACCAAGATTGCCGGATTTGTGGATAGATGTCAAAGAATACAGCAGGATATAGACAGGCTGGAAAATTGCGTGAAGAAATGGCAGATGGAATTTAATCCGGACAAATGTGAGGTGATGCATTTTGGTAGATCCAATTCAGGTGGGAGCAATTAAATAAATGGCAGAACCATCAGAAGCATAGACACACAGAGACCTGGGAGTACAGGTCCACAGATCCTTAAAAGTGGCAGCACAGGTGGAAAAGGTGGTGAAGAACGCATATGGCATGCTTACCTTCATCAGCCAGGGCATTGAGTACAAAAGTTGGCAAATTATGTTACAGTTACATAAAATGTTGGTTAGGCCACTTTTGGAATATTGCATCCAGTTCAGGTCATCATACTACCAGATGGTTTTGGAGGGAGTACAGAAAAGGCTTACCGGAATATTGCCTGGTATGGAGGGTGTTAGCTATGAGGAGAGACTGAATAAACTGTAATTGTTCTCCCTGGAATGACAGAGGCTGAGGGGCAAGCTGATAGATGTTTATAAAATTATGAGGCGCTGAGATAGAAAAATGTGCAGGAATCTCAATAACACCAAATCCCACAAGTTGGGCAAAAGCAATGTTCAGAAATATGAAGAGGCATGTCACTGGGTAACACCAATTCAGTAAAATGTTCCAGGCACCTCAATGTTACTTCATCTAAATGAGTGCAAAGTGGGAGAAGGTCCTAATAGAGTACAAACACTGGCATTAAACAGTTGGGCCAAATGCCCCACCTTTTGTTGTAAAATTCTACATGATTCTATAAGTATTGATTTCAGTACTGTCTACGCAGATAGGTATGTGCTGACCAATATCAGTGGCTGAGACTTGAAATTCAAACTATTTTATTGTGTATTACAGTCATGCTATCTGTTCAGAGATGTACTAACTTACTCTGAAATCAGTTTGGAGCTGCCAGTTGGCCAAATGCATCACTGAGTTCAAACTGTCAATACGCTGGAATAATCACTCCCATCGTCAATAATCTACCTCCAAAAATTTATGCTCCTCATTTTTGCAGGAAGATACCTACTTCAAAAGTTGCTGAGGAAGGAACAGCTACGACTAAGTTCTTAATGCCACCATTTCAGATTTTGCCAAACATCTAAACACAATCTGAAAATGCTGGAAAAACTCAGCAGGTCTGGTAGCAACTATGGAGAGAGAAAATAGAGGTAACGTTTCAAGATCATATGACTCTTCCTCAGAGCTCCTCTTCAGAATCCAAAACAAAATAAATGCTTTGAATTGAAATGAGACTTCTTATAGTTGACGAGAAAGCCTGTGATACAGTAAAAGCAAATTATTGCGGATGCAGAAGGTCATCTGGACTCGAAACATTGGCTCTATGCTCTCTCCTCAGACACGGTCAGACCTGCTGAGATTTTCCAGCATTTTCTGTTTTTGTGCGCGAGATGCGGTACCCTCACTGAATAGTCACACAAATAGCATGAGGATAAAGCTCCCACGTGTCAGTTGTTGTAAGTAATGAGAGTTTATCAAAATGCCACCAAATTAAACTGAATGTTGTGCTGGGGACTGGTGGTTGCTTTCACGGTGGCATTTCACAGGATGTCTCAATGTGCTTGACAGCCAATAATATACTTTTAGAAGTATAGTCACTGTTGTAAGTTAAAGAAATAGTACATTAGCCCGTAAACAATACACAGGATGGGGTGGGGTTCTATTATTCAAGATGCTCATGACATTTTCGATCTTAAGTAATCTTCAGTGAGAAATTTATCAAATTATTAATTTTATACCCAAGCACATATGGTTACGTGACTGGACCAGTAGAACACAGACTTGGATTAATAATCAGAGGAGTTGAACTTGAAATCCTAAGGTGGCAGTTTGGGCTTTTATTTGTTCTTGGGATGTTGGCATCACTGGCTAGGCCAGCATTTATTTCCCATCCCAGAGTCAACCAAATTGCTGTGGCTCTGGAATCATATGTAGATTAGGCCAGGTAAAGACAACAGATTTCCTTCCCTAAAGCACATTAGTGAACCATTCGGGTTTTTATGACAATCGACAATAGTTTCATAGTTATCATTGGACTTTTATTGAATTCACATTTCACCATCTGCCATGGTGGGATTTGAACCCAGGTCCCCAGAGCATTACCCTGAGTCTCTGGATTAATGGTCCAGTGATAATACCAGTACCCTGTTGTCTTCCCTAAGTTCAATTTTAAAAAAACCTGAAATGAAAAGCTGGCATTAGTAATTGTGACCAAAAAGCAATTGGTTTGTCATTAAAATCCAACTAGCTCCAAACCCAGTGAAATAGCCAAGGAAGGCATTCAGTTCCATCAAACCAATCTAAAGGATAAAAATGAAAGACCATTCAGCTCCATGCTAGGCACTGGATTCAGACACAAAATAGGCACATCCAGCTCTGTCAACCCGCAAAATTCTCCCTCATCAATATCTGACAACTTGTTCCAAAGTTGAGAGCCCTATAACCTAGTCAAACAACAGACCAACTGACAGTCATACCATCAAGACTGTACCAATCAAGCACCTCTGTAAACAACTAATGAATTAGTACGCTTCTATGTTGGGTATTGCTTGGAAGAAGCAGAGAGTAAGAAGGACAAAGTATCTAGGTGTAAAAATTCAATGCACATAACCAAGAGGCATTTGGTAATATCATTACTCAACAAGACTTTCAAAGAATGTCTGAATTTTGCACGTTATGGCAGGATTGCAGGCAGCATTCTGATCAGAAAACCATGTGTTCAACTAATGATCAGTGTGTCAAGTGGCCACTAAAAATGATCAAAGGGATAGTCTCAGTATAACATCACTGCAGTATTGATATCTGCGACAGATGTTATAACCCCACGATCACTTTGTGCTCAGTTGACAACGCAATCTAGTTGAATCAAGTAGTACGAGATAAATCTGATAATGAGATAGAGAAACCACCTTCATTCCCCCCAACACACATTTTTGTTCCTTGAATATATTATGCAATCCTAACAGTAATTCTGTGGAAATCTGAATAGGCTCCTGAATTTTGCAACAATGTGAGATAAGAAGCAAATGGCTGAGTTACCAAAATCTGCTCGTATCAATGCTAGCTGAGGATTCAATGCAGGAAATGTAATTAACAAGTTCCAAATGAATAAATTGCCCCTGAAAAACAGGTAACACATTTCAGAATATTCTTTGTTGCTCTCCGTACCAATAGTCACTTAGAAGTCGAACAATTAAAGATCACAATAATCAATTAGCTAATTAACTGCAACCACCTTATACCCTCACCAAGGCCAGTTAACAAATGTTTCTAAAATACCCAATTTAAGAGGCATCCCTGCATGAATGGGCATTTGCAGTTTGCCAGGTTAAGTTACAATTCACTTCTAAGCCCATTGCATGTAGAATACGCAACATTTGGATAAATACATTAAATTGCTACAATGGTAACGAAGAAACTACAGAACTAAGGGCAGACTTGATCTGGCCTAATTCCTCTGAAATTTCTTCAAATTTCCAATCAAATTCTCTATACTTTCATTTCTGCATAAAGCAGTTGAAACGTGAACCGCGTAGCTTTGTTCTCTAAGCTTGTGCCCATGTTTCTTGGTTCTACTGTCCCTGGAATCTGGTGAATTGGGGGTCATTTTATCTACTTAAGGGTTGAATTCATGACTCTCCCACGCCCCCTCTCCCCATTCCAACCACTCTCCCACGCCCCCTCTCCCCATTCCAACGACACCCTCCCACCTCTCTCCTCCTACAACAAATCCCCCCACTCCTTCCCCCACTGCAACAGGTTCTCCCGCCCCTCTCCCCATTACGATTCCCTCTGCCTCCTCCCCCATTTCAGCGATTGTCCCCACATTGCAACAACTCCCCACTCACCATCTTCCCCCAATTGCACTGACTCCCCCACACTCCATTTGCTCCCCAATTTCACTGACCTCCCCTCATGCTGCATCTCCCTGCAATTGCATAGATTCCCCTACCCTGTGCTTCCCAATATAAGCAGCTGCCCCTTTCTGTCTAAGATAAAAGCAAAATGCTGTGGATGCTAGAATCTGAAACAAAAGAAAACGCTGGAAAATCTCAGCAAGTCTGACAGCATCTGTAAGGAGAAAATAGAGCTAATATTTTGAGTGTAGATGACCCTTCGTCAGGGCTGAAGACAAGGAAAATCAGAGGGTGGGGGTGTAATTGATAGGAATGGCATGAACAAAAAAGGGAACGTAAATGGTGATGATAATAGTCAGAATGGTGTGTCCATTAATGGACTGTCCATTAAGAGACTGCAATGCATGAATGACACAAAGGTAGAATACAGGAATGCAGCAGAAGGCCTAAGTGAGGTGGGACACAGTGGGGTCAAAAAGAGATGAAAAGCAAAGAACTGAAAAAAAAATAGGAATATGAAGTTACAAAAATGGATGAATAAAATGAAAAGAAATGAAATAAAAGGAGATGGAATGCAGGTGGAGTTCATGCTATGAAGTTGTTGAACTCAATGTTCAGTTCGGATGGCTGTAAAGTGCCTAATCGGAAGACGAGTTGCTGTTCCTCCAGTTTACATTGCCTTGTACTGTCCTTTGTTCACTGGAATATTGCAAAACGTCAAGGACTGACATGTGAACAGCAGAGTAGTGTGCCGTGTTGAAATGGCAAGCGACTGGAAGGTCTGGGTCCTGCTTGCAGGCAGACCAAAGGTGTTTTGCAAAGCGGTCACCCAATCTGTATTTGGGGTCTCAAAGTAGAATAGACCGCATTGAGAACGGCAAATGCAATAAACCAGATTTAAAGAAGGTGCATGTGATTGCTGCTACACCTGAAGAGTGTTTGGGCCCTAGGATGGTTTGGTAGGAATAATGGTAGGAAGGACTATTACTTATGTGGCGAAAAACTGCAGCAGGCGACGGTGCAGAGGGACCTCAGGGTCCTTGTACATGAGTCGCAAAAACCCAGCCTGCAAGTGCAGCAGGTGGTCAGGAAGGCTAATGGGATGCTGGCCTTCATAGCGAGGGGGATTGAATATAAAAGTAGGGAGGTCTTGCTGCGGCATTGGTGAGGCCGCAGCTGGAGTACTGTGTGCAGTTTTGGGCGCCGCACTTACGCAAGGATATTTTGGCCTTGGAGGGAGTGCAGAGGAGGTTTACTAGGCTGATACCAGAGTTGAGGGGGTTGAGCTACGAGGAGAGGCTGAATAAACTAGGCTTGTACTCATTAGAGTTTAGAAGAATGAGGGGAGATCTCATTGAGACGTATAAGATGATGAATGGGATGGATAGGATAGAGGCGGAGAGACTCTTCCCGCTCAGAAAGGACAGTAGGACTAGGGGGCACAGCCTCAAGATAAAGGGGGTGCGGTTTAGAACGGAGTTGAGGAAGAACTTCTTCACTCAAAGGGTGGTGAATCTCTGGAATTCTCTGCCCGTTGAAGTGGTGGAGGCTGCCTCGCTAAATATTTTTAAGACGCAGGTTGATGGGTTTTTGATAAGCGAGGGGATTAAGGGTTATGGGGAGAGGGCGGGAATGTGGAACTGAGCCACGACAGATCAGCCATGATCTTATTGAATGGCGGGGCAGGCTCGAAGGGCTAGATGGCCTACACCTGCTCCTATTTCTTATGTTCTTATGGTGAGTAGGAAGGAGGTGAAGGGGCAGGTGTTACACCTTCTACGATTGCATAAGAAGGTGCTATTAACCATGGCTGAGGTGTTGGGTATGACGAACGAGAGGAGCAGGAGGCCCCGGAGGGAACTATCCCTGCAGAATGATGACAGGGGAGTGGGGAGAAGATGTGTTTGGTGGTGGCACCATGCTGGAGTTGGCGGAAATGGTGAAGGGTAATCCTTTGAATGCGGAGGCTGGTTGGATAAGAAGTGAGGACAAGGGTGACCCTATCCTGGTTCTGGGAGGGAGGGACAGGGGTCAGAGCTGTGACCTGGGAAATGGGTTGGACACAGTTGACAGCCATGTCAACCACAGCGAGTGGAAAACCACAATTTAGGAAGGAGGAAGACATATCAACAGCACCGTTTTGGAAAATGGCATCATCAGAACAGATACGGCAGAGGTGAAGGAACTGAGAGAATGGGATGGAGTCTTACAAAGTATAGTCAAGGTAGGAGTTGGTGGGCTTGTAATGGATACTAGTGGATACCAGAAATGGAGACAGAGATCAAGGAAAAAGATGTGTCAGAGATGGACTACAGGAAGGTGATAGAGGGGTGGAAATTGGAAGTAAAATTGATGAATTTTTCCAGATCCAGACGAGAGCATGAAGCAGCACCAAAACAGTCATCACTACACCAATGAAAGAATTGTGGGAGTGAGCCAAAGTAGGACTGGAACAGAGAATACACACATATCCCATAAAATGACAGGCATAACTGGGACCGATGCGGGTACCCATAGCCACACCTTTCATTTGGAGGAAGTAAGATGAGTTAAAGGAGAAATTTTTGAGTGAGAGAATAAGTTCAGCCAGAAGAAGAGTGGTGGTGGATGGGCATTGTCCAGGCCTCTGTTCAAGGAAGCAGCAAAAGAGTTCTCAGGCCATCTTCGTGGGTAATGGAGGTATAGAGGGATTGGACATCCATAGTAAGGAGGTGGCAGTTTGGGCCAGGGAACTGGAAGTTGTTGACATGGTATTGTGAAGGGACCGGACAAGAGGAGACACAATGGAATCAAGGTAGAAAAAAAAATGAGTTTAGAGGTGCAGGAACAGGTTGATACCATGGGTGTAAAGGGGCAGTCCTGTTTGTGGATTTTGGGAAAGTGGTAGAAGCAGGTTGCCCAGGGTTGGGAGACTACGAGGTTGGAAGCTATGGAGGGTTGATATCCCAAAGGAGGAGGTCAGTGACAGTCCTGGAAACAGTGGCTTGATGTTCGGTGGTGGAGTCATGGGTCTGGGGAAGGGTGGGTAAGGAGGAAGCATCTTGAGAGTTGGCATTCAGCTTTTGCTGCAAGTGGCTATCTTGGCCCTGTGCTATCCCAGGGAGGTCCCTGTGAAATTTTGAGTCAGCAGCAGAACAGACCACATAGTTTCTATCCAACTGGTGTTGCACTTAGTGGAGGTAACAGGCAGTACACTATACAACGACAACAGCATCACCCTTGTCAACAGGTTTGATGACAAAGTCAGGGTTGGATCCAAGAAAGCAAAGTGCAGCAAGTTCAGGCGGAGGCACATTAGAGTGCCCAAAGAAGTGATAATGGCACAAGGGGCAATAGCAGCAATGGCGGTGGCAGGGCTAGCGGCAGAGCAGCAATGGCAGTGGCAGGGGTGGTAGCAGATGCAGCCAAGGTAGCAGAGCAGCTGTGGTGGTGGGGGCTGTGGCAGCAGCAGCAGCAGCAATGAGGAGATGGCAAGAAACTGGCTTGACTGAGGGATTCAGGGCAAGATGGCAATTGCAAGTGGCTATCTTAGCCCTGTGCTATCCCAGGAAGCTCTCTGTAAATTTTTGAGTTGCCAGCAGATCAGACCACATAGCTCCTATCCAATTGGTGCTGCACTCAGTGGAGGTCAGCCCAATCCCATCTAAGTGCCACCCATCCTTAGGTGATGGAACATGCCCAGTGCCAGGAAGAGCTGCTGGGTAAGATTGGGAGGTTAGGAGCAGAGGAGGCAACATTTCAGGAAAATATAGAGGACACCTACAGGGTTAATCGCTGCCTCCCAGAAACTCCTGCAGCCTTCAGACAGGCTAATACATTTGTTTATATAACTGTAATTTAAAGTTTAACTGCTACATTCCTTTGTGTTGACTAATGCAGTATTCCTCCACTCAGAATAAAGTATTGATTTATTGGAGTTGCTTAAATGTTTCTTCCAACCTCCAGTATACAAACAATAAAAAAATTTATTGTTTCCTGCCGCAGCAAGTGCACTGAACCAGTGCCTCAATGTAACAGACAATGCCTCTTGGTGTGACATTCCCACCCAAGGATGCCCGTGTCCTCATATGTAGCAGTCACGGGCATTCGACCTCTGATCTTTGGTATGCATTCTCCAAAGTGGCCTTCAGGACACACAACAGCGCAGAGTTGCTGAGCAGAGATTGATAGCTAAGTTCCACACACGAGGATGGCCTCAACCAGGATCTTGGGTTCATGTCACACTATCTGTAACCCCCATAACGACTTACCTGTGCTTGCAAAATCTCACTAACTGTCTTCTCTGGAGACAATACACATTTCTTTAACCTGTGCTTAACGCTCTCGCCACTCACATTGTCTGTATCTTTAAGACTTGATTACCTGTAAAGACGTGCATTCCAATCATTATTTTGTAAATTGAGTTTGCGGCTTTATATGCCCTGTTTGTGAACAGAACTCCCACTGACAATGGAGACAATATCTCCGAAAGACAGTGGCTTTTGCTACCAAATTAACCTGGTGTTGAGACTTCTTACTGGGTTTTCCCAGTCCTGCCATTCATTAAATACTCCCTCATCTTGTTTCTTCCTTCAAAGTCACCTTGCACTTATCAGGGTTGAATACCATCTGCCCAACACATCAATATCTTCCTGTAACGTACGACCATCTTCTTCATTATCAACTACCTTACCAATCTTCATAGAATCAAAGCATTCTACAGTGCAGGTGGTGGTCATTGGGCTCATCGAGTCTGCACCAACCATAGTCCCAAACAGGTCCTTTCCCAATAATCCCAGGCATTTACCCTAGCTAGTCTCCCTGATACTAGGCATTAATTTTTAGCATCTTTGGAATGTGGGAGGAAACCGGAGCTCTCGTAAGAAACCCACACAGACATGGGGAGAATGTGTAAACTCCACACAGTCAGTGACCCAAGCCAGGTATCGAACCTGTGTCCCTGGCACTGTGAGGCAGCAGTGCTAACCACTGTGCCATCCTGTCACTCAGATTTGCAGATCTTCTCTGGCTCCTGGTCAAGCAACACATCGATTTTAAAATTCTCATCCTGTTTTCAAGGCCCTCCACAGCTAGGCCCATCTCACCTCCAATCTACTCCAGCCCCACAACCCTCGGATATCTGTAATCAAAGATCACAGAACTGTACAGCACAGGAACAGGCCCTTCAGCCCACCAAGGGGGTTTAAGTTTAAGAGCTGTGAGGTTATGCTGCGGCTATACCGGTCGTTGATGAGACCACATTTGGGATAATGCATTCAGTTCTGGTCACCTCACTGTAAGAACAATGTGGAAGCATTGGAGAGAGTGCAAGGGAAATTTATCAGGATGCTGCCTGGTTTGGAGGGTAGGTCTTATGAGGAAAGGCTGAGGGAGCTGGGGCTTTTCTCTTTGGAGCGGAGGAAGATGAGAGGCAACTTAATAGAGATTTATAAAGATGATGAGAGGGATTGATGGAATGGATGTGCAGAGACTATTTCCTCGGGTGGATGTAGCTGTTACTAGGGGGCATAACTTTAAGGTTTATGGTGGGAGATATAGGAGGGGTGTCCGAGATAGATTCTTCACTCAGAGTGGTTGGGGTGTGGAATAGACTGCCTGTTGTGATAGTGGAGTCGGACACTTTAGGAACTTTCAAGCGGTTATTGGATAGGCACACGGAGCAACCAGAATTATAGGGAGTGGGCTAGCTTGATCTTGGGATTGGACATAGCTTGGCACAACATTGAGGGTTGAAGGGCCTATACTGTGCAATAACATTCTATGTTCTAAGTCTGTGCTGACATAGATGCTTCCCTAATATTTTCTTGCCTCTGTGATCCATATCCCTTTATTCCCTGCCAATTTATGTATTTATCCAGGCGCCTCTCAAACGTCATTACAAAATCTGCGTCCAGCACCTCCACTGGCAGCATGTTTCAGTCATTCATCACCCTATTGAAAAACATGTCCCTTATATCTCTTTCAAACTTTCCCTCTCTCACTTTCAACCTATGCTTCCAAGTAATTGACCCTTTGACCCTGGAAAGAAGATTGACTATCCACTCTATTCAAGCCTGTCATAATCTTGTACATCTCTATCAGGTCCCCCCCATCTTCCAACTCTCCAATGAAAACAATCCAAGTTTGTTCAACCTCTTTTTGTCGCCCATATCCTCCAAACCAGGCACATCCTGGTAAATCTCTTCTGCATCCTTTCGGTACACAAAACTCCAAAAGCAGCCTAACCCAAGTCTTACACAGCTGCAGCATGATTTTCCAATTCCTATACTCAATGCTGTGATCGATGAAGGCCAGAATGTCGTATGCCTTCTTGACCACTTTGTCCACCTCAGTTGCCACCTTCAGGGAACTGTAGATCTACATCCCCTTGTATGCTAATATTTCTAAGCACTTTAACTTTACTGTATACTTTCTTTCTGTAGTAGACCTTCCAAACCACATCACCTCACATTTATTTGGGTTAAATTCCATCTTTCCGCACAGGTCACCAACCAACTTATATCCTGCTGTATGCTCTTTTGACAATCTGCCTCACTATCCACACCACTTGTCACAGACCTCCAGCTGGAAAAGTACCCTTCCACTGTTACTCACTGCTTTCTATGCCCAAGCCTCTTACCAGCTCACTTTGGATCCCGTAAAGAATTATTTTACCCTTCCAATTCAGTGGCCAACTATGGTTACCACACTGACTGAAATCATCAAACGACACTGAGCCTCTTTGTGGCTAAGTAGTATCATTTATGGTACTTTAGTTTACTGAACCACCAGGGAGTCTCTAAGTTGTTTTTCTTTTGAAAAGAGTTTTACCAACTAAACCAACAAAATGCAACTATCGCTTTCTTCTAAAACTGGCAGCACAGTGGTTAGCACTGCTGTCTCAGCACGAAGTACCTGAATTCAATTTCTGGTTTGGGTTGTGTGTGTGTATGGGGACTGCATGGGTTTCTTCCATGTGCTCCGGATCCCCCCCTCAGTGCTGGTTAGATGCACTGGCCATGCTAGACTCTCCCTCAGCATACCCGAACAGGCACCATAGGGGATTTTCACAATAACTTAATTGCAGTGTTAACATTGGCCTTTTTTTAATGACGCTAATAAATAAACTTTAAAACTACTCTGGCCCCTCAGTTTACCAAACATTCCATTCAACAAATTACAGACCTATTTCATTTTACAAGACCTAGGCATTCGTTGAAAGGTTAAATTTCTTCAAAGCAAGAGAAAAATCTGAAACAAAATTGGTTCTGTATTGATCTCAGTGAAAGCATATTGACCTGTGTCACAACTTTTAGGAATTAAAAGCAGAAAATACAGGAAGTCAAGACGCATTTGTTAAGACAGAACCAGAGCTAACTTTTCAGGTCATTGACCTTTCATCAGAACTTCTATCAAGAGATCATCAAACTGAAATAATAATTGTTTCTTCCTTCACTAATGGGGTATTTCCAGCATTTATAGTTTGCATTAAGAATTCCAGCATCTTCAATATTTTGCTTTTGTCACAGATTTTAGCAATTCTGATTTGTGCCCCTCTAGCAGATTAGATTTTCCAAGTAACGTGTCAGCCTTATTTATTATGCCAAAATGCAATATCTCACACGTATCAATGTTGAAATTCACCTGCCAACTATATACGCATTCACAAGTCCATGATTATAGAACATAAAAAAACTACAGCACAAACAGGCCCTTCGACCCACAAGTTGCACTAATGATATCCCTACCTACTAGGCTAACCTATAACCCTTAATTCTATTAAGTCCCATGCACTCATCCAGAAGTCTCTTGAAAGACCCTATCGAATTTGCCTCCACCACCGACGGCAGCCGATTCCACTCACCCACTACCCTCTGTGAGTTATTTCTTGTAGCTACCTGCAGTTCACAGAATTAATCTAACAGAGGCCTTTAAAACTATGGAAGGTTTGAATAGAAAAGACATGTGTTCTCACTTGTCAGGAAAAGCAAAACTAGAGGCCATCAATATAAGAAACTTATTTACTTGAGTGTAGTAAGAACACTCTATAGAACTTGCTATCACAGGTTGGTGAATAGCACAGATGTATTTAAGGGAAAGCTAGATAAGCATACAAATAAGAAGAGAATGGACAGTTATGCTGATAAGGATGAACGAGAGGAGGTTTGAGTGGTGCATAAGATGGTAGCATGGATTGGTCGAGCCAAGCGGTCTCTTTTTGTGTTCGACATAACTAAGCAACTGGCATTAGTGTCTTTCTACCCATGGGCTTGGAAAAACAATGAGTCAGTCAGAATCTCCAGTCTCGATCTGAAAAAAAAAATCACTCATGGGACAACTGCCTTCAACATGTGGTGCATTAGCTGTGGCTCAGTTTTCAGCAATCAGCAGTCTCACCACAAGTAAAAAGGTTTGGGTCCCACTCTACAGACTTGACCACAAAAATCAAGTTAACACTCCACTGCAGTAATGATGGAGCTTTGCACCGTCAATGGTACTTTTTTTTGTACAAGACATTAAACCTATGATGGAAGTTGCCCTCTAAGGTGGGCATTCAAGATCCCGTGGCACTATTTTGAATACAACATTGGAATTATCCTTGGTGTTCTAGCCAATATTTATGTCTCAATCAACAATACAAAACAGATTTTCTGGTTATTAATTTGCTGCGTGTGGGGTATCGCTGTGCACAAATTGGTGCTGCATTTCCATTATCAAAGTGGCTACAATTCAAAGCTACTTAATTTTCTATAAGGCACACTAGGGTGTGCCAAGATCATGAAAGGCATTATAAAACACAAGTTCTTAATTTTTTTTCTTTTTTGCTGAGCCACCTTCTTGAACCACTGCAGTCGATGTGGTATTAGCTATATCCACAATGCTGTTAGAGGGGCAATTCCAGTTTTATGACCTAGTGGCAGTGAACAAACTGTTCAAAATCAAGATGGTGTGGGGGTTGGAGGCAAAACAATAGTGACCATGTTAATTTAGAAACCAGAAGCAGCAGTAGGCCATTCGGCCCTACGAATTTACTCCACCGTTCATTTTGATCATGGCTGATCATCGAATTCAATATCCTAATTGCCCTGTATTCCGATTTCCCTTGATCCCTTTAGCTCCAAGAGCTACAGCCAATTTCTTCTTGAAATCAGACAACATTTCGGCTTCAACTATATTCTTCAGTAGTGAATTCCACACATTCACCACCCGCTGGGTGAAAAAATTTTTTCTCTCTTCAGCTCTAAGAGGTTTATCCCTTATCCTCAAACTACAACCCCCTAGTTCTGGACTCTCCCACCATTGGGAACAGTCATAGAGTACAGAGGTTTACAGAATGGAAACAGGACCTTCGGCCCAACTTGTCTATGCTGCCCTTATTTTTTTAAGCCCCTAAGCTAATCCCAATTGCCTGCATTTGGCCCATATCCCCCTATATCCATTGTACTCATGTAACTATCTAACTGCTTTTAAAAAAAAAATTGCATCCACCTCTACCACCACCTCTGGCCGCTTGTTCCAGACATTCACCACCCTTTGTGTAAAAAAATTGCCCTTCTACACACTTTTGAATCTCTCCCCTCTCAGCTTAAACTATGCCCTCTAGTTTTAGATTCCCCTATCTTTGGGAGGAGAGTCTAAATTCTTTCTGAATCTACCCTCTCTAACCCTGTTAAAATTTTATAAGCTTCTATGAGATCCCCTCTCACTCTTAAATTCCAGTGAATATAATCGCATGTGTCTGACTGCTTTGTCCTTCGAGGCGGTTGCGGATTTGGAAGGTACTGTCAAATGAGCTTTGGTGAGTTGTTGCAGTGCACTCTATGTAAAAAAAGCATGTGGCATGCTTGGGTTTTGAGCTACATGCATGCATTCTGCTACCTCTATCTCACTTAGCTAATGGAGTGGCTGTGACAGCCCAACATTTGGGGATGGGGTGCAGTTTGCTCCCTCCTGGTGGCATGGTAGCACAGTAGTTAGCACCACTGCTTCACAGCTCCAGGGACCTGTGTTTGATTACTGGCTTGGGTCACTGTCTGTGTGGAGTTTGCACATTCTCCTTGTGTCTGCGTGGGTTTCCTCCAGGTGCTCCGGTTTCCTCTCAGTCCAAAGATACATGGGTTAGGTTGATTGGGCAATTTTTAGCATTGCCTTAGTGTCCTGAGATGTGTAGGTTAGAGGGATTAATGGGTAAATATATAGGGATATGGAGGTAGGGCCTGGGTGGGAGCGTGGTCAGTGCAGACTTGATGGGCCCAATGGCCTCTTTCTGTACAGCAGGATTTCTATTCTAGTGTGCCAGAGTTGGAGGAAATGGAGTAAATGGATGAAATGGCGATCAAGCAAGCTGCTTTGTCCTGGATGACATCAAGTTTCGTGAATGTTGTTAGAGCTACATTAATCCAGGCAAAAAGTATGAAACTTTTGTTATGCATCTTGCAGAAGGAAGATAGTCAATCACTACAGAATTCCAAGTCTCTGACTTGATTTTGTAGTCAAAAATATTCATATGGCTGGTTAAGTTTCTCATCAACAGTGACCCAAAGGATAATGATATTCCATGGCCAGAAAAGTTTGGGAAACCCTGTCCTAAAGGACTATCAAGGACTATCTGGCTACAGCTAAGGAACAAAAGAGATGCAATTATATTGCTCAGTATAGTCTATAGGCCACCTATAGTGGAAAGGATGTCAAGGAACAAATTTGAAAGGAAATTACAGACTGAGACAACAATTATGGAGTAGTTTAGGACTTTAATTATCCAAATACAGGACTGGATAGTAGTGTTGTGGGAAATTACCACTTCGGAGTCAGATTAGGGGTGCAACAATACAGTTTTATTTAACAAAGCTTCGTGGAGAAAAGACAGTGGCACTCTGACTGGGCAACTACCTTCTCTCAATAACACAATAGGAGCAGTTTATTTTTATACTTTTCAGTCAATGGATAGTCCAGACATTAGCCATTTAACACATTGTTACAGCCAGACAAATACAGACATTGGCATTTAACATTGCATTATTTCATAAAATGGATACATTTCCTCTATCAGTGACTTTCAATGACATAGTTTCTGTCTATACATAGAGTAATTGGTTCTCCTGCATTTATGTATTCCTGTTCCCATTTATGGCTAATCTCCTTATTGTCCTAGGTTTGTCCTTATCTTAAAGATGCCTCAAACTCTTCTGGCTTCCTGCAGTATCTGATTCCTGCATGTTTAATTTTAAATAACTGTCTGTCCTGCATGTTTTCAGTTTCAAGTAGCTGTCTGCACTAAAAAGTCAGTGCCTACTGAATGTCTCTCTTCCAGGTAACTTTTTGTGCCAGATAGCCATCTTTGTGATTTTTCCTACTACAATCCTCTTTTGGTCCAGATTATTATTTTTAATAATCCCTAGACCAACAACTGCATCTTCACACGTAGAGGTCAATTTTCTTCTTTCCTTCTTTGTTTCTTCTGATGTCTTCAGGGATCTTCATCAGGGGCTCTTCCTCAATGGATACACTGGCTCCTAGCACAATTCTCATTATGATATCCTTGCAGCAGACTTTTAGGCAGCCAACAATTAGACAGACAATTACAATTGAAATGAGTATGACCAACCCATGTAATAAATAAGATTCCCAGGACCACCTCCCCCGACCACCACCAGCCATTCAAGTCAGTTACTTGCTTTCTTGGGTCCCTGTCTGAAGCCATCAAGTTGTTCCATGTTATTGATGACTTGAGTAATGTTATATATAAGACTTGTCTGTGACATGGGCTATGCATTTATCACCTGTAATTGTACACACTCCCCCTTAGTGTGCTAAATGTTAGTCCACAAACAATATGATTACTATTCTTTGTACTCTTCATTCCTGCTGCCCCTCTCAGAGATAGGGCTCCAAGGAACCCGTATCCCAGTGTGGATTCCATTGTGCCCAGGGCTGCCCAATCAGTGCAGAATTCCTTGCTGATAGCCCAAGTTACTATTCTCCTCTGTATATGCCCCTTCTGAGGGCATGGAACCATCAGTGGTCCTATTGTTCCTACTGCAATACGGTTTAGGAGGTTTGGTGTTTCTATCGTGTAAGCACCATTGAAGAGGAACACATATCCCTTCTTAGCCTGGTAACATTTAATGTCTTGATTATGAGTTTGTTCATATTGCGAATTGTTCAATTTACTTGACTGCCCATTTGATCCCACCACTTGGTAAGTATCAAATGGGTATGTCCATTTGGCTGAGTTTACATGAGCTCCATTGCATTGTCCACAAATGAACTGGCTTCCCGCAGTTATATTCAGATATTTCTGTTCATCACAAGTGCAAGTAAACTGTCCCTTATTAACCCAACAATGTTGATGGACACATTGTGTCTGCACGCAGGAATCATTTTGGGGACCCTCCCCATAAAACAAAGCAGACAGCTTGCAGTGTCTGAACAAGTTTCTCCTCCCACCTGTTGGAACCTCCTGCCTACAGCGTCTATGGTATTTGCAAGTTCCACACATCTCCCTTGTATACCTCTTATATTTGCCAATTTGTCCCTTACAGGCTGTATCTGATGAACCTACAGCATATGTCATGAGGGGTCCACCCAGGCATGGACTACAAATAGGTCTTCTACTGATTGCGCTAACAAGTAACATACAGTTCAATTCCCTTGTAAATGTACGTGAGCTTTGTAAAATAGATTATCTTCCAATCCAATCAAATTTACAGTCACGACAACGCACGGTAGTAATTACATATGCAATTACATACATATTTGCAACAATCAAATATCAAATCTAACACTATAATCTATATAATCTCCAAAAGTTATATTATCTATTGACCCGCACGCACCAATTGTTCTTGCTTGCAGTCTTTGCCTGTGTTGAGGAAAGCAGTTCTGTTAGTTCACTCATTCATGCATTTCTTTGTGTAATTTCAGCTGTGACCAATGTTTCCATATACCTTTCCCTCTTATGTCTATACAGGCACAGGTGTCTCCATTAATTACAACTTCATATGGCCCATTCTATTTTGGTGCAAACTCTGGTTTGTCAGGTAATGTTTTTACTAGGACACAACTTCCCACTGTTGGGACATCAGGGAGCATTTCAAGCTCTTTCTGTCTTTGTTCCTGACTGTCTTTTACCAATTTGCACATCTGAGTTGGGTGCTTAGTTCCAAACCATATCTCCTGAATTTATCTTTTCATGGACCTACATCAGTCCCACCTGTAATGATGCTTTCTGGTAATGCATCGCCCGTTCTGTCATTAGTTCACAAGGTTAGTTCATAGTTAATCCGGTTGTCCAGTTTATGGTAGCTCTTAATCTCAATATAGTGGGCAATACCTCTGTCCACATTTTTCCCTACGTTTGTATGGCTTTGGCTAGTGCATTCTTAAGTGTCCTATTCATACATTCCACCATTCCAGAACTCTGTGGGTGGTAAGGGATGTGAAATTTTTGTTTTATCCCCACTAATGGGCATACTGTTTTTACCACCTTGCCAGTGAAGTGCATCCCTTGGTTCAATTTGTAGGGTATTCCCCATCTAGGCATCATCCTTTCTCTCAATCTCCTAGCCACCGTGGTAGCAGTACAATTTGTAGTAGGGAACACTTTTACCCATCTGATGAACTTGTCTATAATAACCAGACAATAAAATTTTGCCATGGGATTGTGGTAGTGACCCTGTGAAATCTATTTGCAGATGTTTCCAGGATCCCTTTGGTCTCGGCTGGTGTCCCATTTTAATTTTCATGGGTCTACCAGGGTTGTGTTGCGCACACATCATGCATCGGTGACAGTGTCAGGCTATATCTCTTCCCATTCCTTTCCTATACTAGTTATCATGGCCTCTCTACCCATGAGAGAGTCCGTGGTGTAATTCCAATAGGGGTTTTGTATGCACTCTGGTGCTATTACCTTATTTGCCCGTCTCCAAATGTTATCAGTCCCTTTGCTCCCTGTGCTTCCCATCTCTCCTGTTCCTCTTTTGAGGTGTTCTCATGTCAGTCACGAGTATCTATTTTGTCTCGTCTGTTCTATTGCTGCCACTGACAGCTCACCAATTGTCTCCTGCCCCAAGGCTAACCGTGCCACTCTCTGTGGCTTGGTTCCCTCTGAAATTTAACCAGTCCGGGTTCTCTCTTCCTGGTGCGCTTTAATTTTGATTACTGCAGCTTCTCTAGGTTTCTCGCTAGCTCTCAACAATGCCTCAGTTCTTTGCTGGTGCTTAATAGGGGTTCCTCCTGTGGTTATGGACCCTCTTCTTCCACATGCTGTCATGTACGACTCTGAATGCATAGCGACTATCTGTATCGATGTTCACCATTTTACCTTCAGATAACTAGTGCCTGTGAGTGTGCCACTAGTTCTGCCACTTGCACAGATAGACCTCCATCAATCCTTCCTGACCTAAGTCTCTAATTTGTCATTCTCTACTGCCCAACCTGTCCAGGGTGATCCTTCGACATATTTGCATGACCCATCTACAAAAAGGGTATATCCTTTATCCTACCTTTTCCTTCATCCATATCTATATCCTCAATTGTGTGGCTCTCCTATGTCTAAAATCCCTTGCTTGGACATAGGAGGACAGCTTCCCACTTAGCCCTTCTCGTGTTTGAGATTGACCTTAGTCCTCCCGTGTTCAACATTTCCACCAAGGTGACTTTGGTGTGAAGGATTATATTCCCTGTCATGATTGCTGGTTCGCTAACCTTTATGGCCCAGGTGGCACAATCTAAAGCATCTTTGCACCTTGGCAATCCGGTGACTATCAGTCCTTCTGTGATGGAATAATACCCTATGGGTCTCTTTCTGTCACCATGGTCCTGTGTTACCACTGCAGAATAGAACCCTCCCGCATTGCTACAATGGATATAGCAGTCCTTATTAGAATCTGGTAATCCTAGTCCAGGGGCTGTTATCAGTTCTGTTTTTAGTTTGTTGTAAGCCTCTTCCCGCTCAGGTCCCCATTCTACAGGATCTAAAGCTGGTTTTCCCCTTTTGACTAGTTTTTGAATGGGTTGCAAACCTTGGGATGAAACTCCGGCTGTAATTGTATAATCCTAGCACCTTTCTGACCCCTCTTATGGTGACTGGTCACAGTTGGTCTAGGGATTATTAAAAAAGTGATCAATTTTGGTAGGAAGAGGAGAAATATAAAATAAAGGCTACTACTCTAAACAGGGTGCAGAAGCAGAGTGGGTGCACAAGTCACTGAAGATGGCAGGACAGATTGAGAAAGTGATTAATAAAGCAGATAGTACCCTTGACTTTACTAATATGGGCATGAAGTACATAAGGAAGTTAGGTTGAACTTGTATGAGACACTAGAGAGCGTAGAAAAGATTCACAAGAATGCTTCCAGGGATCAAAAACTTCAGGTATGAAGACAGACTGGAGAAGTTAGCACTACTTTCCTTGGAGAAGAGAAGGTTGAAATGATTTGATCGAGGTATTCAAAATCATGAGGCATGTGGACAGAGCAGGCAGGAAGAAACTGTACCTATCTGGGAAAAGATTAAGGACAGAGGGCACAGATTTCATGTAATTGGCAAAAGATGCAAAAAGGGGCACCAGAAATGAACTTTTTCACATACCAAGTGTCTAAGATCTGGAATTTATTGCCCAAGTGTGAGATGGAGACAGGTTTCATTGAACTATTTTAAAAGGGAATTAGACTGTTATCCAAGTTGGAAGAACGTGCAGGAATATGAGGAAAAGGACAAGGCAAATTGTTCTTTTGGAGAGCCAGTGAAGACATCAGGTTAAATGTCCTCATTCTGTGCTATAACAATTCTGATTGTGTTTCTCTCTTCCCAAAATGTTGTGAATGCTGAGATCATAGAATCCCTACCATGCAGGAGAGCATTTGGCTCACGAGCATGGCTGCACCAACAACAAACCCACCCAGGCGCTATCCCCACATACCTACCTTGTTAATTCCCCTGACACTAAAGGGCAAGTTAACATGGCCGATCAACCTAATGCGCATTTCTTTGGAGTATGGAGGAAACCAGAGCACCCAGAGGAAACCCATGCAGACATGGGGAAAATGTGGTTGAAGCTTTCATTGCTGATAGAGGTGAAGATTTTTTAGCAGTACCATGGCACATAAAAACAGGGCTGGCAGGTAAATGGAGTTGAAATGCTGATCAGCCATAGTCAAAAGCTCGGTAGTTAGGTTGATCAAATTGCAACTGCAGTCACATTCATAGGTTGCTCGAAACAAATTTTCCAGGCAATGAGTCATACAGTAACAAAAAAGAGAGCTAGTATTAGCTTTGTGTCATCCTAGCTATTCTGGACAGGAAGACTAACTTGAGTTGTGTACATGCAGATTGCACAATGAAGTAGTGAGAAGATGGATTACGATTCATTCTTTCTCTTCTCCACCTCCCATCAGAAAGATAGTTTACGTAAAGAAATAAGTAGGAAATGTAGGAAAAGTACTTGAAATAGCTGGAACACCAAATCTCCCCACCACCAAAACAAAATCCAACTATCCGACCTTAGACCAGGGTGGGAGCATTTCAGGAGATCAAGCAATCATCCCTGTACAAAGTGCACTGCTGTATCTGTTCTGCAATATGTATTCACTTATCCAAGTAACTATTCATCTTCATCCAAGTGACTATTCATCTTCATTCAACTGCTGACAACACGCATCAGAAAAAAGACTGCACACCAAAAGGCACAGAGATATAGAAATACCCAGTTGGTATAAAGCAGGTCAAAACAAAAAATGAAGGTTACCGCACTGGTTTATAAATCTGAAAAATCTAAAAAAAATGTTAGCTTTAACACTACACATACAAAACTTGCATAATTAAAATGTATTCAGAAAATGTGGAATTGGCAACTTTGCCTGTTGACATACATAACAAGTCATATTGCTGCAGCTGGAGAAACATGTTCATAGCCACATCTTTTTACAATCCTAGATTTTACATACAGACAGTTATTTCAAGAAAAAAGTCATCTTTTTTATTTCAACACTAAACAAAAAGCACAAGAAACCTCACCTAATTTCCACTTGACACAGACAGTCTAAACAGAAATGACAAAAATCATTTACAAAGCTTCTACAGGAATGCAGAAGACAAGCAATTTGCACTTATACAGCATCTTCAGTATACAAAAACACCCAAATGCACTTTGTGGAAACTCACGGAAATAAATCAGCGTCAAATAAAAGTAATAGATATTAGGAAGATTGACCTATAAGTGCAAGAGGATGTTGAGGAAAGAGAAGTTTAGCAACAATTTCCAAAGGATGGGACCTAGGTGATGGAGGCGTAGGCGCCAATGGTGCAGTGAAGGGGGCAGTGGAAAGATGCACTAGTTAGAAGGAATGAAAGTTGAGGTGGAGTTTTGTTTTATATATAGCAAAAGCTATGATTGTAAACACAAGAATGAGATGGGTAATATGGAGACATTGCAGGACAACGAATCATTGAGTCAGCAAGCACATTGGTTGGAAACCATTTAAACCCCTGTGGCTGTATGTTTAACGTGAAATGAATATTGTAAATATAACCCATAATTCTAAGTGCAATGAGGCACCTCAGAATGCCATATAAAGAAACTGATGCCTTGCATTTGACGTAACAGTTCAAATTTAAACTTTATGTCATGTACCTTTACAAATTTTGAGAATAAAAATATATTTTTGGGAAAAAGGACTGCAAATGCCGGAAATCTGAAATTTTAAAAATGCTGAAAATACTCAGCAGGTCTGGAAGCAGCTGTTGAGTGAAAACAGAATTAATATTGAGGTCAGAACCAAGAAAAATTTGAAATTCAATAGATTTTCAGCAAATGACAAGGGGAAGGATCGGAAAAAGAACTAAGTAAAAGTCTGCAATAGGGTAGAGGACAGGACAGATTAACTGAGAAGTGTCCATGGTGCACATTGGGGCAACTGAACATTTGGATACATCTTTTATTTCATTACTGAAGCTGCCTTGTTTCCTTAATTCGGATACTCCATCCAAATGGCCCATCAATACTCACTAGCTCAGTACACCATACAATAATCAAATTTTACAACACAGGAAGAGCCCTTTAAGTCTGCTGCACAAGTCCAAGCTCTAAGAGTCATCCATTTAATTCCTATTCCCTTTTCCTCCCTCAGCCTTTTAAATCTTAATTTTTAGTTTGTATGGATTCTGCTTCCATCAGTGTCTACTATATTATGCTCTCATGACCTTCCACATCTTATTCAACTGTCATAAATCGATGTACTCTAGGAACCAACTGACCAGTGGAAATAATCTTTCTAAAGAAACTGTAAGATGGTTAACTCTTAATGTATGGCTCTTACCCATCAAAAAAGTTTGTTAAAAGGCTGGTAAAAAGTCAGTCTTGTTTACCAGACAGAAACATTAGCTGATAAGTGTTCCACAACAAGCTTTCCATAACCCGCAGCCACCCTCCTAAGATTAATTTCTTCAAGGACAAAGGCAAGTGATAACTCATCTGTAGGATAGCACCTGTAACTGTCTCCAGTTGAATACTTGATTGACAGCTTCATTAAGCTAAAGCATTGAAAAGGTAAATGCAAAGTCTTCATATTAAAACTAAAATTCATTAAGTAAATAATAGGATGAGGTAATCCTTTAATACCATGAACAGCACTGGAGGGACAATATTTAGAGTCATTGGAACAAATGCCTCAGTATTTAACAATGCTTGGCCAGCCCAGCTCAAGTTTGAAACTTGATACACAGTAATTCACACCTTCTACCATAAATATACCCAAAAATGTTGGTTGTGATTATGAATAGACAGCATTGCATTAGCATGATTACTGGTAATGATAACCACTGTATGCTTAACTCCCACAAAAGCCGATAACGGGTGGTACAGTGGCATGGGTAGCACTGCTGACTCTCAGCACCGGGGACCCAGGTTTAACTTCACTACTTGGGTCACTGCCTGTGTGGAGTTGCACGTTCTTCCTACATCCGCATGAGTTTACTCCAGGTGCTCTGGTTTCTTCCCACAGTCTGAAAGACAATGCTGATTAGGTGCACTGGCCATGCTAAATTCTCCCTCAGTGTACCCAAACAGGTGTAGTGTGGCGACTAAAAGGATTTTCTCAGTAACTTTGTTTCAGTGTAATGCAAGTCGACTTGTGACACTATTAAATAAACTTGAAACCTTTAAAACGCCTTTGAACCCTCTAACCTTCTGGAATATGAAAATGTTTATTCCTCTCAGAGGAATCTCTCAAATCGAGCACCTTTCTGAAATCTCTCAACCTCCTCTGTAAGGAGACCCAGTTTCCCCACCCTCTTATCCGTGATAGAATTTGAATAAATTCCTTCTATAGTCATTTCATGGCCTTGCCCACAGACCTAGAATTATATTTCTTAAACATATAGTGGTTGCCCATTTTTAGATTGAACAACAGAATTTCTGGTCTCCCTACTGCATGACTTCTAAAATTTTCCCATTTAGTACATGTGCCTATTTCCTTGAAAATGTATTGTTTACACTTTTAATCAGCAAATTTCATTCAATATTTAATTGCCTAATTTATTATCTACGCTGTATTTAACTTCCTGAAATTCTTTAATCCTCTTCACAGTTGACCATGATCATTTTTGTGTCAACTGCAAACATCAATTGCACACCCTAAAAATATGGACAAACAATTCGGACATGTTTAAAGACAAGTCACAGACCCAAAACAAAACTCAAAAGAAACACTAGTGGTTATATTGCTCTAGGCGAGGAACATTTATTAAACACTGTCCTTAAACCTATTTCATGTTCGTACTGTCACACGTCTTGATATTAACAAGAAGCATCCTTTGCAGCAACTTATCAAATATCCTTTTATAGAATCCCTACAGGGCACAAGGAGGCCATTTGGCCTATCAAGTCCGTACCACAATCTCACCCAGGCTCTATTCCCACAACCCCACCTTATGACCCTGCTAATCCCCTGATACTAGGGTCAATTTAGCATGGCCAATCAACCTAACCCATACATCTTTCAGACTATGGGAAGAAACCCAAGTACCCAGACGAGAAACACACAGACATGGAGAGAATGTGGAAACTCCACACAGACAGTGATCCAAGGCCAGAGTGGAACCCAGGTCCCTAACACTGAGGCGACAGTGCAAACCACTGTGTCACCATTCTTTTTTGAAAAAGGATGATTAACAAGATAGCAGATGACATCCAGCTTTTCAGAAACTTTAGCCGAGTAAAGAGAATGCTTCCAGTGGTTAGGGGAAGAAAGTGGTAGTGGGAGACAAACTTTCCCATAGGAATATTTATTGAGGTCATCTAATGCCACTACTTACACCCATGCAATATAAAACCACAGAATGATACAGCACAAAACAGGTCACTTGACCCAACAAAAAAAAAAGCTATCCAATTGATTGAATTTCCATGTTTTTTTGATTTGTTTTACTATTGTCAAATGTATTAGTATACAGTGAAAAATCTTGCTTTTTGCACACATACTTAACAAAGAAAGAAAGGAGAGGGTGCAGAATGTAGCATTTTAGTTATAAGAGATTGAAACTCTAAGAATGTTTTAATTCAAAGAGTTAAGAGTACACTTTTAAAAGCATAGAACAAGAGTAAAAGATAGAATTAGAGGGCATGCTGGACACAGCTCACAAGAAATCACCACGCTCGGCACCATTTTGGAATCTATTCTCCAGAATGCTGCAATATTTTTCCTTTTCATGCATTGATGCGATGCCCCTTTCAAAGTTATTATTCAACCTGTTCTTACTATACTATCAAGCAGTGTGTTCCAGAACTTGAGCTGACATCAAAAAAACTTTGCTTTTTTACCAACCTTCTACCATTGGCAACAGCTTCTGTTTATTTGCTCCATCACAACCCTTCAAGGTTCTGATCAACCTACCAAATCTCCCCTTAAACTTATATTCTGTTCTTGATTTGGGAGCCATTCCTTCAGATTGGAAAATTAAGCATATCAACAGGAATAGAGTTCATGTGTTTATTACTAGACCAGGGTCAATTTTTGTGCAAGAGATTAGTGTGCACTCTTACTCAATGGTTAGTCCCAATTTAAATAATTTCCTGTAGCAAGCTTTTGTGACTTAAAGGAAACATCATACTCATGCCACAGGGGTTTTAAACATGACATCTCAATCATACTAACACACACAAGAATGGAGACAGATGAGGAAAAAGAAATATAATTACAACTTGAAATTATTTCAATCCCTTCCATGGTAGGCCTGTAGTTTCTCAGCTGAATTGATGCTGTAGCTTGAGAAGTGGAGGTTGGGCAAAAGCAAAAAGCTGCAAGGTTTCTTGCAGCTGAATGGCAAGGAAATCAGCTCTCCTGATTCCTTCATTTTTCAAGATATAATTGTTTTACCTTGGCAATGCTGCCTCACAGCTGGTTCGATGGCTCTTCAGTTGATCTTGCAGATGGGATCTCTCGTGCAATTTCCCAAAGTCTGTGCATCTTCCGCTGTAGATTTTTAAAAGCCAATGCAAATATGGCTGCCTTAACAAAATAATCCACAAGTCCAAAAAAACTTTCCCAAATAAGATGGTGGGTTGGGCCAATACACATCTTGCATTGTGGCCTTTCACACTCAAGTGTCTTGAGATGAGGGACCATCACAATACAATGAAAAGATCAATGAGATTCATTTCGTTTTAACCTCAAACTCATTTAGTTCCTGTCCATTCTAAGGCAGGAAGATGAACTGTTGGTTCATCAGTTTATTTTCAATTCATCCTTAACAAAAGAGCTTGAGTTTCACAAGTGGGTGGGATTGTTCATATTTTAATGAGAGATTTGCTTATGCTTCAGGTGTGTCTGGGGCCAAAGTCACATGATATTACTTTAAAAATTGTTGTGACCATTTTTTAAAAGCGTAGTTTTAAAAGTTGCAATACGCTTATGCCTGTAATAGGCATGACAACATTCAGCTCAATATTTAAGACAGACAAATGAAGGAAACCAGATACATCAGTTAGACTAACATCTGTGGTAGGGAAACAACTACAGTTTGAGAGTAAAGTTAGGATGACTAAAAATCCTGAAAGTTTTCAGCTGGTCAGTGAAGGGGGCTAGTAGCCATTCAAGTAAATCATAATTAGTGAAAGGGTTAAAAGCAGAAAAATCATGCACGCTGCTAGCTGCAAAGTATACTGTGGGTTGCTAGTTCTCAGGCAATCCGCATAGATTGTGAAACAATGTGAAGCTGTTCAGAAAATAAAACAGTCTAAAAGGTAACATGGTGAGGCAACATCGTTTATGGCTCAAACAAGGGTCTGAGAATAGTCATTAACAACAGGGATCTTGGACATTGGGACGATAATTGAAAACTATAAGCTGGTGATAAATCAGATCAACTAGTATATTCAAACTTTGCACTGATTGGATATCACAATCAAGTAGACGTGCCCATGCTGTGATTGATTAATAGCACTAATATCTTGTGCATGATATAAACCTAATCAATAGTTGTCAGTGGACATAATTCCTATACACATGCACATCTGAATAGTATATGCCAATTCCTTCTAATCAAATTTGGAAGTATATCTGATTATGTAACTCTATCAAGTGCTCTGGACTACATGACCACCTGACATAATGGAGCCTTTGCTATAGTTCATAAATAAACAGCTGATTTTAAACTCAAATTCAACTGATTACTTGGAGAACAAACTGAATGCTGGCCCCACAACAAACAGAGATAGTAAACATGGATCTGTAAAGAGTAGCTCATGACCAATTATCTTATTGCTTTAGTTTTAAGAATTCAGAGGAACGTCTAGAAATATTATTCATAGGAGGCAGTAGCCTGGGTGGCACAGTAGCAGAGTGGTTACCACTGCTGCTTCATAGCGCCAGGGACCTGGGTTCAATTCCCAGCTTGAGTCACCGTTTGTGTGGACTTTGCATTTCTCCCCGTGTCTGTGTGGGTTTCCTCCAGGTGCTCCGGTTTCCTCCCACATTCACAAAAACGTGGTTAGGTGCATTGATCTGAACAGGTTCTGGACTGTGGCGACTAGGTGAATTTCACAGTATCTTCATCGCAATGTTAATGTAAGCCTTACCCGCGACTGATAAATAAATTTTACTTTTCAAATCCCACAACAGATGGTGGAATTTGAATTCAATCAATCTAGAATGAAAAGTCCAATAGTGACCATTAAATCGTTGTTGATGGTTTCAAAAACCCATCTGGTTCTTGAAAATCCTTTAGAGAAGGAAATTTGCTATCCTTTCCTGGTCTGGCCTATGTGAACTCCAGACCAAAGCAACATAGTTGACTCTTAAATGCCCTCTGAAATGGCCAAGAAAGCCATTCAGTTGTATCAAACTTGAGAAAGGCAATAAGGAACAAAACCATAGACACAGACAATCTGGCATCACCCTTGGCAGTGGAAATGGCAACGCAAACTCAACCATGTCAATTCTGTGAAGTCTTCCTTAGTAATTTCTGGGGGCTTGTGCCAAAATTGAAAGAGCTGCCACACAGACTAGTCAAACAACAGCCTGACACGGTCATACTCAAGGATCATACTTTAAAGATAATATCCCAAACATCATCACAATCCTTGGTATGTTCTGTCCCACTGGCAATACAGACTCAGCAGAGATGGTGACACAATATTTTACGGTCAGAAGGGGGCTGCCCTGGGATTCTGCAACATTGACTCCAGAGGCAATGAGGCATGGCATCAATCAAACTTGGGCAAGTAAACCTCCTCCTGATTACCATGTACTGCATCTCATCTCCCCCTCAGCTGATGAATCTGTACTCCTCCATTTTGAACACCATTTGTAGAAAACATGAAGGGGACAAGTGCACAGAATGTACTCTGGGTGGGGGACTTCAATGTCCATCACCAAGAGTGATAACGGTGGTGTTAGCTGCTCAGAGTACTCCAGGTATGCTGCCTCCTTGTAGCCTGGAGATAATCAGAAAGTAACCTGATCTCTTGTTTTAGAACAAAAATGGATGATCTCACACTTGTCTACATTGAAATTCACCTGCCACTGTTTCGCCCATTCACCAAACCTTTTATATCTTTCTATAATTTTATGTTTTTATTTATACTGCTTATGTTGCTGCTTGTGATATCTGAAAATTTAGATGTGTAGATTTCTGATCCTTCATCTAGCTTGTTAATAAATAGAGTAGTTGGAACCCCAATACTGACTGTTGTGGGGACGATTAATTACTTCCTATAGTAAAAGGGTCTGGCATATAAGATTAATGAGTGACTGATTACACTACTGCTCACATGCTGAAAAGAGAACACGTGACCCCCACCAAGGAGTCAGTCTAGTGCTGGACAGAGCCATGTGTACATGCAAGCATGGGGTTAGCTGCTGTGTGTATACATAACTTGCACACAAGTAGTCCTGTGTTGTGCCTTCACTAAGTTGACACCTCACTTTAGGTATGCCTGCTGCAATTCTTGGCATGTCTTCCTGCACTCTTCTTTGAGCCAGGGTTGATTCCCTGACTTGGTGGTAATGGTAGAGTGGGGGATATACTGGGCCATAAGGTTACAGATTGTAATTGAGTACAATTTTGTTACTGCTGATGGCCCATTGCCTCATGGTTGGCCAGTCTTTAGTTGCTAGATGTGTTTGAAATCTATCCCACTCAGCATGGTGGTAGCGCCACACAACATGATGGAAGGCATCTTCAACATGAAGATGGGATGTCTGTGCCACAAGACTATTGCAGTGGTCACTCCTACAAATGCTCTCATGGACAGATGCAACAGGCAAGTTGGTTAGGATGCGGTCATGTATGTTTTTCCGTCTTAGTGCCCTCACCACCTGTTGCTGACCCAGTCCTATGCAGCCATATCCTTTAGGACTTGTGCAGCTTGCTCTGCAGTGATGCTACAGAGTCACTCTTCGTGATGGGCATTGAAGTCCCCCACCCAGAGTACATTCTGTGCCCTTGTCCCCTTCATGTTTTCTACAAATGGTGTTCAAAATGGAGGAGTACAGATTCATCAGCTGAGGGGGAGATGAGATGCGGTACATGGTAATCAAGAGGAGGTTTACTTGCCCAAGTTTGATCGATGCCATGCCTCATCGGATCTGGAGTCAACGTTGCAGAATCCCAGGGCAGCCCCCTTCTGATTGTAAAATATTGTGTCGCCATCTCTGCTGAGTCTACATTGCCAGTGGGACAGAACATACAAGGATTGTGATGGTGATGTTTGGGATATTATCTTTAAAGTATGATACTCTCATTGTTGGAGACAGTGCAAAGGAGGTTTACCAGAAAGTTGCATGGTATGGAGGGGCTTAGCTATGAGAAGAGATTGGGTAGACTGGGGTTGTTCTCCTCGAAAAGACGGAGAATGACGGGAGACCTAATAGAGGTGTACAAGATTATGAGGGGTTTAGATAAGGTGAACAGTGGGAAGCTTTTTCCCAGGTCAGAGATGACGATCACGAGGGGTCACGGGCTCAAGGTGAGAGGGGTGAGGTTGAACTCATATCAGAGGGGCTTTTTTTTTTTACAGAGGGTGGTGGGGGCCTGGAATGTGCTGCCAAGTAGTGTAGTGGATGCTGGGATTGTTTAAGACTTACGTGGATAGTCACGTGAGCAGACTGGGAATGGAGGGATACAAACAAATCGTCTAGTTGGACCAATGAGCGGCACAGGCATGGAGGGCCGAAGGGCCCATTTCCTGTGCTGTATTGTTCTTTGTATCATACAAATGATAAAATTTACCTGCCAATCTTTGATTCCATTCTCCCTGGGCTGAATCACCTTTCAACTCATTGAAATTTACTGTCCGCCTGTTGAATATTTTCACATTTAATTTTTCCTGGTCTTTTTCCATAATTACTGTAAACCTAAATGACATTGGGGATGCTTTTGGGAAAACAGTGATCACAATGTAACATGCTCACTTATCCCCTGAACTAGATCAAACACCTTCCTTTCCTTTCTTGTTGGGTTGATAACATACCTGACCAAAGAAGATTTCTACACGTGTCAGGAACTCCTTGCCCTCTTTGCAATGTTACTTCCCATGTATATAATTAGGAAAACTGAAGTCTTTCACTTGTATCCTCAATCTTCTTCCAATTACTTGCAGCCTATAGTATGTACACATGTATACACACACACACACACACCTCTATTGTTCCTTAATTTTAACCACAGATTACATCTTTGAACTTCCAAGTAAACCATCCTTTTCCAAGATGGGAGGTTTTTTTTGGTGGTACTCTAATTTAGAGGAAAAAGCAGATGATTTGGATAACATGGCCGGTAAGTGTATAAACGAAAATGTTCGTCCAAAGAAAAATTCAAGGCTGGCAGGAAGTATAATGTCATCAAAAGAAAACTATTAAGAATAATGTTCACTGCTTAAAGTGAATGTTTTGCTGTTTTAGTATATGTGAAATGTGCCAAAATCTAACATGGTATTTCAAGACTCCTTTTCCATTAGAACACAACAAATTAAATGCAAACCGAAAAATTTATGATTGCAAAGCCCCATGTCAGAGCAGCCTGTGTTTGCCATAAAATGCATTCACTTAATTCAACAAGACACCAACCTTAAAACGTGCTGACATAGCTACTTTCACAAAGCTTAATAGATCTCCTGGGTATTTGGTCTTCTAATAATGCAATAATACTCGAATGCTTCAATGATTCTTCCACTGGCAGACCCACAAGGCAATATTATTCCCACCTGGCAACTAACTGGGAAATAAAGATTTATCTCTCACCTGAGATCAAAATATAATTCTATAGATTACATATCTGTCATAGGACTCAAAAATTGAAGCAAAGTTGATTTATCATATACAAACCAGGACAAGGATTCAAACCCCTGACTTTTTAAAGCACCCCTGTTGAACAGTTTAACTACTATAGCTCAAGTGGATTAGATGCTGGTGACACACATCACCCATGTGGAGACAGTAAACAAAAGCCAATAGAATTCTCTCAAATTTGAAAATGATTTCTCATACAAAAACAACTTGCAAAATAAACAATGATTGCCATAACTGCAGTCGATAAATCATAGCTTCAAACTGAACTTATTTTTAAGAACCCCATTTTTCCTATATTTCCTTCCTCTAGTGCAGAATCAAGTTGACAGAATTCAGATCTCTCCACTGATGACTTCAAAAACTCAGCATATGCAAGGACTTGGAGCTGTATAATCTTGAAGCATAATATGTACTTGCTAAGCTTTGAACCGTTGTAACATCACCTTAGTTAAGAGGGAAGGACTTACAAAATATATAATCCACAGTAAACTATTGGAAGAAGTGGAAGAACTGGGTTATGAGGAAAGATTGAACAAATTAGGGCTGTTTTCCCTTGAAACACGGCGACTGAGGGGGATCTAATAGAGGTATATAAGATTATGAAGGGTATAGATAGAGTAAACAGAGGTAAGCTATTTCCTATGTTAGAGACACACAGTATGAGGGGCCATGGGCTTAAGGTGAGGGGGGAGAGGTAATAACAGCTATTAGAGGGAGGTTTTTCCACACAGAGGGTAGTGGGGGGTATGGAATGCTCTGCCAAGTAAGGTGGTGGAGGCAAGCACACTAGAGTTGTTTAAGAGTAACTTAGACAGGCACATGAGTGGGTTGGAGATGGGTGGATATAGGAGATTGTTTTAAATAATGTTCATTAGCATTGGGGCGTCCCTGGTAAGGTAAATGGATATGGTATGATAACATTTTTTTTCTCTTTTCATTCACAGGTTTTAAGTGGGTCTGCCTTGTTGTCCAACGAGGGGCATACATGCGATGGGTCGTACTTGGGCTGCTCGATTGTTCGAGATTGGCCTCATGCTTCATGTTGTTAGTGTGTGCTTAAACTGGACCAGATGCTGGGCAAGACGACAGCTCAGTGACCATCACTGTTTGCTGCGCAGACACATGGATTTGGGCCAGCATCTGTGGGAGTTTGCGCATTCTCCCCATGCTTGCGTGGGTTTTCTCCGGGTGCTCCGGTTTCCTCCCACACCCCAAAGATGTGCTATTAGGCTGATTGGCAGTAATAAATTATCCCTAAATTAGTTTCCCTCACTGTGGATGGCCATAAAACAATAGATAAGGGTCATGAGTGGAGAGGGGACAAGTAGTGTTAAAATGGCAGTGCGGGCTCGTTGGGCTGAAGGGCCTGTTTCCCGGGCTGTTTTGTTCTTTATTCAGATCTAAAAAAGTGAGCTTTACGCAATGATTCACAAATACATACATCTTTTTAGTGGTCAGCAAGTGGCTCTGGACATCTCGGAATCTGATTTCACTCCTAAACTGCCTCCAATTTTAAGATTATGCCCCCTAGTTCTGGAATTCCTCACCAAAGGAGATAGTTTCTCAATTTACACTATTAAATTTAGTAACTTTAAATATTGCAATCTTATTCCCCTTAAACGTCTGAGCTCAAGGGACTATAAGTGACGCTTATACAACATTTGCTTAAAATTTAAACCTCTAAGTTCTGTTATCACTCTGGTGAATCTGTGCTGTACCTATTTCAAAATCATTCGCCCAACTTGTGTTTGGCCTCTAAGTAGAGAGTGAATCACATCATGAGCAGAGAATATATTAATATATCTCCAAAGATGTGCAGATTAAGTTGATTGGCCATGCTAAATTGCCCCTGTGCGTCAGGGAGATTAACAGGGTAAATGTGGCGTTACAGGGCTAGGCCGGGTGGGATTGCTGTCAGTGCAAGTTCAATGGGCTAAAGGGCCTCTTCTGCACTGCAGTTATTCTACGATTAAATGGGAGATGTACAAATAAAAAAAAGAACTGTTTCTCTCTCCAGAAATGCTTTTATTTTTGTAGTTACCTTGTTTCCCTTTCTCAAATAATGGAGTGAAACCTGTAAAGTTGCTAATCCAAAAGGTAACAATAATAGAATAGAACATAGAACATTACAGCACAATGTAGCAATTTTGAAAATTGTGACTAATGCATCTGCAATTTTCGCACCTATTTCTTTCAGCCAGAAGGCATGGAAATAATCAGTCCCTGGAAATATGTCTGAAGTCCCATTATTTGTACCATTATCTTTTTTTCCTTTTTTTTGAAAAAAAACTTTAAATTAAGCCACTAAATTTCTCTTCAATCATTTTCAGGTGGCCCTGTATGAAAACTACCAGAAGACACTTCAGAAATGGAGCAGAGGTAAGAGCAAAAGCATAATTCTGAAATGTCAATACTATGGGATAGATTTTCAGCCCCCTTTGGGACCAGGCAAGAGCTAAAAATAGCCCTGCCAGTGGGCAGAAGCTAAAAATAGCCCTGCCACCCTTGTGTTGGTTCTTCAGTCCCATTCCATCTATTGGAAGTAGCACAATACTTGGTTGACAGCCCATCAGGCTTATTTAAGGCCTAAACAAAGGCAATATTCCAATTGGCCTTCGGGGTCCCATAGATGATGGGGCAAGTTTAGATGCCTGGAAGCAGGCATTCAGCAGCAAGCCACTGACTTCAAAATTTACAACAAACCACCATATGCAGTGATTTCATCCTCCACCCCGCCCAATCTCACAGTGGGGGCCTGCATGTTGAATCTGTTTTTTAATTAATGCTTTTTAAGAAGTTGGAGAGGATACTTCCATCCTGAAGTTGCCTCTCTTTCATTTCCCTGCTGTTACGAGCTGCTGTATCCCTCAACTGGAAAGTCTTTATTTGGTCTTCCAGCTTTGAGAGCATGGCCACCATCCTTAATAGAAACACAAAGAAAGTTATGGCAAAAAGTGGCCATTCAGCCCATTCTGTCTGTGCCAGCCTAAAAAGAATAAAAAACTAGCTGCCTATTCTAATCTCACCTTCTAGCACCCAGTTTATTGCCCTACAGGTTACAGCACTTTAGGCGCAGATCCAGGGATCTTTTAAATGAGTTGAGGGTCTCTGTCTCAACCACCAAACCAGCCTGCAAATTCCTGACACACACTACCCTTGGAGTGAAAAACTTTTCATGTTCCCTTTAATATTTCTATCGATCACCTTAAACCTGTAGCTCCTGATATTGACCTCTCCACTAGGGAAAGCAAAGCACCCCTGTTTATCTAGGCCTCTCAATCTTGTACACCTAGTCATCGCTCAGCCTCCTCAGTTCCAAGGAAAAAACCCCAAGCCTACCTAATCTTTCCTCATTGCTGCAATTTGTGCCCTGGCAACATTCTTGTACTTGCATCAGAGCAATTATGTCCTTCCTTAAGGTGGTGACCAGAACTGTACACAAAATTCCAGCTGTGGCCTAACCAGCATTTTATGGAATTCCAATGAATTCCAACTTTGTCCAATGAAGAAAAGCATTCCATATGCTTTCTTTACCACCTTTAGGGTCCTGTGGGCATATAATTCCTCTACCCCTCCCAATATCCTCCTTTATACCATGTACTCCTGAGCTTTGTTTTCCCTCCCCAAATGGATTACCCCTCACTTCTCTGGACTGAATTGCATCTGCCACTTGTCCACCACCCAACCAAGCCACTGGTACAATTCTGGGGACAACAGGTATCCTTTTCACTATTGACGACATGACCAATTTTTATGTCACCTGCAAATTTCCCAATTATGCCACGCACACCTACGTCCAAATCGTTAATACGTACAACAAATCCAAAGGCTCCAACACTGAACCCTGTGGAACATGACTGAAAACCGCTTTCCATTCTCAAAAACATTCATAATCCTGTCGCTGAGCCAATTTTGGATCCAACTCACCACATTCCCCTACATTCCACAGGCTTTTACTTTTCTGATCTGTCTATCACTTGGGACATTGTTAAACGCCTGACTGAAATTCATGTAGACAACATCTATTACACCATCAATCCTCCTGGTTAATTCCTTGAAAAGTCTGATTAACAAATCACAACTTTAAGAAATTTTTAATAATTTGCCCACCACTGAAGTCAGACTGACCAGTCTATGATATTTGAACCATACTATGCACCCTCTTTAAATATTGGTACAACGTTCAAAGATCCCTAATCCTCTGGATATCACCAGTATGTGATGAGGGTGGGAAAATAATCCTCAAAAGCATCCATTATTTCTCCCTGGTTTCCTTTAACAGCCTGGATAAGGCCATCTGGCCCTGGTGATTTAGCCACTTTCAAGGATGTTGGTCCCTCCAGTACTTTCTCTCTCACTATGCTTATTGGATCCAATATCTCACAATTCTCCTTTTTAACTAGAATATCTACAGTATCCATCTGTAATTGAGACAGAGGCAAAGTACTCATTGAGAATTCTGTCTTAATTGTGGCAAACCTGCCATCTGGCCAATAATTGGCCACCGTGGGACATCAAAGTGAGCAACTGCTACCCCCCACAATCCCAGAGGCAGATTCAGGACCAATCTCAACCTCAGTTTCTCCCTACCTTCCTCCACCAGAGGGAAAATCCAGTCCCCCATCAGTTTCCCCAATAATTTTTCAACAGGACTACATAACATACACACTACATAGATGCTCCTGTATCTATAGATGCATACATACAAGACAGCCTTAAGTGAAGATGATTATTTGCAATTGATGTTCCTGAGGCACAACGCACATCTACAACTAGAGGTTGCTACTGAAACTGTCAACTTACAAATAACAAATTTCAGATTTTCAGTTTTCACCTTTCCTTCAGTTGTCAGGCAGTTTTAACAGATTTGCTTACATTTAATGCAAACAATTTTCTTGGGGTGGAGAAGGAAAGAAGAGACAGAAGGGATAGAGAGGAAATCAATTAGATATTGATTTGCTCTACTAGGAATTTGGCCTTTAAATCCATCAATTTCAAAAGACATCACAATTTTCCATGCCCAAAGTGCATATCATTCAATGCAGTATCACAGATTTGCTAGCAAGGAAAAAGACTAATTAAACCTCAAAATGTTACTCTTGCAACTGCTGGGTGGTGTGTTAATATTACAGCAATTTATCTTTATTCGCTTTATCTTCACAGCAAACCTCTTCAAAAACTGAATATTTAAAAAGTGTACAATTGAGGAAATTGTGGAAGCTGTAAAATGGTCATATTTGGGTTCTACAATCACCAGCTATGCCTTTCGGACTTTAAAGGCTTATTGGTACATCACTAAGCTGGCCAAGTTCTTTCTAACTTGTTTAAATATAGTAAGGCCAGAGCTGTAGGGTATTTATTCATTCCAGAAAGGCATCTGATTCACAGAACTAATGCCAATCCAATCAATTAATTTGCATCATATCATCAAAATTGGAACTTGAATCAGGGAAATGTGCAATGGAATGCTGTGGAGGCCCGATGCACAAGTGCTGAAATTGCCTGGGAAGGTTAAAATCCAATGAGCTGATTTCTGCTACTGCAGTCCTCCTCAGGTGTCAGAGACTTGGGCCAGATACGTGGAACTTACCCAAATAATTACCCAAATGTTATGCTGGTCAAATCCAAAAATAAGCCAGCATAACTGAATTTAGTACCACAACCGCACACCTTCCCCACTTAATCACAACCATCCCCTACCCAGTAGCATGCTGCAATTTTACTGTTTAAGTAATAATCCATTTTGCTGTCATTCCTACCAAAAAGGATGACCTCCCATTTACTAACATTGTACTCCATCTGCCAGACCCTTGCCCACTCACTTCAACTATCCATATGCCTGTGCAACTTTCAATATCCTCGGCATATTTTGAGCTCGTTTACTCTCAATCTACCTTTTCATTATAACTTTTTTTTTGTGGCTTTCTGTTGATCTTTAAAGATTTCACAATCCTCTAGTTTCCCACTAATCTTTGCCACTTCATATGCATTTTCTTTCAATTTGATACTCTCCTTTATTTCCTTAGATATCCATGGCTGATTATCCTTTTTCCTACAGTCCTTATCACTGGTATATACTTCTGCTCAGCACTGTGAAACAAATCACTTTGAAAGTCCTCCACTGTTCCTCAATTGTCCCACCATAAAGTCTCTGCTCCCCTGTCTACCTTAGTCAACTCGTCCCTCATCCCATTGTAGTCTCCTTTTGTTTAAGCATAAGACACTGGTATTGGATTTTACTTTCTTGTGCTCCATCTTTATTTCAAATTCAAATCATACTGTGGTTACTCCTTCCGAGAGGGTCCCTAACTGTGAGGTCATTAATTAATGTTTCATTACACAGGACCAGATCTAGGATAGCTTGCTCCCCCGTAGGTTCCATTACATACTGTTCAGGGAACATAACATGGATGTACGGGAAACCAGAGTGAGTGCTAAAGGACAGGATATGCCATGTGAAGATGATTTAGAGTTGGGACTGGGGAGTGTGGCAGTGGCACTGAGAATTTTCAAGTTCATCTGTTGGAAGACGTTTGATAAGGTGCCTCACAAGAGGTTATTACAGAAGGTCAGGGGGCATGGAGTTGGGGGTAGGGTGTTAGCGTGGATAGAGGATTGGCCGTCAAATAGGAGGCAGAGAGTGGGGGTTAATGGGTGCTATTCGGATTGGCGGTTGGTGACTAGTGGAGTGCCCCAGGGGTCGGTGCTGGGGCCTCAGCTATTTACCATTTATATAGATGATCTGGAAGAGGGAACCGAGTGTATGGTGTCAAAATTTGCTGATGACACCAAGATTGGTGGAACGGCAAATTGTGTGGAGGGTGTGGAGAGTCTGCAGAAGGATCTAGATAGGCTGGGCGAATGGGCCAGGAACTGGCAAATGGAATTTAATGTTGGCAAATGTGAGGTTGTCCACTTTGGTAGGAATAATGGTAGGAAGGACTATTACTTACATGACGAAAAACTGCAGCATGCAACGGTACAGAGGGACCTCGGGGTCCTTGTGCATGAGTCGCAAAAACCCAGCCTGCAGGTGCAGGTGGTCAGGAAGGCAAATGGGATGCTGGCCTTCATAGCAAGGGGGATTGAATATAAAAGTAGGGGGGTCTTGCTGCAACTGTATAGGGCACTGGTGAGACCGCAGCTGGAGTACTGTGTGCAGTTTTGGTTGCCGCACTTACGCAAGGATATTTTGGCCTTGGAGGGAGTGCAGAGGGGGTTTACTACGCTGATACCGGAGTTGGGGGGTTGAACTATGAGGAGAGGCTGAATAAACTAGGCTTGTACTCGTTAGAGTTTAGAAGAATGAGGGGAGATCTCATTGAGACATATAAGATGATGAATGGGATAGATAGGATAGAGATGGAGAGGGTTTTCCTGCTCAGAAAGGACAGTAGGACTAGAGGGCACAGCCTCAAGATAAGGGGGGGCGGTTTAGAACGGAGTTGAGGAACTTCTTCACTCAAAGGGTGGTGAATCTCTGGAATTCTCTGCCCGTTGAAGTGGTGGAGGCTGCCTCGCTAAATATATTTAAGACGCGGGTTGATAGGTTTTTGATAGGCAAGGGGATTAAGGGTTATGGGGAGAGGGCGGGAATGTGGAACTGAGACACGACAGATCAGCCATGATCTTATTGAATGGCGGGGCAGGCTCGAGGGGCTAGATGGCCTACTTCTGCTCCCATTTATGTTCTTATGGAAGAATGGGGACCCAATAGAGAGCAGCGAGATTTGGGGTTCTACTGAAACATACTTAATGTATCTGGGGATTACAAGTGGTATTTTGGACATCATAGAATTTGAGGGTGAAAACAGCATGGTGGCACAGTGATTAGCACTACTGCCTCACAGCATCAGGGATCCAGGTTCAATTCTGGCTTCACGTGACTGGCTGGGTGGAGTTTACCCTTTCTCCTCACGTCTGTGTAGATTTCTTCTGGATGCTCCAATTTCCACCAACAATCCAAAGCTGTCGGGTTAGGTTGATTGGCCATGCTAAATTGCCCCATGATGTCAGGGATACTAATGGGTAAGTGCGTGGGGTTGAGGGGAAAGGGCTGGTTGGATTTGTGGTCGGTGCAGACTCAATGAGCCAAAGGGCCCCCTTCTGCACCCCAGGGATTCTATGAAAATGATGGAGATCTTCAGAGAAATTGAGTCCGGCAATGGTGGACGTGTTTGAGATAGGAGGCAGATTGACTCAATGTGAAAGTGATCTTTGTAGATGACTGGATTTAAAAGCACCGTTTGAGCTTGCATGCCACTTGAGCTGCTTTCCCTTTGTTGGCTATAGGATTTTGGATTCAGGGCCCGTATCAGGCCCAAGTCTCTAACACTGAGGAGGACTGCAGGCAGCAGAAATCAGCTCATTGGATTTTAACCTTCCCAGGCAATTTCAGCACTTGTGTGCATCAGGGCCTCCACAGCATTCCATTGCACATCCCCCAATTCAAGTTCCAATTTTGACAATATGATGCAAATTAATTGGATTGGCATCAGTTCTGTGAATCAGAATTGCAAAAAGTTGGTTTTCAGATGCAACAGGAATTAAGGAGGCAAAGTGAATTTTGTCCTTCATTGCTAGAGTTTAAAAACAGGGAGGTTATGTTGCAGCTGTATAAGGTGCTGGTGAGGCCGCATCTAGAGAACTGTGTACAGTTTTGGTCTTCTTACTTGACAAAAGGATATACTGGCATTGGAGGGAGTAAAGAAGAGATTCACAAGGTTGATTCTGGAGTTGAGAAGGTTGGCTTATGAGAGACTAACTAGCCTGGGACTATACTCATCGGAATTTAGAAGAGTTTGGTGTGTGTGCGTGCGTAATTTTATAGAAGCATAAGATTATGAAGGGAATAGATAAGATAGAAGCAGCGAGGATGTTTCCACTGGCGGGTGAAACCAGAACTAGGGAGAAAAGCCTCAAAATAAGGACGAGCAGATTGAGGACTGAGTTGAGGAGGAACTTCTTCATCTAAAGGGTTGTGAATCTTGTGGAATTTCCTGCCCAGTGAAGCAGTTGAGGCTACCTTGTTGAATGCTTTTAAGGCAAAGATTGATAAATTTTTGAAAGTAAAGAAATTGAGTTACAGTGAGTGGGCAGGTAACTGGTGCTGAGTCCATGAATAAGTCAGCCATGATCTTATTGAATAGCAGAGTAGGCTCAAGGGGCCAGATGGCCTAGTCCTGCTCCTAGTTCTTTTGTTCTTATCCTATATTCCACATTCATTGCTGAACTTCTCATTGCTTCTGTATTCTCATCTGGACTCCCTCAAAAAAGATTATTCTCTTCCTGCTTAACTGACAAAAAAAGTGTTTCATTCATTTTCCTCTGGATATCTATTGATGTACAAATGCAAGTTGTTGCAACAAATTAACTAATTAAAACTGATAATTAGCTGGCAGTTATTCAACATCAGTATTAACAATTGCCAGAAATAGAGTGCTCAGATTAATATAGCATCACTGCACATCCTCAGTGCATGTTATGATCAGATTTCTCTTAAAATAGGCAACTGTAGTAGCCAATTCATGCAAGCTTCCACAATGGTAAATCAAGGACCAGTGAATCAGTTTACATGGTATTATTTCAGGGAGATGAATGTTAGCAAGGACAACGGGATAACTCCCCTTCACTTCTTTAAAGAATACTATGGGAGTAATTTTTTTAAAAACAACATCAATACAGACATGAAAATAGGGTCTCAGTTTAACATGTCATCTAGAAGGACAACGGGTCTGGTCCCCCCATGCCAATACTATAATTAAGAAAGCCCACCAATGCCTCTACTTTCTTAGAAGACCAATGAAATTTAGCATGTCAGCTACGACTCTCACCAATTCTTACAGATGCACCATAGAAAGCATTCTTTCTGGTTGTGTCACAGCTTGGTATGGCTCCTGCTCTCTGCCTAAGACCATAAGGAACTACAAAAGGTTGAGAATGTAGCCCAATCCATCACATAAACCAGCCTCCCATCCACTGGTGCTGTCTATACTTCCCACTGCATCTGCAAAGCAGCCAGCATAATTAAGGATCCCACACACAAACATTCTCTTTCACCTTCTTCCTTCAGGAAAAAGATACTAAAGTGTGAGGTCATGTGCTAAGCAACTCAAGAACCGCTTCTTTCCTGCTGCTATCAGATTTTTGAATGGACTTACCTTGCATTAAACCGATCTTCCTCTACATCCTAGGTATGACTGTAACACTACATTCTGCACTCACTTCATTCTCTACAAATGGTTTGTCTGTATAGCGCACAAGAAACAATACTTTTCACTATATGCTAATACATGTGATGATAATAAATCAAACCCAATAAAACTTCTAACAATGCATAGCTTCATAAGTACCAGTATATGTTCGCTGCTCAAGCCCATTACTGGGCTTATAGCACCAGATTTCTGACTCGCATGATCACTTTACCAAAGTCATGATGACAGTTATCAACTGGCCTAAGTTTTCTTTTATTATAGCTTTCAAACTCTGTGATAACTGATTTACAAACAAATAAAATGTTGTTATCACCAATTCTACAAACACCACTAAAAGAAGAAATAGATGTTCAGTGACGAGTTAAGGCTACAATCCTCAAGACTATGAAGTTAGTACTGAATAAACATACCAAAGACAATAAATGGACTTCATTCGATTAGGAGTCACATCGCACATATTGCGAGACTTCCTCATGTATCCAAAAAGCATGATTCCCACCAACCCTCCAAAGACAACACCTTGCATTTCCAATTACAACATCTGAATGCGCAATATCCATGCTGATTAGAACAATAATCCATATTGAGAATCCACAATTAAACTGCTAAATCAAATTACCTGCGCCGTGAAGTGTAGGAAAGCAATAAGAAATTATTACTAACACTACACACATGTGTCTATTATGCAGCCCTGTGCAGATGTCTAAGTGGCAGATGCCAGTTTCAGTTAAGTTAAATCTTTAGGCAGAAGGTATTAAGCAATAAGCCAAATAGAGTGGCAGGGGCTGGTTAGAATTTCAAAAGTTAACAATTGGATGAACCAATATTGTCCACAGGCCAGCGTCTCAGTCTCTACTAACCAGCTTATCATGGCGCTGGAGAAATACTGGAAGCACGGAATATGACTATAGCATACAGAAAAATCTGAAAAGCATTAGCAGCATTTAGGCGCAAAGACGTACACAAAACGTACATACAGATATACCAGGTCACAAAGCTCAGATGTATCTAGGATTGGCTGAATAACTCAAGTGTAACAAGCATTTTATTCATAAACCCGTGTTTATTAAAAGCCTGCAATCAAATATGATCCACTTCATCTTAAAAACAATGATAGAGGTCTAAAATTTGTACATTCCTTTAATCAGAGTATTTTAATGCATTGTTTTAAAAATATTTTACAATTCATGTCGGTAGACGTAATAATTATGGCACTTGAAAATAAACATGCTTTCAGATGTTTTACTATGTGTATAAATAAATTTATTTTTCAAATATTCTCCCTTCACAAATCTTTTCACAGAATTCTATATTTCTAGCGCGTAGAATGCTAAATAAGTTACTGGGGGAATTAGTAGGATATCCTAAATTAGAAGTGCAAGCTAATTTGAACTTCCAAATTTGAGCTAATGCTTTGAGCCCATGGCCTGACATTTATTTGGGCATGGTAAAGTGTTTTCTAACCAAAATGATATGTGGAAAGATCTTCAATACAAGCAGAACAAATCAAATTAAGAACTATAAAAAAAACTGACTTCAGATGTACAAATGACAACATTGTATTTATAAATTTCTAAGCAAAAGTAGTAATCTCTCAGCTGCCACATTCTAGAAAGTGCACAAAATAGTAAAGATAAGCTGTACTCACCACTTTCCACCTTTCCTTTACTAGGAAACTGACTGACAATATGTCAGGCTGCTCACCTCCCCCACTCATATCTGTAGTCCCTTTTGGAATAGCTGCTATGCAATGCATAAGTCAGCCTGGATCTTCAGGGTTCCAAACATAGGTTCCATTTAACCCGCGGCTAGAGAAACAAACCAAAATGCGTTAGCATTTGAACTCAACATTTAATTATTACCTAAATGGATCATACAACAGAAATCTGAAATCATAAATTACAACATCTAACAGGATAGTACTGTGATACGTACAAGGCAAAAATTGCATTGCTTGATCACTAGGAAATAATCTGCAAATTGCACATCAAAGTTTCAAAACAAAATTTAAACCAATAATATAAGAACAGAAAATGCTGGAAATATTCAGCAAGTCAGGCAGCACCTGTAGGAGAGAGAAACAGAGAATCTGATGTTTTGCCTCTGCCAAATATTTCCAGCATTCAGTTTTTATTTGATTTCCAGCAGTGCTTTGTTCTCCTATTGGTATTGTACTCAAGGTTCATGAGATTTATAGTTGGCAAACTAGTTTCAACTAAGCAATGACACCACAATATGGACACTTTAACCTTTCTTATCATAACATATGTAATAGGAGCTAATGCCATCAAATACAATCATGGGTGAACTTGGACTTCAACACCACTTCCCTGTATGCTCCTCATATCCCTCAACTCCCTGGGACACCGAAGATCTGTAAATCTCAGCTGTTACAACCAAAAGTGAGGAAGCGTCAAATGGCTTTCTCCTTTCCCCATTCCTAGTTTGGTGGTAACATGGTGTTCATTTCTGTGATAACTTCAGCCAGGCTAATTAGGTTGGCTTGCTAGAGTATGAACTAGTCTTAACTGATGGTTAAACCAGGGAGCCCCTTACTCCCTATTTAAAGCTGCTTGTCAGACTCCCAGCCTGCATTCAGCTAGAAGCAATTGGAGACCAGGCTGTGCACAGATGTATGGTGTAAATAAAGTAACTTGGTGCTGGGACTTTAACCTCTATGGAGTTATTACAGTGGGACAAGGAAAAAGGAGTGACCTGAAGGAACTTGCTGAATTACCATACATACTGAGGGTAAGCCACTGTTGAGAAAACATGCCACTATTTGGGAAGTTGAACTCTTTTGACCCTGCAGAGAAGGACTTCCAATATGTGGAAAGGATGATGTACTTTTTCCAGGGCAAATGACATAACCTCAGATGAGAAGCAAAGGGCTATCCTGCTGACTGCATGTGGACCAGCAGCTTTTGCGATTGCGCGTAGTTTAACTTTCCCAGAGGCACCGGACACAATGTCCTTGTCAAACTTAATTCAAGAATATCATGACCCAAAGGAGGTATCATTTTTACTCCACATTGGGGGGGGTTGGGGTGTGTGTGTGTGTGTGTGTGTGTGTGTGTGTGTGTGTGTGTGTGTGTGTGTGTGAACCACCAGTTTCCTAACAAGGCTCAGAAGTCTGGCAGAAGTTTGTGAATTCGGGGGGATGGGGGATGCTAAATGAGATGCTGAGACCGGTTGGTGAATGGAATTAACGATATGACTATACAGAAACACCTATTGGCAGAAGCCCAGCTGGACAGTAAACAGGCATTACAGCTGGCTTGTCATTAGAAAAAGCAGCAAGTGGAAGAGTGCATGAGTTCCAAGGTATTCCGATGAAGAAAGAGGCCAACACCAGGGAGACTGGGTTAGAGGACTGCCACTATGGGACAGGCCACTACATAGCAGCCCTCGGAAGGATTTGGATACAAGGAAGCCCAAGTCCACCTATAGAACCACACCTAGACAAGGTCAGGTTAAACCCAGGCTGACAGCAGTTCCTGTAAAGCCCCACCCAACACAACACTGTGCACCTGACACTGGTAACCATAGTAGAGGAAAAGCAAGTCTCCTAAACTAACATGATCGAAAAGAACACGTAGGCCAAGGGACAGGAGAATGCACAACATGGAAGTTCCCCATACCTCTGATGAGGAACAGCTACTGCGCGTAGAGATGACAAAATCGGAACCCATCAAATTGTCAGTGAGGCTGAATGGATGTCGACACAGGCACAGCCATCTTCGTCATGGGGAGACAGGGTTTAACAAGATACGCACTGGACTCCAACCCTTAGTCCTGACCAAAACTTCGGCAAGGCTGAGGAACTAATGCAGGGGAACTACTGAAAGTGATGGGTACAACCCATGTGCCAGTTGCTTAGGTCCCCATTAATGGTCATGGAAAGTTCAGGACTGTGCTTATTAGGGCAAAATTGGCTAAAAGAGATCCAGCTAGATTAGAAAAATATCTTCCAGCTAGAAAATGGTCACCTGAGTGAGGCCCTAAGCAAATATCCAGAAGTTTTTCTGGAAGGTCTAGGGACAAAAGGAGTCAAGACAAAATTGCACGTCGACCCTGAGGCTGTCCCAAAGTTCTGCAAAGTCTGACCGGTACCTTTTGCATTAAGGGAAATCAAATCATTACAGCACAAAGGAATAATAAAACCGGTCCAGTTTGCAGAATGGACACACCCATGGTTCCTACCTTAAAGCCAAATGGCTCAGTGTGTCTTTGCGACAATTTCAAAAGACAATAAATCATTACTCTCAGCTAGAGAAATACCCAATTCCCAGGGTTGAGGACCTGTACGCGAAGTTGCCAGGAGGACTCTTATTCACAAAGCTGGACATGAGCCCTCATACCTGCAACTACGGCTAGACGAGGATTTGCAAAACTTCACCACAATAAATACGCTGAAAGGTCTCTTCCAGTATAAAAGATTGCCCTTCGGGGTTTCATCAGCTTGTGCCATATTCCAAAGGACCATGGAGAGCATCCTACATGGGTTGCCGTTTACCTAGATGATGTCCTCATTATGGGTAAAACAAGGGCGGAAGATCTGCAGCACCTGGAGGAAGCTCTCAGGAGATTTTACAGCAGCGGCAGTGCGTCTGAAAAGGGAGAAATGCATCTTTTTAGCACCACAAGTAACTTATCCTGGGTACAAAGTGGATAAGTCAGGCCTACATCCTCTGGAGGATCCGGTGCGAGCAATTAAATCCACAACCATCCAGGAACTATGGTCATTCTTAGGACTGGTAACATACTACGGGAAATTCATACAAAATAGTGCTTCCATTCTGGATCCCCTCCACCAGTTGCTAAAAAAGGGACAACTTGGGTACGGTCGCCCCACCGGGGCCGTCAAGAAAAATAAACAGCAACTCTCATCCGAAAATGTATTGGCACATTATGACCCCAAGAAGGAATTGGTACTCACCTGTGATGCATCCCCATATGGAGTGGGCACAGTCCTGGCACACACTTGGCAGAACAGACAAGAGCAGCCAATAGTATGCCTTCAGGACCCTGGCAGAGCGAAGATATGCCCAGATTGAAAAGGAAGGACTGTCGGTAATCTTCGCAGTCAAAAGATTACCAGTATTTATGTGGATGAGAATTTACGATCGTAACGGATCATAAACCTTTGCTGGGCCTGGAAGACAAAGCAATGCTGCTGATAGCATCAGCCCGGATACAGCATTGGGCATTATTGCTGGTGGCATATCAGTATCAACTGGAGCACCAACCAGGAACTAGAGTGGCAAATGCTGATGCCTTAAGCCAGCTACCGTTACCAGACACCCCACCACTGGTATCCAGAATAGAGGAGACCATGATGACGTTAAACTTAATGGATACCCTCCCAGTGGACACACAATACATACTAGTGGATGCAGAAAGACCCGTTATTAGCAAAAGGTAAAGTTCAACACACAGTTCAACCCATACTGGAGCATATCATGGCAGAAGACGGGATACTGCTGTGACGAGCACAGGTCATTGTTCCAAGGCAGGGCCATCAGGACATACTGGCTGAACTACACCATGGGCACCTGGAGTATCAAAAATGAAGTTGCTGGTCAGGAGCTACGTCTGGTGGCCAGGTCTGGACACAGACATAATGAAACTGGTGGGACAGTGCCAACAGGGGCAGAAGGCACCACCTGTGTACCCATGGAAATGGCCAGGCAAACCATGGTCGCGAATCCATGTCAATTTTGCAGGCCTGTTTATGGGGTCCACGTTTCTGTTGATAAAGGATGCCCATTCCAAGTGGTTAGACGTCTACAAACTAAACTCGGCAAACACGACAGCAACCGTTGAGAAACTGCGCACCTCGTTTGCAACACACAGGATCCCAGTGGTATTAGTTTCTGATAATGGTTCAGTGTTCAGTCTAGAGTTCACAATTTATTAAATCAAATGGGATCTGGTACATCAAGATGGCACCTTATCACCTGGCATCAAATGGGCTAGCAGAAAGAGCAATCCAGACATTAAAGGCTGGGTTGAAAAAACAGCCAGCAGCCTCATTAGAGATGAAACTCTCAAGGTGGTTACTTGACTATAGGACCATTCCACATGCCACCATGGGAACTGTGCCAGAGTTACTGATGGACAGCCTGTTGTTGCCAAATCTGGGAGGAAAGGTGGAAAGACACCAGGAAGCCTAATGCAGGGGCCATAACAACACTAGCCAAGAGAGGCGCTTTAAAGTGGGCGTGTGAGATTGGGTCAGAAATTATGCAAATGGACCTTCCTGGGAAACCAGAGCAGTTGATTCTAGCAACAGACCAGTATCCTACTGAACATGCACGGAGGAGGCAGTGGTAAGCAAACACCTGAACCAGGTCCGGGCATCAAACTCTACACCCGTTCTGGAGCTGAGTCCACCCTGCAGCCCTAGAGACAAGCAGCGTACCCCTCAAGCTAGTACCACCTCCCCTGCACCCTTGATGGGTTGCTCAGGATCTGAAATGGACCCAGGGGATGAAGCCACAGCAATTCCCCTACCACCTGAAGTGGATGAGGAAACAGACTTTCAGCATTTGTGGCAGAAGAGACGGGTGCCCAACCATTACACACCAATGACATCAGAGGCCAAGTTGGAGGATCCTCACCTGGCACTCAAGTGGAGGAAAAGACCCCTCAGGGAAGCAAACCAATGAGATTCCTCGGACTTGGGGGAAGGAATGTGATGACTTCAACCAGGTTAATGAGGTTGGCTTGCTAGGGTATGAAATTATCGACCCTGATAATCACCTTTTGATCTAATGTTTTAAGTGTCCTTTTGACGTTTTTTTGTTCGTGCTGTCCCCTTCCTTTTGGGGAGCTGCCCCTTTTAATTTGTCCCTAAGTTAATTAGAGTTAGTTTATTTGGTCGGTGTCGAAAGAGCTACCTGATGAGTCCTAATTGATGGTTAAATCAGGGAGCCTCATGCTCTCCACTTAAAGCAGATGTGTCAGATTCCCTGCTTGCATTCAGCAGGGAGCAACTGGAGAGCTGGCTGTGTACAGATGCATGGTGTAAATAAAGTAACTTGGTTCTCTGGAGAGGGGGCATGCGGTGTCCAAGGGCACAGTTGACACCTTCCATGCCCATTGGGCACAGAAGGGCTGGGGTGCATTACAGACCCCAATAATCACATTATGACTTGATGTTTTAATTTTCCTTTGCACTTCTGTTCGGGCTGTTCCCCCTCCTTTTGGGGAGCTGCCCCTTCTACTTTATCCCTGAGTTAAGTTGAGTTGGTTTATTTTGGTTTGCCTAAAAGAGGAATAAAAGTAACATGGTGATGAGACTTTTGCCTCCGTGAAGTTATTACAATTTCAAGTTTCAATATTCTTGCCAATTCTTTAAGTATTTAACTACATAATGCTAGGACCATAAAATATTCAGTTGGACAGGTCTTGCAATTAACACAAAGGCCTTAACCTTAAATCGGCTTTTAAAGAGTCTAGTTCTTAAAAATTCAAGTCCAAGTTTCCAGCCAATGGATTAAAAGAAACTTTGATATAAGCGGTTCTTCATGACACAGCCTTAAATATATTTAATAATGGAATATCCACAACTCTCTGGGATAGAGTATTCCAAAGATTTACAACATTGAGAAGAATTTTTATGCAGCAAAAGGCAAATTTACTTAATTTTACAAAAGCAGCTGATAACAATTCATAACATAACATACAGCCAACTCAAGCACCAGCATAGACTGGCCTCACCATCATCCTGATGTAATCATTGAATCTCTACAAAAGGAGGCCATTTGGCCCACTGAGTCTGCACCAACCACAATGCTACCCAGGCCCTATCCCCATAACCCCACTTACTTACCCTGTTAACCCCCTAAGACTATAGGGCAATTTATCAGGGTCAATTAACCTAATCTGCACATCTTTAGAATGTGGAGGAACTCAGAGCACCAGGGGAAACCACACAGACACGGGGAGAACATGCAAACTCCACAGAGTGACACGGCCAGAACTGTACCCAGGTCCCTGGTGCTGAGAGGTAGCAGTCTCTCTGCCGATGTCACTGTGCCAACCCATCACATATGCAAACAAGGCATACAGAAAAGTCACTCTCTTACACATTTTCCTACAATATCACTATACTCCTCTACGGTTTTCAGATTTTCATTTTCCAATTTTATACTGAAAAGATGTTGAACATGCAAAACAGAATAACACAGCAAAATGCTATTTGCCCAAACGTACAGTTGAATTTATCAATAGCAATGTTACTCAATTTACCCACATACTAGGTCAAAAGAAAAAGATATAATAAAGATCAGAAGCACATCTACTAAGAGCTTGGTACAGGGAAAAGTTAAAAACTAGCTAGCGACCCAAAATATCATTCTAAACTACAGTCTGTGTAAAAATATGATGGGCAGGGATTCAGGAGACCTGACCAACAAAACAGCTTTCTGATACCCTGTTCATCAATGAACAGTACCCAATCACCACCTTGAGAAGGGATTTCTGAAGGTTGCTACTCAAAAATTGCAACATAAACCTTCAAGAGAGTTTGTTTCAAGAAAATACATATTCTTTTCAACTGAGTCATTTTCCAGAACTTTTCAATTCAGATGGCAGTGAGTAACTGGAACACAATTATATGTTGCACAGAAAACAGAGTTAATGAATCAAATATTCAAGTAAATAAATTTAATTGCCTTCTCTCCTTACAAAATAATAGTCCATAATGCCTACCAAAGAGCAAATCTAAAACAGTGAGAACTCAAATGGCTTGGACATCACTCACATATGCTACAAGTCTTTTGCATTGACTTGCTAAGGGTCAATTACAGATTGAAGCACTGCACGAGATTGTAGAGTCAGAGGTTTACAGCACAGAAACAGGCCCTTCAGCCCAACTTGCCCATGCCACCCAGTTTTTACCATTAAGCTAGTCCCAATTGCCCCTTTTTGGCCCATATGCTTCTGTACCCATCTTACCCATGTAACTATCTAAATGCTTTTTAAAAGACAAAATTGTACCCACTTCTACTTTTACCTCTGGCAGCTCATTCCAGTCAGTGCCTTCTGAGTGAAGAAACTGCCCCTCTGGACCCTTTTGTATTTCTCTCCTCTCACCTTAAACCTATGCCCTCTAGTTTTAGACTCCCCTACCTTTGACTATCTACCTAATCTATGCCCCTCATTATTTTATAGACCTCTGTAAGATCACCCCTAAGCCTCCTATGCTCCAGAAAAAAAATGTCCCAGTATATCCTGCCTCCTCTTATAACTCAAACCATCAAGTCCCGGTAGCATCCTAGTAAATCTAGTTGTGAGGAGAATGCAGAGAGATTTCAAGGGATTTGGTCAGGAACATGGCAAATGGAATATAATGTGAAAGGAATGAGTAATCAGAAATGCAGAGTATTTTTCTAAATAGTGACAGATTGGGAAGTGTTGATGTACAAAGGTGTCCATTAGGTGTCTTTGTTCATGTGTCACTGGAAGGCAAATGGTATGTTGCCTTTATTACAAAGGGATTTCAGTACAGCAGTAGTAATACCTTCTTGCAATTTACTGAGTTTTTGTGGGACTGTGCCAGGTGTATTGCATAAAGTTTTGGTGTCCTTACCTCTGGAAGGATGTACTTGTCACAAGAGAGAATGCAACAAATGTTCATCAGACCGATTCCTGGGATGGCAGGATTGTCCTGTGAGAAGAGATTGAGGAGGCAGGGTCTGTATCCTCTAGACTTTAAATGAGAGACAATCTCAGTGAAACAAACAGAATTCTTAGAGGTCAACAAGGTAAATGCAGGAAGGATGTTTCCCCAGACAGGGGGTCGAGAGCCAAGGGGCACAGTCTCAGAAAGAGCAGGACATTTGGACTGAAAAGAAGAATGTTTTCAGTCAGTGTGACGTTACATCTTTAGAAATCTGTACCCCAAAGGGCTGTGGAGGCTCAGTCATTCAAGTATATTCAAGATAGAAATTTCTAGATGATAAAGGCATCAAGGAATATAGAGACAGTGTGGTAAAATAGTTTTTGAGACACAAACTAATTACATGGGGGAGCAGGCTCAAAGAGCCAAATAGCCCACTTCTGTTCCTGTATCTTATGTATTGGATAGGTTGTCTGTACTTAAAAGCTGCTAAGCCAACAGGACCGTATAAGATGCATCCAAGATGGAAGTACTGGTGGAAATTGTGGAGGCTCTGGCCATTATTTTTCAATCTTACTTCAAAAATGTGCAAGGTGCTGGAGGACTAGAGAAATGCAAATGTTATGTTCAAAAAGGGGTCCAAGGATAAGCCTAGCAATTACTTTTGAAGCTTGGTGGTGGGAGGCTTTTAATGATTTGAGACAAAAAATAATGGTCTCTTGGGAAAATGCAGGTTCGTTAGGGAAAGCCTACCAACTTCCATGGATATTTTGATGAGCCAGAAAGGTCGATGAGGGTAGTGATATTGAAAAGGTGTCATGACTTTCCAAAAACCTTTCAATAAAGTGCTACCCGCAATGACTTGTGAGCAAGGTTTCAGCTCATGGAAAAAGCAGCATAGATGTGAGATTGGCTGAGTGACAGGAAAGATTGATTTTCAGACTGGAGAAAGGCTTATAGTAGAGATACCCAAGGGTCAGCGTTTGGACACTAGCTTTTTCGGATATTCATTAATGTTGTTGCACCGGGTGCAATTTGAAAATCTGTAGACAACGTAAAACTTCAAAGTACCGTGAACTGAGTAGGATGGTGCAGAACTTCAAAAGGAGATAGGTGTGGCATGAGGGATTAATTCTAACCATGTAGCATACTAACCATATGCTGGGTACATCAAAGGTGATGCAATATCACATGATTTGTTCTCTCTTCCAACATGCAGCCAGCACCAAAAGATATTTCTCAATAAAGGTTCTGTTCTGCATGTCTCACTATATTGCATAAATATTCTGTATTAGTCTAATCAATATCACAAACATTATAAGAGATTATATCTTTGGCAGCATGGGTGGACAAGTTGCCGATGAAATTTAATGCAGAGTCATATGAAGGACGAACATGGAGAAACAGTATACCAAAGAGTACAATTTTCAAGGGCATGCAAGAGTAGAGGGACCTGGCAATATTTGTCCAGAAATAATTGAAGGTGGAAGGGTAGATCGAAAGAGCAATTGATCAAGTGTATGGCATCCTAGGTGTTATAATTAGGGACAGAGTACAAAAGCAAGTTAGTTATTATAAATCTGTATAAAATATTGGACCGGCCTCAACTGGAATATTGTGCACCATAATTTAGGAAGGGTACAAAAGCATGAGAGTCTTATACAAGTCACAGGTTACGTGCAGTTGTACACCAATTTATACAGCACCTATAACATGAAAGATCTCAAAGCACTTCACAGGAACATTATAAAACATGATACGGAGCCATACAGAAAAGATATTAGACCAGATGAGAGGTTTTAAGACATGTACAAAAGGAGGAAAACAACGTAGAGAGGCAGAGAGATATAGGAGGGAATTTCAGAAGGAACAGCCACCAAAAGTAGAAAAAAGGAGAAAAACACCAAAGTTTTCCCTTCAACAAAACTTGCCCAATAAGTTCAATAAAAGAGAAATATACAACGGAGTTCTAAACTGAGTTGCAATGTCCCAAGTGGTCAGTCTTAGAAAGAATTAAAAAGCAAAAAGGATTCCTTCATAACTCTGAGGACACCATGGAATCAGTGCAAGTAGTTCTGTCTTAACATCATTGATTTTCTACCCAAAGAACCACTAAGTCTTCAACTGGTTATGAAAATGGGAGAGTAACCTTGGACAAGGAGCTGCACGTACACTCATATGACAGTTAGCTTCTACATTAAAAGAGACAAAGGCAAATAAACCCATCACATTACTATCTTTCCTCAGTTCTGATGAAGGGTCATCGACCTGAATCATCATCTCACCTCTCACAGGTGCTGTCTGATTTGAGTATTCCCAGCATGTTGTTTTCATTTCAGATTTCTGACATCTACAGTACTTTGCTCTTGTTCAAAAGATAATACACCAAAAACAATGAGCAGCAAGCAATCCTTGGCTTATGAGGAGAGACAGAGTAGACTGCAACTAAACCCAGTGAAACAGTTGAGGCTACCTCATTGAATGTTAAGGCAAAGATAGATAGATTTTTGAACAGTAAATTAATAAATCTCATCTTTATCCTTGAACAAGTGGGAACAGTTTCTCTTATCTATTCTGCCCAGCCCCCTCATGATTCTGAGCATCTTCATCAAATCTTCTCTCAGCCACCTTCTCTCTGTGGCGACTAGTCCCAACCTCTCCAACATATCCTCATGACTGAAGTTTTTTATCCTCGGAGCCATTCTTGTAAAAATGTTATACTGCCAATGTTTACCAGTAGTACTATACCAGGTATGCCTATAAGTGAAACCATGATTGGGAATTACAATGGCAAGAGACCTATCTTGTAACATTAGTTACATATAGTGCAACATATAGTTGCACTACAACTCTAATCTTTCTTTAAAGTCAACAACTGTGCCGGCATTCAGCTTTATAACACTTTCACTAGGTGTAGATATAAATGTACTATGCAATAATTATCACCACAAAATAGTGATGATGCTAGTCTCACTCTGTCAATCATGGGCAAGGCCCTCTCTGATCGCTTCCTTGCATCATTCTCCACCCACATCCCCTTCCACACCCTGACCTTAACTCCTACCGAATTCATTTACAACGGCACTTTCAAAAATCCTTTCACCCTCCATTTGCCACAATATTACTACAACTTCTGCTGCTTTGCTCAACTGTGCCCTCTTCTCAACTTTTGAAGCCCTCATTGCCAACTAAATTATTACTGTCTCTCTCACCCTGGCCATTTCCCCAGCATGGCCCTCATTCCCACTCCCTTAAGTCCAAGGAACAGACTTGAAAGGAGACTGCAGAACACTGATTTGGCCATCCTGTGCCAGATCAGGTGGACCACATGAAGCACTACTGGGCCTTGTCCATCTCAGTTAAAATTGCCTGCTTATTCCAAATTCTTTTCTCCACTGCAAATCTTCTTAAGCCATTCATATTTCCTCCACCTTATCAATAATTTTTCACAGGGAGCTCACGATCATTTTTGTTACTAAGATCTAGACCATCCCTAATATCTGCTGCATCTGCCACATCCCTCCCTTCCCAGAGCCCACCGAGCCCAAATTCCTTTAAAGTTCTGAACTGTAACATCCCTGAAGTTGCATCTTCATCTCAATTCCTTGAAGATGTTGCAACCTCCCAAATCCGTTCCCATTTTTCTCCCAAGTCCATTCTTGAATCCCTCCATTACAGGTTTCTTTCCTTGCCATGGTACCAAAAGAATGCCAAAGTCACAAATTACTTCCTGTGCAACAGTGACAAAGGTCAACATTCCCTCCTTGTCCCCTTCATCCACCTGCAGCCTTTCATACAATTTACCACAGCATTCCCCGCCAACACCTCCTGAGTGGATTACTGTTGCCTGGTTCCATTCTTATCTAAATCAGAGCCAGAGTATTATTTGATTGTTTGCAACTTGAGCCAATTTTGATCCCAAGATGAGCTTCTGACCTCATATTCGTGCCTCTATTTCCACCTCCATAACATTGTCTGATTTGCCTCTGTCTCAGCTCATCCGCTGCGGAACGCTCAATCGTGCCTTCACATCCTCTAGACGTGACTATTCCAACACACGCCTGGTTGGCTGGAATCATACATTCCATCCTCCATAAACTTCAGATCATACAAAAAAATCCTGCTGTCTGTCTTAATTTGCACTATTCTGTCATCCCTCCCACCTCTAATGTCCTCTGAGATATCTGTACTGAGCTAAATCCACCCTCTTGAGCATCTGATATTAACTGCTCCAGCACAAATTGCTGCTCTTTCAGATACCTGGCCCAAGCTCTGGAATTTCCTTCCTATCTTACTTTTCTCCTTTAAGACAATCCCTTAAAGATTATCCACTCAATCAAGTGTTTGGTCATCTGCCCTGATAATCGCCTTCAGTGGTTTAGCACATATTGTTTTACAATGTTCCTGAGAACAGAACAAGGGGGAGGGAAGAATTACATTAAAGGTGCTATTTACGCTGCTGTGGCTGTAGCCAGTTTTACTGAAGAAATAATATAACAAATGGGAGGGATAGGCCAGCCGAGCGTCAATGCCATTCAATAAAATCATAGTAATGCTCTACTTCTTACACCTTCCTACATTATAGCCATTCCTCTCAATTCCAATATTCAAAAATACAATGATCATTGAGTTGAATACACATTGAACATCCTCAGCTCTCTTAAGCAGAGAACTCCAAAGGTTCGCAATCATTGCGAGAAAAAAAAATCCCTCATTTCAGTTCCAAATGGCTGACTCTTTATTCTGAGACTTCTACTGCATGCTGGACACCCAGCTATGACTATAACACTATTCTGCACCCTATCCTTTCCTTCTCCCCTATATACTCTATGAACAGTATGTTTTGCCTGTATAGAACAATATTTTTCACTGTATCCCAATACATGTGACAATTATAAATCAAATCTTAGCCTGGGAAAACATCTCATTAGTGTAGATACTATCAAGCCCAATAATTTTACCTTTCAATCAGATCACCTCTCTTTCTCAATTCTAGGGAATATTGGCTTAGTCTACTCACTTTCTCTTTAGAACAATCCCCTCGTTCCAAGAAGCATTGTACCTTGCCTCAATGTACTCCTGTCTAAAACAAGTGTATCACCCCTTGCTTCCTTGGATAAGGAGACAAAAATTCCTGTGGTGGTCTCACAATTGGTCTAAGGTTTCTTTACAACTACACTCCGATCTCTTAGTAAAGCTTACCATACCATTTGCTTTCCTAATTGCTTACTGTGCTTGCATGCTAACTTTCTGCAAGTCCTTGATAAAGACACCCAGGTCTCTGAATACTAACATTTTCCAGCCTCCTGCTGCTTAAAAAATTCTGGGGTTTGTTTCCCCTAGTTAAATGGATAACTTCACATTGCTCCACATCATATTCCATCTGCCAAGTTCATACGCAGCCTGTTGAATCCTTTTGCAGCCTCTTTGCATCTTCCTCACAGGTTACTTTTCTAAGCCTTTTATCAGTAACCTTTTCTTCATTACACTCAGAATCCCTTCGTCGAAGTTGTTGATATATCCCCACTGGTTACAGTCTGAGAAAGGCCACTCAGTATGGTCTTTATGGATGGAATGTATCATTCCCACTCAGTTTTCAATCTGTCAACCAATTCTTAATCCATGCTAATATATTACTCAATCTTATGAGCTCTTATTTTGTGTATTAACCTTGAGTGTCCTCAGCATGTACCACATAGAAACTCCTACGCTCCAATCAATTCTAGTTCATTGCTTCCCAAATTGCCATACATTTATCTGTATAAATAATATGAAATCAAGTGTTTTATACATAGAATACAGAAATATGTATTTAAAATGGTAAATCACATTTGCACAAATTAGTAAAGTTAATCTGTTTCTTCTAATTCCACTTCAAATGAATCTTTTGGCATCTCCATGTTTAGTACCAGGGAGAACAAATAGTAACTTCATAAACATACATACTTATAAAACACACTTTCTGTGGTAACGCAATTCCCTAGTATTAGTATTCCCTAGTATTAACCAACCAGTCAGTCAACTGAAACATCATCTGTCCTTTGTGAATCATACAATAATGAGTAAAGGCATTTAATACAACTTCATAAATAGAGGCTGTGTAAAGAAAAGCTGCAGGGACAGAAAAATTAAAATGGGGTTTAAAACAATAAAAAGAGAGATGATATAGTAATTTTTCCACCTTGACAATGCTCTTCCACCCACTGAAGATGATGGCTTCCTTGCCAGGATGCTGTTCCACAGGCATCCAGTGCTTCACCAGAGTGGCCATTATTCAGCAGCGAGCTTTGCAGCGTCAGCAAGCTATTCAGCTGCAGGGATATCACAGACAAGTTTGATTATGTCCTCACCTGATGTGCAAACATACATAGCAAGCAGAAATTACTGCATAGCTAAGGGACCAGTAAACCTAGGTGACTTTCCTCCACACTAAACCAGGGGCATTGACAGCATTTGTGACGCCCCATACGAACACGTCCATTGAAATTAAATTACTTGGGACTTCTTTTTCTATGTGGCTCAGACACTCCATGAATAAATTCTCATGAGCCATCCAGAAATCCTGATACAGATTGCATTTAATCAATGTTTTGTATGACACTGCCTAAAGGTTAACAGTTAGGGGCAACTGAAATCTGGGAAAATGTCAGCAAATCCTTCAAGGAAGTTTTGATGAGAGCTATAGTATGTCCACAGGGAATCTGCAGATCATTCTACCCACCTGCTCATCAATAAAAAGCTCCATGAACACATTCTATTCTAATACAATCAGGATTCATTAATTAAAGAAAACCCAGAACTCTAAAGACGCATCATTCACTTGATCAAACAATACCAATTTAAACTTTGAGAAACACAAATCAAAAAACACTTCAAACAGCATGCAAATCAAGATAGCAAATCAAAATTATCTGGTTTCAATCAAATTATGGCAATAACTAATTTGGTATTACTATATGAAACATACAATACCATTTCAATTACTAGTGTGCAGAGAGGACATTCAGCTATTATTAGTAATTTAACTTAGTTTATTGGTTCAAGTGAAATTAAAGATAATATTCAAAACTGTACTGATGAGCTGATGAAAACTTCTAATGAGACTTCAACTAAGCACTGTGGGGTATCTCACTCCAGGAAGGGTACTGAAGCTTTGGAGATGGTGCAGCAGAGATTCAGTAGGTTGCTGCTTGGTACAATGAAAGGATTTGAAAAATTGAATTTTTTTTCAAATCAAAACATACTGATTGAGTCATTTTGATAGGGATGGTTTAAAATTATGAAATGAAGGTAGATGGTAGAAAGGAGGTGTCAAGCTTCAATGCAGCTATGGGTCAAGAATGAGAGGTCTCAGAGACAAGACTCAATGCAAGAAATTTAGAATAGAAAATAGGAGAAGGTTGTTACAGCGTTGAGATTCCCAGGGTTGGTGGTTATAGATAGATGATGGGACAGAACATATAAAAATACTGTTGAAGCTTTTTCTAGGGTGGACTAAATGAAATGGTCTGTTTCCATGTGTATTTTTTTGTCTGTGGGACTAGCTATTTATAAACTAGGATACTGGATGATGTTCGAGTGGCCTTCTCTTGAAGATAGTAACCCTAAGGTGCAGTTCCTTAGGCATCAGCAGCCACCTTGTGACTTGCTCAATTGGCCATTTTTAATTAAAACTAGAAATGAATGGCTATTTCGACAAAGCATAAAATGTAGCACAATCTGATCCTTACCAGACATGCATACATTTACTTTTCATCACTGCTCATTGGATGACTTATTTTGATTCCTTTTAAATGATCAAGTTATGGGCTATATTTTCACTGTCTTCGTAAAATTAGTTTGAACTGAATCTATAAACTTACGCATTTGCTATATTCTAAGATGTGCTGAATAAAATGGATGTCACGTGAAATTTTGTCAAATGTTCAGATGAGATTAAAAGGTGAAACCCTTCAATTAAAGTGTAATGATTTTTAATGCACCTTGCCAGCAAGTGGCATAACACAGCTTTAAATCTGTGAGGTAATGTATTTTGGAAGGTCTAATACAGATGGGAAGGGCAGGGCCCTTAAGAATATTGGTAGGCAGAGGGATCAGGGTGTACAGGTCACTGAAAGTGGCAACACAGGTGCAGAAGGCATGTGGCATGTTTGCCTTCATCAACCGGGTCGTTGAGTTTAAAAATTGGCAAGTTATGTTGCAGCTTTACAGAACCTCAGTTAGGCCACAATTAGAATGTAGTGTTCAATTCTGGTCATCACACTACCAGAATGATGCGAAGGCTTTAGAGAGAGGGTACAGAAAAGATTTACCAGGATGTTGCCTGGTATGGAGGGCATTAGTATGGGAAGTGGTTGGAGAAAGTTGGTTCGTTCTCACTGGAACGATGGAGGTTGAGAGGCAACTTGATAGAAGTTTACAAGGGATTATAAGGGGGCATGGACAGAGTGGATAGTCAGAAACTTTTTCCCAGGATGGAAGAGTCACTTACTGGGAGGCATAAGTTTAAGTTGCAAGTATGAGCAATTTTTTTTTTCTTTTACACAGCGGGTGGTGGGTGCCTGGAACTCGCTGCCAGAGGAGATAGTGGAAACAGATATGATAGTGACTTTTAAAGGGGTGTCTTAAGAAATATATGAATATGATAGAAATGGAGGGATATGCTCCCTGGAAGGGCAGAGGGTTTTAGTTCAGTTGGGCAGCATGGTCGATGCAGGCTTGAAGGGCTGAAGGGCCAGCTCCTGTGCTGTAATTTTCCTTGTTTTATCTCAAGAACAGGTCCTGCAGGCAGATTTCAGGGAGCTCAGCACAACCTGATAAAAGATGCACTTGAGAAGTGAAGGATGTGAATTGTGAAAGCATTGGCCATATTCTTCCAAAACCTCTTAGATATTAGGGGGGGGGTGGTGAGAGAAGACTGGAAAATTTCTCAAATCCCTGAGCTGGCTCAAGGGACCAAATGGTCTAATTCTTGTATCAATGTTGTTTGTCACTGTCCCTTTTTTTAAAAAAAGTTGACAGAGTGAAAGTAAAAGCTAGTGCTAGGAAAGCCTGTCCCTTTTTAGACAAGAGAGATGAAAACTGGAGTTTCCCAAGGCTTTGCTACTAGGATCACTTTGGAACACAGACCCCTTAAAATGTGCATAAATTGTTGAAGGTGGCAGTGTAGGCTAAGAAAATCATTTATTAAAATGAAGCATAATGGATCTGAGCTTTATAAAGAGCGGTGTAGAGTACAAAGGAAAGGAGATTATGCTAAAACACTGATTCTGCCTCAGTTGAAAGGTGTGTCCAATTTTAGGCACCACACTAAGAAGGATGTGAAGATTTTAGAAAAGGTGAAAAGAGAGTTGTGTGGATGGATTGTAGTAACTGTGGTTAGTCTCCTTAGAAGAGAAGGCCAAAAGGAGACTTGATAAAGATAGTCAAAATCCTGAGGGCTCGAGACAGATTAAACAGAAAGAAACTGTTCTCATGGCCAAAGGGTCGAGAATTAAGGACACTGGTTTAAAGTGATTGGTTCTTCGGAGGATAACTTTCTTTTACATAGTCATTAGTTATGATCTGGAATGCATTGCCTGTGTGTGTGGTGGGAATACATTCAATCTGGGCTTTCAAAGAGAAATTGGATGAGAGAATTTGCAAGGCTGTGGAGAAAGAGCGAGCAAGTGGAACCAGCAGTTAGTCTGGAGAGGCAGACCAAATGTCCTCCTCCTGTGCTGTAATTATTCTATGGGACTTCCTCATTAGACAGGGGAGCAAAATAAGACCATCAATCTGAACTGTCTCAGATAACACCTAATAGTTTATGAAAAGTCACCACAGTTGAAGTCTTGGGAACAGACAGACTGTCTGCTCAAACACAAAGATAAACAGAGAGAAAAAATTTAAGTCACCCACTCAAATCCATGGCGGTGGGGGGGATATCAATTTATTAAACCCAATGTCAATAGATGCAAGACAGTTAGTGGCATAGTAACAGCAAATTAAACAAAAAAGGGCTTTCATCTGGGCACATTTCCCACAAGAAAGGAACTAATTGTTTAGCTGTGAATATTTGTTCTTTCCCCCTCCCCCACATTTCAGCTTTTCTATGCTATGAAAGTGGCTTGCAGAACATGAAGTACATTACTTTGTTTTAATTGGAATTAGGTCATGGAAATTGGAATATTACCAAAAAGAAATCAAGTAATTTGATGTCAAGTATTAAACAATCCTGACTGTCTAATGGCACTCAGATCTTCTGAAGCAAATCATCCCTCAGGTTATCTACACACTTGTAGAGGTGAAGTCCTTTACTTCAACACCAGAAATGGGGAACTGAGGCCATCAGACAAGTCTCAAGACAACAGATTGCACTGATAGTAAAATACTGTCTCTCCAACCAACCCCGCCCCCCACCCCCCAGCCCATTTAGAGATATGAGGGAACTGCTCTTAATGTTTTGAGTTTTTGCATCTGCATTAAATTTAAAATCATTGTCCATGTTTTCACATTCCAGAATGATCTTGCCTCAACATTATCTCTATAACTTCTTTCGGTCTTAAATCCTCACCAGTTCTCATGACACTGACCATTTGTTTATTCCCCCTCACTCCCAACTGGTTTATAGTTAATAACAGGGTCAAGCAAGTTTGCAATCTATTAAATTTCTTTCTACATATCTTGACCATTGTTCTTGTATGTACGTGAGTTGCATCTTAATTTACATTAAAGACACTACTACCATTAGTTACAACAAAAAGGGAATTCAAAATTAACTGGTTAGCCGTAGATCCTTTATCAGAAATTATCACAACCACTCTTAAACTACAACAGGACGGTGGCACATTGGTTATAGCATTGCTGCCTCAGTGCCAGAGACCCAGATTTGATTCTGGCCTTGGATAATTGTGTGGAGTTTGCATGTTCTCCCCATGTCTGCATGGGTTTCCTCCAGTTTCCTCCGACAGTCCAAAGATGTGCAGGTTAGGTGGATTGGTCATGCTAAATTGTCCCTTGGTATCCCAAGATGTTCAGGTTAGATGGATTAGCCATGGTGAATGTGCAGGGTATTGGGATAGGGCAGGGAGAGGGCCTGGGTAAGGTACTCTGATGTGGAGATGCCAGTGTTAGACTGGGGTAAACACAATAAGTCTCACTGGACCAGGTTAAAGTCCAACCAGTTTATTTGATAGTAAACCCACAAGCTTTCGGAACTTGTTCCTTCGTCAGGTGTGTGAAAGGTTCTAATCAGGGAAGGGCATATAGAGGCACACAGTTTACTGTAAAGCTTGTGAGTTTACTATCAAATAAATTGGTTGGACTTTAACCTGGTGTTGAGAGACTTCTTACTCGGTACTCTGTATCAGTGTGGGTGCAGACTCAAATGGGCTGAACGGCTTTCTTCTGCACTGTAGGGATTCTATGAAAGTGGGATTTAACGAGTATTTGAAAAGAGCTATGCAAAAATGGTAGCAGGAAAAAGGCAGCAATGAGATTCAGAATTGATAAATCCAATTAAAGAACCATAGTTGGAAAAGCCTGGTAAGCTTAAAAAGCCTCTTTTTGTGCTATTTTTGAATATTGAACTTGCAACACAAATAAATTCTTCATAATGCTAGACATGGCTCAGTAGTAACATGCTCAGCTAAGAGTCACTCAAAGAGTCTTCACTCAAAGGGTGGTGAATCTCTGGAATTCTCTGCCCATTGAAGTGGTGGAGGGTGCCTCGCTAAATATTTTTAAGACGCGGGTTGATAGGCAAGGGGATTAAGGGTTATGGGGAGAGGGTGGGAATGTGGAACTGAGACACGACAGATCAGCCACGATCTTATTGAATGGCAGGGCAGGCTCGAGGGGCTAGATGGCCTACTCCTGCTCCTATTTCTTATGTTCTTATGAGTCTTGAGCTTATCCAGGCCAACACTTTAGGGTTGTCATTTGAGTAAGATGTTAAACCAAGGCACCCTCCCTACAGACAGATGGACAGAAAAGATACCATGGCACTATTTTGAAGAGGCAAGGAGTTCTCCCTGTGTCTTGGCTAATATTTATTTGTCCACGAACACTTAAACCAAATTATATGATCATTATCTCATGACTGTGCACGGGAACAACAGATTGCACTGATTTTGTTTTGGGTTGTTTAACGTTGTCATAGGCACTAAAAAAATGCAAGACAAGACATACAAAGCAATAGGAATATCCATGACTATCTGCAAATATTACCATCCTGTTGAAGACACTTATGAATGAGAAAGAAAGTGAGAAAGAACAAGGCAACAGCAAGTCACATACAGCAAGAGTCTGAAAACAACCAGCACCCACAGATGCCAAGTCTGAACTCTTCATTTACAAAATTGAGTGGTAGATCATGAGAAAACTGCTAACTAAAATCTAGGAATTCAGATATAGAACCTTCAATTAATATTCATGGAGAAAAAAAGTCAGCCACTTTTGTGCATCAATGTTGGTCCCCAGCCCATTTGAACAGGGAGGATTAGCAATAGGGAGGACAACTGATTATAATTTTACAGTATGCCATGCAAGCAACAAACAAGGATGGCCAAGGGTTACCATTTAGTCGGTGTGGCTAGCTAAAGTCCAAAGGAAGGATTGATAACTTTCAAAATAATAAGTCTAAATGTCAGTAGGCTACTAGGGAGAAGCAGTGAAGTAACTGACCCCAATTAGAAAAGAAATACAAATCATGAGTCTCCAGGAAACAAAGTGGAAGGAGAGAAAAGCAAGAGAAATGGGGATTTGATACAAAGTGGATGACAGAAGAAACAGTGTTAGGAGTAGTATTCTGTGAAGAAATGAAGATTAAGGTACCAGTAGTGGATAGAATAAGGTAGAGTTTGAAATTGTCCCACTTTTGCTCTCAATGTGTTTTGCATCACAGACTAGGTGTGACCAGAGGAGAAAGAAGAATTCTGGGAACAAATGAACAACTCAATTCAACCAACACCAAGAAGTGATAGGCTAGTGGTCGAATTTCACCTAAATAGGCAAATGGAGAGAAAGGTTATCAATAATGGGCATGGTTTTGCAGAAGCAAATAAAAGGAGCAACGGTCCTGGAATTTCTGCATCATACCAATTGACAATTCTAAATGCCTGATACCAAAAATACATACATCACCTTATAACCTAGAGAAACACAGCTGGACTATATTATGGTTAGGAGAAAATGTACAAAAGAAGCAAAGAATTGCATAATCTTCCCAGCAAAGGACATCCAATCCAGAGTTCAACAAAGGCAGAACAATGAAAGGGAGGCGATGCCCTGGTGGTATTATGACTGACTATTAATCCAGAAAACTCAGCTAATGTTCTGGGGACCCAGATTCGAATTGGTGGGCAGTATGGAAGCATAAGTTGTTAGCACTGCTGCTTCACAGCTCCAGGGATGAGTTCGATTCCCATCTTGGGTCACTGTCTGTGGAGTCTGCACACTCTCCTCGTGTTTGCATGGGTTTCCTCTGGGTGTCCGGTTTCCTCCTACAGTCCAAAGACGTGTGGGTTAGGTTGATTGGTCATGCTAAAATAGCCCTTTAATGCCCTGATATGCAAAAGGTTAGGAAGGATTGGTGGGTAATATGTTGGGAAATGGGGTTAAGGCCTGGATGGGATCATGGTTGGTGCAGACTCGATGGGCCAAAATGGCCTCTTTCTGCACTGTAGGGTTTCCATGATTCTGTGGATCCCACCATGGCAGATGGTGGAATTTGAATTCAATTAAAAAAAATCTGGAAATAAGAATCTACTAATGACCAAGAAACCAATGATGATTACTGGAAAAACCCATCTGGTTCACTCATGTCCTTTAGGGAAGGAAATCTGCCATTCTTATCTGGTCTGGTCTACATGCAACTCCACAGCCACAACAATGTGGCTGACCCTCAACTACCCTCAGGTAACAAGGGATGGTCAACAAATGCTGGCCAGCCAGCAACACCCACAAATGAATAAAAAACAGAAAACCAGCAGGACAAAACAGGTAGTGAAAGAGGATATCTTTTATCTTCTGCAGATAAAAGAGGAATTCTGAGAGTAGTATACAAACAGCTAAGAGAAATCAGATTTATGACAGACACTATAGAAAACTGGTAGATTTCAGTGGCAGACTCTGAGGAAAACTGGTGAAATGCAGGAAAGATCACAAGGACAAAGGCTGGAAAAAACTTGACAGAAAACATCACATGCAGTCAAAGGGAAAGAAGGAACTGTTAAGACTGCAAACAGTCCAGGCTCAAAGAAGACAAACAATACAAAAAGGAATGCAAAAGGAAGTGAGTGCCAGAGAAATATCCCTGGCCATGGAAGAATATGAAAGTCTGGATACCAAAGAGGGATAAAATAATCTTCCAAGACAAGCTCGAGCTGGATTCAGAAAAACGTGAGAAATGCAGGCACAATGGATAAAATGGGCTAATACCCACAGATGTAAGATGAAACTGTTCATTTTCAAGATGAAATTGAGTGGTAGATCAATGACAAACTGCTATCGGAAACAAAGTCAGATATAGATTTAATGTTTATGGGGGGAAAATTCCAGCCACTAGATGCAGGAAAGCCAATATTTGATCAGTGTCAGTCCCAGATAAATGCAGAGAGAGCAAACAGACAGGCATTGAGTTGTAAAACTACTCAAATGCAAATCATGGTTGTAACGAATGGAGATAACACCCATGCTAAGGCACAAGAGACATGCTCGAACTCTGAGGAACAGGTAAGGATTACTGTCTGGAAGACGAGGGAGGCGAAAGGAAGAAGTGTGAAGCAAAGACAAGAAGTTGACCAATACAACATGAAGACTGCACCGAGTTACAGAACAGGAAGCAGTGGCATCGAGTCCCTTCCTCATCATTGTTAAGAATGTTTGAACTAAGCTATTTAGTGGAGATGTGGGAAACATGACCAAGTGTCTGGAGAACTAGAAAATAAGGGTATGGAGATCAGTAGAAGAAATAACATATGGACTGTCACTGAGCCTAGGGAAGATCATTAGAGTGAAGGTGCAAATATTATGTCTGAAGACCTGGAGAAAGGGAGTAATTTCAAGTCCCTGGGATCAGGCACTTGAAAAATGTGGAAATGCAGGCAGTCAAGTGACCCATGGGTATTGGCTGTTTTCGGTCACAGGTTCACAAAACAACTAATACCCATAGATGCAAATATGGAAATTGTCATTTAATTTTTTTTAAATAAGCTCAAGACTCATAAGAACATAAGAAATAGGAGCAGGAGCAGGAGTAGGCCATCTAGCCCCTCGATATTTATATTTATATTTGATATTTGAAATTGGAAAAAATATCATGGGGGTAAAGTACTGCTAAACAAAGTAAACACAGAAACTAGAAGCAGGAGTAGGCCATTCAGCCTTTTGAGCCTACTCTGTTATTCGTCTTGATCATGGCTGATCGTCAAATTTAATATCCTGATCACACCTTCCTCCTATTTCCCTTGATCCCTTTAGCCTTAAGAGCTATATTTAATTTCTTCTTAAAAATCAGACAACATTTTTGCCTTAGCTACATTCTGTCTAGTGAATTTTTTACATTCACCATCCTCTCGTGAAGAAATTTCTCCTCACCTCAGTTGTAAAAGGTCTGCCCCTTATCCTCTGTTGCGAAGTTGGGTAGTGTAATTGTAGATTGTAGAATTTGGTGCAAGAATGGCAAAATTGTAAAATGCTAGGGGGGAAAGCATTGCATGGTCCCTTTAAGAGGTGGTGTTTTTTTCTGTGTTTAGAGGGTTAAGAATAAAATGCAATTTCACAGGGAGCCCCAAACTGAAACATTTGTATCAAAAGGCCCAGCAGCAGTTTTTACCAAGACAACAGACTTTTGAATTTAACCAATTTGAATCAGGCACTTAGATTCCAAGAACCTGATGGTTTTGACAATCTACAACCAATCTTATTGTGGGAAACATTACTATGTCATCACAGGTATAAAAGAAGTGTGCATCCCTGGCTCTCATAGCTTCATCTATGTCTTACAGAAAGCATCATCTAGATAGCAAAGGTACCAAAGAAGAAAGAAGTGTCAGACAGAAGAACAGGCCCAGAATATTCCGGAAGAGAAAAAAACCTGGTTGTAATTTAGTGACTAAATTTTACGTTAATGAGTGGCAATTGTATTCATTTGAACATCATACTATTAGAATCATGTTTGATTTGGGAACAGTTAATAGTTTGAAGGGTTTAATTCAGTTTAATAGTTTAGTTAATTTGTTCAGTCAATTAGATAAATAAATTATTACGTGTTGATTTTAGAGCAAGTGTCAGGGATTTATTTTGTATTTAACCAATAGAAGTTGCTGAAGAGCAGGTCACACCACTTCACACACTTTTTACAGACTATAAGGTGAGGTACTCCTCTTTGGGTGTTAGTTCTCAGAGAGGGAAAAAAAAAATCAACCTCTGTTTTACAACATCCTCAAACTATGACTCCTAGTTCTGGATACTCCCATCACTGGGGGCATTCTTTCTGAAATTACCCTGTCTGACCCTGTTAGAATTTTATAGGTTTCTATGAGTAACTAAAAGTAAAGAACTACAAGACAGCTGTAAGGCCAGCCTTGTGTAGAAACTTAGAATCAAGAAGGGAAGAATAATGATTGAACGTGAATGAGAATTGGATGTTGAGATTTAATGAGAAACTACAAAATTAGAAACAAGTACATGAGGTAGGTGATCAGTGAAGATTGTGGAAGCATCGAATAGCCAAGAGGAGACTGAACTTATGTTCAGATTTTGCAGAGGGGAAATGTGGTGATGAGAGTGATGGAGATGGGACTGCCAGGAAAAAAAGGCTCAAAAACAAGGACGTAGTGGCAAGGGAATGAACTGCAGCAGGATTGAATGAATGGGTGACTAACAGGAGATAGAGGAAGGGTGGTCAAACAGCTTTGCAGTGACCCCAAGTAAAATGGGAGAAGCTGAAAGAACAATTAACATTCATGTTCAGCAACACTTCAATCCACTAAATTGATTCTTCCCAGAGGTTAAATTGAAATTGTTGCTGCTTTTTTCTCCCCCCAATGGTACACAATAATCAACTTTATCTGCCACTATGTTTAGTTCAAATAAATTATTCCTCAACTGTACAAAAGGGAATTTATTTTCCCTGCAGTTTGATCTGTCCAACCCACATGGGAATGAATATTCAGAGGATTCCAACGCAGGTTTCAGAAACAGCATCATTCACTACTAAATTGCAGTTCAAAGTATCCATAGTAAGATGGCTATAAGTTGGTAGACTTTGGCTTTCACGTTAAAAATACATGCAACTAAGAACAATCTGCACATTACAGCTGACTATATTGCAAACAAGTGGAAACTGGAATAATTTGACATTACGATCAGATTTCTAGCACACTATACAACGTACAATTTAACAATATGCAAAGTCTCAAAAGTCAAAACGCTGGCTCAGATTTTGCAGTAGAAAGTCTGACAATACCAGGTTCAAGTCCAACTGATTTATTTGATAGTAAACTCACTAGCTTTCGAGGGGTTTCCCTCTTCTTCAGGTGAATGAAGAGTTCTGGCCTCAGACAGAGCATGGTTTTGTCAAGGGCAGGTCGTGCCTTACGAGCCTAGTTGAGTTCTTCGAAAATGTGACTGAACACATTGACAAAGGAAGTGCAGTGGACGTGGTGTACGTGGACTTCAGCAAGGCATTTGATAAGGTCCCCCACGCAAGACTTCTTGAGAAGGTGAGAGGGCATGGGATCCAAGGGCCTTTGGCCTTGTGGATCCAGAACTGGCTTGCCTGCAGAAGGCAGAGAGTGGTTGTGGATGGGTCTTTTTCTGAATGGAGGTCAGTCACCAGTGGAGTGCCCCAGGGATCTGTTCTAGGACCCCTGCTGTTTGTCATTTTCATAAATGACCTAGATGAGGAGGTGGAGGGATGGGTAAGTAAGTTCGCCGATGACACGAAGGTCAGTGGTGTTGTGGATGGTCTGGAAGGATGTCAAAAGTTGCAGCAGGACATAAATAGGATGCAGGACTGGGCGGAGAAGTGGCAGATGGACTTCAACGCGGATAAATGTGTAGTCGTCCATTTTGGTAGAACCAATGGGATGAACGAGTACACCATCAAGGGCAGGAGTCTTAGTAGTGCTGAACAGCAGAAGGATCTTGGGGTCCAGGTCCACAGGACTCTTAAATCGGCCTCGCAGGTGGAGGATGTGGTCAAGAAGGCGTATGGTGTACTGGCCTTCATTAATCGAGGGATTGAGTTTAGGAATCGGGAGGTAATGCTGCAACTTTATAAGACCCTTGTCAGGCCTCATTTGGAGTACTGTGCGCAGTTCTGGTCGCCTCACTATAGGAAGGACATAGAAGCTATTGAAAGGGTACAGAGGAGGTTTACAAGGATGTTGCCTGGACTGGGAGGCATGCCTTATGAAGTTAGGTTGAGGGAGCTGGGACTCTTTTCCCTGGAGAGACGAAGGTTGAGGCGCGACCTGATAGAAGTTTATAAAATGTTGAGAGGAATAGGTAGGGTGGATTCTCAGAGGCTATTTCCCCGGGTTGAAATGGTCGCTATGAGAGGACACAGATTTAAGGTGCGGGGAGGCAAGTACAGAAGTGATGTTAGGGGTAAGTTTTTCACTCAGAGGGTGGTGAGTGAATGGAATCGGCTGCCGTCAGTGGTGGTGGAAGCGAACTCGCTGGGGTCTTTTAAAAGACTTCTGGATGAGTATATGGGATTTAATGGGATTGAGGGTTATAGATAGATCTATGGATTGGTAGGTGTTGATGTGATCGGCGCAACTCGTGGGCCGAAGGGCCTGTTTGTACTGTAGTGTTCTATGTTCTATATAAAGCACAGACAGTTTACAGATTACTGATCAGAATGCAAATCTTTACACCTAACCTGCTGTTCAAGTCCTAAAGTGGCTGACAATGTGAGTGGAAGGAGCACTGATCACAGGTTAAAGAGATGTGTATTATCTCCAGACAGTACAGTAAGTGAAGTTTTGCAAACACAGTTTGCAAACTTGGCTATCACTGATAGCCAAGTTCCACACACGAGGACGGTCTCAACAGGGATCTTGGGTTCATGTCGCACTATCTGTAACTCCCATGACTTGCCTGGGTTTGCAAAACCTCACTCACTGTACTGTCTGGAGACAATACATATCTCTTTAACCTGTGATCAGTGCTCCTTCCACTCACATTGTCAGCCACTTTAGGACTTGAACAGCAGGTTAGGTGTCAAGATTCGCATTCTAATCAGCAATTTGTAAACTGTCTGTGCTTTATATGCTCTGTCTGAGGCCAGAGCTCTCCATTCACCTGAAGAAGAGGGAAACCTCTCGAAAGCTAGTGAGTTTACTATCAAATAAATCGGTTGGACTTAAACCTGGTGTTGTCAGACTTTTTACTGTGTTTACCCCAGTCCAATGCCAGCATATCCACATCAGATTTTGCAGTCATGGCAAAACAACACCATTGACCTCAAAGAAAACTGCCTACAAAGAGCTAGTGATCTATAGTGCATGAATTTCACTTTTCCCACGTCTGTTTGATTATTGCATTAAATCTTGGTGATTGCTAGGCAGCCAGCGAAAGTGATGTCATAATGCAATCTAAATCAGTCATGATGGAGAATTCTTCGACCAGGCAGCAAACCAGCAAGTAAAATGAAGATCAGTCATTTTATATATTTTGGTCAGTGAAATAAAAATTGGGGAGTATATTTAAAGCTAAAATATCAAAAACATCTTTAAAAGATTCAACATGGAATTGTAACGGAAAAATGGCATTATGTAAATATAAAATTTGTTTTTTTCAGGGCCAGGGAGATAGTTCAATCAAAATTTTGTACAATTCTAAAAACCCAGTTACACATCATTCAGCAAGATGCATCTTTATTGGCTTATTATAAACAGTAATAATAGTGTAAAAATGGAAGTTCACATGATTTATAAAGGCTGCCATCTGCGGGGACTCCAACTGCACTTACTGAGGGAATCACTGTCAACAACGTCTGGGTCCACATTTAACTACACGTGCAAATGCCAGACATTGCTGTGTTTCACAATTGCAATTCTCCATCATGACAGTTTTGCCAATGTTACAAAGCAAAAATCTAGGCCACTAAAATATTCATTATTTTAAATTTTTCTTTTTATTTTATTCAGTATCCTGCCACTTCCATATGGTACCCAATCGTTAAAAGTGGGACACTAGAAATTTATACTCAATACTCCTGTACAATCATCCAACAAAAGCAATGCTAAATGTGTTACCTCAGTAAGTACAGTTGGAGTCTCCACAGATGGCAGTCTTTATAAATCATGTGAACTTCCATTTTTACACTGTTTCAATTTCTACTTATTTTCCCAGTAATGGGAACACATTCATCCAACAACCTAACCAAACATCTATTAATCAATGTAGACCTGGGTCTCTCCACCACTGAAGCTACCATTATATCACAACTACAATGATTTTCACATTAATTTTGCTGAAGAAACATTGAGAAACCAATATCAGATTTTTTTTGGGGAAGAAACAAAGCAGAATTTACAAACAGCTGAATCCCTATGTTGCTTCTGCAGACTATGATAATAAAGAATAGCATCAGTAACAGCCAATCATCCTCCTGGTATTCTGGTAAACCCAAAGATTTAAGTACAATCACAACATTAAATTATAATAATTGCTGTAATTAAAGCCAATCATCAGTACTTCCTATCCCAGCACCAGTAATGCATCCTTCCAAACACAGGCACATGAACCACATTTATCAAAAGCAGGTCTGAAAACTGGCAAAACTCCAGAAAACTATGTAGGGAGATCCTTAGCTCCAGAGAAAAAGGGTAAAAAATATTTACAAGTTTAATGAGCCCTCTCCCAATTCCTTTTAAGCTAAAGGTTTGGTTTATTTGGTACCATGTCAACCAGGTCAGAAGGCCACAAGTTCAAACCCCAATAGGGACTCAAGCATATAACCCAGGCTGACATTCCAAAACAGTAATTAAGGGAGTGTTGCATCTGCATCAAGATGAAACATCAAACCAACGTACTCCATCTGCCTCCTCAGGCATTTACTAGGAGGGCAGGAAGTTTTCCAACATTAGTTAAATATCTTTCAACCAACACTACCTAAAATGATTGACTTTCCTTGATGATTCATTTTGTTTGCGGAATGCTTTTTTTGTGTTTATTTGCTGCATTTTTCACTTACATAAGTGACTACAATTCAAAATCCACTAAATGTAAAGTGCTATCAGATGTTGAGAGATTCTAATCATACAAACACATTCTTTGTATGTTTGATTGGATCCATTCTAGAAAGAGCAGCCAAGTCTTTTTTTTATTTGTTCCTTAGGTGTGGTGTTGCTGGCTGGGCCAGCATTTATTGCCCATATCTAAAAGTAAAATCAAAAAGGGGTTTTTCAACAAAGACAATCTGACATGTTTCTGTTCAGTTCATGAAACCACAGTTGTGCAAATGATACGTTATAACAGTAATATTTATTGTGTCCTAGCTCAAACCTCAGCAAGAAAATAGATATTTGACAAGCATATTCAACTACTAGCCACACGTGGCACAAGAAGTCCATTTTACAGAGACTATATTCAAAAGATAGTGGACATCCTTATGTCCCTCAAGGAGCAAATAAATAAGCAAGACAGTGGAGGCAGACCACTTTGATATACACCAAAGATAAAGCTGGGCTTCCCCAAGGTTTTACATTGTAACCTCTTTTGATTCATATCCCTCAAATATAAGCAAATGAAATCTCCTTTGAAATTAATATAACCTTTAGGATTGGTTGAGTCAATTCCATTTAGAACAAGAGAACGTTTTATACGTTGAGTTATCAGTCTATGCACTTGAAAGTTATAAGTGTCAGCCATTTTCAACATTTTTATTTGTTCATGGAATGTGGCTATCCCAGTCTTTACTGCCCATCCCTGAAAGCATTTAAGTAAGGGTCAACCCTCGTTACTGGCTGTGGGTCTGGCCAGACCAGGTAAGGAGGACAGATTCTCTTCCCTAAAGAACATTGGCAAACTAGATTGATGACTACTGTTGAAAAAATACATTCAACTTTTAATTCCAAATTTTTACTGAACTCAAACTTCACCATCTGCCATACTGGAATTCAAACACAATCCCCACAGAATGACCTTGGCGGAGTCTCTGGATTACTAGTCCAGCAACAATATCACTATGCCAGTGCCTCCCCTTGTTGGTGATTCTTCATATCGAGGATGATTCTTCCATACAGATGGCTAGTTTTGACGGTGACATCAATGTAAACAGGTTCGCTGATGTTCCTTGAAGTAGGAATCTGTCCATGTAGCCTCAGGTGGCACATTCTGGCAATATGTCCTGTCCATCTCAGTTGATGTGAGATTATCAATGCCTCCAAAATCTGACACTCCTGTATCTGAGAGGATGTTTATGCTTGTTCGTTTGTCCTACCACCCAATTTCATAGGCATCATAAGATCATACAGCACAGAAGAAGCCATTTGGCCCATCAAGTCCACACTGACACATTAGAGACACCTGAACTCCTAACTAATCCTATCTATCAGGATTTGGCCCATAGCCCTGAATGTTATGATGTGCCAAGTACTCATCCAGATAATTTTTAAAGGATGCGAGGAAACCTGCCTCCACCACCCTCCCAACACTGCATTCTAGGCAGTCACCATCCTCTGGGGAGAGTGTTTTTCCTCACATTCCCCCCTAAACCTCCTGCTCCTTACCCTGAGCCTATGTCCCCTCGTGACTGACCCTTCAACAAAGGGGAACAGCTGCTCCTTATCCACCCTGCCTATGCCCCTCAAACTTGTATACCTTGATCAGGTCACTCCTCAGTCTTCCCTGCTCCAACAAAATTAACCCTAGTCTATCCAACCTTCCTTCACAATTTAAATGTTCCATCACAGGCAGAAATCTCCTCTGCACCCCTTCCAGCACAATTACATCCTTCTGATAATGTGGCAACAGGAACTGCACACAGTACTCGAATCGTGGCCTCAAAATTCTATACAATTCCAACATGACTTCCCTGCTTTTGTAATCTATGCCTTGATTGATAAAGGCAAGTGTCCCATATGCCTTTATTACCACCCTACTAACATGCCCTTCTGCTTTCAGAGATCTGTGGACAAACATGTCAAGGTCCCAATTTGCAAGATCATTCTCAAACTGTGTTGACCTCGAGCCTTTACCTCGTAGCTCAAAGCAATCCTAGCTTCAGTACCACTGACATGCATGAGAAAAACAATGTCCAGACTATGTCAGATCTGATATTATGATTCACAAAAACTCTATTTTTAACCATGTATGAACCTGCAGAATGGATTCAGTGATGTCCCTATTCATTAATGTCAGCTTTTTTGGGATAGAGAGCTTCCAAGATCTGGGAAATAAGGGACAATTTCTAACGCTTCACATTAAGGTCAATGAAGGCACTGGATTTGATGCATTTGGTGTGGCTATCTGCCATCACAGCTGGTAGTTACAGCTCACCCCAATGTTCAGTGTCATAAAACATTTGACCAATGTTTAATTTCTGAAGACCTATCATTAATAACTAAATTTTCTGACAATTGCTTGCCTACTTTAACTTGCCTGGAAGCTCTGTTACCTTAAGAGGCTTCAAAATACTGATCGCCTTATCATTAATTAAGTACACCATGTTTAGAATAAAACTGTGACTCAATGGACATAATTACAAAAGACTTGACAAGCATGTTCATAAACAGGTAGCCAAAACAACATTCCTAGGTCACAATCAATTCATGTTGGCCATTGTTAAAATAGATGCTATCAAAGATCAACCTCCAGTTACACAATGAATATAAAACTAGTAAACTGCTAGCTAATTGCACCAAACATTTAATGCATGGATTCAAATCATGATTTTGATCCACATCATCACTACTTTTCCTAATTATCCTAAAAGGCATCCATCTAATTTCTGTTAGAATGCAATCGGTAACAACATTCACTCCAGAGAACAAATTTGCCTTTGGAACTGCTGACTTACACAACATTAGACAAAGTCACTTTTTGAATATAGACTTAATGGTATAAAAATTATCAAGCATTCCCAGGTTTCAAGTGAGATATAATAAAAATGTTAAATCTTAAAAATTCAGAGCTGCATCCATTTTGATCATCTAAATTTAAATCACAATTTCTATCCTTGAACTTGGTCTCCTTCAAGCTATATTGTCACCACAGAAAACATACTTACTTATTGATTCTGGGCCCTAACAGAAACCGTACTAGTACCCTTTGGCACACTCTAGTCAGGAACCTCAAAAAAACCTAGTTCAGGAACACTACAAAAATCTCACTGACAACCACTCAATTTGTAGATTACGTCCAATTTATTATCTACAATTATTCTGGGCAGACTTTAAAGAATTGTGATATAGTGCTGGAAAAGCTGGAGGTTTTAAAATATATTTAACAAAATAACTCAATCAATAGCATTTACTTTCTTAGTAGTCTGGAAAATGGCAAAAATATTAGGGCACAAAGGCCAAGATAATTTTGCTCAGTTTCCATTCATTCCTTGTCTGAAGAACACAGAAAAGTTAACGAGCCACTATGACTTAATTCAACAAAACGCATAAAAATATTTTTCTAAATTTTATACACCCATAATTACCAATGACTTAGCAGTCTGTTACATCATAAGAACATTAGCTTATTTTTGTATTTGAATCAAAAACATTCCATAGACAATGAAAAAATATTTTCACTCTCAACAGTCTATGAATTTCAGACATAAAGTTTGTTTTAAAAATCAGGCCTCATTATACTCCACTCAATATATGATTTGAGATTTCAGTAAATGGCACTGCATGCTGTTCAACAACAGGTCCGCGGTTAATTGGTGTGTTATCTGGACATTATTTTCAATTTAATATATTATTATTTATAATATATTTTATATTACATGATTACCTAAGTGCACAAACGCGAGCCACGAGGGAGTGCTATAGCTAAACACTTACACAAATAATAAAGAAAACAAATAAGTGCAAATTCCAGTTTAAAAATGTAGCAATCCAAATACATTACTTTTATTTTAAAAATCATCAGGCGCTGAGCCCCCGACAAATAAATACCTCTGCACACATTAATGACGCAAACGCATGAACAGAATACACCATGAGGCAATAAGATTGCAGTGGAATTGCATTTTCTGCGGCATCACCACTTTGCCCAATGGCAGCTCCATCATCCTCACTTATTTCATGGACCACGTAAGAACATCTCGTCCTGTCAGAGCCAAATGCCCCCACCCGCCCACAAAAAAAAAATTCAATTGCTGCGGCTGCTTCACTTTCAATTAGTTCTAAGCAAATGCAATTGTGTTGCTTCAAGGTCAATATCTTTGCACGATCAGAGATTGAAGCCTCTTACAATATCTGATAAAGGAAGGGATGGGACTGCTCAGCCCTGCAAATCGTCTCCCCCAAAAGGAACTGCGAGGCCTTGCTAGCACGCACTGCGAATAATGCCTGCGTTTGGAGATTACAATGGCCCAGAGGATTAGGGATGGGAAGATGCTGGAGAAAAAAAATCAATGCCGAGGGACTACAGAATGTGTCAAACATAACATGGGAGCAAAGGCGCGTTTAAATTATAATCAGACAGAGTAGCAGGGCTTAATTTAGTAGCGTTTTGCTTAGACCTGGTCTGATATTCTAGAACCTTGTTTACATACATGTATTCAAAAGATTATAATTGATTCAGCAAGTTGTGATTTCAGAAACGGGAGGGGGGGGGAAAGAGAGAAGAGAGGGGTCAGGCTAATTCTCATCAAGGAAATCAATTAGTTCCAAATGAAGAGGAATCAGTGAAAACTCTTGACAATAGTCCTCAACGTTCAGAAGAAAAATCAACCATGAGGGAAAAACACGTTCACATAGGCAGCATCTTTGTCTCCCCACTGGAATGGATTGAGCAGACTTGAGGACCTGTCATGATATTGTGTTCCCAGTCCTGTCAGACTCTTTAACTCCTCCTCATGTATCAGTGACTAAAAGCCGATGACTTCAATAAAACAGCTTACCTGTGAGATAGCTCGACATCCTCCTCCTCAATAGCAGCATCACATTACCCTCAGCGACATCCCTACAGCTCCCAGGGTGAACTAGTCACCGACCCGGCCCAGCCCGGTCCAGTCTCACCCTTCCACTTTATAACCGTCCTTGTTTCATCGCCCAGCGAGTGGAGGGGAGGAAATGATAGGGAGAACGAGAAATGCTCAGAGTAATAAGCAGATGAGGTGGCTCCTCCAGAGTCAAGAGCAGTGAACAGCAGCTGCTGCTCCTCCTCCTCCTACCTCCATTACTGCAGCAACCTCCTACGTCGCACTGTACCATCGCAACCGACCGAGTCAACTCCGGCCGACAACCCCCGACCCCGCCCACACCTCCTTCCTGCTGCTACCATTGGACAGCGCCTCCCGGGCCCGCCTCCGCGCGCACGCGCTCGCGTCATTTCTATTGGCGTAAAGCTACGCTCGTCAAATTACGTCACAGTTGCGGGCTGCGACCTACGCTCATCTGATTGGAAGATTCTATTATCCCGCCCACCCTACCCATCGCCCATCGCGCGAGGCCGCGCTTAGCATTCTGGGATTTGTAGTTGCCTCACTTGTCAGGGTAAGTCTGATGCTGGTTGTGTGGAAGGGTCGTAAAATCCGTACAGCGCAGAAGGAGGCCAATTAACCCATCGAGCCTACACCAACAACCATCCCACCTTGTTGGGATTGGTGGGGAGCACAATGGTCAGCACTGCTGCCTCAGAACCCCAGGTTGCATCCCTGGCTTGGATCAACATCTGTGTAGACTCTGCACATTCTCCCTGTGTCTATGTGGGTTTCCTCTGGGTTCCTCCCACAGTCCGAAAGACAATGCTGGTTAAATGCATTGTCTATGCTAAAATCTCCCTTGGTGTACCCAAAAAGGTGTGGTGACCTGGGGATTTTCACAGTAAATTCATTGCAGTATCAATGCTTATGACACTATTAAATAAAAACTAATAACAAAAACATTCCTCAGCCCTATCCCCATAATACAACATTTATTACCCTGACATTAAGGGGCAATTTAACATAGCCAATCAACCTAATCCACAGAATGCCACTATGCCGCCAGTCCAGCTTTTGGAGAAATGCTGGGGGACCATTTGGTCTATGGTATTAACAGTATGATTATGCCAAAGAAGTTATTGGCTGGGACCAAAATTTCTCTAGAAAAAGCTGCAGAGCTGGCCAGGTGACTGAATGAGCAGAACAGGGTGTGAGCGAATCACAAAGCGTGCCAAAAAATACTGTGGTAGGAAATGGCTGTGGTGAAGTCCAAACCCGAATGTGAGTACTGAAGAGTCCAATAAAAGGGGTACAGCATTGGGAGCTGAAACTTGTAATCAGTGTGGAGGAGAACATTCCCAAGAAACCTACTGTTGTAGAAATTATGTGTTTTTCTGATGCAACAAAAAGGGTAATTCACAAATGTGATGTAGAGTACATCAGGACAGAACGTACAAAAAACTGAAAACAGTTAGTTCAACTCTAAAGAAGAAACTGGCTGAGGGGCCCAGAAAGGATGGAATCATTTACCCAAAAGCAGTTCCAAATGGGTAAAGTGCCCCCTATAGGGATAGCCTTGATAGTAAATGGAAGTTGACGCAGGGGCTGCAGCTACAGTCATTGAGACACAGGTATTTCGTTACCATCAAAAAGGCCTCAAACCATTGAGACTAAACAAGCCTGAAGCTGCATTGTCTACCTATAACAGAAAGGCACTGCAGATTTTGAGGCAGCAACAGTCAGCGTCCTACATGGATTAGATGGCACATTTACCTGTTTTGCTCATTCAGAGACTCAGCCTTGTTTCATGAAGCATTATTGGCTTAAACAGATTAACCTAAATTAGTTTGAAAGATTGAATCTGTTAGATGGAGGTTTTTAGGAGCTGCTATATAAATACATTGAGTTTGGAGTACCACGCTGCAGAGAATACTCTGTGGCACAATGGCTAGCACTGCTGCCTCACAACACCAGGGTTCAATTTTGGCTTCAGTTCACTGTCTATTTGAAGTCTGCGCTTTCTCCCTGTGTCTGTGTGGGTTTCCTCTGGGTGCTCCGGTTTCCTCCCATTGTCCAAAGATGTGCCACTTACATTGATTGGCCATGCTAAATTGACCCTAGCATCACGGGATTAGCAGGGTAAATGAAGGTTATGAGGACCTAGGTGGGGGTGTGGTTGGTACAGACTTGATGGCTGAATGGCCTCCTTCTGTGCTGCAGAGATTCTATAATTCTATGAAATTAGGTCGTATAAAGGGAGCTAAAGTTAAAATATATTTGAATCCAGAGGCAACACCGACATTTTTAAATGGTTACCTTCTGACTAAGCCCAGCAATGGCTTGTGGTCCAAAACAATTGTTAAATGCTGCCCATCAAAGTATTGATGAAACTATGACCATCAAGCTTTCCTCATCGATTTGGAAATGTTTCTTTTCTGTCTCAGGCAACATCCTTGAGGCAAAGACAATTGTATCTTATACATTTCATCACAGGGTTGAAGTTGAACTCAAGAGACTGGAAGATTTGGCTTTCAAATTCAAATCTCAGATCCTATCCTAAAAATCAGATCAGACTATGAATTTGTGGGGACTACAAATTGATAATTGAGAGGAGCTCATATAGACAAATGACCATTCCTAAAATTGAAGATCTCTGCACAAAACTAGCTGGAGAATTAAAACATACCAAATTTGTCACTGCTATCTTTTGGAGTGAAGGGCAAGGCTGGGAGAAATAGGAAACCCTAGATAACTCAGGATATTGAGGCCCTGGTCAAGAAGAAGGAGGCACATGACATGCACAGGCAGCTGGATCCCTTGAAGAGTATAGATGGTGTAGGAGTAGAGCTAAGACAGAAGTCAGGAGGGCAAAATGGGGACATAGACATAGAAGGTAGAAGCAGGAGGAGGCCATTTGGCCCTTTGAGCCTGCTCTGCCATTCATTACGATCATGGTTGATCATCCAACTCAATAGCCTAATTCTGCTCACAAGGGATATGTGATTGCTTTGGCAGATAAAGCAAAGGAGAATCCGAAGAGATTTTACAAATACATAAAGGGCAAAAAAGTAACTAAGGAGAGAGTAGGGCCTCTTAAGGATCAACAAGGTCATAACGACCTCATTCAATGCAGCTACAACTGGTGAGTAAAACACCTCCTCTATAAAAGTCAGCTTCAGGCGTGGGAGCAGCGAGAGTGAGTGAGAAGATAGGTCGCTAGTTCCAAATGGCTGCATGCTGTGGTGGGGAGGGTTGATTGGTGGTCATGTTGTGTTTCAGGTGGGGGGCGGAATTGGGGGGTGTAGGTGGTTTGTCTGGGGCGGTCAGGGAGAGCAGAATTCTCTAACTTTTCCATCTCTCCCTCCTTCTGCAACCTCTCAACTTCCAGATTGACGATGGCTTATGCTGTGCAACCCATTGATCTTGCTGCTCTTTTGGTTGCTACTGGAGCTGAGGAGGAGAGGCAGGAGGATGAACTGCGGGCAGAGGAGACCCACTTGCAGGAGGAGAGGGAGACATGGCCACCAAGGGTTGGTGGCGGGGGCATGAGAAAGAGGGAGTGGAGACCCTGGCAGTTCTGCACACTAGTGTCATTTGAGCAGATCATGTGCCACCGATGGCTCCAGCTCCAGGGTTCCCACCTGGTCTATTTGAGGTTGTGCAGTTGTTTAAAGGCAAGATGTGGGTGTGTGGGGATGGCCTTGGCAAGATGTTCGTCTTCATCAATGAGATGGTGAAGACTCCGGAGAAGATGTCATAGCTTCTCTGCTCCGGGGAAGTACTGGACAACGAAGGGTATTCTGACCAGCATGTCCCGTGTTTGTCTTCTGAGGAGGTCGGTGTGGTTTTTGGTTGCGGCGCATCGGAACTGTCGATCAATGAGTTGAGCGCCATATCCTGTTTTTATGAGGGCATCTTTCAGCATCTGGAGGTATCTGTTGGCGCTGAGCAGAAACTGATAGCCAAGTTCCACACACATGAGAACGGCCTCAACCGGGATCTTGGGTTCATGTCACACTATCTGTTACACCCACTACTTGCCTGGACTTGCAAAATCTCACCAACTTTCCTGTCTGGAAACAATACACATCTCTTTAACCAGTGCTTAAAGCTCTCTCCACTCACATTGTCTGTACCTTTAAGAATTGATTAGCTGTAAAGACTCACATTCCAATCATTATGCACATAAATTGAGTTTGTGTCTTTGTGTCCTGTTTATGATGAGAACTCCCAGCCACCTGACGAAGGGACAGCCTGTACCGAAAGCTTGCAGCTTTTGCTACAAATAAACCTGTTTGGACTTTAAGCTGATGTTTTGGGATTTCTTTCTGTTTTACCCCAGTCCAGCGCTGGCATCTCCACATCGAGACTCAAAGGCAAACATGTATATTGGTATAAACCCTCAAGTGTCAATGGTTACCAATCTGAGTCCTCATCCAATTCCAACTGCTGGTAGAGTCATAGGGGTTTACAGCATGCAAACAGGCCATTTGGCCCAACTCGTCCATGTCACCTTTTCTTTAACCAGTAAGCTAATCCCAATTGCCCGCGTTTAGCCCATATCCCTCTATACCCATCCTACTTTTTTAACTGTTTAAATACTTTTTAAAAGATAATATTGTACCCACCTCTACTACTATCTCTGGCAGCTTGTTCCAGACACTCACCACCCTCTGCAAATAAAATGCTTCTCTAGACTCTTTTGTATCTCTCCCTTCTCACCTTAAACCTGTGCCCTCTAGTTTTGGACTTCTCTACATTTGGGAAAATATATTGACTATCTACCTCATCTGTGACCTCATTGTTTTATAGACCTCTATAAGGTCACCCCTAAGTCTCCTATGCTCCAGGGAAAAGAGTCCCAGTCTATTCAGCCTCTCCTTATAACTCAAACCATCAAAGTCCTGGTAGCATCTTAGTAAATCTTTTCTGCACTCTCCCTAGTTTAATAATATTCTTTCTACAATGACCAGAAGTGTACACAGTGTTCCAAGTGTGGCCTTACCAATGTTTTGTACAACTTCAAGACATCCCAGCTCCTGTATTCAATGTTCTGACTGATGAAACCAAGCATGCCGAATACCTTCCTCACCACTCTGTCCACCTGTGATTCCACTTTCAAGAAGGTATGAACCTGCACCCTCGATCTTTGTTCGATAACTCTCCCCAACACCCTCCCATTAACTGAGTAAATCCTGCCCTGGTTTGATCTACCAAAATGCATCACCTCGCATTTATCTAAATTAAACTCCATCTAGCATTCATCAGCCCACTGGCCCAATTGATCAAGATCCCATTGCATCAAGGCACAAAGGGGTGATCTTATAGAGTTCAATAAAATAATAAGGGGCATAGATCAGCTAGATAGTTAATATCTTTTCCCAAACGTTGGGGAGTCTAAAACTAGACAGCATAGGTTTAAGGTGAATGGGGAGAGATACAAAAGTGTCCGGACAGGCAATTTTTTCACACAGAGGGTGGTGAGTGTCTGGAACAGGCTATATAATACATCATGGAACAAGCTGCCAGAGGTAGTAGTCGAGGCGGGTACAATTTTGTCTTTTGAAAAGCGTTTAGACAGTAACGCCATGTCATAGATATACTAACATAGGCCTTCAGCAAGTGAATGCTGGAGCAAGGATTATTAAAGGAAAAGATTTGGCAAAATGGATCACAGTGTAAAGCTTGTTGGGCCAGACCAACTTCTCTTGAGAATAATATTGAGGGGAAGAATCTGGGTACCTTCAGGAAGAAGAAAAAAACGCATTCTACACAAAGAATGTACAGCTGGGAAGAAAATAATTACAATATAAAGAAGAGAATGTCCATAAATATAGAGTTCCAGTTGAATGTCTTATCCAAATAGGGTGAATCACATAGATACTGGGTGATTTGGAAGTTAAGTAGACAGCCTATTAGGATGGGGCTGGTGCTGCTGTACCTTTAAGTCCTGATACTGCATCTTCCTTTAAAACCAGCTGATGTGATCTTAAGAACATATAATAAAGAGATTGTGTCATTAAAAGGTTACATCATGGTCCACAAAGAGTTGAAAGAGCAAACAGCGGAGTTGCCTGTCCATGTTGTCTGTGGTAATTTTCCAGCTGTATTTGGGAGATCATGGTTGGAGAAGATGAAGTTTAACTGGAGCGCTGGCAACAGACTGGTTGATGTCAAAACAGACCTACAGCACCTCCTTAAATACAAGAGTGTATTCAAGGAAACACTTAGCTCAATGAAAGAAATTCAAAGGACACGCAAGATAAAGCAAGTTAACCAAATAGTTTCAAAGCAAGAGTGGTGCCATAAGCAGTTCGTCCCAAAGTTGAAGAAGAATTAGTACAACTTGTTAGCACAGGTATGTTAGAGCCAGTTACAATGAGTGACTGGGCTACCCCCATTGTAACTGTCTTGAAACCAGATAGTTCAGTTTGTACTTGTGTTGATTTTAGAACCAACATAAATCCAGGATTGTGGATGGAATTCTCCCAAAAAAATTCTGTGACGAATTTGCGTGAAAACTTGAGCAATTCTTGCTGGATTTTTCTGTGGGTGTTCAGAGAATAATCTCCCACACTCTGTGCACTGCAGATGCCACCAGTGCGAATATCATTAAATTTCAGGGGCCCAGTCCTATTGCCATTGGAAAGGCTGAAATTTCAGGGGGCCATTGCACATGTGCCAATCTGTCAGTGCCTAGATCGGCGCGTGCGCAGTTGCCCAGCACTGATGGCCTCCTGATTGCTGGCCAATCCTGTGTTGACAGCATTCTGCCCATCACACAGCCCAATCCTGGCTCCCCAACCATTCCCGGGCCCAGCTACGTAACCCCCTCCCCCAGCCTATCCTAATTGCTAGTCTCTCTGCTTCTCCCACTGATCCCTATGCAAGTGGCAGCTGGTCCCCACCTCCAACAATCACTCCCTCAGCCCAGCCCCCTAGTCCTGTCCCTATACACCTTGCCCCCTGGGCACTGCCCTATGCCTGGTGGGAAGTGCCAAGGTGCCCCCTGGGCACTGGCAGTTTGCCCCATGGGCTGTGCCAATGGCACTACCAGGGTGCCAATACCAGGGGGCACTGCCCTTTGCCTGACCCTCTGGTGGGCCCCAGTTCCCCTCCTTTACTCCAGCATAGTTGGGCCACTAGCTCCCCAAAAGTGGGGAGGTCCTATAATCCCGCTGGAGTTGAGGGGTGGAAGAGCTAGTGGGCCTAGAGACATAAGTCCTGGGCCCACAAATGAAATTTAATTTATATTTAAACGATCATTTAAATGGTCTTTGCGCATTCCCGCCGATTTCCAGCGTGGAGTAGATGTCGCTGGAAATCTGACATTGGGAGATGCAAGTTGGGCATGAACTCCACGTATTGGCTGCCACAAAAATCTCCTGGCCTGCTACACTAAGCCCGCACAGCAAGGTGGGAGAATCGCTGCCTGTGTGTTGATGAATATCTACTTCCTTTAACTGAAGATTTGTTTGCTAGGTTAGCTGAAAGATTCGTACAATCTTTAATACATTCTTTAAAAGCCTCATAGTTTTAGCAAAAACAGGTCCAATTTCTTATATGGTTCAAATCGAAGATGAACTTGTTTGGGCGACACCATGCTAATTGTTGTTACCTCATAATTCTCTGAATCACCTCCAGAAGTACATCTTCTTTAGTCCCTAGTGTTGTGAATACTACTACAGAAGACATAGTTGAATCTGAGTTGCCTGATGATTCTCAGGAGAGAATGATACAGAATTAGTTGCAAGAGAAGAAGTTCCTACTGAAGTTCCAAATCATATATCTAGAGTCAGGACAATCAAATTACAGAACACTGTATACAACCAAAGGCTTGATGGGCTGAATGGCCTCTTTCTACACTGTAGGGATTCGATGAATACATTTCCTTCTGATTGACTTTCTTACTGACTGCATATAATAGTACTGTGTCTAGAATATTACTGATCCTAATTTGTTGTCATGACCACAGTAGGGAGGAGGGATGTTATATATTTAACTGGTTGCATGATTGCTTTAAGAGCAGATCAGGTGATTTGATGGTGATGTTATTAATATGTTGCAAGGCTGCTGTTTTAGTTTGTACTCTGTACAGGAAAAAGCTTCTCGAGTAAATCCGTTGTTGTTAGCTGGAATCTACTTAGGCAAACCACATATTTTCTTTTTGTTTAAAACCCACAACCCCTAACATAGATAGGACATTACACCTTCTACGTGTCCTTTTTCCACACACCTCTCAGAATTCAACCATGCAATTGATCCTTAACCAGGAGTCACACTGCTGCATATGGCAGAACAGTATGGCTCAGAGGGAGCAGGTCAGTACAGTAGTTTATGGTTGGGAGTGTAACATATCATCTATGAATGTTAGAAACAAAATCCAGGCTTCCCTCCATTCATTCAGTCCCTCTTTCAACATTTGGCATTGCTGAGATAGGGAACATGGTTTGTGTATGTAACCAGATTTATGCATGTGAGATCATTCAAAGCTCAAAGCCTTTTGTGCCTTCTTCCATTTCTCCTGGCAAAATGTCACAATGAAGGGCAAGTAGAGAAGGAGTGGGAGGTGCTGAGCCCTGCTTGAGTAGCCAGGGCTTCCAGATCGTGGTTGAGGAGGTCAAGAGCTGGTGCGGCATATTATATGTGGACGGCATGGTGGCACAGCAGTTAGCACTGCTGCCTCATAGCACCAGGGACCTGAGTTTGAATCCCATCTTGAGTCACTATCTGTGTGGAGTTTGCATGTTCTCCCCATGTCTGCGTGGGTTTCCTTCAGCTGCTCCAGTTACCTCCCACAGTCTGAAAGACCTGCTGGTTAGGTGCATTGACCTGAATAGGCACCGGAGTGTGATGACTAGGGGAATTTCACAGTAACTTCATTGCAGTGTGAATGTAAGCCTTAGTTCTGACTTAAAATAAACTTTTAACTTTTTTACTTTTATATCCCATGACCGTAGAACCTGCCCACATTGACCAAGAGTGACCAAGAGATAGTCTTTGGCATGGGCACCGCAGGGGAGCTTGGCCAATCATGGATTCAGTGCAGGAAGCAGTTAGTTCCATGACCTGCTTCACTTCAGCAGGGTGAGTTGTTCAGCACAAGCGCCTCCGGGTTTGCACCTGAATGCTGCATCTATAGTGGGAGACCTGGTACATTCGTCTCCTATAGCATGTCAACTTGGATGTCCAAATTGCTCCTGCAGATGCACAGTAGAGATGGGAACGTACACTGATATGTATTGCCAGATTTATTCCTAGTGGCATTACGTATTAGGCTACCATTACTCTTTATACTATATTTGCAGGACAACTGGGGCCAAATGCCAGAAGTTGGAGGTGGGGCCATGGGGCTACAAGCAATCAGAAATGTGGAATGGATAGCCATGGAAGTAGCCAGGGTGCCCGCCTGAGTGGTTGTCGGCGGGGGAGAATAGCCTGTAACAGGTGTTAAAGGCAGTTGTAGTGGCTCTTTGGTAAAGGGTGGTAATGGTGGAGGTGATCTTGTTAGTTCACTGAACAAAAGGAGATGTTAGGGAGAATGAAGGTTGGGTTGCAAGATAAGGACATGGTTATGCTTAAACGCTACAGACAATGGTGTGCATCAATGTGTGTTCTCACAATATAAAGAGTAAATCTCATTACCTCCTTTTATGTTTCATGCAGGTCACCCCACCAACCCCCAATTCCACCACCCCCCCCCCCCAACATCTGCCCTCTGCCCCCCTAACCCCCCAACCTCTGGACAACCTCATCCCTCAGATATCAAGAGAGGGCAGATTTTCTGAAGGAGGCAGCATAATATCTGATGAGCCCACACTCCACCATCACAGACACTAGCACATCAGAGGAACATTGCATTGTGTTTTTCCACATACTCATAGCATACTCATCACACCATTAAGAAAAAACACAATATACACCACCACAAACTGGTGTCTCACATTGAGATGCTCTCACAGCTATAATCAGTGTGACTTGTGACACCACACATGAGTGATACATAGTCCCTTAAGTGGATTTCTAGCATAGCAAGATGCCATTGTGTTTACAGTTGGTGGCATGTGATGAAGCACATTGTAGCAGAATGCAGGAGGAGGTGTGTGAGTCAGAGATATCAGCACATAGTCCTCCTTGGAGGAGAGAGGGAAGTCACAATGATGCTCCATGAGGCAAGGAGATAGAGTCTCAAGAGTCACCTTATGGAGTATGTTATTTGGAGCAACAGCAGCAGATGTGTGGACATCTGGCAGAAGGCAATACGAGCTCATGCATTCCAAATGGAGGCATCTTCATCTGTGATGAGCTCCACATTGTCTAGAGAACTTGACCAACAAGTTCAAACCATGAGAGAAAGGCCAATTTCATGGAGAGACAGATATAGCATCATTTGAATCGAATGCCAGAGAAATGTGACTCCTGCCAATGATACATGATTCATTTAGCACCCTGGAGGAGTTCAGATAGCATATGAGTGCGATATCCATGGAATACGGGAAGAGCTGTGTTTCCTTATCAAGAGGTTCATACTGATGGCAGTGTGGTTGCTGGAATGGACAACAGCAGCACTCCAGCAACTAGCTTCACCTAACCCCCCCCAAGAGTTGTGGAGGATAATGCATAGGGGTGAAGTTCCTAACAGCATTCCATGCCCCCTCTGCCAGAGCCCTCACCTGCTCTAATTGTCCCAGTAACAATGGCTATAGAGATGCAAATGTTGAAGTCTAAAGGCGGGTTCAATGAGTCCCAGCATGATGAGGAAAAATCACCATGCTCCTTAATACCCTCATAAGGGTTGAGCAGCCTGTCTCCATCTCTTCTGAAGCAACATGGTGGGTTGGGAGGGCAACTTCAAAGGAACGATTGCAAGAACAGAACACTATGCTGCCAAATTCAAAGATGGGTTTACCATTAAGCATATTGACTGTTTCCTTTTCCAGACCTTTAGATCCAGTGTCATTGATTTACCTGAGACCCAGAATTAACAAAGGGAATGACAGGATATGATATACCTAGCAACAAGGGAAAACCTACCTGTTGACAGCGGCAGCCCTCATTAAAATGGGCTGATGAGATATGCCCTTTTCCTAGTAACAAGATTGGCAGATGTATAGATAAAATTAGATGTAAATAGCCCTCTCATGAGGAAACAGTTTACGGCAATGACTGAGAGACCAGGGGAGGCATTCAGATGCTAATTTTTGAGGGTCAGGAATGTAGGAGAGACAGGCAGCGCAATATATGGTGAGCCAGGAGTGTAATTGTCAACTCCTGCAGAAGCGGAGAGGCCAGTTTAACATCTCACTAGAAGGCCAGGGTAACCTCTACCAGAAAGCCAGCTAATCACAGAGGTAAAGACTTACAGCCAAATTAATGCAGAAACCTTCCTAAAAACAGTTTACCTATCTTTGCTGAACAAGGCAAAGATGCTTTCCAGACTAGATCATCCTTCTGGTATTGTGTGGTCACTATAAGCTAGATCTAACCTGTTCATTTAATTAAGGTGGATGTTGTTTGGGAAATAGGAGAGTCTTGCTGAGATCAGGTATCAGAGAAATAGTTTGGAACAAGGGTAACTTCTGGATAAAATTAGGTACATGTTCATACTCTGGTGTTTATGTGTCTTATAGAATTATAGTCCTGTTCATGTGTCCTTATATTTTCTTTAATTTAATAAATAGCTTTCAGAATTTGGTACACTATGACTTGGCTGCTTATTCTCACGAGTGTTTAGCATGACTCATATACCATTAAAATATACACAATATACACCACCACGAACTGGTGTTTCACATTGAGATGCTCTCACAGCTAAACTCAGTGTGACTTGTGACACCACATATGAATGATACATAGTCCCTTAAGTGGATTTCTAGCATAGCAAGATGCCATGTATGCTCCAGGGAAGAATACTTATATGGTTTCCCCACCACATTTGAAGCCTTTGTTTTCTAGGTGGTAGAGGTAGTGATTTGACATGGAGCCAAGATGTTTGGCAACATTGCATGTTGTAGATCTCGCATATTGCTGACACTGAATGTCAGTGATGCATGGATAACTGGCAAGGTTGTAGGAATTGTTCTAACAGGTGTGGCATTAACCTGCACAATGTGGAGTAGCTGCATTACTGTTAGCACATATCTGAAGGTGGTGGGTGAAAAATCCTGTTTCCTACTGGCACTCTTAGCATAGTAGGCATTGTTTGAGTAGGCTCAAGGTGGCATGTGCACTGTTTCATTGGCAACCAATAACATGTATGTGCAGGGTCTAGGTTGTGCAGGAATTCTCAGAGTATATTTGTGCACTATGTTGAGGCTAAGGGTTATGAAGGTTTTGGTTTCAGCCAGGTTAATGGCTCTGGATTTCAATATTTGCTGGTGGCTTTCTCTCTTGTTGGCGATGGGCATTCGCCTGGTGAAGTGTGGCTTTCATGTTAAAGGTTTATAATGCGAAAGCTGTTGTCTGGGGACTGGCTGATATAATGTGTGACCTTTCAAGAGCTGAGGAGAATCTGCTGTGAATTAACTGGCACCTAGTGATGATGCCCTCCTGAAACAAAACAATTACATGGGCCTGATCCTCAGGGCATGAACATCATAAGAACATAAGAACATAAGAAATAGGAGCAGGAGTAGGCCATCCAGCCCTTCGAGCCTGCCCCGCCATTCAATAAGATCATGGCTGATCTGTCGCTGCTCAGTTCCACTTTCCCGCCCTCTCCCCATAACCCTTAATCCCCTCTCCTATCAAAAACCCATCAACCCGCGTCTTAAAAATATTTAGCGAGGCAGCCTCCACCACTTCAACGGGCAGAGAATTCCAGAGATTCACCACCCTTTGAGTGAAGAAGTTCCTCCTCAACTCCGTTCTAAACCACCCCCCCTTTATCTTGAGGCTGTGCCCCCTAGTCCTATTGTCTTTTTTGAGCGGGAAGAGTCTTTCCACCTCTATCCTATCCATCCCATTCATCATCTTATACGTCTCAATGAGATCTCCCCTCATTCTTCTAAACTCTAACGAGTACAAGCCCAGTTTATTCAGCCTCTCCTCATAGCTCAACCCCCTCAACTCCGGTATCAGCCTAGTAAACCTCCTCTGCACTCCCTCCAAGGCCAAAATATCTTTGCGCAGGTGCGGCGCCCAAAAATGCACACAGTACTCCATTTGCGGCCTCACCAATGCCCTATACAGCTGCAGCAAGACCTCCCTACTTTTATATTCAATCCCCTTCGCTATGAAGGCCAGCATCCCATTCGCCTTCCTGACCACCTGCTGCACCTGCAAGCTGGGTTTTTGCGACTCATGCACAAGGACCCCGAGGTCCCTCTGCACCGTCGCCTGCTGCAGTTTTTCGCCTCGTAAGTAATAGTCCTTCCTACCATTTTTCCTACCAAAGTGGACCACCTCACACTTGCCAACATTAAATTCCATTTGCCATTTCCTGGCCCATTCGCCCAGCCTATCTAGATCCTTCTGCAGACTCTCCACACCCTCCGCACAATTTGCCGTTCCCCCAATCTTGGTGTCATCAGCAAATTTCGACACTCTACACTCGGTTCCCTCCTCCAGATCATCTATATAAATGGTAAAAAGCTGAGGCCCTAGCACCGACCCCTGGGGCACTCCACTAGTCACCATCCGCCAATCCGAATAGCACCCGTTGACCCCCACTCTCTGCCTCCTATTTGACAACCAATCCTCTATCCACGCTAACACCCCACCCCCAACTCCAAGTCCCCTGACCTTCTGCAATAACCTCTTGTGAGGCACTTTGTCAAACGCCTTCTGAAAATCCAGAAAGACCACATCCACCGGCTCTCCTCTATCGACCGCCCTAGACACATCCTCATAGAACTCCAGTAAATTTGTCAGACACGACTTCCCTTTAATGAAACCGTGCTGCGTCTGCTCTATCAAGCAATTCCCTTCAAGATGCCTCGCAATTTCCTCCTTAATGACAGATTCTAACATTTTACCTACCACAGATGTTAAACTAACCGGCCTATAATTCCCCGCCTTTTGCCTGGCACCCTTCTTAAACAACGGCGTAACATTAGCCGTTTTCCAATCATCCGGCACTTCCCTGGAATCCAGCGACGTTTGGAAAATAACCACCAAGGCATCCACTATCACCTCTGCCATTTCTTTCAGAACCCTCGGATGCATTCCATCCGGTCCTGGGGACTTGTCCACAATCAGCCCCTCCAGTCTGTCGAGCACCGCCTTTCTAGTAACAGTTATGTCATTAAGACCCTCCAGTCCTACCACCTTTCTATCGCTAACACCCAGCAAATTATTCACGTCCTCCTCCGTGAAGACAGAAACAAAAAAGTTATTCAATACCTTAGCCATATCCCCATCCCCTACCACTAGGTCCCCTTTCTCATCCTCTAAAGGACCAACATTCACCCTAGCCAGCCTCTTCCTTTTTATATATTTATAAAAACTCTTGCTATCCTTTTTTATATTAAGCGCTAGCCCAGCTTCATAGTTTCTCCTACCCTTCCTTATCAACTTCTTTGTCAATCTTTGTTGACATTTAAACCTCTCCCAATCCTCTTCTCGCCCACAACTCTTAGCTACTCTAAATTCCTCCGCTTTTAGTTTAACACTTTCCTTCACCTCCTTTGTTATCCACGGCTTATTACCTCTCCTCCTACTATCCTTTTTGACCATCGGAATAAATTTCCGTTGAGCACCAAGAAAGATCTCCTTAAAGATCCTCCACTGCTCCTTAATAGACCCTCCCTCCAACGTGCTCTCCCAGTCCACATTCGCCAATTCTTCTCTCATCCTACCGTATTTCCCTCTATTCAAACAAAGGACGCGTGTCCGGGAACCCACTTTCTCCTCCTCCATCTGCACCAGAAACTCCACCATACAATGATCACTCTCCCCAAGAGGATCCTTCACCACAAGGTCCCTAATTCTACCCGCTTCATTACATAGCACCAGATCCAAGATAGCTCGCTCCTTCGTCGGCTCCAACACACACTGTTCGAGGAAACTATCCCGGCAGCATTCCAAGAACTCTTCCTCGAGCCCCCCACGTCCAACATGGGTCGACCAATCAATATGCAGATTGAAATCCCCCATAACTACGGCCGTCCCATTCCTGCACGCCGCACTTATTTGCGCGTTAACAGCCCGCCCCATCTCCAGATCATTATTCGGGGGCCTATAGACGACACCCACCAGCGTCTTCCTCCCTTTGCTGTTCCTAATCTCCACCCACAACGATTCCACCCTCTGCTCCTTGGCTCCAATATCATCCCTTGCTACCACCGTGATGCTATCCTTAATCAGCAGAGCTACGCTCCCCCCTTTTCCCTCCTGTCTATCCTTCCTAAACACTTGATAGCCCTGTATATTCAGCTCCCAGTCCCTGTCACCCTGCAGCCACGTCTCTGTAATGGTCACCAGATCGTATCCATTTGTGTCGATCTGCGCCATCAGCTCATCCACTTTATTCCGAATGCTTCGTGCATTCAGATAAAGTGCTTTCATCCCAGCCTTCACCTGGACCCTATTTGCCGCAATGCCACTAACTATACTCACGCCCCCTACTCCCTCTATTATTGGGACATCCTCGGCCTCTTCCCTTACATGTACACTCTCCTTAACTTTAGACCTCGTAAGGTCACCTACCCTCACACCCTCCCCCCCCCTAATTAGTTTAAAGCCCTGTCTACAGTCCTCTTTACTCGATTCGCCAGCACTCTGGTCCCAGCACGGTTCAGACCAACCCCATCCCTCCCGAACAGGTCCCACCTACCCCAATACTGGTGCCAATGCCCCATAAATTCAAACCCATTCCTCCCACACCAATCCCTGAGCCACCCATTCACTTCCTTAATCCTGTCAACCCTACGCCCATCTGCACACGGTTCAGGCAGTAGCCCAGAGATAACCACCTTGTCGGTTCTACTTTTTAATTCCATTCCAAGCTTTTCATACTCCCTATGGGGGAGGGGTGGGGGGAGTGGGGAATCATCAAGAGATCTACCCACAAGTTTCATGGAAAATTAGCTACCTTATTGAGCGAATGGAGGTTCACCAATGGGAATCAGCCAGCTTCCTGTAACTTAAGCCTGTAATATTACCCGGGAGTAAGTCCCGAAGTGAAGACTACCTGACTATAAGCAATGGGAGCGGTCCTTCCCTTTGGTGCACAATAAAGGATGTTGATGATGGAAACTGACACATGGCTGACATTTCCCATAGTCACCCACTTGCACCTCCTGAGTCAGATCCTTAAGTCTGGACAGCGACCTTCTCTTCCTCCTACTCATCATCTTCCTCTTCAGTCGTTAAGAGTCATAACCCTGGCTTCTGCCCCTCTGGCTTTAGGAGTCTCCGCTGTGTCATATTGTGGACTATGCAGTACATTATGACATTCTGGAGAACCTTGCAGATCTCCTTTAGAAAGGTCAAGGCACCTAAAGGTCATTGTCAAGATACCAATAATCTAGTCTATTGGATTGCAGGTCAGGACATAGCAATTGCTGTACAGTCTTTTGGGCTCCACTTGTGGCTGCCTAAAGATGGTCCTAGGCACATCCGGCACTGATCAATGTGGCACTCCACTCACTATATCAGGCCAACCTGAAAAAAAACTCTTTACACCTACTCTGTTTCCTATTAGCTAATCAATTCTCTATCCATGATAATATGTTACCCCCTACACCATGAGGTCTTGTTTTGTGTATTAACCTTTGATGTGATACCTTGTCAAATATCTTCTGGAACTCTAAGTACACCATATTGCTTGTTACTTCCTCAAAGAACTCTAATAAATTAGTCAACCATAATTTCCCTTTCACAAAACCATGTTGACTCTGCCTGATTGCAAGAAAATTTCTAAGTCTCCCACTATAACCTCCCCAATAATAGATTTCAACATTTTTTCTATGCCAGATGTTAAGCTAACTAGCCTGTAGTTTTTTGTTTTCCTCCTTTCTTCAATATGTTACAATGCCGAGATTGTCCCCCTTTTGTGACATAATGCCAAGTCCACCAAAGAGCAATACCTCACCTCGTAATCTGTTAAATGTGTGTGGGAAGGTGTGACCTGTTCTTCAGTAATGCTTAATGGTGAACTAACAAAAATATCTGACACTCACTTTAAAATGAACACTTAACAATTTATTTAACAACAGGGAACTTTAACTAAGCAAGTAGCATATCAAATAAAGTAAAATTCTACTAGAATGCTGTTAAATAAATATAATATTCATTCATTAACAAAAAAATATACTAATAAAATTCAGCCATTCTCAAAATATCCAACCAGGTTTTGTGACTTTCAGAATCTTTCAGAATTCTTCTGGGAATTCCTCTGTCAGTAAGTTCTTAATGATTTGGTATCTTTCACTAATTAGATGGTGCGCTCTCTTAAGAAATGTCTGAAGCTGGCAGTGTTGAAAGCTGCTTGCTCCCTCTTGAGGCTTCCTCTAGTTGCTCCCCATATTTTCTCCCCCTGCACTCTTTTATACCTGTGATGACCTATCAATTTTCCTACAATAGGATTGCTCTGATATTGTCAATATCATCAAATTCAAATCTTGGTAGTTGAGTGCTTGCTTTAAATTGATTGGGCAAAATGCAAACAAAAACAGGTAGTCTTCTCAAGACTACTGCTTGACTTTTTTGAAATAAATGTTTTAGCTTAGACTCTGGATGTACTCTGCATTTTAAACCTCCAAGCACTGAAACAAAATTCCTGCTTTTAAAGGGACCCACACAACTTTTTCTCATTCCAGCATTTTTACAATTTTTTACGTCTTTACCAGCATCAAATTCTAACTTCACAAACTCAACTTTGCAAGAAGAGTGACAAACTCTGATGGGACCTTTCCTGATTCTAGGGGATTTTGTAAAATTAAAACCAAGTACTACCTCAGCAACTGCTTTTTTTAAGACCCTAGGATGAAGTCCATCAAGATCTGGATACTTGTCAGCTTTTAGTTTTAATAATTTTCTCTGTAGCCTTTCCCACACAGGCAGGTACCCAGGCCAGGATCGAACTAGAGTACCTGGTGCTGTGAGGCAATCATTGCACCACTGCGCCACCCCAATCAGTCTCTTGTATGTTTTTGTGTGATGTCATATTTCTATTTTTCTTAAAAGTGGCCATTCTGTTCTGGAGCCACAGACTGGACTGGACAACTCTGCTGCTAACTGCCTCTGGGTAGAAACAGCCCCGTTTATTTTTCATCGAACACAGCAAAAGTATCTATAAAATCTTGTTTGTTTAAACTCTAACAAATTCCAGAGTACCATCTCAGTCTTTGGATTTATCTCCCACAAAAGCCCCCAGATTGCTATAATGCCTGAGAGATATTAGAATTCCCAGTGACCAACTTTAAGGAATCACACAACAAGCTCTGATACTTTTACTGTAACAAACTAAAAGTAATATTGACAAAACATTATTTCATAGGCAACTGCAGAAAAGACAACACATATTAGGGAATTCATATGGATAATAATCCCATGCCATTTTTACTTCATAGAACACACTGCAGAATTACAGTCTTTTCAGGAAACAGTCCAAAATCACTCCCAACTTTCAACAAGTTCACTTCTCTCTGTTTTGCCTAGTCTTAACATCTAACATCCATTGAAATCAATTTCCTTCAGTATTCTGAGGAATCCTGAACCAATTTCCAACAGCACAGCTCTCATTGTTGATTGCTTCCCTTAGCCACTATGTGACAAATTTTTCAATGTTCTTAAATTCCTGCCAGCTCTCTCTCCTCAATCAGAAGACCAGCTGCCAATAGCATTCTCCCCAGTAGCTAACATATAACAGTCTTTTCTCTGCTGCTCAGTCATTGCTGTCTTTCTGTCTCTCTCTCCCTGTTCAAAATCTCTGACACAGAGGGCCTGATTTTGGGCACGAAAACTTGGTAAAGTCTGATGTGAGCCGAGTAGTGCGATCCACGCCAGTCTTCGCGCTGGTTCTCCCTTTACCAAGGACTAAAAATGGATGTGATTGGGACCGTGCCTGAAAATGGGTGCAACGGCCATTGAAATGCATTTGCATGCATCTTAATTGACTTAGTGGGCTGTACACCCAACTTTACCAGCACTCCCCCCTTTACAATTATGTTCGACAATCCGGAATCGGCATGAAACAGACATGCTCCATAAAGGTTTGATTCAGGCGCTCCTTCAGTGAGGCTTAGTGAGAAGGTAAATGTACGGTGTCCGACAGCTCTCTGCTGCTTACAGGTCTCCTTTTGTTCCAACCACTTTCTTTCTCGGGTTGGTGGAGGCTCTGCAAGTGTGTGGGAGGATTGGGGTCTGTTTCTCAGCAGGGTCTCCAGTGTTTGATTTGCAACGCGGACCCAGGTCTTAGCACTGACCTCGGGTCTTGTGGATGCTGTTAGTGCACTCAACACTCTTCCAGCTGAAGGATGTGCACAAAGTCCTTGCAAATTGCACTACTGCAGCCTCTCAATTTTGTAAGGAGCTGTGATTGTGGGGAGCATGTGGCTGGGGAAATGGGGGAGTTGTGATTTTGGGAAGCATGTGGTAGGGGAAATGGGGGAGGGGCTGTGATTTTAGGGAGTAGGTGGTAGGGGGAAATGGGGGGCCTGTGATTTTAGTGAGTAGTTTTTGGGGGAAATGGGGGGCCTGTGATTTTAGGGAGTAGTTTTTGGGGGAAATGGGGAGACTGTGATTCTGGGGAGCATGTGGCTGGGAGAAATGGGGGGCCTGTGATTTTAGGAAGTAGGTGGCGGGGGAAATAGAAGGGCTAGGATCATAGAACCCTACAGTGCAGAAAGAGGCCCTTCGGCCCATCGAGTCTGCACCGAACACAATCTCACCCAAGCCCTACCCCCATATCCCTACATATTATACCCACTAATCCCTCTAACCCAAGCATCCCTGGACACTAAGGGGCAATTTCTTAGCATGGCCAATCAACCTAACCCGCACATCTTTGGACTGTGGGAGGAAACCAGAGGCTGTGATTTTGGGGAGCATGTGGCTGGGGGAAATGGGCAATATAGACGGCGACTGTTGATAGGCTAGGGCAAGCAGCATTCCTCAACCTCTATATGTGTTTCTCTCTATCTCCAACCATCCTACCTCCCCCTTCCCCAGAGTGATGAGATGGCTTTTGCAATGCAACCAATTAATCTTGCTGTTCTTTTGGTTGCTGCAGGAGCTGAGAAGGAGTAGCAAGAGAATGAATTGCGGGCACAGGAGGCCCTGGCCACTTGCAGGAGTAGAAGCAGATGACCACCAGTGGCAGGAAGTGACCACCAAAGGAGGCACAGGAGAATGAGGAAGCAGAGACCCCAGCATGATTGTCATTTGAACAGATGTTGGACACCATATGCTGACAATGTCTCCACCTCCAAAAAGATTCAGTGCAACACCTGTGTTACCTGTCGCAAGACCTGGTACCTAGTGGCTTGGGGGGGGGTGGGGTGGGGGGTACCCACTCTGGGTGGCTGTCAGATTGACAGCCTCTCTGAATGTTTATGTGACTAGCTCCTTCCAGACCCCTAGTGGAGATGTAGGTGGCATTTCCCAGTCAGTTCTGCACACCTGTGTCTAGCAGATCACAGAAGCCCTGTATGCCCAGGCTGGGCAATACATCAAATTTATCCTGGACCACCTCGGGCTGCAGTGTTCACAGCCATTGCGGGGATGCCTTATGTACAGCCATCAGCTGCACTCATGTCGCCCTCAAGGGCCCCTACAGAATCCATGAAGATTCATCAACAGAAAGGGGCTCCACTCCCTGAATATGTGACCATAATATATATATTATGCACGTCTGCCCAACACACCCAGGCAATGTGCACAACAGCTTCACTGTCAGGATCTCTGACATCCCAGAGGCATTTGAGGAGGAGCCCAGGCCGCAGGGTTGGCTCGTGGGTGATATGGGTTACCCGCTTTGGACATGGCTGATGATGCCTGTGCGGAGCCCTGTGACTAAGGCGTAGACCTGCAAAATGAGGCCCATGTAGCCACCCAGCTGGTAGTGTAGAGGTGCACTGGGCTCCTTAAAATGCGATTCTGGTGCCTGGGCCACTCTGGCAGGGCCCTACAATACAGCCCTCTGATCTCTTCCTGCATTGTGGTCATATGCTGTGACTTGCACAACCTGGCTCTGCAGAGAGGAGGAGGACATGGAGGCTGACCAGGTGGGAATCATTGGGGAGGAGGAAGAAGAGGAGGGGGAAGAAGAGGAAGAGCACACCGAGGAACATCACCCAGGTGGACAGCTGGCAGCTCAAATTTTGGCATACGAGGGTGGTAAGCGAGGCCCTGACACTAGGAAGTTCAGTTGCTTGGGGCTTCTGTCTGTGAGTTCCATGCACTGACCCCCCTAGCCCCCAAAGTCCTCCTATCTCCTGCAATATTGTCACACCAGAGTGGTGGGCCTGGGTACACTGTTAGTGGGTCTTTTGGCAGACAGGAAGGTGATGATAGCTCATTAAGCATTAATATGATGATGCTCTGTGCAAACTAGTCTGATTCCTACCTGAGCTCCACATGTAAGCTGGCACCAGGTCCCACATCTGTGTAATGGGTAAGGGATCTGAAACCCCCACACAAGGCCCTGGGACAGATGGAGAGGGGAGGGGAGGAAATTGCTCATGGGGGAACCAATGCCTTCCTTTTCTCAGTGACACAGCATTGAGGGGCATCCCCAACCGACATCAACATGAAGCATTCTTCCGGCGATCATCAATGGAAGAGAATTCCTATTCAAGATAAATTAATCCAGGTGGGTGGTGAAAGAACATTTAATGATTGTAATAAGTGTTTAAATAATAAGTTCTAACATAAAAACTTGTGAATGGAAAACGTTAAGGTGTTTAAAGATTATCTAATTCGTGCAGCCCTCCACCTGTGCCGCCTCAGTGCAACTGCAACTTCCTAACCTTATGTGCCCGACCACTACATCTCAGTGACTCCCAGAATGTACATTAGAAGTGGAGGGGGCCAACTGCCCTACCTCGTCCCATTGCCTGTGATGTGAATGTGGCGGGCATCCTCTTGAGGCCCTGGACCTTGAGGGCCCCAGCCTGCTTCCAGATGTCTGGGGCATTTCCATGACACCCTCTTCATCCCGCTGTTCCTAAGATGCCGGGATGAAAGGGGAAGTCAGAAGGTGAAACCACAGCCACAGTCTCCTGGCTGGAAGGTCCCAGCATGGTCTCGAGCCCTTACTCCTCCCTAGGAGTTCCTGTGTGCCCCTGAGTCACTCCATGGGATGACGGTGCTTCTGCAGTGAGTTCCAGAAACTCCAGCATCACCTGACCCTTCCAGCCCTGGAGGACTACCTGCATCCAACTCATGGTTGAGCCTTCTGCGATGGTCACCTGAGTAAGGGACCACCTGTCAATGGCAGCAGCAAGTGCCCTCTGAGACTGGGCCACACTCTGCAATCCCTTAACCATGACCCTCTGTGACTCGGCCAAGTTCTCAAGGGCTACTGCCATAGCCTGCTGTGTCCTGCTGGGTCTCCTGTAAGTTCTCAAGCCTCTCAGCCATGGCCTGCAGAATCTTAAGAAGCCTGTTCAGTCTGTCAGCCGTGGTCTGCTGTGACTCAGCCATCAGTTGGAGCTTGCCACTCATGGTGAGGATTCCCTGCCCCAGGCTTTCCACTGCAGATGCCACCCTTGCAGCGTTGGCCTGGGAACCATACAAGACAGGCAATAGCTGGTCTGCCTGAAAGCTTTGGGACTCCTCCCAACAGCCTCGCAGTTGGTCCAGTGTGGCCGTCAGCCTCTCCTCCATTCCCAGGCTTTGTTGCTGCATCTCCAGCAGCTGAGGGAAGAGTGATCTCAGAGGTACAGCATGCAACTTGGGGCCAGCTGAGTCCTTGCCTCTTGCAGGCCCTCACGTGCAGAGGCCTTAGACACTCTGTCCTCCACCTGATGTACATCAGCAGATGTGTCGTACTCACCAGAGAATAAGCCAGAAGCCTCACCACTAACTGGACCCACCCTTGTGTCATTATCAGGGATGGTGAGTTGAGATAGAACCTGACGCCAAAACAGTGCCACCCTCGGAGATCCCTTCAGCCATATCCTCCAAAGGACTTGTCTGAGCTGTTCTGACCAGGATGGGCAGGAGCTGCAGTAGGGGCCTAGAGTCCAGATGGCCCTGGTGCATCCAATTCTATCCCTGCAACATGGGACACAAGGTTATGTGCAAGGGAGGCAGAGGAATCTGGGATGCAGAAGATGTGATTAATATTTCTCCATTGAACATAGAACAAAGCGCAAAGAAAATTACATCACAGGAACAGGCTGTTCGGCCCTCCAAACCTGCAGTGAACAGGCCACCCAGCTGATTTGTAACCCCCTACCCTTCCGAGGATCATATGCCTCTATTGCCATCCCATTCACATAGCTGCAAAGATGCCCCTTAAAGGTCACTATCTTACCTTCCTCTGCGACCTCCCCCAGCAGTGAGTTCCAGGCATCCCCCATCTTCTCTGTGCAAATAAACATGCCTCATACATCTCCTTTAAACTTTGCCCCTTGCACCCAAAACTCATGCCCTGAGAAGTTGTCTCAAAGTGAGTGGAGGGTTGACAGATACTCACGTCTTGACGGCAACCCAACCATGCTGTCACTGAGAGCCTGCATCTCTCCTTGCCTTCACAGCTCTAAAGTCCGCTCCTCAAAGAGGGTGAGGACCTAGAGGTCTGGCTCACCAGAAAGAAGGTGCTTAAAGGTCAGAGGCTGGAAACATGCAGGATTCTGCATGTGAGAGGGTGAAAGGATTTGGGGAAAGATGCTAGATAGGGTTAAACGCTCACTTTACTGCCTGGATGAGGTCAGTGACCTTTTTGCGACACTGCATCCCAGTTCGGGGGGGCCACTGCCCTGGCTCTGACCAAGGCAGTGCCTGCCTCCCAGGCCACATTGCCATCAAACTTATGGGTCTGTGATCTCTTGGGGGGAAGAGGGTGTCCTGCCTCACCGCTGCTGCATCCAGTAGCCTCACCAGGTCCCCCTCAGAAAATCAGGGGGCTGATCATGCACACATTGTCCAGGAAAGTCTGCCTGCCTTTCCACCCTTGGGTTTTTTATGGAGCTTCCCCTTGTTAGGGCAGATCAGCTACAGGCAGTTTGGCAGAGCATTCCAGCAAGTTACATGCAGTTTGCTTGTTAGCGTTGAGGGGAAGGCAAGTGAGCACTTGCAGGTGTGCACTTAAGGAGATGACTGAGGTGGGGGTTCACACTGCCTGAGATCAGTGGGGGCAGGGAAGGATGTCTTCTGCCACTCTGTCTGAGATCAGTTGGGAGGAAGGGGGGTCCACTACCACTCTTCTTAAGATCAATGGGGTGGGGGGGGTGTCTGTTGCCACTCTACCTGAGGGAGGGAAAGGGGGAGGGGGCCATGATTGATCTGGCTGGTGGGGTGGTGGGAGGATAAGGGGGTCAGTAATGTTGTAGGGGTGGGGCAGGGGAAGGCATTATCTGGCCTGAGAGGGATGTGGCAGCGGAATGGCATTCTGTCAATTTTTTTTCTGTGCATGTGCAGTTGGAGGCACCGATCAGAGCTGCAGGATTTTGGGCTTGTGCAGCGCAATTTGGAATCACTGATATTTTTGCAGAGTGCATATCGGAGTGCCTGAGAACAGGTCTAAAAGTCAGATCTGAATCACTTCCAGTTTCAAGTCCGCCCAACAAATCAAAATGGTAAAATAGGGCCCAGAAAGTCTGAACAAGTAAATCTACTTTGACCAGGGCTATCCCAGTCTCCACAGTAACCCAGCCATATTGGGCAGAGCACATCGCAGGTCACAACTCTTTCATTTCACCTTAAATTAAAGAGACAGTTTCAAACATAACCATCCTAGAAAACCTTGCATTGATAACAATACTATAGAGTACATCACAGTGGATAGAGGAGTAACTTTGAAAGTAAATTATGGGAACATGTAAGATCAGAGTAATACTAATGGGAACTAGAATGCAATAATGGAAAGGGCAAAAGAAGGGACGAATTCCTAAAACATATACAAAAGAACATTCTTGATCAGTGTGTTTCCAGCTCAAGAGGAAGGGAATAATACTGATCGTAGTTCTGGGGACTGAAATGGGGCATGTTTCAGTAGAGTAGCATTTGGTGAATAGCAATCATAATATAATCAGGTTAGAATAATTATGGAAAAGGATATTCATTCCCACAGCAGGAGGTTAGAATATAGAATTCTCAGCCAGGTGATAGGGAATGAGGAACAAGCTAGGGTGCTGGAAAAAGAGTGCTTTTCATGAAGGAAAACAACATTGCAAACTTGACTGACCAAATGACTTGTCTCTGTGCTCTATCTTCCAACATATTATAAGGAAAAGACATTTCCTCAGGGTTTCTCCAAAGGGCTGTAAATTTGGCAGAAACCCAAGGAGAAAAGAAACAATATAAATGTTCCTGGCATGATTTTCCAGGAGCTTCTGTGGTAGCATTGTGAAGCTAAAGGTGGCATGACTTAACTCAGACACAAACATTAGGATATTTGCACTTAACCATCTGAAATTACTTTATCATTCATATGTAGATAACAGCATGGACAAGGATTGATATAATCCTGAGAATCCATTGATATAAAATTCTGGCCCAATGTGATAGCGACCAGATGAGTTATTTTTATTTTTTTTTACTGATATTGGTTGAAGGACCAACATTGTCCAGGATGCAATGGACAATCAGCTATGAGTAGGACTTAAACCTACAATATTTTGACCTGTAAGCAAGCACATAACTAATTGAGCCGCATGAAGATCTTCAAGCTGGGTGAGGTTCCCAAATACTTTGTCCAAGAAACCAAAAACAAGCAAGAATTAGCAGCCTCAAGAAAGCAAAGAGCCGCAGCTTTGTGGGAAAAACACCAAGGATGGAACTTTCCCGTCCCAACTGCCACGGGACTCGTAGCGGGCGGGACAGGACCAAGCAAAAGTCCATTGACCTCGGGTGGGTTTTTCCGGTTTTGGGGCTAGCTTGGCCAGAAAATCCCGCCCCAACTGTCACTGAAATAAAACAACAAAAACACTGGGCCTGATTTTGCAGTCTGGTCAACAAATGGTGCCAGCTGTTAGATAGACTTGTCCTTGCCATTTAATTTCCTCTTTTTAATTGTCATGAAATGTGAGCATTAATGGCCAGGCCAGCATTTGTTGTCCATCTTTAATCACTGCCTTCTTGAACCCACTGTAGTCGATTGGTGTAGGTACACCCACAGTGCTATTAGGAAAGGCATTCCAGGATTTTAATCTAGTGACAGTAAAGGAATGGTGATATATTTCCATGTCAGAGTGATGTGTGATTTGGAGGGAAACCTGCAGGTAGGTGGTGATGTTCCCATGCACCTCTGCCCTTGACCTTTCAGGTGGTAGAGGTCATACATTTGCTACGTATTATTGCAGGCGGCCTGGTGAGCTGATTTGATTTGATTTAGTATTGTCACATGTATTAGGATACAGTGAAAAGTATTGTTTCTTGTGGGCTATACGGATAAAGCACACCACTTGTAGAGAAGGAAAGGAGAGAGTACAGAATATATTGTTACAGTCATAGCTAGGGTGTAAAGAAAGATCAACTTAATGCAAAGTAGGTCCATTCAAACGTTTGATAGCAGCAGGGAAGAAGCTGTTCTTGAAACAGTTGGTACATGTCCTCAGACTTTTGTATCCTTTTCCTGACAGAAAAAGGCGGAAGAGAAATTTGTCCAGGTGTGAGGGGTCCTTAATTATGCTGGCTGCTTTTCCAAGGCAGTGGGAAGTGCAGACAGAGTCAATGGGTGGGAGGCTGCTTTGTGTGATGGACTGAACTTCGTTCATGACCCTTTTTAGTTTCTTGCAGTCTTGGGCAGAGCAGGAGCCATACCAAGCTGTGATACAACCAGGAAGAATGCTTTCCATGATGCATCTGTAAAAGTTGGTAAGAGTCATAGCTGACATGTCAAATTTCCTCAGTCTTCTGAGAAAGTAGAAGCGTTGGTGGGCTTTCTTAACTGAAGTGTTGGCATAGGGGGACCAGGACAGATTGTTGGTGATTTACAAACACTAAAAAACTTGAAGGTGTCAACCATTTCTACTTTGTCTCCATTGATGTAGATAGGGGCATGTCTTCCACTATCCTTCCTGAAGTAGTGGACTATCTCCTTTGATTTGTTCACATTGAGGAAGAGATTATTGTTGTCACATCAGTTCACCAGATTCTCCATTTCTTTCCTATACTCCATCTCCATCTCATCAGCAAACATGGTAATCGAGTTGGAGGGGAATTTGGCCACACAGTCATTGGTGTATAAGGAGTATAGTAAGGAGCTGAGAACACAGCCTTGTGCAGCACACTGTTGAGGATGATTGTGTTGTTGCCTATCCTTACTGATTGGGATCTGTGGGTTAGGAAGTTCAGGATCCAGTCGCAGAGGGAGGAGTTGAGCCCCTGGCCACAGAGTTTGGAGATGAGTTTTGTAGGAATAATGATGTTGAAGCTGCTGCAGTGTATCTTATATATAGTACAAGCTTCTGATAGCATGCATCTGTGGTGAAGAGAATGAATGTTTAAAGTGATGGGTGGGATCTGGATCAAGAGGGAACCCTAGTCCTGGAGAATGTTGAGCTTTTCGAATGTTGTTGAATCTGCTGCGATGCTATCACATTCTCAGCTTGTGTCTTATAAAAGGTAAGAAATGAAGTGGGCAATCCATAATTTTTGAATGGTGAATTAAATTTGTACCTGCTGTGCAAAAGCAGCAACTTCACACCATTCAATGCACATTAATGGTGAAACTGTAAATGAGATGTTGTTTTCATAAAGCTAAAGGAGTAGTTGTGTAATTACGATAGGAACCTAACAGATTTTAATTTAACTGCATATCCGCTCCTTGGTCTGAATTTGAGAAAACATAGCTGACTGTTGTTAGCTTCACTAGTATTTTGCCAGCAAATTCTGGTTCCAGGGAATAGATTTTTCTCTTTGATGAGAGAAGGTTGCACAAGAAAGAAATGGATCGAAGGTCATTGCAAGGTTTCAAGGCTGAGTGTTATTGATCCTCCTGCTTATGGCAACATTTTAAACATATGCTGATCAATACTGAAATATTATACCCTGAAATGTGATACAAGGACAGGAACAAATTTTGACAGAATGGATTATAAGTGGTTTGGTTTTCAATAATTTATGAAGAACTTGATAATTTAGCGTGTTATAAGAAAGAAAAATTCTCAATTTAGTTATTAATCTCAAAAGAAAACGATTACCCATGAAATACTTGAACTGTTTTCTTGCCATGTCACAATTTTCTTGAAAGCATAAAGTTTTATACAACCAGAAATGGCCATTCGCATACAATAATCATACAGCTCTTATCAAAATCTACTTTAGATATCCTAATGACTGGATCCATCTTAATTTTTTTTTACAACAAGCATTTTATAGGATTTTCCAGCAAGTTGGTGCCAATAGCCCACACTCACAATACAGGAAATTGAGCATGATTCAAATGCAGCGAGGCTCTTTCATTAAGCAGCATCAACACTTTCAAAAGAAGGTTTACATTGTGGCTTTGGAGATTGGCTAGCTCTGCCTCCGTACTTGCTTTCTGATACATTTTCAAGAGTACCAATACAAAGAGGGCAAACAAAATAATCACGCGCAAGCTCCATTTTCTACTGTTTGTCAGCGTGTGAACGATCATCAGTCATTAACTCTGTGCTTATCTTTTCTTGTCAAAGCAAGGATCTATTTCCCTCCTCATTGAACTTGATTAATACTGATCATCCTGGAATCCAGTTCACGTATTCTCTTGACAATCTTATATATCACAACAAGATCACATCTTAGTGCCTTTTCTCCAACACAATTATTCCTAGTACCTTTCATTACTGATTTATTTTCTCAACCACTGTATGGTATGTTAACAGCTGATGGAATTGCCATTACAGCCATCAGATTCCTATCCATGTGCTTCACTACAGGCTGTTTGTATTTATATTACACTCCCACTATTTTTTTCCCTTCTCCAACTTTGCAATGTTGTCTTTCTTGAAATTAAACAACTTATCCCACATTGGCTCAACCCTTTACCTCTCCAGATGTCTTTGCAATAGGTTACTATTTAGGAACCCTCAAGATTTGAAGTATTGGCAAACTTGGAGAGTTTTGTGACCACTGCTTCCACAAGTCCCTGCAAACTATCATTGTCCAATCCCAATTCTCTTCCTGCACCTAGTGGTGCACTAAGGCAGACTTTTGTCTGTTTCCATAGCTTGTTATTTCTGAAACAGGTCACTAATTTGATGTCAGAGGCTTATAGCTTGAGGGGCACCACTCTGCATCAAGCATGGCTAACCAGGGGTCTCTCCCGTTTTTACCACCAGCCACAGAAGGATTTATAGGTTGACATTCAACTTGTTTGGCCATATTATGAATGCACTTTCCTTGGTCATCAGGTCCTGGGGCGGGATTTGAACCTAGAGCTTCTCTGGCTTAGAGGCAAAGATATTGCTCAATGCACCGCAAGACCTGCCTTTTTTCCCCACACCCCTGCACATTGTTTTGATTCAAATAATCATCTCATGCTCTCTGGGATGCCTCGATTGACCCAGTCTCCACCACACTTACAGGCAGTGCATTCCAGACCCGAACCACTCGTATGAAAAGCCTTTTTTCACATGCTATGATAAACAAATGGATGGTATTGGAATAGTGTAGGTTAAATGGGCTTTAGATTGGTTTCACAGGCTGGCACAACATCGAGGGCCGAGGGGCTTGTACTGCACTGTAATGTTCTATGTTCTATCATATTTGCTTCTTTTGCAAATCAATTCAAATCTGTGCCATCTGATCCTTTTATGAGTGGGAACAGTTTCTCCGTATCTACTCTGTCCATCCCTCATGATTTTGAACATCTTTCAAAACTTCTCTCAGCCGTCATCTGTACCAGGGGAACAGTCCCAACTGCTCCAATATATCCTCATATATACCCAGGTCCTCTCTGCTCCTGCACCCCTTTTAGAATTTTTCTCCTTATTTTGTAATGTTTGTCCATGTTTTTCCTGCCAAAATGCATCACATTTTTCCACATGGAATGTCATTTGGGTGATTCTGAAGTTAAGTGGACAACCTAGTAGGATGGAGGTGGATACTGGTGCTGCTGTATATTTAATTCCCGAAACTACATACCAATGAAAGCTGAAGCATCTTCCTGATGTGATTTTAAGGACATACACAGAAGAGATCATATCATTAAAAGGTTACATCATGGTAAATGCAGAGTTGAGTGGCAAACAGCAGAGATGCCTCTCCATGTGGTCTGTGATAATTTTCCAGCTTTATTTGGGAGATCATGGTTGGAAAAGATAAAGCTTAACTTGAATGCTGTCAGACTGGTCGATGCGAAAACAGACCTACAGCACCTTCTGGATATATACAGAGTGTATTAAAAGGGACATTTGCCTCAATGAAGGGAGTTCAAGTGAAACTCAAAATAAAGCTTCTGACAGACATCAGTCCAGTATTTGGGTCACAGTATTAATAGTAAAGGCCTATATACAGCACCCAAAAAGATGGATGTTATTTTAGAAGCACCATGTCTGATGAATATGATGCAACTGAGGTCTTTTCTAGGATTACTAAATTATTATGGTAAATTTGTTCCTAACTTAGCTACATTATTGAAGCCATTGCATAATTTACTACATGTGAAACAGTTGTGGAACCAGACAATAGAATGTGAGAAAGCATACTTGGATGTCTTGCTAAGGATTAGATATGTGAGAATATAGGCTGCAGCAAAACTAGCAGAAAGGGTTAAAGCCACAGCCAGGCTGAATTATCAAAACTAACTACAGGAAGATGAACTGTGAGTAACAATACCATGCCCCCCTCCCACCATTGTAACGACAATGGAAATCCAAGGCACAGTTTACCATGTGCTGGATATTCTGGAGGGTCTGAAAATAGATAAGTCCCCTGGTCCGGATGGGATTTACCCCAGGATTCTCTGGGAGGCAAGAGAAGTGATTGCAGAGCCTCTGGCTCTGATCTTCAGGTCATCGTTGGCCTCTGGTATAGTACCAGATGATTGGAGGATAGCGAATGTTGTCCCATTGTTTAAGAAGGGGAACAGAGACTTCCCTGGGAATTATAGACCGGTGAGTCTCACTTCTGTTGTGGGCAAGGTTTTGGAAAAAATTATTAGGGATAGGATTTATAGTTATTTGGAGAGTAATGAGTTGATTGGAGATAGTCAGCATGGTTTTGTGGCGGGTAGGTCGTGCCTTACTAACCTTATTGAGTTTTTTGAGAAAGTGACCAAAGAGGTGGATGGGGGTAAGGCAGTGGACGTGGTGTATATGGATTTTAGTAAGGCGTTTGATAAGGTTCACCATGGTAGGCTTCTGCACAAAATGCAGATGTATGGGATTGGGGGTGATCTAGGGAACTGGATTAGGAATTGGCTAGCGGATAGGAGACAGAGGGTAGTGGTTGACGGTAAATATTCATCATGGAGCTCAGTTACAAGTGGTGTGCCTCAGGGATCTGTGTTGGGGCCACTGCTGTTTGTGATTTTTATTAATGATCTGGATGAGGGTATAGTTGGGTGGATCAGTAAATTTGCTGATGACACCAAAGTCGGAGGTGTGGTAGATAGTGAGGAAGGGTGTCATAGTTTGCAGGAAGACTTAGACAGGTTGCAGAGCTGGGCCGAGAGGTGGCGGATGGAGTTTAATGCAGAGAAATGTGAGGTAATTCACTTTGGTAGGAATAACAGATGTGTTGAGTATAGGGCTAACGGGAAGACTTTGAATAGTGTGGAGGAGCAGAGAGATCTAGGTGTATGTGTACATAGATCCCTGAAAGTTGGGAATCAAGTAGATAAGGTTGTTAAGAAGGCATACAGTGTCTTGGCGTTTATTGGTAGGGGGATTGAATTTAGGAGTCGTAGCGTTATGTTGCAACTGTACACAACTCTGGTGCGGCCGCACTTGGAGTATTGTGTGCAGTTCTGGTCCCCACATTACAGGAAGGATGTGGAGGCTTTGGAGAGGGTGCAGAGGAGGTTTACCAGGATGTTGCCTGGTATGGAGGGGAGATCCTATGAGGAGAGGCTGAGGGATTTGGGGTTGTTTTGGCTGGAAAGAAGGCGGCTAAGAGGGGATCTTATTGAAACATATAAGATGATTAGAGGTTTAGATAGGGTGGATAGTGATAGCCTTTTTCCTCTGATGGAAAAATCTAGCACGAGGGGGCATGGCTTTAAACTAAGGGGGGGTAGTTATAGGACAGATGTCAGGGGTAGGTTCTTTACCCAGAGGGTGGTGAGGGATTGGAATGCCCTGCCTGCTGCAGTTGTAAATGCGCCTAGTTTGGGGGCGTTTAAGAGGTCTGTGGACAGGTTTATGGACGAAAAGGGATTGGTTTAGGTTAGTGGGTCATTGTTGTTGTTTTTTTTTAAACTGGTCGGCGCAACATCGTGGGCCAAAGGGCCTGTTCTGCGCTGTAATGTTCTATGTTCTATGACTCCACCATGCCTTGGAAGAACGCATAGAGTCATTGTTCCCTCAGTAAATCTAAACAAAAACCAAGGAAGTGGTTGAAGAGATGATGGTTGTAGTAATTAATAAATTTACATGTCAGAATCATGGATATTCATTTGGACAGATTCATGGATAGAAAAGGTTTAGAGGGAAATGGCCAAATGCAAGCAAATCGGGTTAGCTTAGATGGGCATTTTGGTCGGCATGGACCAGTTTGGGCCAAAATTGTCTCCGCTCCATGGATTCTATGATCCTATTCACAGAATCCCCACAGGAGGGTATTAAACCCATTGGGTCTGCACCGGCTCTCTCAGAGTACAGTAAGCAGGCCCTGTCCTGCACCCTATCACAGTAAAAAGCCTGACAACACCAGGTTTTAGTCCAACCTATTTATTTGATAATATACTCACAAGCTTTCGGGGTTAGCCCCTTCGTCAGGTGAATGACGAAGGGGCTAACCCCGAAAGCTTGTGAGTATATTATCAAATAAATAGGTTGGACTAAAACCTGGTGTTGTCAGACTTTTTACTGTGTTTACGCCAGTCCAACGCCGGCATACCCACATCATGACTACTATCTGCACCCTATCCCCATAACCCCACACATTTACATGGTAAATCACCCTAACCTACACATCTTGAGACATTAAGGGACAATTTAGCATGACCAATCCACCTCACCCACACATTTTTGGACTTTGGGAGGAAAACTGAGCACCCGGAGGAATCACAGGAGATAAAGGGGAAAACAGTATGAGATAACATTACCCAATTGAAGTAGCATTGTATGAGGTTGTCTTATCAGGAAAACAGGACCACAGATCCAATCATGAATCACAAGTCCTGTTCCAGTTGTCTAATTCTGCCAAGACTTTCACCAAATTTTACAGATGCACATAGAAAGTATTCTTTCTGGTCGTATGTATCACAGCTTGATATGGCTCCTGTTCTGTCCAGGACTGCAAGAAACTACAAAGGGTCATGAACGAAGCCCAATCCAACATACAAACCAGCCTCCCATTCACTGACTGTCTATACTTCCTGCTGCCTTGGAAAAGCAGTCACCATAATCAAAGACCCCATGGATCCCACACATTCTCTCTTCCACCTTCTTCCATCAGGAAAAAGATACAGAAGTCTCAGGTCATGTACCAACCGATTCAAGAACAGCTTCTTCCCTGCTGCCATCAGACTTTTGAATGGACCTACCTCGAATGAAGTTGATCTTTCTCAACACTCTAACTATGACTGTAACACTACATTCTGCATCCTCTCCTTTCCTTCTCTATGAACATTATGTTTTGTTTGTATAGCAAGAGAAAATACTTTGCACTCTATGTTAATACATGTGACAATAATAAAACAAATCAAAAAATAGGTTCTGAAACAGAACTATGGACAATGGCCCAATTGGAACATTGTATGTATATATCATAACATGAAATAGTATAAGAATGGCACATCATTGTTAGCTGCTAGCTCATTGCAAAGGTGGTCACTGATCTTATCTGCCCATTCTTAGAATATGAGGTATCATCAGAGTGCCATGCCAATGCTGATGCATCATCAAACTTTATTTTGCTAATTGAGCAAATGCCATCAACTAGTTTTGCTAATATTCTTCATCTTTTGCTGGTAGATCATTTGCTTCTCAAGTTCAGAGACATACCAGAAATATCCTGTAATGGGCAAGGTGATGAATCTGGGATTGAAAGGAACATTAGCTGGGACACATCGGCCAGGATTTTACCATTGTGGGGCACAATGTGGTCATAAAGTGGGGCATAAAGCAATTAGTGAATTTCACGAACGGCGCCATTTTATGAGCACAGGATTTCCAGTGTGTTCAGTCTCTTGCCAGAAATGGGTGAAAGGCAGGTTAATTTATTGAAGTTTATTTAGATAAGCATCTCAATGACATTAGCTCAATCAACGGGCGTTTATGACCTCATCGGGAAAGGTTCTCACCAGTGAGGAATAGACATGAACAGGGAGCAGTCGACTTGGCCTCGCTAGTGGAAATGGAGACCATTCAGGCCTCCCCAAGGAGGCCAAGAGCAAAGGGAGGGATGTCCATTGGGCAGTGCCATACTGGCAGTGCCACTCTGGCTCCTGGGCAATGCCCACTGGATAGTGCCAGGGGCAGGGCCAATGGGAAGATGGCCCACTACCACTCCGCAGCAATCAGTGAAGGGAGGGCAGTGGGACCACGATCTATGAAGGAAGAGAGCAGAGGCCTGCACAAGCGCACTATCTCCTTCTGCAGGCTTTTGGGCACGCAAAGCCCCATGCATAGTCTTCTGCAGCGAGCAACAGGCGGGCTTAGAATTCTGCAGCCAGACTGAGTCGGGGGAGGGGTGGGAGGAGCCAAAAACCAGATCTGGCTCTCTCCCAGTTCCACACCTGCCCGGCACTTAGACTAAAAATGTAAGAATACCACTCTTGGTCTACATCCTAATTTGAAATCATATGTGTCAAGAAAGTTTGAGTTGACCATCCAACGTGAGTGTCCATTGTCAGAAATCCGAGTGATCATTCCTCCTAGTCTGTCTAGTCTGCCTCAGGCATCAGATGAAAGAATTAGCATGTAGTTATTTTTGGTGGCTGGGTTTGTATGCTCAGATTGAAGCAAACGTGTGATAGTATCAATCTTGTGCACAAATAGGAAATACACTACTGTTGTTTTCTTTACACCCTTGGGAATGACCTAAAATGCCATGGCTACAGTTACATGTAGCTTTTGCTAGTCCATTTGAGGGTTATATGTTCTTAGTCATAATTGATGCAGAGTCAAAGTAATCAGAACTTATAAGATCTACTATATCTGAACAAACGTTGAAAACCTTGGTGAAATTTTTGAAAGATTTAGTAAACTGGAACAGATTGCTAGCAATAATGGTTTACTTCATAAGGGCTTGAGGATTACCTCAAAGTAAATGGCATTCAGCATTTAAAATCCACAGCTTATCCATTAACCAATGGATTAGTTGAAAGATTCATACAAATTTTGAAACATTGTTTAAAAGTTTCAAAAGAGCAATGTTCGTTCACACATTGGGTGGGATTTTACGACCTTGCTTGTGTGAGGTTGTAAGATCCTGCCTGAGGCCAATGGAGATTTCTGTTCTGTGAGTCTCAGTAAAATTTTGGCCATTGCGTGAATAGCTTTTTGGCATCTTATAGAAATGCTATTCATGTGCCCACCCAAAATTTATCTGCATTACTACTCTTAAAAAGAAAGTTGAGAACTACGTTTAATTTGTTATTACTTTCAGTATTAGTAGAGCGTCAACAATAATCTCAAGTTGCTGGAGATGAAGTGATGGTAAATGAGAAAGGGGTATCTCATCAGTTAGTAAATTTATAGGCAGAATACAGTCTTTCAGGGACAAGGAATCAATAAAGAGTTAAATGATTATTGGTCAAGTTAACACAAACATCTTACACATATGTGAATGCAGTAAGTGAATCAGAACACTTTTATGATTTAAAAATATATATGCTGATATTTTAAATGTATTTCAATGTAACAAACACTTTAGCCAAGCAAAGTTACCAAAAGGCATTGCTGTCAAAATCAATAATTTAAAACCAAAGGCCTGGGAACAGGTCAGTCAGCAAGTCTTATCGGGTGGCATTTCTAAGAGGGGACACATTATGCAACTTATGAATAGATGCATTAATTGCCCAGACATGAAATAGATCTGAACCTGGACGCAGTGAGCCAATGGGAACATCCATTGCAGTAGCGTCTGCCTTTACCAAGCGACAGTCAGTTGGACAAAGAAGATATCACCATGCTATTAAGTACCTTATAATTGGCAAATTGTATTGATGTGTAACTGTTAAATGGAATTGATTTTAAGCTAATGAAAGGTGGAATTATTGATTATGAAAAAGTATAATTAATCTGTATTTGACTCTGTAATTCGGTTCTTTTGGCAAGGTTCTGTCACTCTGTCCTTAGAGCTATTTAACCCTTCATGCGACTCCAGTCGCCTGTACATTTGTATTCTATTGTCTTATGTTTTATGTTTAGTAAATTTGTTATGTTGTTTATAGATATTTGCCTTGTAAGTTTTGAATTGTTTTAGTTTTAAGACACAATTGGCCACTTCTTGAAATTTCCCCACAACAGTAAAACATTTCAACAAGGAAATCGAGTATTAGTGCGTAATTAACCACAAATTAGAAATTGGTACCCGCCAGTTTTATCAAAAATGGGTCCAATTCCATACACAGTTCTAACCAAACATAAATTAATTTGGTGATGCCGTGCTGACCAATTGTTGTCCTCTAAAAATTATTTCTCAAGAATCATCTCCAGAAGTACCAATTTCTTTAGTTCTTAGTGTTGTGAGTACTACTACGAAAGACTTGGTTGAATCTAAATTGCCTGATGATTGCATCAATGCTAATATACCTCGTGAAAATTATGCAGAATTAGCTCCAAGAAAAGACATATCTAGTGAAGATCCAAATCATACTTCTAGGGTCAAGGACAGCCAAATTCCAAAATTTCGTATAGAATCAAACAGGAATGGTCAATCTCCTAATTGATTTTTTTATTGACTGTATATAATGATTAATAATGCACAGTACTGTGTCTTGAGTATTATTGATCCTATGTGTCACATGGTAGTAATTTGTTGTCATGACCATAGAAGTGAAGGGGGAGGGATGTTATATGTTTAAGTGGTTTCAGATTGCTTTAAGAGCTGATCACACGATTTGATAGTGATGCTATTAAGATGTTGCACAGGCTGCTGTTTTAGTTTCAGTTTGTACTCTGTACAGGCAAGGGCTCCTTCAATAAATCTGTTGTTGTCAGTTTGAATTGGTCTGTGCAATCCACATAGTTTCTTTTTGTTTAAAACCCACAACTCTTAAAATAGTTAAGATATTCCAGCTGACAAGTGGCAAGTACAGAATGGATAAAGAGCAGCTGTTCCCCTTCGTTGAAGGCTCAGTGACAAGATGACGGGCAGGCGGTTTAGGGGAGAACGTGAGAAAAAAACCTTTTTACCCAGAGGGTGGTGGCAGTCTGGAATGTGCTGCCAAGGAGGGTGACAGAGGAGGGTTGCCTCATATCCTTAAAAAGTATCCAGATGATGAAAAGTATTACAGATGAAATGGCTGCCACAAGAGGACACAGGTTTAAGATGTTGGGGACTAGGTACAGAGGAGATGTCGGGGTAAGTTTTTCACTCAGAAGATGGTGGGTGAGTGGAATCAGCTGCCATTGGTGGTGGTGGAGGCAAATTCATTAGGGTCTTTTAAGAGACTTCTGGATGAGTACGTGGGACTTAATAGGATTGAGGGTTATAGGTAAGCCTAGTAGGTAGAGATATGATCGGCGCAACTTGTGGGCCGAAGGGCCTGTCTGTGCTATAGTTTTTCTATGATTCTATGAGCATTTGGCACATTATAATATTCAGGCCTAAGGACCAAGTGCTAACAAATGGGTTAGATGGAAGTTCAGGTGTTTCTAATGTGTTGGTGCAGACTTAATGGGCCAAAGGACTTCTTCTGCACGGTATGATTTTATGATTCTAACATTCATGCCGCATAAGTGTTAGGCAATGACCATCTCCAACAAGAGAGAATCTAACCATCGCCCCTTGAATCTTGTGCAACCATCAGTGAACACCCACACTTTTGTCGATGTTGGAATGAAGGTCATTGATGAAGCAGCTGAAGTTGGTTAGGACACTACCCTTCCCTGAGGAACCCTGACAGCAATGTTCTGGAGCCGAAATGAATTAGCCTTCAACAGACACAGTAATCTTCCTTTTCATAGGTTTCAATTCAACAAATGGAGAGATTTTCCCTGATTCCTGTTGACTTCAATTTTATTAGGGATCCTTGATGCACATTTACTGAAATGTTACCTGAATATCAAGGACAGTCACTCTCACCTCTTCTCTGGAAATCAGCTTTTGTTTTGTATTTGGAGCAAGACTGTAAGGAGATTTGGATCTGAATGGCTTTGGTAGAACCCAAACTGAGCATCAATTAACAGGTGTGTAAGTGCTGCTTGATAGTACTAGGGATGACATCTTCCATCACTTTCCTATTCTGTTTAACATCCATGTATCCTGTGTTGTAGCTTCAGCAGGTTGGTACCTCACTTTTGGATATGCCTAGTATTGTTCCTGGCATGATCTCCTACACTCCCAAATGGCATTATATAAATTCATGCTAGTATTTATATATAGATTCAAGTTGGCAGAACATTCAATCACATGAAGATAACCCAGGATTGTTTAGGAGATATTTAATAGAGGTGATCACCATAATGCAATGTTTTGGTAAAATAACTACAATGAGGGATTTTGATAGAGTAAACAGTGAGAACATTTTCCACTATTTGGAAGTTCGGAGGATGCAGATTGAAGAAAATTAGCAAGGAACAAATGGCACATGAGAGAAATGCTTTTACACAACAAATTGTTGTGATCTAGAACACATTGCCCAAAAGTAGGTTGGAAGCAGATTCAATAAAACGTTTAAGGGGAAACTGGATAAAAATCTGAAAAAAAAAATCAGGGCTTTGAGGAAAGGGAGTTGCAGTCAGACTAATTGGATAGCTCTTTCAAAGAGCTGGCACGGGCGTAATGGGCTCCATCAGTGCCGTAAGATTACACAACACTCCTTGAATGTTGCGCAGAGCAAATTTAAACACCAAAGAGCTGCTTCTAAGTAGAGAATAACCAGTCTGAGAATGGGCTACCAGGATTGATGGTAGAGGTTAGAACAAATACAGCAATGGGAAGATGGTGAAATTGTTAGTTTTGATTAGCAAAATAAAATTGTTGGAAAGGCTTTCTTTACCTGAATGTTTTATGTGACCTGCAGATAGCAAACTTGTCACCACTAACTCTTCACCTGATTCCTGCTATTTCACCAATGCACTCACGACAATAAAGATGGGTTTTTGTGATCTCCCACAAACTGAAGAAATGAAATGAAATTTCCATCTCTCCCATTTTTGGAAATGGACTGAACTCACGTGAGAACTAATTATGACAATCCTGAAGGAGATAAATTTTCAATTTGATGTAGGGCTGCCATCTGGTGGAGATATTAGTCATGTGGCCTGCAGTTCTACCAAGGAAACGTTCAATGCATGGTAAAGGTACAAAAAACATTTCCAGTACGTAGATATGTGTAGTATTCCAGCTTTAATGCAATACTGCCATGTAAAAACCATCGATGTAAAAGTATTTTTCCAAGAGTGAAAATAACGTCAAACTTATTTTATGTCTGAGGTATTAAAACTTGAAAATGGGCAAAAGATAAGTTATTAAGCAAATCTTAAGTCATTGATAATAGAATATATCAAACAAAATTATCAAATAGAGATAGACCAGAAAGCTGCTGCTTGTTTGTCTTTGGACATAAAGGTCTGAGACATAGTTCTCAGATAACTAGACAGGACAGCATTCCCCAAGTGACGAGACTGATTTTGCAGTTTGCCCTCTTCTATTCCCTACATATTCCATTGTTTAAACTGTATCACACAGTTACTAATTACTGGAGTGTTAAGTTATGAGTTTGCATAAACTAGATTTTAGGAGGTTGAGAGGTGATCTATTTGAAAGCTCAATGGGGTAAATGCAGAGAATTAACATCCTCTGGTGGGGAACAAAAGGCCACAGTCTTAAAATAAGAGCTTGGCTATTGAAAGGTGAAATCAGGAGCACTTCTTCACGTAAAGGGCAGTGGTAATCTGGAACTGGAATGGCTGTGGATGCTGGGGATCAATTGGAACTTTTAACAATGAGGTTAATAGATTTGTATTGGGTCAGGGTATCAAAGGATGTGGGGGCAAAAGCGGGTAAATAGAATTGAGACGCAGATTAGTCAAAATCTAATAAAATTATGGAATAATCTGGAATCCTATTTCAATAAATTTCACTGTCTGGTTTGTCTAATTGCAATGTACTGGCTAAATTAATGATGTAGTTCAACCACATTCCTGTAACAGTATAGGCGAAAAGAGATCAGAACTTCTCTGTTATTTCACACTTCTTCAGAAAAGACGCCAAATTTTCAGCCACACATGCTCAAACAGCTGGGTTGCCAACTCTATATTCATAGAGTCATAGAGGTTTACAGCATGGAAGCAGGCCCTTCGGCCCAAACCTCTAAACTAATCCCAATTGCCCACATTTGGCCCATATCCCTCTATAGCCATCGTACCCATGTAAATATTTAAATGTTTTTTAAAAGATAAAATTGTACCTGCCTCTACTATACCTCTGGCAGCTTGTTCCAGACACTCACCACATGCTGTGTGAAAGAATTGTCCCTCTGGCCGCTTTTGTATCTTTCCCCTCTCACCTTTAACCTATGCCCTCTGGTTTTAGACTCCTCTACCTTTGAGAAAAGATATTGACTATCTAGCTGATCTATGCCCCTCATTATTTTATAGACCTCTAATAAGGTCACCCCTCAGCCTCCTACGCTCCAGAGAAAAAAGTCCCAGTCTATTCAGCCTCTCCTTATAACTCAATCCATGAAGTCTCGGTAGCATCCTAATAAATCTTTTCTGCACTCTTTCTAGTTTAATAATATCCTTTCTATAATAGAGTGACCAGAATTGCACACAGTATTCCAAGTGACCCTTACCAATGTCTTGTACAACTTCAATAAGACGTCTCAACTCCTGTATTCAATATTCTGAACAATGAAACCAAGCATGCCAAATGCCTTCTTCACCATTCTGTCCACCTGTGACTCCACTTTCAAGGAGCTATGAACATGTACCCCTAGATCTCTCTGTTCTGTAACTCTCCGTAATGCCCGACCATTAACTGAGTAAGTCCTGCCCTGGTTCAATCTACCAAAATGCATTACCTCGCATTTGTCTAAATTAAACACCATCTGCCACTGGCCCAACTGATCAAGATCCCGCTGCAACTGGAGATAATCTACCTCACTGTCCTCCACCATGCCACCAATCTTGGTGTCATTTGCAAACTTACTAACCATGCCCCCCCTACATTCTCATCCAAATCATTAATATAAATGACAAACAACAGTGGGCCCAGCACTAATCCCTGAGGCACACCATTGGTCACGGGCCTCCAGTTTGAAAAATAACTCTCCACAACCACCCTCTGGCTTCTGTCAAGAAGCCAATTTTGTATCCATTTAGATACCTCAGCCTGGATCTCGTGAGCTTTAACTCTGTGTAACAACCTACCATGTGGTATCTTGTCAAAGGCCTTGCTAAAGTCCATGTAGACAACATCAACTGTACTGCCCTCATCTACCTTCTTGGTTACTCCTTCAAAAAACTCAATCAAATTTGTGAGACATAATTTTCCACTCACAAAGCCATGCTGACTGTTCCTAATCAACAGTCCTTACATCTCTAAATGCCTGTAGATCTTGTCTCTCAAAATACCTTCCAACAACTTACCCACCACAGATGTGAGGCTCACTGACCTGTAGTTCCCAGGCTTTTCCCTGCAGCCCTTTCTAAACAAAGGCATAACATTTGTCACTCTCCAATCTTCAGGCACCTCACCCGTGACCATCAATGATTCTAATTCCTGGAGATTTCATCCTCCAACCAGTAAGATAACATTTCCCCATCAGCAGTATTATTTTTGTAAGTAACAAAGGAGTTCACAGAAAATGACATTTTAAAAAATCATCATATTTAATTGATTTAATGATCTTTCAGCCCTATTTATTGGCAGCACTGCTCAGCAGATTAGTTCTTATTTTTGAGTCTCTAGGACTCTGGAGAGTTGGCAACCCAATCAATTTACAATGGACCATAGGAATTGCTAGATGAAAAACTTGCAAAGTCCATGTAGTTCAGCTTCCAGCATCAATGGGAATGAAGTTGTTGACTAACTATTGTGGTTAATTGCCACCAATGAGTCTACAATGAGACACAATGACCCAAACATGAGGTGAGGAAACCCCAGTGGTCAAGAGCTTTGGCCCCATTGATCAAAAGTCACTTGTTTTTCCCAAACAGGCTACACTTTCAACATTACATTTTCAATTATTCTGACAATAGATCCCAAGCTATTTGCTGAAATAAAGTGTGGGGTGGCATAGTGGTTAGCACTACTGCCTCACAGTGCCAAGGACCTGGGTTCAATTCCCAGCTTGGTTCACTGTCTGTGCAAAGTCTGCATGTTCTCCCCATGCCTGTGTGGATCTTCTTTGGGGTCTCTGGTTTCCTCCCACAGTCTGAAAGACATGGTGGTTAGGTGTATTGGCCATGCTAAATTTTCCCTCAGTGCACCCGAACAGGTGCCACAGAGTGTGGCTATTAAGGGATTTTCACAGTAACTTCATTGCAGTGTTAATGTGAAAGCCCACTTGTGACACTACAAAACGAACATTGTTAAAACTTACCTAATTGGCATCTGAATTAATCAATCCATTTAGACCCATTGGATCTTGTACTAATTGTCCCATTGTCCATATGATCAGCCTAGAATGATGTCACAGGAACCATTCAACTGTTCTTTAAAATTATGTTCTGTATATTATATTGGATGGCTATTTGTTTTAACTATACTTGGAAAAGTAAGACAAGCATAAAGAGGTGAGCACATTACAGTTGAGATCAGCTTTTCCTGGATATGTTATATTACACTTTTGGGAAAAGGGGGAATTAGTGTTAGTCTGCTTTCAAGCATGCACTGTAACTTTGGCTGAGAAACACTGTAATACTGGACTGGATCCCCTGGGATTGTGGCTTTAACTAGATTGTTTCTGCTGCCAATTCCTGTATGTTATCATGAGACACTACCTCCTTCTCTATTAATTTTAATAGAGGCCCTTCCTGTGACTGGAAAACATTAATGTGACAGATGAGTCATCTTGAGAAAATGTAATCGTATCTCAGAAGCTTACTATTTTGCAAAGAAAAATAATACATTCCAGATGTTTGTGATGGTAAATCTCCAATCAATGTGTAGAATAAATAAGAACAACATGGGTTGTGGGGTTCGTGGTGGTTACAGTGGTGATTCCTGCTGCCAAGTTGACAGATGTGTGGGAATCAGGCAAGGAAAGGCTGAGTTTAGCCTATGTGCCCCCCCTGCCTGTCGTGGAATATCCCACACTTGTTAATAAAACTAAGACTTAAAGAATGAACAGCTGACTAGTTACTGAAGGACTTTGCATGCTAGATTAATTATCTACATCTTTAATGACAATATACTCAGTTTCATAATTGCTTACTTCCTTCTAGTGTATGTAAATTACATGCGCTGCCAAAACAAACAGTGCAAGTACTAAACCTGTAATGGCTTGGAATTGCTAAAATATTAATTCATATACATGAATAATGTACCTGCATGTGTGTGTTTTCATATAACTCTGTGTGCTTACATGTCTGCCTGTGCGCCTGTCCCTCAGTGCTTTTTCTGTGCATGTGTGTTATTGACTTTGTGTCTGCGTATTTGTCTCCGTTTTGTGATCTTTTTGATGCATCTGTGTGCATGTCTGTCTTCCTCTCTATGTGTATCTGTCTTTGTGTGTGTGTGTGTTATCTGCTTCTGTGTGCCCTTCTTTTTGTGCCTGTTGTGTGCTATCAATATCTGCATGTGCCCATTCCTCTGTATGTCTGTGATGTGTCTGTAACTGTATGTGCATCTGTCTTTCTCTGTGCCTTTATCTTTGATTTTCTTTAATCTAATAAATGAATATCTGCCAGTTGAATACTCTTCTTAAATACTGCCACTTTTTATTTAATACCCATCTCAGTCTATATTTTATAATGTCTTAAGGCATCAAGAAAAGATTTGGATTACATTTAGTTAAGTGTTTACTTCTGAAGGATTACAACTGCGGCAGAAGGTCTCCCTGCTAAATCCGTGAGTGATGATCAGCAGTGAGCAGAGAAGACTGCTACCAGATTCTCCCTTATCATCATAGCAACCTTCGCCATGAATCAACTTTAGCACCGATAATTCAGTTACACTACTCTGGGAACAAGCTTGGATCATCTGAAATTCCACTGAGCTGAAGAGGTTTGTTTGTAATATTTTTGTAAATGTTTTTGCATGCTTTAAAAATAAATACAATTGAAGGTCAAATTATGAAGGGTTGAAATGGAATAAATATGGAGAAATGTTTCCACCAGCAGGAGGGTGACAAATTGTTGATAAGATAAGTTAATTATCAAGTTAATTAGTCAATTAATTAATCAATTAATTAATTAATCAAGTTAATTAGCAAAAGAACCAGAGGGGGAGATGACACAAGTGAGCTGTGATCTGAAACGTGCTGCCTGATAGGGTGCTGGAAACAGGTTCAATAAAACCTTCTGAAGGGGAACTTGATGTCTCTTTGAAAAGGAAAAAACATGAAGGACACAGGAAAGAGCAGGGGGACAGCAGCACGGGTACAATGGGCCAAATGGTCTTATTTTGTGGTATATCATTCTATGTTTAAAGTTAACAGAAGCAATGTCTCAAATATATTTCACAGCATTTAAAAAATATGCCAATTAAGAAAGATAATAAAAAAGAAACAATATTAACATTCCAAAGACATAGTTTGGTCTGATTTAGTCGGAGTATCATTTTCTCTCAGGCAACAGACTCTGGTAACATAAAATGGCTTCACCAGATGGATTGGGAATGAAGGAGGTGTACACTGGATCTTGGGTTAGGGGATCCCTATTGATACACAGCTGCAGGGTTGGGGGGAAAGGAAGGGTGGGTGGTCTACATTCTTGAATCTAACTGTCATTTTCTGCCACATTCTTGGTCTCAACAACCCTTTCTGTCAGCCACTTCATTATCTGCTGCATCACCTCTGGAGCCATCTTTTGTTTCTATACTTGTCCCCTTTGGGCCTTGCTTTTTCATCCCTTTTTTAATGAAATCTCCAACTTCCTCCAATCCCATTTGAAGGTTGTCAATCTAAAATATTAACTCTGCCCTGTCTTCATAGTTGTTGCACTTACTTCCAGCATTTTCTGCTTTTATTTTACTAAAAAGTGTGTTTTATGCATAAAATTACTAATTAAAATTCAACAAGTGTCTAAAAAAGTTGAGATTGATACATCTTTCATAGAACCCACCAAGAAAAAATTGGAAATGCTGTGAATAATGAACTTGTCTTTCCCAGGTGAAGCATCCAGTTCATTGTCATCTCATCTTCCTGGGACAAAGCCCCCGATGATTCTGTGATCTGACTTCTCGATCTGTTTACACTCAGAACCTGACAGTCAACTTATTGGTTCAACCCTATGGCACTTCTCAGAGTAAAATTCACCAAGAGCAAAAGGAACAAACTGGCCCAAATCTTGTGGATCTTAAACTGGGTATCAGTTGTGATGGGTCTGGTTTTAATCAGCTTGGGAATTTTTCTGAAAATGGAGATCAGGAAACGCAGCGAATTGATGGTCGGCCAAGGGCTGGATTCTGTGCCGAACATGCTAATAGCTATGGGAGCGATTGCCTGTGGCATCAACTTCCTTGGGGGCAAGATTTGCCATGATTGTTCGGACAACAACAGGTTCACCCGTTGGAGACTGGTCATGCTTCCTTACATCATCTGCACCTTTTTCTTCACTCTCTGCATCTTTGTTGGGGCCTTGTTGTGTTACACAATGAGAAGCTCACTGGAAGAGTCTCTTTATCTGGGCCTCAAGCAAGCCATGAGCTTTTACAAGGACACCGATACCCCTGGATGGTGCTTCATGAAGAAGACCATAGATGAGTTACATTTTGAGTTCCATTGCTGTGGGAACAACGGATTCAGGGACTGGTTTGAGATCCAGTGGATCAACGCACGCTATTTGGACTTGAATTCAAAAGATGTTCAAGAGTAAGTAGAAAGGAAATATGGGAACAAGCACTTGAAGATTCAAACTATAGATTTAAACTCAGAAAATATTGAGAATCTCATTTTAGACCTTCTGTCAATCTCTCTCATTATCCCAATCTTAATTGTTTTTTTTCTGTACTTTGTTTTTCATATACCATGCCTCTCATTTTCCTTTACTTCCTCGTGCATTGCGCATGCTGACTGCAGCTTAATATTGTTAAAAAAGTTACTCCTATTACCCACCAAGACTCATTCCCCAAACAGCAGAATACCTGGTCTAATCTCATCTCTTTGTACTAATTTTTCAGGTGCTGGACAGGTAAACAAAAACAGGGAAAAATACAAATGAGATCCAGAGGGTTGTAAGTAAAGATATAGAATACAAAAATCAGGATGTTTTGCTGTACCTATATTGAAAAACTGGAATATTTGAAGGAAATCTGGAAATTCTCAGCTTTTCAGCCTTTTGGCTAAGATCAAGTGCAGTATCGACATGCTGCACTTGGTTGAAGTCGTTAGGTTACATTTCAGCTTCTTTTGAAGCAATTTTTTAAAGTGGCATCTTGGCCTTTTGGCTAAGATGCAAATGAGATCAAGCCTTGAAGGAGGAGCTACACCTACTCCAATCAGCTTGGATAATGTAGATCAAGCCCAAGACAGGAGGTGAGAGCCCTGTCTTGTCAGCTTGGATCAGGAATGTCTCAACTTGTTGAGACTCCGAATTGTATTTGATTTGACTTGATTGGATTGGAATAAAGTTTAAAAAACAACTGGAATATTGTGTCCAATTCTTGGCACTACATTTTAGGAAGAACGTGAGGCTTTGGTGAGAAGACAGAACAGTTCCAGGGATAAGAGGTCACATTGACAGGAAGAGTGCTGTGGTTATTTCCCTTAGAGAAGATAGAACCATGAGGAGATTTGATGCAGGGGTTCAAATTCATGAAAGGTTTAGATTGAGTAAATAAAGAGAAAGGTGGATGGGTTGATCAGTAAAATGCACAGATTAAGGTTGAATGGAAAAAGTGCCAGTCATGACATGAGAAAAATCTTTGTCGGCAATGTTGCTGTGATCTAGAATACATGGTCTGATATAACGGTGGATATAGATTCGGTAGCAACCTTCGGAAGCAAACTGGATACGTATTTGAAGGAGAAAATATTACAGGGACGTGGAGAAAGATTGCTCTTCAAAAGAATTGGGTGCAGACTTGATGGGCCAAATGGCCTTCTTCCCATGTTATACTTTTCTCTAAAGTCAAATCTAGTCTCTTTTAACCATGACATAGTGGCTTCTCCTTCCTGAAAACATCATTCCTATCTGTTGCTTTCTTCTCTTCCCCTCTACTAGCATCACCTAGCTCAAATCTGTAACTGGTATAAGTGATTCTGGTCATTGCATTTAGGAATTTCTAAGCTCCCGAGAATTTTAACGTACTGAACGTTACCCAGAACTAGTTACAGTAAGAATAGGACTCAGAGAGGAGCAGTATGGGGGAAGAGGTGGTGGCACGATGCAAAGGAGAGAACCCAGTCTACTGGAATGTGGGCCTGGTGGTAGTTTTGTTGACTGGCGAGAATGTTGTTTCAACCCCTTCTCTGCAGCCTATGAGAGTCCTGGCCCAATTTCAGGTGCATCAGGCAAGTTACTGCCACCCGAAAACCTGTCCCCAAAATCTGCCAGCCAATCAGAGGGCCAACAGCTCTTCTGTCTCAGCAGCACCATTGCAACAGTGTCCGCTACTGGGATTGCAGCAGGCAAGGTCAGCAGTGATCCATGGACACAGGTAAGTGGGATTGTGCTCAGTGGGACTAGTCAAGCAGGTTTCTGCAATGGGAAGTGGGGTTGTTGCTAAGGGCAGGAGGGTGGGAGGTGGGAAGGGGTGGGGGGGATGGCAGTTGGCTGTTTCCTAGGGGGAAGCCAACTTCCCTGTTGCTGTTTGAAGGATCCTGATTTGGACACCATACAGTAGGCTTCACAGTCCAGAGTATGTTAACAGCAAGGCTTTATTAATAACCCATAGCTGTGTACATATTTACAGTAGAGGATACAGGTATAGAGCCAACTTCAATCTCGGTCTCTGGGCATCTCCACCCATGATAAGGATCGGTGCCGGGTCTACTATTATTTGTCAATTATATTAATGATTTGGATGGGAATTTAGGAGGCATGGTTAGTAAGTTTGCAGATGACACCAAGATTGGTGGCATAGTGGACAGTGAAGAAAGTTATCTTGGATTGCAACAAGATCTTGATCAATTGGGCCAGTGGACCGACGAATGGTAGATGGAGTTTAATTTAGATAAATGTGAGGTGATGCATTTTGGTAGATTGAACCAGGGCAGCACTTACTCAGCGTGGCCTTACCAATGTCTTACGCAACTTCAACAAGACGTCCCAACTCCTTTATTCAATGTTCTGACCAATGAATGCCTTCTCAATTAATGGTAGGGCTTGGGAAGAGTTTTAGAACAAAGAGATCTATGGGTACATGTTCATAGCTCCTTGAAAGCGGAGTCACAGGTGGACAGAGTGGCGAAGGAGGTATTCAGCATGCTTGGTTTCACTGGTCAGAACATTGAATACAGGAGTTGGGACATCTTGTTGAAGTTGTACAAGATATTGGTCTTGTAAGGCCACACTTGGAATACTGTATGTATAGTTCTGGTCACCCTATTATAGAAAGGATATTATTAAACTAGAAAGAGTACAGAAAATATTTACTAGAATGCTACTGAGACTTGATGGTTTGAGTTATAATGAGAGGCTGGATAGACTGGTACTTTTTTCTCTGGAGCAAAGGAGGCTTAGAGGTGATCTTATAGAGGTCTATAAAGTAATGAGAGGCATAGATCAGCTAGATAGTCAATATCTTTTCCAAAAGGTAGGGGAGTCTAAAACGAGAGGGCATAGGTTTAAGGTGAGAGGGGAGAGATACAAAAGGGTCCAGAGGGGCAATTTTTTCACATAGAGGGTGATGAGTGATGTGAACAAGCTGCCAAAGGTAGTAGTAGAGGCGGGTACAATGTTGTCTTTTAAAAAGCATTTAGACTGTTACGTGGGTAAGATGGGTATAGAAAGATATGGGCCAAATGCAGGCAATTGGGATTAGCTTCAGGGTCCAACGCATGGATACGCTGGACAGAAGGGCCTGTTTCCGTGCTGTAAACCTCTATGAATCTATGATTTTATGGCATTAGGATGATGTGGACAAAATGGTGAAATGGGTTCAATACAGAGAAGTATGAAGTGATGCACTTTGGAAGGACTAATATGAAAAGACAGAATACTATAAATAGCAGAATCTTGAAAATCTATTTTGATATCATTGATCATTTAATTCTCCAAATTAGAATCATAGAATGCTTATAACATGGAAGAAGGCTAATTGGCCCATTGCATCTTTATTGCAAGAGCAGCTTAGCTAGTTCTACTCATCAGTCCTTTCTCTGTAGCCCTGAAAATCTTCCTCTTTGGATGCTTATTCAAATCCCTTATGAAAGAAGCAATCGATTTTCATTCCAGCACAGCCTCAGGCAGTGCCTTCCAGATCCTAACCACACACTCAAAAAAAATGTCTTTCTTCATGTTGCCAGTGTCTCCTTTGCTAAACACCTTATGACAGTGTCTGTTAGTTCTCAATCTTTTTACCAATGGAAACAATTCCTCTGTTTCTACACTGGTCAGACCCCTCATGATTTAAAATACCTTTATCAAATTTCCACTCAACCTTTTCTTCTCGAATTAAAACAGCCCAAGCTTCTACAAAATATCTATGAAACTATAGTCCCACATCCCTGGAATCATTCTCCACATTCTGGAGACTAGCATTGACCAGAAAGTGAACTGGGCCAGCCAGATAAACAAAAGCAGGTCAGAGGGTAGGAATACTGCAGTAAATAACTCACTCCTGACTCCCAAAGCCAGTCCACCATCTACAAGACACAAGATGAAAAGCTCTCCACCTGCCCAGATGAGTGCAGCTCCATCAACATTCAAGTTTACAATACTTTGAAGACTTTTGCCATCAGCAAATTTTGAATTGCTGCCCTGTGTACTCAAGGCTAGGTTATTTATAAATCAAGAAAAGCAGTGGCCCTAATACAAACCCCAAAGAACCCATTTCATTGATTCCTCTGGTCTGAAAAATAATAATTTACCATGACTTTTCATCTCCTGTCAGGCAGCCAACTTTGTATCCATGCTCCTGCCATTTTGCTGGCAAGTCTGTGGCACATTTTCCAAATGTTATCTTGGAAGTCCATATGCACCACATAGCCTTCATAATGTTTCATCATCAACCATGTGTTACCACCACTCCCCCATCATAAAACTCAGTCAAGTTAATTAAACATGCCTTCAACAAATCCATGTCAACTTTCTTTAACTAATCCACACTTGTTCAAGTGATTGTCAATTTTATTGCAGATTATCATTTCTAAAATCTTTCCCAATGCAAGGTTAAACGGATTCACGTCTAGTTGCTGGGTTTATCCTTACAGCCTTTTTTGAACTAAGATGTGACACTTGCAATTCTTCAGTGCTCTGGCACCATCCCTCTATCTAAGGAAAGTTGGAAAGCTGTGGCCAGTGCCTTTGCAATTTCCACACCTACTTCCCTCGGCATTTTCAAATGCATTTCACCTGGGCTCGGTGACTTATCAACCTTTAAGTACAACCAAACTTTCTAATATCTTCATTTTATCAACTCTCAAATAGCTCCTCTTCTGCGGTGAATCTGACAGCATCTTCTTCTTTGGTTATAATAGAAGCAAAGTACTCAGTACCTCAGTAATAACCTCCCCCCTATCTCAGTGTGGGTTCCCTATTTGTCCCTACTTAGGCTTATCCCTCGTCTTCTCACCCTTTAACTATTTATTTGTTTATACAAGACATTTGGATTCACTTCTTTGTTAACTGCCTGTGTCTTCTCATACTTGTTCCTCGTTTCCTTTTCACTTTCTCTCTGTACTTTCTACATTTAGTCTGGTTCTCACTTTTATTATCAACCTGACATCTGTCACATCCATTCAGTTTCTGCTTCACCTTACCCTCCATCTCATCCAGGAATTTCTGATTTTGGTTCCCCTACCTTTCTCCCTTGTGAGAATATACTTGAATCATCTTATCTTTAAAGGCAGACCATTGTCGCATTATAGTTCTATCTGCCAATCTTTGATTTTAATTTATCTTGCCAGATCTTTTCGCATCTGAATGAAATTGGCCTTCCTTTAATTTCCTATTTTTACTTTAGATTGATGTGCCTTTTTTCTGATACAATGATAACCAGATCCAGCAATGCCTCCTTTCTTTTTGGTCAAGAGACATATCAATCTAGAAAATTCTCCTAAACGACTCCAGAAACTTTTCCCCTCTTTACACCATTCCATCTCAGTCTATATTCAAATAACTACTGTAACTATTCTCCAATTTCCCTACAAGTTTCCTCCTCTATAACTTTCTCACTCTTTAGCAGCAATATTGAAATGCTATCTCTATTGTTTCTTAACTTGAACCAAATAGATTCTGTCTCTGACTCCTCCCTCCTGCCCCCTCCCCAGAACTTTCTCTCTCCAGCACTGTAATATTCACCTTAGTCATTATTGCCATCCCTCCTGCTTTCTTTCCTTCTATATCTTCCTAAACATCTTGTATCCAGGAATGCTTGATACCCAATCCTGTCCTTTTTAAAGCCTGTTATCTGTTATCTGTTATCACCAGGACATCATTGTGAGGAAGGGTGTCATAGTCTGCAGGGAGACTTAGATAGGTTGCAGAGCTGGGCCGAGAGGTGGCGGATGGAATTTAATGCGGAGAAGTGTGAGGTAATTCACTTTGGTAGGAGCAACAGATGTGTCGAGTATAGGGCTAACGGGAGGACTTTGAATAGTGTGGATGAACAGAGGGATCTAGGTGTATGTGTACATAGATCCCTGAAAGTTGGGAATCAAGTAGATAAGGTTGTTAAGAAGGCGTATGGTGTCTTGGCGTTTATTGGTAGGGGGATTGAATTTAGGAGTCGCAGCGTCATGTTGCAACTGTACACTACTCTGGTGCGGCCGCACTTGGAGTACTGTGTGCAGTTCTGGTCCCCGCATTACAAGAAGGATGTGGAGGCGTTGGAGAGGGTGCAGAGGAGGTTTACTAGGATGTTGCCTGGTATGGTGGGGAGGTCCTATGAGGAGAGACTGAGGGATTTAGGGTTGTTTTCGTTGGAAAGAAGGCGGCTAAGAGGGGATCTTATTGAAACATATAAGATGATTAGAGGTTTAGATAGGGTGGATAGTGATAGCCTTTTTCCTCGGATGGAGAAAGCTAGCACGAGGGGGCATGGCTTTAAATTAAGGGGGGGTAGCTACAGGACGGATGTCAGGGGTAGGTTCTTTACCCAGCGGGTGGTGAGGGATTGGAATGCCCTGCCTGCTGCAGTTGTAAATGCGTCTAGTTTGGGGGCGTTTAAGAGATCTCTGGATAGGTTTATGGACGAAAAGGGATTGGTATAGGCTAGTGGGTCATTGTTTTTGTAACTGGTCGGCGCAACATCGTGGGCCGAAGGGCCTGTTCTGCGCTGTAATGTTCTATGTTCTATCATCTCCTATGTGACTATTGGTGCCTTCTCACCAACCTTATCTACCACATTCCTTGCATTTACGTATATTCCATGGAAACCTGAATTAGACCTTAATGCATTTCTTCTTTCTCTGACCCATCTCATACCTTACTATTCTAGTGCTAACTGCTTCACCCAATCCATTTTACACTTCGTTTATTCTCTAGTTCCCCCACCATTGTCCAGTTACTTTAAATCCTCTCCAAAGTTGACCCACTAGGACATGGGTCCCATTAGGTGCAACTCATATAGCGTCTGTATAGGCCTAATCTCCTCTAGATGACCTCCTTTGACAAGGTACCATATTGTAGGTTGTTTCATAAGGTTAAATCTCACAGGATCCAGAGTGAGGTAACCAATTAGATACAAAATTAGCTTGGTGACAGAAGACAGAGGTTGGTTGTAGTGGGTTGCTTTTCAGTCTGGAGGCCTATAATCAGCAGTGTGCCTCAGGGATCAGTGGTGTGACCACTGTTATTTGTCATTTATATTAATGATTTGGATGAGAATTTGGGAGGCATGGTTAGTAAGTTTGCAGATGGTACCAGGATTGGTGGCATAGTAGACAGCGAAGAAGGTTATCTAGGATTGCAAAGGGATCTTGATCAATTGGGCCAGTGGGCTGATGAATGGCAGATGGAGTTTAATTTAGATAAATGCGAGGTGATGCATTTTGGTCAATCAAATCAGGGCAGGACTTACTCAGTTAATGGTAGGGCATGGGGGAGAGTTATAGAACAAAGAGATCCAGGGGTACAAGTTCACAGCTCCTTGAAAGTGGAGTCACAAGTGGACAAGGTGGTGAAGAAGGCATTTGGCTTGCTTGGTTTTATTGGTCAGAACATTGAGTTCGGCCATCTTGTTGAAGTGTACAAAGCATTGGTAAGGCCACACTTGGAATACTATGTACAGTTCTGGTCACCCTATTATAGGAAGGATATTATTAAACAAGAAAGAGTGCAAAAAGGATTTACTAAGATGCTACCAGGACTTGATGGTTTGACTTATAAGGAGAGGCTGGATAGACTGGAACTTTTTTCCCTGGAGCGCAGGAGGCTTAGGGGTGACCTTATAGATGTCTATAAAATAATGAGGGGCATAGATGAATTAGATAGTCATCTTTTGATTTGACTTGATTTATTATTATCACATGTATTAACATACAATAAAAAGTATTATTTCTTGCGCGCTATACAGACAAAACATACTGTTCATAGAGAAGGAAATGAGAGAGTGCAGAATGTACTATTACAGTCATAGCCACTGTATAGAGAAAGATCAAATTAATGCAAGGTAAGTCCATTCAGAAGTCTGACAGCAGCAGGGAAGAATAGTTCTTGAGTTGGTTGGTACATGATTTCAGCTTTTATATCTTTTTCCCAAAGGAATAAAGTGGAAGGGAGAATGTCCGAGGTGAGCAGGATCCTTTATTATGCTGCCTGCTTTGCCAAGGCAGTGGAAGTGTAGACAGAGTCAGTGGATGGGAGGCTGGTTTGCATGATGGATTGGGCTACATTCACGACTTTTTGTAGTTCCTTGCTGTCTTGGGCAGAGTAGGAACCATACCAAGCTTTTGATGGTGGATTTGTAAAAATTGGTGAGAATCGTAGTCGACATGCCAATTTTCCTTAGACTTAGAACTTGAAACATAGAACATTACAGCGCAGTACAGGCCCTTCAGCCCTTGATGTTGCGCCAAGCAGTGGATCCAATCTAATGACCCTCTAACCTAAACTATTCCAATGTTATCCATATGCCTATCCACTGATCATTTGAATGCCCTTAAAGTTGGCAAGTCCACAACTGCTGCAGGCAGGGCATTCCATGCTCTTATTACCCTCTGAGTAAAGAACCTACCTCTGACGTCCGTCCTATAATTACCACTCCTTAATTTAAAGCTATGTCCCCTCGTGTTAGCCATCACCACCTGAGGAAAAAGGCTCTCACTGTCTACCCTATCTAACCCTCTGATCATCTTGTATGCCTCAATTAGATCATCTCTTAACCTTCTTCTCTCTAACAAAAATAACCTCAAGTCTCTCAGCCTTTCCTCATAAGACCTTCCCACCATACCAGGCAACATCCTGGTAAACCTCCTCTGCACCCTTTCTAATGCATCCACATCTTTCTTATAATGCGGCGACCAGAACTGTACTTCTGAGAAAGTAGAGGTGTTGGTGGGTGTTCTTAAATATAGTCGGCATGGGAGGACCAGGACAGGTTGTTGGTGATCCGGACACCTAAAAACTTGAAGCTCTCGACCCTTTCTACTTCATCCCCATTGACATAGACAGGAGCATGTTCTCCTTTACGCTTCCTGAAGTCAATGACAATTTCCTTCGCTTTGTTGACGTTGAGGGAAACATTATTGTTGCCACACCAGTTCACCAGATTCTCTATCTCATTTCTGTACTCTGTCTCATCATTGTTTGAGATCCAACCCATTTTGGTGGTGTCATCAGCAAACTTGAAAATCAAATTCAAGGGGAATTTGGCCACACAGAAGGAGTATAGTAGTGGGCTGAGAACACAGCCTTGTGGGGCATCGGTGTTGAGGATGATCCTGGAGGAGGTGTTATTGCCTATCCTTACTGATTGTGGTCTGTGAATTAGGAAGTTCAGGCTCCAGTCGCAGAGGGAGGTGCCGAGGCCCAGGCCACGGACTCTGGAGATGGGGTTCGTGAGAATAATAGTGTTGAAGGCTGAGCTATAGTCAATAAATAGGAGTCCGGTATAGGTGTCCTTGTTATTAAGGTGTCCACTCTAGTTTAAGACTTACCTATCTTTGGGAAAAGCTAGTTTAAGACCTATGTATCTTTGAGAAAAGGTAGATAAGCCTTAAACTAGGCAGCATAGGTTTAAGGTGAGAGGAGAGAGATACAAAATGACCCAGAGGAACAATTTTTTCACACAGTGGGTGGTGAGTGTCTGGAAAGAGCTGCCAGAGGTAATAGTAGAGGTGGGTACAATTTTAAAAAGCATTTAGGCAGTTACATGAATAAGATTGGTATACAGGGATATGGGTCAAACACAGGCATACCTTAATGGTTAAAAACTGGGTGGCATATACAATTTGGGCTGAAGGATTTGTTTCCATGCTGTAAACCTCTATGACTATAGATCTAGCCCCAATGCCCTAGGAATCTAAAGCCCTCTCTCCTGCACCATCTTTGCAACTACATTTCATTTGCTGTATCCTCATATTCCAACGCTTGCCAGCACATAGTGGTGGGAGTAATCCGATTATCAGCTTTCATCCTAGCTGTCTAAAATCTGCCTGCAGGACCTCACACCTCTGCCCACCTATGTCATTGGTACTGATATGGACCACAACTTCGAGCTGTTCACCTTCCCTCTTCACAATGTCCTGTAACCACTCTGTGACACCAGGCAAACAAAAAGCATCCTGAATTCACTTCTACAGCCAAGAAATGCCTGTCTCTCTTGCTATGAAATATCTTATCCCAATCTTCCTATCCCCACCCCTCCCCAGCTTAACCAGGCATAGTACTCAACTCTGGCTGCATGCCCGCAAAGGAACAATTGTTCTTAGCAGTATTCAGGATGGAAAACTGTTTGGAAAGTGAGATGCATTCAGAGTACTCCTGTTCTATCTGCTTACTTTGACTGCCTGACAGTCACTCATTCCCTCACTGTCCAAACTTTGAGCTCTACATGTGGTTCTGCACATGTGGTTGTCCAGGACACGAGAGGATCTTGCTTAGAACAAGACGTACACTCCATGGTTCTGAGGCTCACTGCCGGGTCTCTATTTATTAGATTGCTGAAAGTTAACAATAAATAAATTAAGGCTGAGTTTTCTTACACTACAACTGCAGAAGATGCACTTTCCATGATGGCTCCAAAAGTGACAGAAAGTTGAAGATTATTTACACAAATCTACACGAACAAGTGTAAAAGTGCCTTAATGCAAGTGTTTAAAGATGGAGAAGTTAATGTCTAATGGAGTTTTAAACCGTTTTTGGCTGAGTTGAGACAAAAATAAAAGTTTTGCCTGTGATTGGAAAGGGAGAAGAGTCATGTGATAGGCGTGAATGCAGTGCAAGCGAGAGGCGGCCGGGAGGGTGGATCAGTGATGGACAGGAAGGTTCCCCAAGCTGCAAACATTGAGTGACATAACTTAGTTCAAGAGCAAATCCATACTGACGTTGGCTCATGGACACGTGTAACTGTGCATACACTAGTGGGTGCAGTGGGCACAACTGTCCCTGGTATGGGTGGATCAGGATCAGCAAGTACAGCGATAAACTAAAGACTTAAAAGATCTTATATAATGAAAAACTCAACAATCAACATCTTCACTTGTGCTGATGCTCCTTTGTTTTTTTATCTTGCTTCCTGATGAAGGTGTGACCTCTGGGCTTCACCCTCTGAACTCCTTCAGGCTCATAGCTTTTAATTGTGAAGCTCTGTCCCCATTCCTTCATGCTCGCTCTCTCTGTGTGCCCTATCCTGACTCCTGCCTAATCTTTATTTTCAAAATTATGAAGCATTTTGATAGAATATCTGGGGAAAAAAGTTTCCAGTGACAGATTTCTGGAGAACACACATTAAATTTTGAAAAGTACCAAACTTGAGACTACCCAGTGAATTGTTATAATCTGGAGTGCACTTTCTGAAAGAGCACATTCAATAATGATTTTCAAAGGGATTAAGGAAGATGCTTTTGCAGGGCTATGCAGGAGTGGGGGGGAAATTGCATAGTTCTTTCAAAGCGTCAACATGGGCACAAAGGACAGAATAGTCCCTTTCTCTGCTGTAAGGTTCAATGATTCTGTTCCTTGGCTTAAATGACTTCAGCGGTGAATAATGGCCAGGAAACAGGTTTACATGCCAGCTGTTTTCTGATTGCAGCCGTTTGAAGAGTAATGTGGATGGGAAGTATTTATTGGATGGTATCCCCTTCAGCTGCTGCAACTACAACTCTCCCCGCCCTTGCATCCAGCGTCAACTCACCAACTACTCAGCTCATTACAACTATGACCACCTGACCCGAGAGATCAACCACTGGACAACAGGCTGCAGACAGGCGCTGTTGGATTATTACACCCAGATCGTGCAATCCATTGGACTCTCTGTGCTCATCATTTGGCTTTTTGAGGTAAACTTCTGGAATTAAATATACAACAATTGCCTTTTCATCCACAGTATTTGCTGATTGCATCAACTAGAAATCTAGTAAATTCTATAGAGTTTCAGACATCAGCATTGGTTGGTGGGCCCCACTCTCATTTCTTAATCAGAAGATTGTAGATTCAAGTCCAGGCAAAAAAATTGAATACGAAATCCAGACTGGCACTCCAGAGCCTCACAATACTGGTGGAATGCTGCATTATCACAGGTGCTGTTTTTCAGATGAGACATTAAATAAGGTCCACCTGTTCTTTCTGTAGTCAATCTCATGGCACCATTAGAAAAGGAGCAGGGATATTTTGCCTGGTATCCTGGTTAGTTTTTATATCGCAATCAAAAATATTAAAATAGGTTATCTGGTCATTGTCATATGTGATTTCATATGTTATTGTCACATGCATTGGGATACAGTGAAAAGTATTGTTTCTTGTGCACTACACAGACAAAACATACTGTTCATAGAGTACATAGGGAGAAGGAGAGGGTGCAGAATATACTGTTACAGTTAGGGTGTAGAAAAAGATGGGGTTAATATGTAGATCCATTTCTCAAGCTGTTCTTGAGTCAGTTGGCACATGATCTCAGACTTTTGTATCTTTTTTCCCGACAGAAGATGAGAGAGTGTATATCCGGGGTATGTGGGGCCTTTGATTATGCTAGCTGCTTTTCTGAGGCAGCAGGAAGTGTAGACAGAGTCAATGGATGGGAGGCTGGTTTGTGTGATGGACTGGGCTACATTCACAACCAGAAAGGATGCTTTCTATGTTGCGTCTATAAAAGTTGGCAGACATGTCGAATTTCCTTAGCCTCTTGAGAAAGTAGAAGCATTGTGGATTTACTTAACTGTAGCATTAGCGTGGGGGGACCAGGACAAGTTGATGTGATCTGGATATTTAGAAACTTGAAGCTCTCAACCATTTTCAATTCACCACCAATTGATGTAGATAGGAGTATATCCTCCACTATGCTTCCTGAAGCTGATGACTTGTTGGTGTCATATTGGTGTCGGTGGGAGTTTGCTGCATGCAATACAGCTGTTGTTGTTTTCATAGCAACAGTGTCTACACCTCAAGATCTTGTCATTGATTAAGAACAAGACTTGATCAATTAAAACAACAAAATGTGATCTGACTTCAGCTAGGGTAATGAGGTTGGCTTGTGGGAGTATGAGCTATCTGATGAGATTTCCCTCCTGACAAGAGCTACCTGATGAGTCTTCCCTAAGTTAATTTGAGTTTGTTTATTTGGTTGGTGTTGAAAGAACTACCTGATTAGTCTTAATTGATGATTAAATCAGGGAGTCTCATGCTCCCTATTTAAAGCAGGTGTGTCAGACTCCCAGCCTGTATTCAGCAGGGAGCAACTGGAGAACTGGTTGTGTACAGATGTATGGTGGAAATAAAGTAACTTGGTGATGGAACTTTCGCCACCTTGGACTAATTACACAACATTAAACAAACTCTTCTAAACTTAGAAACAGATCTAGTGGCATTTGCAATATATGGAAAACTGTCAAACTTCCACCATCCTTTGCATGAAGAAGTGTTTCCTAATTCCACTCTGAAGAGTTTGGCTTAAATCTTTAGACTTTGCCTCCTGGTCCTGAACTTCCCAATTAGCAGAAATAACTTCTCCCATTCTACCCTCTTAGTTCCTCCTAATATCTGGAAAAAGTCTATTAAATGAATCTTTGTATTCTTTTAAATTCCAGTGAATACAACCCTGTGTGAATTTTCCTCACACTATGGAATCAAGGTATCATTTTGGTAAATCGATGCTTTACTCCCAAGGCCACTATATCATTCCTAGGATCTGATTCCCAACAGCTACTCGCAGTACTCCAGTTGTGGTCTAACCAGTGTTTGTCTTTAAATAGCTGAAGCATATCTTCTACTCCTTCATATTGCATTTATATTGTAATTTTATGTAGTAATTTAAACTGTAATTTTACATTTGCAGCTACATTGCTTACAATGTTGTGTGTCATTGGCAAATGTGAATATATGGCTTTCTATCTCAGTATTAACAAATACTGAACAATTGAGGCTCCAAAACAGATCTGTGTGGGACATGATCAGTTACATTCCTGCCAATTAGTGCACCAGTTATTCCTCCTCTTTGTCTCCTGTCATTCAATTTCCTCATCAGATCAATAATTTGCTGTTAATTCATGAGCTCTAACTAATAGTCTCTTATGAGGGACTTTATCAAATGTCTTCTGGAAGTCCATACAAATAACATCCACAGACAGTTGCCCCTTCGCCAGTACAGCCACCTCTTTCAAAAATTCAACCAGATTTGTAAGGTAAACCTGCAAAACTCTGGACGGCAGGGTGGCACAGTGGTTAGCATTGCTGCCTCAAAGCATTAGGGACCTGAATTTGATTTGCAGCTTGGGTCATGTCTGTGTGGAGTTTGCATGTTCTCCCTGTGTGTGTGTGCGTTTCCTCCCACAGTCCAAAGATGAGCGGGTTAGGTGAATTGGCCAGGCTAAATTGTCCGTCAGTATCAGATGGTCTAGCTAGGGTAAATACATGGGCTTGGAAGGATAGAGCCTGGGTGGAATTGTGGTCAGTGCAGACTTGATGGGCCAAATGGCCTCCTTCTGCACTATAGGATTCTATGAAACAGTTTCGGATATGCTGCAGTCATGACAGGTGCTACATAAATATGTCGTTTTATCTTGCTATTCTAAAAAAAATCCTTTTCTTCTTGGCTACTAGATATCAGTTCTCACTGGTGTCAGATACCTCCAGACTGCAATGGAAAATGTCTTCCTTCAAGGTGACCCAGAGGGTGAGTCAGAGGGCTGGCTACTGGAGAACGATTTTGTAGAAAAGGCCAAAACAAATTTCAACATCGTCAAAAGCCTGCACAAGGTCAATCAAATATCCACCATCCCAGAAATGGAAGATCCCAATATGGATGTTAAAACAGCTGTATATGGACCTGACAACATTCCACTTCAAACCCTTCCCACTGCCAGTTAAGGCCAACAGACTATCAACCTCCTCCTTGACTCTTCTGGGCTTAAGAATTAAATGAAAGTGTGTCGACATGTTTCAGAGTGAGATCACAACACAGTTGTGAAAGGGTAAACATTCTAACAAAGAAGTGATCAAATGTTACATTGTGCAATACACATTACTAGGGAATAGCCACACATCTGTGTGACACACTTCAATGTATGTTGGTTGAATCCATCCCAGATACTGTGGGAAAATCTGTTACTTTTTAATAGATATTTTTAGCGCTCCTTGATTGGGAAACTGTTGAACCAGATCTCAATTCTTCTCCAAAACTTCCAACGTTTTGATGATTCAAACAGGTCATTTGATATAGTGCATTTGATGATTAAAACCAGTCAGTATATCCTTCATAAGAGATTCTGTTATTTTCCAAGTGAATCTATTGTCATTATTGTTTCATGGGCTTACTAGGTCATATATCTTAGGATTATTCATACCATATACAATATATACAAGATGGGTTTTTGGTGCATGCTCCTGGAGTTTTATCTGTCTGCTGAAAAGGCTCCAGCACATATTATCTATCTATTCTGTTAACTGATCAGACAACAATTATATTGTTTATTTCTCCAAAAATTGGATTAATCATGTAATGATCAAATAAGAACATAAGAACTAGGAGCAGGAGTAGGCCATCTGGCCCTTCAAGCCTGGTCCACCATTCAATAAGATCATGGCTGATCTTTCTGTAGACTCAGCACCACTCACCATAACCTTTAATTCCTTTACTGTTCAACAATTTCTCTATCCTTGCCTTAAAAACATTCAATGAGGTAGCCTCAACTGCTTCACTGGGCAAGAATTCCACAGATTCACAACCCTTTGTGTGAAGAAGTTCCTCTTCAACTCAGTCCAAAATCTGCTTCCCCATATTTTGAGGCTATGCCCCCTAGTTCTAGTTTCACCCGCCAGTGGAAACAACTTCCCTGCTTCTATCTTGTCTATTCCCTTCATAATCTTATAGGTTTCTATAAGATCTCCCCTCATTCTTCTGAATTTCAATGAGTATAGCTGAATTCCAATGAGTATAGCATGAATAAATATCATTCATCCTTTTTATCAAATCCTTAAAGTATTGCATTCCTATAACATCTTTCACAACTCCAGGTCACCCCAAAATCCTTTACAGCCAATTAAATATGGAGACCAGAATTTTACTGCCCTGCCAGCCACAGGAATCAGAGCAGGTGAGGGGTGGACAATGGGAAGATTGATTGACCTTAGGCAAGATTTTACATTTTCAGTATCACCAAGGCTATAAGTCCCACTCTCAGGCTCTCTTGTAGGAAAAGCAGCTCCCAGGTTGATGAAATAATAACCAGATAATCAGTTTTTAGTGATGTTGGCTGAAAACAGAACCCTTTTGGATTTTTTTAAATACAGTGCCATAGGATTTTTTTGTACCAGCTCAAACAGGCAAACAAAGTTTTAGTCTAGAATCTTACTACAAAGTACCTCCGACAGGACAGCACATCCTTAGCGTTGCACTGAAGTTTCTGCCTGGATTTTGATTTGATTTGATTTATTATTGTCACGTGTATTAACATACAGTGAAAAATATTGTTTCTTGCGCGCTATACAGACATACTGTTCATTGAAAAGGAAATGAGAAAGTGCAAAATGTACTATTACGGTCATGGCTAGGGCGTAGAGAAAGATCAACTTAATGCAATGTTAGTCTATTCAAAAGTCTGACAGCAACAGGGAAGAAGCCGTTCTTAAGTTGGTTGATACATGACCTCAGACTTTTGTATCTTTTTCCCAAAGAAAGAAGGTGGAAGAGAGAATGTCCAGAGTGTGTGAGCTCCTTAATTATGCTGGCTACTTTGCGGAGACAGTGGGAAGTGTAGACAGAGTCAATAGATGGAAGGCTGGTTTGTGTGATGGATTGGGCTTCATTCATGACCTTTTGTAGTTCCTTGAGGTCTTGGGAGAGTAGGAGCCATACCAAGCTGTGATACAACCAGAAAGAATGCTTTCTCTGGTGCATCTGTAAAAATTGGTGAGAGTTGTAGCTGACATGCCAAATTTTCTTAGTCTTCTGAGAAAGTAGAGGCATTGATGGGCTTTCTTAACTACAGTGTCAGCATGGGGGGACCAGGACAGGTTGTTGGTGATCTGGACACCTAAAAACTTGAAGCTCTTGACCCTTTCTACTTCGTTGCTATTGATGTAGCCAGGGGCATGTCCTCCTTTATGCTTCCTGAAATCAATGACAATTTCCTTCATTTTGTTGACATTGTGGGAGAGGTTATTGTTGCCGCACCAGTTCACCAGATTCTCCAACTCATTTTAGTACTCTGTTTTGTCACTGTTTGAAATCCAACCCACTACGGAGATGGGCAAGAATGATGACAACCTTCCCATCCTGAGGTCAATTGAAGCCCTTAACTAGCTAGTTCAGGGCTATCTATATGGCCTTATCCATGTTGGTTTTGTCTGCAGCCTAGTAGGGGTGGCCCTCATGCCTGTGGTACTGTGGTACTTGGGTATTGGGAATGGAGAGGCCACCATCCTTAGTTTCACCCCTTCAACACCCACTGGCTAATAAACAAAGAAAAATAAAAATATATGCACTCATAGTTACTCTCCTGGTTTGCTTGCAACTATGTTTCACAACACAGGAAATAGGAGCAAGAGCAGGCCATTCAGCCCTTCAAGCCTTTTGTGTCCAAAAGAGTCATTTCTAATTGGTGCTGTTGGGTCCTTATGCTTATCTTATGCAGCCGGTGGTCACTCAAAGTAAACTTGATACTTTTTTAAAAAGCCAAGTGCTGTTTAAACTTGTTTTCCTAAAATTACCAAGTGAGTGGGATATTTAAACTGGATGTGTCTTGGTGTAACATTCCCTCAGTATTGCACTGGAATGGATTCTGTGCTCAAGTCTTTGGAGTGGAACTTTAACCCACCATCTCTGTCTCAGAGACAAGAGTGGTTCTAGTTGAAGCTGGACTGCCTTGAGTTTGCGATGTTAAATTTGTTCAAAAACTTATTGTATTGAAATATATTCTATTCAGTGTAGGCTCACTGACAGTGTCTGTCATGCTCTGGAGTCAGAAGATTGCAGCTTCAAGCTCCACTCACGGGTTGAGCTGACACTGCAGTGCAGTAATGAGGATCAGAGGTGTCATCTTTCAGATGAGACCTTATTCTAAAGCCCCATCTGCCCTCTCAGGGAGATGTAGAAGATTCCATGATGCTATTTATAAAGCAGTTAACTTTTTGGGTCAATGTTAACTAGTCCTCCACAGATGCTGCAATGATCTTTTGAGCATATACAGTATTTTCTCTCTTTATTTCAGATTTCCCAATAAGTACAGTATTTTGCTTTTGCCTTACGGAACATAATTGCTTAATAACCTTATTTAGTTTCACAGCCCGACTTAATGAATGAGAACACAAACAAATAACCATGAATTCTTCATGAACTGACAATGGCAAGCTGTTAAATACTGAATCATTAATGCCAAAAGCACTGACAGAGATTTAAATAGATTAATGTTTGATTAGTTTAAGTCTCATCAGATCTTTAAGTTGCATTAATCTGCTGCTTGAAATTGTGCCACTATTGCCAAACGTCAAACTTCAACTTCACAAGTGATTATGCTTCAGTGTGAAGATATTAAATTGTCTCCAATAAGACAGCACATACAACTACACCTGCTATATTTATACTGCTCAAGATAAACCTAATCAGATTGCTTAATTGGACTACCAAACTCCAGCCATTAATTAGATTGCATCTTGAGCAGGATCATGTCTGACCACCAAGCTTGTCCTCTTGACCTCTCAATATCCAGTCGTTATTATCTTAAATTTCAGTTTTCTTTGCTTCGTGCTTGAATTCATTATTTTGCAGGAAAACAAGACACAAAAAGACCTTTATTTGGAGAACAGCCCAATACCATTGGTAGAAAAAAAGTCCAGATGTATCCTTTATGTCACAGAAAAACTGGCATTTATAAATTGTCTTTCACAAACTCAGGACATCCTGAAATGTTTTATAGACAATGAAGTATCTTTGAAGGGTAATTACTGTCCAGATGTAAGAAATGGGCAGCAGGTTTGCAAAACAGGATCCTAACAGACCACAATGAAATAACTGACCAGGTACTTCTTTTCTGGGCTACTGATTTTCTGGAAATAACTGACCAGGTAAATCTGCTTTAGTGATCTTGGCTGATTATTACTTGAATGGGTGCAATTTGAGAGCAGTGGATACTCAATGAGATCTTGGAATCTTCATGCATCAGTCACTGAAAGTAAGCGTGCAGGTAAAGCAGGCAGTAAAGAAGGCAAATGGTGTGTTGGTCTTCATAGCAAGAGGATTTGAGTATATGGATAGGGATAGTTTTGCTGCAATTGTATAGGGTGTTGGTGAGGCTACACCTGGAATATTGTGTGCAATTCTGGAATCATTATGTGAGGAAGGATGCCTTTGCTATAGAGAGTACAGCAAAGGTTTACTAGGCTGATTTCTGGGATGACAGATCTGTCATTTGAGTGACTAAGTCAGTTAAGATTATATTCACTGGAGTTCAGAAGAGTGAGTGAGGCTCACATAGAAACTTACACAATTCTAACAGGGTTAGACTGGGTAGAGTCAGAAAGAATGTTCCAATGATGGGGGAATCCAGAACTAGGGGGTCATAGTTTAAAGAGTAAACCTTTTAGAACTGAGATGAGGAGATATTTCTTCACCCAGAGGATGGTGAATGTGTGGTGCCACCACCACCAAATATAGTTGAAGCCAAAACGTCTGATTTCAAGAAGAAAGTAGATATAGTTCTTGGGGCTAAAGGGACCAAGGGATATGGGAGGAAAGGGAGGGGGATGGAAAATCAGGATATTGAACTTGATCAAGATGAATAGTGGAGCAGGCTCGAAGGGCCAAATGGTCTACCCCTGCTTCTAGTTTCCATGGCTGAGAGGTAAATTTTGGCCAGGACAATGGGGAGAACTTCCCCTTCTTTTTGAAATACTGGACATGGGAATTTTTACAGACAAGACAGAAATTGTGGCAATGCAGCACTCCTGCCCTAGTATCAGACTAAATTGTGTTCAACTCTCTGGAGTAGGGCTTCTATTCATGACCATCTGGGAGGAGCCTAGAATGATGCTCACTGACATTTTTCATGAACTTCCATTGGAGATGCTGAGAAACCTTGGCTTTAATTTAAATGGTAGGGTTTGCAAACAAATTTAATTTCTAGGACGTAAGGTGGACAAATACATAGCCTTATACTGGTATTCTTAAAAGTGGTGGATCACCCACCCCCTCCAAAAATTAATTCATTTTTACCCAAAAATTGCCTAATCCTGCATTAAAAACAGCTTTTCAACATAATATTGGGGCCAGTCATTTAGAGTCCAGTTCGTGCTGCGGACATTGTTTGTGGCAGAGACTTTAAAAAATAAATCTGAGGAATCTGTGTGCTGTGAGTGCCAGAGTAGATTTTTTAATTATTCACTCATGGGACATGGGTGTCATTGGCTGGCCAGCATTTATTGTCCATCCCTAGTTGCCCTTGCGAAGGTGGTGGTGAGCTGCCTTCTTGAATTGCTGCAGCACGTGTGCTCTGGGTTGACCCACAATGCTGTAGAGAGGAATTCCAGGATTTTGACCCAGTGACTGCGAAGGAATGGCGATATATTTCCAAGTCTTGGAGTGCCTTGGCGGGGAGCTTGCAGGTGGCTTGCACGTATCTACTGCCGTTGTCCTTCCAGGTGGAAGTGGCCATGGGTTTGAAAAGCGCTGCCTAAGAACCTTTGGTGAATTGCTGCAGTGCTTCAGTAGTAGCAATACAAACTGCTGCTACTGAACATCGATGATGGAGGGATTGAATGTTTGTAGATGTGGTGCCATTCAAATTGGCTGCTTTGTCCTGGGTGGTCTCAAGCTTTGAGTGTTGTTGGAGCTGCAGCAGTACCGGCATCCCTGTCTTTGAAGTTACTTGTGCGATCGCGGCTGTCCCAGCAGGACTCTTCCTATTAAAAGCCGGTATTGCGATCTGCCATCAGCAGCTGTCAAAAGCCAGTATTGTAAACTACCATCTGTGTAACGATGTCCAACTAACACAAATAGGTAAGATTTACAAAGTCTACAAAATAACAGTCAGATTAAACTGCCTGTCTTTATACAAATGAGAGTTAACGCATGTAATACATGAACAAATAATTTATATTACTGCCAGGAACAGTATAAGTTAAAGGAGATCAGTCATGATGAAGGGTTATGTTTGTGACACATCCTAGATACAAAATCCCATTAACCCTTTCCCTTCAGGTACAAAATGCATTCACCTTTTGAAGGGAATTGCTTGATAGAGCAGATGCAGCACGGTTTCATTAAAGGGAAGTCGTGTCTGACAAATTTACTGGAGTTCTATGAGGATGTGTCTAGGGCGGTGGATAGAGGAGAGCCGGTGGATGTGGTCTTTCTGGATTTTCAGAAGGCGTTTGACGAAGTACCTCATAAGAGGTTATTGCAGAAGGTCAGGGGACTTGGAGTTGGGGGTAGGGTGTTAGCGTGGATAGAGGATTGGTTGTCAAATAGGAGGCAGAGAGTGGGGGTCAACGGGTACTATTCGGATTGGCGGATGGTGACTAGTGGAGTGCCCCAGGGGTCGGTGCTGGGGCCTCAGCTTTTTACCATTTATATAGATGATCTGGAGGAGGGAACCGAGTGTAGGGTGTCGAAATTTGCGGATGACACCAAGATTGGGGGAACGGCAAATTGTGCGGAGGGTGTGGAGAGTCTGCAGAAGGATCTAGATAGGCTGGGCGAATGGGCCAGGAAATGGCAAATGGAATTTAATGTTGGCAAGTGTGAGGTGGTCCACTTTGGTAGGAAGAATGGTAGGTAGGACTATTACTTACGTGGCGAAAAACTGCAGCAGGCGCCGGTGCAGAGGGACCTCGGGGTCCTTGTGCATGAGTCGCAAAAACCCAGCTTGCAGGTGCAGCAGGTGGTCAGGAAGGTGAATGGGATGCTGGCCTTCATAGCGAAGGGGATTGAATATAAAAGTAGGGAGGTCTTGCTGCAGCTGTATAGGGCATTGGTGAGGCCGCAGCTGGAGTACTGTGTGCAGTTTTGGGCGCCGCACCTGCGCAAAGATATTTTGGCCTTGGAGGGAGTGCAGAGGAGGTTTACTAGGCTGATACCGGAGTTGAGGGGGTTGAGCTATGAGGAGAGGCTGAATAAACTAGGCTTGTACTCGTTGGAGTTTAGAAGAATGAGGGGAGATCTCATTGAGACGTATAAGATGATGAATGGGATGGATAGGATAGAGGTGGAGAGACTCTTCCCGCTCAAAAAAGACAGTAGGACTAGGGGGCACAGCCTCAAGATAAAGGGGGGGCGTTTTAGAACGGAGTTGAGGAGGAACTTCTTCACTCAAAGGGTGGTGAATGTCTGGAATTCTCTACCCGTTGAAGTGGTGGAGGCTACCTCGCTAAATATTTTTAAGACGCGGGTTGATGGGTTTTTGATAAGAGAGGGGATTAAGGGTTATGGGGAGAGGGCCGGAAAGTGGAACTGAGCCACGACAGATCAGCCATGATCTTATTGAATGGCGGGGCAGGCTCGAAGGGCCAGATGGCCTACTCCTGCTCCTATTTCTTATGTTCTTATGTTCTTTTCTCTACTGCACCCCCTCTACTATACCTCTGGCAGCTTAATCCAGACACGCACCATCCTCTGTGAAAAATTGCTCTTCTGGACACTTTTGTATCCCTCCCCTCTCACCTTAAACCTATGCCCTCTAGTTTTAGACTCCCCTACCTCAGGAAACAGATATTGACTATCTACCTTGTCTATACCCCTTATTATTTTATGGACCTCTATAAGGTCACCCCTCAGCCTCCTATGCTTCAGAGGAAAAAGGTCCCAGTCTATTCAGCCTCTCCTTATAACTCAATCAAGTCCCGGTAGCATCCTAGTAAAGCTTTTCTGCATTCTTTCTAGTTTAATGATATCCTTTCCATAATAGGGTGACCAGAATTGCACACAGCATTCCAAGTGTAGCCTTACCAATGTCTTGTACAACTTCAGCAAGACATTCCAACTCCTGTATTCAATGTTCTGACTGATGAAACCAAGCATGCTGAATGCCTTCCTCACCACTCTGTCCACCTGTGATTCCACTTTCAAGGAGCTATGAACATGTACCCCTAGATCTCTTTGTTCTGTAACTCTTCCCAACGCCCTACCATTAACTGAGTAAGTCCTGCCCTGATTGAAATTACCAAAATGCATCACCTTGCATTTGTCTAAATTAAGCTCCATCTACCATTCTTCAGCCCACTGGCCCAATTGATCAAGATCCCATTGTAATTGGAGATAACTTTCTTCACTGTCCACTATGCCACCAATCTTGGTGTATTCCGCAAACTTACTAACCATGCCCCCTATATTTTCATCTAAATCATTAATATAAATGACACATAACAGTGGGCCCAGCACTGATCCCTGAGGCACACCACTAGTTACAGGCCTCCAGTTTGAAAAACAACCCTCTACATCCACCCCCTGGCTTCTGTCAAGAAGCCAATTTTTATCCATTTAGATACCTCACACTGGATTCCCTGAGATTTAACTTTATGCAACAACCTACCATGCAGTACCTGGTCAAATGCCTTTGTAGACAACATCAACTGCACTGCCCTCATCTACCTTCTTGGTTACCCCTTCAATAAACTCAATTAAATTTGTGAGACATGATTTTCCACTCACAAAGCCATGCTGACTGTTTCTAATCAGTCCTTGCATCTCTAAACGCCTGTAGATCCTGTCTCTCAAAATACCTTCCAACAATTTACCCACCATAGATGAGGCTCACTGGCCTGTAGTTCCCAGGCTTTTCCCTGCAGCCCTTTTTAAACAAAGGCACAACATTTGCCACCCTCCAATCTTCAGACACCTCACCTGTGCCTATCGATGATTCTAATATCTCAGCTAGAGGACCTGCAATTTCTTCTCTAGCATCACACAATGTCCTGGGATATACTTCATCAGGTCCCGCAGATTTATCTAGCTTGATGCACTTTAAGACTTCCAGCAACTTCTTCTCTGTAATATGTACACTCCTCAAGACATCACTATTTATTTCCCCAAGGTCCCTAACATCCATGCTTTTCTCAACAGTAAATACTGATGAGAAATATTCATTTAGGATCTCACCCATCTCCTGTGGATCTGCAATTAGATGACCTTGTTGATCCTTAAGAGGCCCTACTCTCTCCCTTGTTACTCTTTTGCCCTTTATGTATTTTAGAAGCTCTTTGGATTCTCCTTTGCCTTATCTGCCAAAACAATTTTGTGTCCCCTTTTTGCTCTCTCAACTCTACTCCTACATGCCCTATACTCTTCAAGAGATTCACTTGATCCCAGCTGCCTTTGCATGTCATGTGCCTCTTTCTTCTTGACCAGGGCCTCAATATCCGGAGTCATCCAGGGTTCCTGATTTCTGCCAGCCTTGCCCTTCACTCTGAGACGAATTCTTACCCTGAACCCTGGTTAACACACTTTTGAAAGCCTTCCACTTACCAGACGTCCCTTTGTCTTCCCACAGACTCCCTCAATTAACTTTTGAAACTTTCTACCTGATACCATCAAAATTGGCCTTGCCCCAATTTAGAATTTTAACTTTTGGGACAGACCTATTATTCCCCATAGCCATCTTAAAACTAATAGAATTATGGTCACTAGTCCCAAAAACGATCCCTCACTAACACTTCTGTCCCCTGCACTTCTTTATTTCCCAAAAGGAGGTGAAATTTTGCCCCCTCTTTAGTCAGGCCATCCACATACTGAATGAGAAACTCCTGCTGAGTTCACTCAACAAATTCCTCTCAATCCAACTCTCTAATATTATGGCTGTCCCAGTCAATGTTGGGAAAATTAATATCTCTGGTTATTACCGCTCTATTTTTCTTGGAGCTTTCTACAATCACCTTACATATTTGCTCCTCAATTTCCAGCTGACTATTTGAGAGCCTATAGTACAACCCTATCAAAGTGATTTTCCCCTTTCTCATTTCTCAGTTCTATCCATATAGAATCAATGGCCGAACCCTCGGATATATCCTCTCTCAGTACGTCCGTGATGCTTTCCCTAATCAAAAGTGTAACTCCCCCTCCTCTCTTCCTCCTGTTCTATCTTTCCTATAGCATCTGTATCTGGAACATTAAGCTGTCAATCCTGTCCCTCCCTTAGCCATGTTTCAGTAATTGCTATAATATCCCAGTCCCACATACCCATCAATGCCCTGAGTTCATCTGGTTTGCCCGTCAGGCCTCTTGCATTGAAATAAATGCAGTTTAATCTGGCCTTCCCTTGCTCTCTGTCTTGCTTTTGCCTGATCTGTCTGGTGCTAGGATTACTGACACTGACTTTACTAATTAATGGGCTCTCTTTAATTTCCGTGCTATCCTCAAAACTTCTCTTCTGTCTCCCTATTGCTTTGGATCCCACACCCCTTGCCAAACTAGTTTAAACCCTCCTGAGTGGCTCTAGCAAATCTCCTCACCAGGAATTTAGTTCCCCCTCCAGTTCAGATGTAACAGATCAGCCCTTCCCCAGAAAAGACCCCAATGATCCAAAAATCTAAATCCCTGCCTCCTGCACCAGCTCTCAAGCCAAGCATTTATCTGCCTAATCCTCCTATTCCTACTCTCACTAGCACATGGTACCGGTAGTAGTCCTGAAATTACTACCTTCAATGTTCTGCACGTTAGCCTTCTGCCTAACTCTCTATTTTCACATTTCAGGATCTTATCCCTTTTCCTACCTATGTCATTGGTATCAATATGTACAATGACCTCTGGCTGCTCACCCCCCCCTTAAAAATATCCCGCAATCGCTCAAAGATGTCCTTGATCCTGGCACCAAGGAGGCCACACACCATTCTGGAGTCTCGATTGCAGCCACAGAAACGCCTGTCTGTGCCTCTAAGTAGCAAGTCCCCTATTACTACTGTTCGTCTTTGCCCGACCCTGTCCCACAGCAGAACCAAATGTGGTGTCGCAGGCTTGGCTGCTGTTGATATCTCTCCCTGATAGGCTATCCCCCTCAACACATCCAAAATGATATACCTGTTTGAAAGGGGAATAGACACAGGAGACTCCTGCACTACCTGCCTCTCCTGGCAGTCACCCATTTACCTGTCTGAACCTGTGGTGTGACAACCTCCCTGTAACTAGTGTCTATCACACTCTCTGCCTCCTGTACGCTCTGCCGTGCATCTACCTGCTGCTCCAACTGAAAAATGTAGTCTGTGAGGAGCTGCAACTGGACACACTTCCTGCAGACAAAGTTGTCAGGGAGACTAGATTGCTAGATTGCTCCCTAATTGCCCACATCTGGCAGGAGGGGCATGCCACTGCCCTAGCTGCCATATTGCCCTTATACAGGTAAAAGGATAAAAGAATCTCAACTCACCTCTCCATTGCTCATCCTGCCGACTTTTTGCTTTTTGTTAGAGGAGGGAGGGAAGGAAACATTGAAGTAGTGTTTGAGGTTTAGCTGTACCTTCACAGCAGCTCCTCCACAAACCACCTACTGGTCACAGTGACTGCATTTATGCAAATATGACCCACTACCGCCAATCAACTTTGCCACTCTGCTGCCCTCACCTGGACACTTGCCTTCACTTGAAGTAGGAAGATCTCTTCTGGAAACCCACTTTCTGGTCTCCAAGGTAAATTGGTTTTATACTCACAGTGCCGCTCTGCTCCGCCCTCCGACTGCTCCCTGAAACTTCATGGGGTCTGGAGTCACTGTTAAGGACTACCAGGGCAATTCCCTCCCAAATGTACACTACTGTGCCACTATCTCCTGCTGGTGGGACAGGATATATGCAGGGATGGTAATAGTGGTGTCTAGGTGTTATCTGTAAGATTTAATTCCGTGAGAATAACTATGCCAGGCTTAACTAATCTGTGAAACAGATCTCCCAGTTTTGGCACTAGTCCCCATATGTTAATAAGGAGGACTTTGTAGGGTCAACAGGGCTGTTTGTTTTGCTGTTGTCTTTTCCGGTGCCCAGGTCAATGCCAGATGGTATGTCTGGTTTTATTTCTTTATAGTGATTGTTACAATTGAGTGATTTCCTTCCCGAAAGGACATTCCTGAACTAGATGGGTTTTTCCAACAATCAACAATGGTTTCATGATCATCAGTAGATTCTTAATTCCAGATAGTTTTTATTGAATTCAAATTTCACCATCTACTGTTGCAAGTTTCGAACCCAGGTTCCCAGAACATCATCTGGCTTTCTGGATTAATAGTTGAGTGACAATACCACTCAGACATCATCTCCCCCAGAGGGGAGGATTGGAAGGATCTTTGCGACAGTATGTAGATAGCCCGACTAGAGAGGGGGGCGATACTGGATTTAGTTCTGGGCAATGAGCCGGGTCAGGTGGTTGAGGTTGCGGTAGGCGAACATGTGGCTAATAGTGACCACAGCTCCATCTACTTTAGGATATGAATGGAAAAAGACGAGAGCTGTCCTAAGGGGAGGGTGCTAAATTGGGGGAAGGCTAGATACAGCCGGATTAGGCAGGAGCTTAGGGATACAGACCGGATAGGCTGTTGGAAGGCAAGACCACGTTAGGCATGTGGGAGTCTTTCAAGGGAAAACTGCAAAAGGTGCAGGAAAGGCATGTGCCAGTTAGGAGAAAGGGTGGGAAAGGTAGGATTAGGGAACCGTGGATTACTAGAGATATAGAAGACCTGGTTAGGAAGAAACGAGAGGCGTATGTCAGGTCTAAGCAGCTGGGAACGGAGAGAGCGTTGGAGGAATACAGAGAGAGTAGGAGGGATCTCAAACGGGGAGTTAGGAGAACAAAGAGGGGGCATGAGATGGCTTTGGCAGGTAGGGTTAAGGAGAATCCAAAGGCGTTTTACTCCTATCTTAAGAACACAAGGGTGGCTTGGGGTAAAATTGGTCCTCTCAGGGACAAACGTGGGGAATTGTGCTTAGAGGCAGAGGGAATGGGGGAGATCCTGAATGAATACTTTGCGTCGGTATTCACGAAGGAGAGGGGCTTGATGTCTAGTACCCTCATTGAGGGAGCGGTAGACCAATTGAAAGATCTATTGATTACGAGGGAATAAGTGTTAGGGCTTTTAGATGGCATTAAAACCGATAAATCTCCGGGGCCTGATTGCATTTATCCTAGGCTGCTTAGAGAGGCGAGGGATGAGATTGCTGGGCCTCTGACGCGAATCTTTGTCTCTTCTTTGGACACAGGTGAGGTCCCAGAGGACTGGAGGATAGCGAATGTGGTACCGTTGTTTAAAAAGGTAGGAGGGATAGCCCGGGTAACTATAGGCCGGTGAGCTTAACGTCAGTGGTAGGCAAGTTGATGGAGAGGATTCTTAGGGATAGGATGTATGCGCACTTAGAGCGTTGCGATCTGATTAAGGATACGCAGCATGGCTTTGTCAAGGGGAAGTCTTGCCTTACAAATCTGGTAGAATTCTTTGAGGAGGTGACAAAAATGATCGACGAAGGACGAGCCGTTGATGTCGTCTATATGGATTTCAGTAAGGCGTTTGACAAAGTCCCTCATGGTAGGTTGGTACAGAAGATTAAAGCTCATGGGATATGTGGTCAGGTATCTAGATGGGTAGAGAACTGGCTTGCAAAGAGGAGTCAGAGAGTAGTAGTGGAGGGGTCTTTTTCTAGCTGGAGGTCTGTCACTAGTGGGGTGCTGCAGGGCTCAGTACTGGGACTGCTTCTCTTTGTAGCGTATATAAATGATTTGGAAGAGGGAGTAGGTGGTGTGATCAGCAAATTTGCTGATGACACCAAGATGGCTGGATTGGCGGGCAGTGAGGAACAGTGTCTGGCAATACAGCGGGATATTGATAGGCTGGTTGATTGGGCAGATACATGGCTAATGGAGTTTAATCCGGATAAATGTGAGGTGATGCATTTTGGCCGGAATAATGTAGGGGGGAGTTATACGGTAAAGGGTAAGCCCATAAGGAGTATAGAATCGCAGCGAGACCCGGGGGTGCAAGTGCACAAGTCTTTGAAGGTGGCAGTGCAAGTGGAGAGTGTGGTGAAGAAAGCCTATGTTAGCCTTTATAGGAAGGGGTATAGAATATAAGAGCTGGAGTCTAATGTTGCAGTTGTACAGAACGTTGGTTAGGCCGCATTTGGAGTACTGCGTCCAGCTCTGGTCGCCTTACTACCGGAAGGACGTGGAGACTCTGGAGAGAGTGCAGAGGAGGTTTACCAGGGTGTTGCCTGGTATGGAAGGACTGGGGTATGAGGAAAGATTGAAGAAATTGGGGCTCTTTTCCCTTGAAAGACGCCGACTGAGGGGGGATCTAATAGAGGTATATAAGATTATGAAGCGTATAGATAGAGTAAACAGAGGTAAGCTATTTCCTATGATAGAGACACGTAGGACAAGGGGCCATGGACTTAAGGTGAGGGGGGAGAGGTACAACACAGATATTAGAGGGAGGTTTTTCACACAGAGGGTAGTGGGGGTATGGAATGCTCTGCCAAGTAAGGTGGTGGAGGCAAACACGCTAGAGTCATTTAAGAGTAACTTAGACAGGCACATGACTGAGTTGGAGATGGGTGGATATAGGAGAACCTTTTAAATAAGGGTCATTAGCAGTGGGGCATCCTTGGTAATGTAAATGGGTATAGTATGATAATAATGTTTTTCTCTTTTCATTCACAGGTTTTAAGTCGGTCCACCTCGTGTCCAACGAGGGGCACACACGCGATGGGTCGTACTGGGGCTGCTCTTGGTTGTTTGAGATTGGCCTAGTGCTTCATCAAGGAGGAAATAGCGAGGCATCTTGAGGGGAACTGCTTGATAGAGCAGACGCAGCACGGTTTCCTTAAAGGGAAGTCGTGTCTGACAAATTTACTGGAGTTCTATGAGGATGTGTCTAGGGCAGTGGATAGAGGAGAGCCGGTGGATGTGGTCTTTCTGGATTTTCAGAAGGCGTTTGACAAGGTACCTCACAAGAGGTTATTACAGAAGGTCAGGGGGCATGGAGTTGGAGGTAGGGTGTTAGCGTGGATAGAGGACTGGTTGTCAAATAGGAGGCAGAGAGTGGGGGTCAATGGGTGCTATTCGGATTGGCGGATGGTGACTAGTGGAGTGCCCCAGGGGTCGGTGCTGGGGCCTCAGCTATTCACCATTTATATAGATGATCTGGAGGAGGGAACCGAGTGTAGGGTGTCGAAATTTGCGGATGACACCAAGATTGGGGGAACGGCAAATTGTGCGGAGGGTGTGGAGAGTCTGCAGAAGGATCTAGATAGGCTGGGCGAATGGGCCAGGAAACGGCAAATGGAATTTAATGTTGGTAAGTGCGAGGTGGTCCACTTTGGTAGGAATAATGGTAGGAAGGACTATTACTTACGTGGAGAAAAACTGCAGCAGGCGCCGGTGCAGAGGGACCTCGGGGTCCTTGTGCATGAGTCGCAAAAACCCAGCCTGCAGGTGCAGCAGGTGGTCAGGAAGGTGAATGGGATGCTGGCCTTCATAGCGAGGGGGATTGAATATAAAAGTAGGGAGGTCTTGCTGCAGCTGTATAGGGCATTGGTGAGGCCGCAGCTGGAGTACTGTGTGCAGTTTTGGGTGCCGCATCTGCACAAGGATATTTTGGCCTTGGAGGGAGTGCAGAGGAGGTTTACTAGGCTGATGCCGGAGTTGAGGGGGTTGAGCTATGAGGAGAGGCTGAATAGATTAGGCTTGTACTCGTTAGAGTTTAGAAGAATGAGGGGAGATCTCATTGAGACGTATAAGATGATGCATGGGATGGATAGGATAGAGGTGGAGAGACTCTTCCCGCTCAGAAAGCACAGTAGGACTAGGGGGCATAGCCTCAAGATAAAGGGGGGGCGGTTTAGAACAGAGTTGAGGAGGAACTTCTTCACTCAAAGGGTGGTGAATCTCTGGAATTCTCTGCCCGTTGAAGTGGTGGAGGCTGCCTCGCTAAATATTTTTAAGACGCGGGTTGATGGGTTTTTGATGAGAGAGGGGATTAAGGGTTATGGGGAGAGGGCGGGAATGTGGAACTGAGCCACGACAGATCCGCCATGATCTTATTGAATGGCGGGGCAGGCTCGAAGGGCTAGTTGGCCTACTCCTGCTCCTATTTCTTATGTTCTTATGTTCATGTCGTTAGTGTGTGCCTAAACTGGACAAGATACTGGGAAACACAACAGCTCAGTGACTATCACTGATTGCTGTGCAGACACATGGATTTGGGCCGGTGTCTGTCGGAGTTTGCGCATTCTCCCCGTGCTTGCATGGGTTTTCTCCGGGTGCTCCGGTTTCCTCCCACACCCCAAAGGTGTGCTGTTAGGCTGATTGGCAGGAATAAATTGTCCCTAAATCAGTTTCCCTCAATCTGGATGGCCATAAAACATTAGACAGGGGTCGTGGGTGGAGAGGGGGACTGGTGGTGTTGAGATGGCGGTGCGGACTCGTTGGGCCGAAGGGCCTGTTTCCCGGGCTGTTTTTGTGCTTTGTATAAGTGGGCTGTTGTGCTAGGGGTTTAAAGCTTTGCTTGGTAAAAGGTTAGCAGTAGCGAAGGGATGGGAAGATTGGTTTGGGTGCTCGATATGGGGATTGGAATACCAGAGAGAAGGGGGAAATATAATAAGCACTTAAATATTTTTGTTGTGCACCCAAGAAAAGCTAGTACAGCCCTAATTGAATCACAGGCTCCCACAGAAATCAATGTTAAAACCGGAGTGAGGTTCCTTTGGATAATTCTCACTGCTAAAACCCAAATTGAAATACTCTAATGTACATTTGTGGCACTGTGCATTCCTAGCTGAAAGAACTTGCAAAGCAAATCACTAAATACAAAAGAAACACTGCACAAATTCAAATTTGGTAATACTCACCCTTGAGTTCAGAAATGATTTCCACTCTGGTTGTATAGGATATTAAATGACTGATAAGCTCAATGCATTCCCTCAAGACTTTACCACATGTGGACAGGTGTTGCTTGGAGGGTCAGTTAGTTCTTGGAAATTTTTGTCACTCACGGTCGCCTTGACTTTGCCTCTGTATATTTCCAACGCAGTCTGTGTTTGGTGCCTTTCTAAATAAACCTTCTCCCATTTTGATCACGCACCATGAATTGGCTGAGATGACCTCTTCAGGGGTGTATTGAGAACATCCATAAAATGTTTTGGGGGAGGTGATTTTGAATGATTAGTACCTCGAATTTGGGCTCTCTCACTGGCTTGCAAAAGACCTGTCTGCCTCACCTGCAGCAGTGTTGAATATTGCCAGACTTGGGGCTCCAAAATTAATCAGAAATTTGTTATTAGACCCCTGAAGAAGTATCGCACCTCGTCATTTTCACCCGAATTCCGAATCAAGAAAATCTCAACAACTTTAAAATGGCTTCTCTGCCTCACCCAACATAAAGTTCACAGTAAGCAGATCTCAGGCTCCAAAATTATAATCAAATTGCAGAGTAAAGAAACAGGCACTTTTTTCAGAATTAAACAGTCCAGGCTTCAACTTCATCCTTGCAAAAAAATCCTGTTTGGATATTTTTCTTGGAAAAATTTGTTTCAGGCTTTTTGAAAACAAAATCAAGTCTCTACTTGCACTCATTTGGCGCTGATTAGGTCATGGAACTGATACCAAACCAACGTGAAATGGAGGTACAAATTGGCACAGAACAATGATGCATGACCACACAATTTAAAATAAAACTAGAACTGAAGATGAAAGTTGTGAATTGTGACCCTAAAAACTGTGCAACTTTGAAACAAAGTGACTTAAAGTGGGGATTTACTGTACAAGATGTCATGGCTAGGGGCCAGTTAGGGGAGTGGATTTTTTTTGTTTTTATTCCAATTCAATCAAATCAAATCCAATTCAGAGCCTAACAAGTTGAGACATTCCCGATCCAAGCTGACAAGACAGGGCTCTCACATCCTGTCTTGGGCTTGATCTACCTGATCCAAACTGATTGGAGTAGGTGTAGCTCCTCTTCCAAGGCTTGAGCTCATTTGCATCTTAGCCAAAAGGCTGAGATATCACTTTTAAAAATTGCTTCAACTGAAGCTAAAATGTAACCTAATGACTTCAACTAAACACAACGTGTCGGTACTACAATTGATCTTAGCCAAAAGGCCGAGAGGCTAAATGTGACTTTGAAAATTACAGTGGAGTATTTTTTACGCAATACAAGTTCCCCAAGTTATTACTGGAATGCTCCTATGGCACTGTGGAAGGAGAATGGGGAATTCTCTCTAATGTCCTGGTTGATAGTTATCCCTCAACCATTACTAAAAAGATTATCTAGTTCTCACATTGCTGTTCATGGAAACTTGCTGCGTGCACATTTACTGCCTGTTTCCTACATCCTTGGGTTTATATTTTACTTCAGTGGCTGGAAAGTACTTTGGGACTTCCTGAGGCCATGAAGGGCACTGCATAATTCCAAGTCTTTCTTGAAACAATTTTCCTCAACAGTGCTGAGATATGATACCACTACTTAGTAGAAGAATGAGGGGAGATTTGATAGAGGTGTATAAAATTATGATGGGTATAGATAGAATGAATGCAAGCAGGCTTTTTCCACTGAGGCTAGGGGAGAAGAAAAAAACCAGAGGGCATGGGTTAAGGGTGAAACGGGAAAAGTTTAAAGGGAATATTAGGGGAGCGCTTCTTCACACAGAGAGTGACGGGAGTGTGGAATGAGCTGCTGGATAAAGTGGTAAATGCGGGGTCACTTTTAACATTTAAGAAAAACTTGGAGGGGTTCATGGATGAGAGGGGTGTGGAGGGATATGGTTCAAGTGCAGATCAGTGGGACTAGGCAGAAAAATGGCTCGGCACAGACAAGAAGGGCCAAAAGGCCTGTTTCTGATCTGTAATTTTCTATCATTCTACTGACATGTTGGAAGGACTAACCCAGGACAGCAGACAGGCTGTTGCAGCACCAAAAACAAGAGAACTGTGATACAGTATTACACCTCTTGGAAGTGGAACTGAGAGGACTTAAACCAAAATAAGTGACAGTGTTGCTAACCTCTGGGCCTAAGATTGGACAACATAGTTAGGTTTGACCATGGCAGAAGAATTAATCATTACTTAACAGGAAGTGGAAACTTCAGACTTAATAATTGTTTGTTTGAATAAAATGTGACTTTTGCACGCTTGAGACCTGGAATATAAGGACACAGTAAACTAGATGGTATGCTTTTAAGGCGAGCTGATGTGTAATTTAAAATATACATTATATATAACATTTGGGGTGGCACGGTAGCACAGTGGTTAGCACTGCTGCTTCACAGCTCCAGGGACCTGGGTTCGATTCCCAGCTTGGGTCACTGTCTGTGTTTGCACATTCTGCTCGTGTCTACATGGATTTCCTCTGAATGTTCCAGTTTCCTCCTACAGTCCAAAGATGTACGGGTTAGGTTAATTGGCCATGCTAAAATTGCCCTTAGTGTCCTGAGATGCAAAGGTTACAGGGATTAATGGGTAAATATGTAGGGATATGGAGGTAGGGCCTGGATGGGATTGTGGTCAGTGCAGACTTGATGGGCCAAATGGCTTCTTTCTGTGCCGTAAGGATTCTATGATTTACAAAGAACAATACTGCACAGGAACAAGCCCTCTGGCCCACCAAGTCAATGCCAACACATTACGCCTTTCTAAAGATCTTTTGTATCTATGTGGCCTGTTTTCCTCTATTCTCTGCCTATTCATTGATTGTCAAGATACCTCTTAAATGTTGCTATTGTATCTGCTTCCACCACCTGCTCTGGCAGCACACAGCATTTATTTACTGCTCTCTGTATAAAAAACTTGCCTTCTCACATCTCCTTTAAATTTTCCCCTTTTACCTTAAACTATCTTCCCCAGCAATTGAAATTTCTACCCTGGAAAGAAGACACTCTGACTAGCTATTTTATCCATGTCTCTCATAATTTTGTAAACTTCAGGTTGTCCTTCAGTCTCCAACATTCCAGTGAAAATAAACCAAATTTGTCCAATCTCTCCTCATAGCTAATACCCTCCAAACTAGGCAAAATCCTGGTTAACATTTTCTGTACTTTCTCCAAAGTCTTCTGGTAGTGTGGTGACCAGGACTGTATGTGATATTCTAAATGAAGCCTAACTGAAGTTCTATACAGTTGCAACATGACTTGCCAATTTTTATACTCTATGCCTCGGTGATGAAGGCAAGCATACCATATGCGTTCTTGACCACGTTATCCACTTGTGTTGCCATTTTCAGGGAATTGTGGACCTGTACACAGAGATCCCTCTGTATATTAATGGTTCATAGTGTTCTGCCATTTACTGTATACTTCCCTCCTGCATTAAATCTTCCAAAATTCATCACCTCACATTTGTCCACATCAAATCCCATGTCTCCAGCCTATCTAAATCCTGCTTTATCTTCTGGCAATCCTCCTTGCTATCCGCAATCCCCAATCTTTGTTTCATTCGCAAAGTTAATAATCAGACCACCTACATTCTCCTCCAAACCATTATATATACATACATAAATACATTTTTACATTTTTAGTGTAAGTCTGCAACATTTAAATTGTATGAAATAAAAGTAAAATACTGTGGATGCTAGCAATCTCAACTAAAAACTGGAAATGCTTTAAAAACTCAGCAGGCTTGGCAGCATCTGCGGAAAGAAGTCATATTCAATTCAAAACTTAACACTTTCTCTCTCCACAGGTACTGCCAGACCCGTGTCATTCCAACATTTTCATCTCATTAAGATATATTGCTCTGTATCCTTGAAACATATGCTTTGTAATGGGATACTTAATTAAGAGCTAAAAAATCTCTGCCCCAGTTAAGCATGATGCAGAGATTTGCAGATGACAATCTGTGGTATTTGCAATGCAATTCTGAGGGTAATGACATTGGATTAGGAAACAATAAAACCAATTGGTTTTGGTTTTATTGTGTAGCACTGGTCCTGGTTAAGTCAAAAGATGGGCTGTTTTATAAGGAGGATTACACCATGTGAGATAGAATGCAAGTCTACAATCATTTGTTCTCAGAGTTACGCAGCGTTGGGAGTTCAATGGTAAGAGGAAGAGCAACATGGGAGGGGTAGATGGACAATTACCCCTGCCCTACCTCAAGACCTGGGTTCAGTTCCTGGCTTCGGTCACTATCTGTACAGAGTCTGCACGTTCTCCCCGTATCTGCATGAGTTTCCCTTGGGTGCTCTGGTTTTCTTCCACTGTCCGAAAGATTTGCTGATTAGGTGTACTGGCCATGCTAAATTCTTAGTGTACCTGGATAGGCGCTGGAGCGTGGCGACTAAGGAATTTTCACAGTAACTTCATTAGTGTTGTAAGCCACTTATGACACTAATAAATAAATAAACCAAACACACTGATAGCCACCTGTTCTTTTGAGAAACATCACAAAACATTAGGCTGAAAAATTACACTTATAAATACTGGTGTATTACCTAGTACCTAAATTTAGGATTGGAAATGCAGAATTCAGCTTGGGCATTTTTTCAGTTGTATTTGGGGGAAAAAAAACAAAAAGATTAACAATTTTGGGAGCTGTGAAAAAAAGAGAGAAAACAGTACTCCAATGAAACCACATAAATCTAAGTTGCATAAATGATGAAAGGTATCCATTTATATATTATTGCATTACTTTACTGTTTTTAAACCTACTGCTTTGCTGGTGTTGAAGTGTCTTCCATCTAATTTTGCAATACAATACACTTTTCCACTGCTTTTATTCATGTCACTGATGTCACAGGATGGCAAATTCCACGCAAAACACCTAATTTGAGATTACATCTACAAGATAGCTTTAAAATTCTAAAACAAAGGATGATGAGATGATGCTGAGTTGTGGCTCTGTGCAACAGTTAGCATGCTGAGGTAACTCAATGGGATCAGCATGTGTTTCAAACATTACGTACCTTGCACTTGGTTAGGTCACAATAAAAAACAGTAAGGTTATACTCTCAATTTCCTAAAGCTCAACAAAAACAAATACAAGATGTTTAATTGACGTCATGAGACTGTGTATTGGACCAACACGCAGGCCAAGAAGTGTGGGGGAATAGGTTAAACTCCTAACTGAAATGTTCCTGAGTTGAACCATACTACAGAAGATCAAAAGCAACACCAGTGTGTATCCAAGAAACAAGTACGATGACTAGGTGGGTGAGTAATCTGGAGAATGCAGGTTTAAATTTCACTGCATCAATTTGACAATTTGAATACAATGTTGAATATCTGGAAATGTAAGAAGCTGGCATCAATAAAAATTGATCACTATTAATTGTCTAGATTGTCATAAAAACCTAATCTTCACTAAAGCTCTTTAGGGAAGGAAATGGAACCAACTGCCCTCCGATGTGGTCCAACAAGACACTCAGATGCTGCGGTTCAATAAGGCAGCAATGATAACTAGGGATGGGTAGTAAACATTGGCCTTGCTAGTAATGTCCACATTCAGTGACTGAGCTTAAACAACAAAGATAGAAGAGTATAGGTCAGATGATCATTTGTTGTAGAAGTACCAGAGGAATGGACACTCTTCACTGGTACAGGAATAGAAACTAACTTCATGTTCACAACTCCAATTGTATCAGATGAGCACAAAAGTAGGCTATTCATCCCCTCAAGTCTGTTCAGTTAGGTCATTGCTGATCAGTACTTAAACTACATCCAGCCACTTTGGTTTCATACCCCTCAATATCCTTGCCTATCAAAAATGTACCCAAAGAATATATAGATTTCCTAGATACAAAGCACATATTTATCCTTGACCAACTAGAAACACTTTGCATTTTTATGTGAGGATCTGAAGACAAAAATAAGACATGACAGGTAAACGCCATTTCTTTTAATCTGCATAACAGACATTGCTGTTAATTTCACCAGCACAGTGCTTAAATTATTGCCATAAATACATTCCCATTATCAACTAAAGTGGTACTGTATACATGAAGAAGTGACCAAGTGATTTAACGATACAAACCAATGAATCAGGCCACAAAAATGCCATGCTGTTCGTATGTGACAGAAATCTTGTGCACATTCCCTCTTTTTAAGATGTCTTGTTTAAATCATAAAACCTTTCTTGCAAAGTGAAAATGAGTTGCATTAAATAGCTTGTAAATACAACACAAATAAATGATTTTTTGCCTTCCATTTGTACCTATGTAAAGCTTTCTCATATCACACATACTGATTTCCTACTCTTCCAGAAATTGCTTTTCCACGAAACAAAATAGAAGCAAAAATGATTTAATTATCTTAAATTAGCACAAATAAACATAAGCAAAATATTTACTCAAGGTTCATATAGTCCTGAGAATTATTCTTAATAGGTAGCACAAGTAACTGATGCTCTAAATAAACATGAGACAAATTTAAAGCATGCCAGGGTTTGATTCGAGTCCACACTTGCTGTATAGTATGGCAATTCACAGTATTTGCTTAAAAAGCTCTTGAACAATGCATCATAACATTTTACACCTTGCTAAGATCAAGCATTGCAAGGACAGATTAAACATTGTGGAGCTTTCTTTCACACAAAACTATCGGACTAAATTCATTAGGAACAGGACTGACATATTTTTGAGTGTGCTGAGTGTGGACATTCAGCTATGTCATTTTTCTGCAACTGGAATTCAATTTGATAAGTTACCTAGGAAATGGACAATGATTGTGTGTCCAAAGATGTGTGGGTTAGGTTGATTGGCTATGCTAAAATTGCCCCTTAGTGTCCTGAGATGCATAGGTTAGAGGGATTAGTGGGTAAAATATATAGGGATATGGGGATAGGGCCTGGGTGGGATTGTAGTTGGTGCAGACTCGATGAGCCGAATAGCCTCTTTCTGCACTGTAGGGTTTCTATAATTCTATGATTGTGAATAGAATCAGAATCCTGCACAGTTCAGGAGGCCATTTGGCCCATCAAGACTGCACCAACCACAATCTCTCCCGGCCCCATCCCCACAACCCCATTCATTTTCCCTAGCTAGTCCTCCTGACACTAAAGGGCAATTTACCATGGCCAATTCACCTAACCCACACATCTTTGGACTGTGGGCAGAAACTGGAGCCCCTGGAGGAAACCCATGCAAACACCACGCAGACTGTGGCCCAAGCCAGGAATTGAACCCAAGTCCCTGACGCTGTGAGACAGCAGTGCCATCCACTCTGCCATTCTTGTAAAAGATAAAAATAAAATTGAAAAATATTCTGAAATTTAGGGCACCTAAGGTGCCTATCTCTTCCTTCACTTTTTGAGAACCTAGACTCTTCTAACAGAATATAGCTTCACGGATGCTTGCTAACACCTCACTAATTTCATTCATGAGCTGAATTGGTTGAATCCAGACGAATGAATTGTACAGGACATCACAACTTGCAGCATGAGTTGCTGGAAAACAAATTAGGGATGGGAACAGCAGCCCATCTATTTTTTCTCTCTTTAATTCCAGCTGAGGTCTGCCAATAGACCTTCCTGGTTTTCAGGAAATACTCAACTCTCTGTTGTTTTGAGTCAACGATGGAAACCAGAACGTGTGAGAGATTCATTCTCAAAATTCAGGTTAGATAACTTATTCCTTTAGTGTTGACAAGATAATTTTCAATATCACAATTAACACCTGAAGGATAAATATGGTCAGTGGCTTGAGTACTTATTCCAAAGTAGGAATGACCTATTTGTAATTTGACCAAAAGTTTCCTTTATGAATAAGCAGTTAAGTAGCGGAGGAATTCAATTTCTGGCTTCTGAGATGGCTTTCCATTTTGCATATTTCCCTATTGCAAACACAGTGTTTTGTTTGCCCTGTGGGTTAAAAGATTACTTTTATCGAGCACAGTATCAGCATGACTTCAGTCTGAGCTGTTAAGAAGTGTAGTCAAGAGTAGTGCCAACATTTACATTCCTTGTTACCTCTGAATTTGTAGGTTAAAAAAATTAAATAGTATTTCCAAGTCTCCAACCAGATTGAGAAAAGGGTTTTGGTTTTCTACCACTTGGCAATAATCCATGACTGAAACCTTTAACGCTTGTAAACTTCAACTCACTATATTCTTACTACTGATAACACAATCCTCAGATATTTCCAAAGTATCGCCAGGGTTGCCATGCAGTAAGCAAGAGGAGAAAATAAACACTCAACTACTGGGGAGGATTTGATCCAGGTTGCAACTTCACAGATCCATTTGCATATACGTGCCTGACAGTAAATCCACCTGACTGATTGCCTTCACAATGCAGTATTCAAGGGATGTGCAGGACTAGACCATTTGGGCCTGCTGGGTCATTCAATATGATTGTGGCTCTAAAGATGCGCTGGTTAGTTGGATTGGCCACGCTAAATTTCCCCTTAGTGTTCCACTAAGTATGTTAGGTTAGGAGGATTAGCAGGGTAAATATGTGGGGTTATAAGAAAAGGCCCTGGGTAAGATGCTCTGTTGGAGAGTCGGTGCAGACATGATGGGCTGAATGGTCTTCTTCTGCACAGTAAAGATTCTGTGATTCACCTCAACTTCACTCTCCTGTCATTTCCACATAGAATCATAAAAACCCTACAGTGCAGAAAGAGGCCCTTCGGCCCATCGAGTTTGCACCAGCCACATTCCCATCCAGGCCCTACCCTCTTATCCCTACATATTTATCCACTAATCCCTCTAACCTACGCATCTCAGGACACTAAGGGGCAATTTTAGCATGGCCAATCCACCTAACCCGCACATCTTTGGACTGTGGGAGGAAACCGGAGCACCCAGAGGAAACCCATGCAGACACAAGGAGAAACGTGCAAACTCCACCCAGTGACCCAAGCCGGGAATTGAACCCAGGTCCCTGGTGCTGTGAAGCAGCAGTGTTAACCACTGTGCTACCCATATACTTTTGATTCTCTGATCTGTCTCAAATATACTCGTTCATGGAGCACACACATCCCTCTGGGATACAGAGTTCTAAATGAAGAAATTGATCCTTATCTCAGTTCTAAAGGATTGACTCCTTATCCTAAGATTCTGTTCCCATGTTCTGGATTCTCCAGCTGGGGGAACAACCTCAGTGTCTACCTTATAAAGCCCTTCAGAATATTGTATGTTTCAAGAAATGACCTCTCATTCTAAACTCCAGAGAGCACTGACTCAATTTATTCAGCACTGTATTGCTTCTAAGACTAGATTATCCTTCTTCAGATATGGAGGCTAAAACTTTGCCTACTGCACCAGATGTGGTCTCACCAAAGCTTTATACAATTGAATCAAGACTTCCTTATTTGTGTATGCCAATGCCTTTACAACAAATGCCATTTACTTAATTGCTTGCTGTGCCTGCGTAGTAACTTTGTGTTCCTTATGACTACACCCAAATTTCTGTCAACATTTGAAAGCTTCACAGCTTTTAAAAATATTCAACTTTTCTGGCCTTCTGCATAATATTCTCCATCAGTCACTTGGTTACTTAGTCACTTAATCTAGATGTAGCTCTTTGGAGCCTCTTTAGGTCAGCCTCTTTGCGTACATTCTCACCTAGCTTTATGTCATCAGCAGCAAACTTGGATACATTACTCTTGGTCTCTAAGTGTTTAATATACACTACAAACTGCTGAATGTCCAGCACGGCACTCCATTAGTTACAATTTGCCAATCTGGAAATGCGTCAATTATCCATGCTGTATGCTCCCTGTCGGTTAACCAATCCTCTATCCATTCCATTACTCCCAACTCCATCAGCCCTGATCTCAGTATTAATCTTGTGTATCACTTTACTGAACACCTTTTGGAAATTGAAGAATGTTATTATGTTTGGGCAGCACGGTGGCACATTGCTACTTCTGCCTCAGAGCCAAGGACCCAGGATCAATTCCAACCTTGGTTAACTGTCAGTGTAGAGTTAGCACGTTCTCCCTGTATCTGCATGAGTTTGCTCCCACAGGCCAAAGTTAGGTTGGCTATGCTAAATTGCCCCTTAGTGTCAGAGAGATTAGCAGGGTAAATACCTGGGGTTCCAGAGATAGGGCCTTGGTGGGACTATTGTTGGTGCAGACTCAATGGGCCAATTGGCCTCTTTCTGCACTGTAGGGATTTTATGATTTTATCTACTGCTGTTCCTTTATCTACTGTACTTAGCTACAACTTCAAAAAAGTCTAATAAATTTGTCAAATGCGATTTCCCTTTTGTAAAACTATGCTGACTTCATCTCATCAGACTATGATTTTCTAAGCAATTATTAATAGTAATTAGATTCCAGTATTTTCATGACAATTGGTGTTTGGCTAACTGTCCTGTAGTTCCCAGTTTTTTCTCTCCCTCCAGTCTTGAACAGCGACATTATACTTGTTAATTTCCAACTGCTGGAACTGTTCAAGGATCTCGGAAATTCCAGAAAATCACAGTCAGTGCATCCGCTATCGCTGCAGCTACCTCTTTTAGGATGTAGGACATCGGATCCTGAGATTTACCGGCTTTTAATCCCTTAAAATCTTAAGTGCAACAGAGAAACCTAACTCAGAACAGCATTAGTGGTGGTGAACTGTCAGCAACTCAATGATGCAATTTAAAACCAAACACATACACAAAAAACGCAGACGTAGAGCTATTATCTAGTAATGTTATTTAATATATAGTCCCACTCCCTAAAAAAAAGGGAACACACACAGCATTTGGTATATTATTAATCTGTAATTAGCTTTATAAAATATCTGTTGAAACTTGGTAGAACTATTGCCAGAAGTGATATCACACAGCCTGCTCAAAACAGAGATGGAATAGTTGCAGAATCAGTTGACTAAACCTCTTGAAATATGATGCAGTGGCTAAGTGTTCCCCTTGATCCAACAGCATTGTCTTCACCATGCTAAAGGGCATCACAATCAAATGCAAGTCACATTACAGCATTATATAAAACAGAGCAGGCTTGTCCAACATACTACAATTTCTGTTGTAACTGGTTACCAAATAGATTGTTACACTGTGATCCTTTTGGTAAATGGGCAGAATTTTTAATGCTTGCCAAATAATATGTGCATCTTCTCTTGGAAGGCTGTGGTATTTTGCTGCATTTTAACAGTGGAAAACAAGCTCCATCATCAAGCTTCATCAATCCCCCAATTGTTCCATTATTGTCAGCAATAATTTTGAAGCTGACGTGACTGAAACAAGGTCGCACTAATAGAACTTGCATATTGTTCTGCAGAAAGACATTGAGAGGGGAAAATAATTTCTTCTGCATTATAAAACAAAATTTAATTTGCAGAAAGAATTTTAACAAAACCAAATGTTGTAAGAAATGCAGAGCACTACTGACTCCTGACTAATATTAATTGAATTGACCAAAGTGGTACAACTGAGACAGAATTTTGTAAAAATACAAATGTGAAACTGAATTACTTGCGTGATCAAAAACGTGTTTACCGAGGTACCAGATACATCCTGAAAACAGTTATGTATTGTAATTTCTTTTACTCTTATTAAATTTAAACAAGATGGTGCATTATATAGAGAAAGATACTGATCATAAGCTACTTTGAAAACTGTTTTTTCCTGTTTCTCACTACTTCAAAATGTTCTTCACACTGACACAGCCATGACAGTTAAATATCATTGGTTCCTTTCCTAGTAGTGGATTAAGCAAGGCAGAAAATGGCCTCAACAAGGAGGAGGGGTTGGAATACATCCATAAGTTAATATTTTCAAATTTCCAATTTCCTTCAACTTTCCCTGCCAGGTCCCTAAGACCACAGTAAGCTGGTAGATTTTTTCCCATCAATTAGGGAATACAAAAAGTCAGAAACCACAACTGATGTTGGCTTTCCTGTGGTCACGATCTGGGTGCGCTGTATCTAGGATATAGACACAGCAGATAAATAGCAGTTCATATCAGCTTGATCACATCAGAGACTAGTCATTGACATTTTTCTAACAGCAAGTTACACTGGTGTTGCTGCTCGCAAGCGTGGTGGGTGAGGTCTCAGAACAGCTGCCACTCAAAGGCAAAGACGATTTGACTTGCATCCTGGTTTCTTGTTATCTCCTCTAGAATACGATGCTGCTGCCACAGTTGCTCAAGTTTCTTGTATCGCTCGGTGCACAGATGCAATGGGTTACCTCTCCTTTAAGAAAAAATATGGAAAATTAAAAATGTAAGGCTTCAGCTTTGCAAGGTGTTCAATTTTCGTTTACTGTATTTGATGTAATCAGCATTTTTGTGACAGCTGATGAAGTAGGAAAAGGGTTAATGGGATTTTGTATCCAGAATGTGTCACAAACATAACCCTTCATCATGACTGATCTTCCCAAGCTTATACTGCTCCTGGCAGTAATATAAATTATTTGTTCATGTATTACATGCTTTAACTCTCATTTTAATGAAGACAGATAGTTTAATGTGGCTGTTATTTTGTAGACTTTGTAAATCTTACCTATTTGTGTTAGTTGGACATCGTTACACAGAGGGTAGTTTATGATACCGGCTTTTGACAGCTGCTGATGGCAGATCGCGATACTGTCTTTTAACAGGAAGAGTCCTGCTGGGACAGCTGCAGTCGCACAAGTAACTTCAAAGACAGGGATGCCGGTACTGCTGCAGAAGGGGTCTGAACTGTTACTGGATTAAGCCTGTGTCCTGACTGCAGGACTGTGATTCCTGATTAACTTGGGGCTGCATCACGACCCAGGAAGGAAGACCCAAAGGTCTGGCCAGAATTGGAACTTTGAATCGTGATTACTGCTAGAGTTCATAGTGTATAAACGCCCACTTGTCTTTGTGTTCTATGAGAAGGCTGGTAGTCTGGGCTGAAACCAGTTTCTCCCAAAGCTTTGCAATAAAAACCTCTGTATTTTGACTCACTAACAGTTTTCAAGGTATTATTTTACCTACAACAGTTGATAAAGATAGCTCAAGTGAAATCAAAGTGCCTGGGAGAGACTCAACAATAGTGATAGTAGAGACAGAAAAAAAAAGTACAAACAATGAGCGTTTAGCAATCCAATACGTTTATATGGTAAATCAATGCAAAAAATAATCATCTCTTCTTCCTCTTCCTACTCCCTCACCCTAATTGCATTAGGCGTTGGTCATTTTGAATGGAATTCTCAATGTTTTTCCTAGTATTTATAGAAGTGCGCTTAGTACATTATATTTAATCTGCCAGAGTACTTTGTAGAAATTTTGAGCATCATAGGAATCTCATTTTCTTTTGGTTGACTTTTTAGTAATTTAATTCAATGAATTGTCTCATAATGTTAATTACTGGCTTTTTGTTGGAGCTATTCACCACTTTCCTGCTCTTTCCTTTTGAAGCTATTAAATCTGCTTCTACCATACTTTCACACAGCACATTCCAGATCACAACTGCCGACTGACTGTCATGCCCATTCCTTTGCTGATTTTGCAATTGATGGGAATGTTATTAAGGGATAACCTCACTACGTAGCCAATTATATTCTGTCCAATTTTCCTCTGCAATATTTTCTTATTCTCACTGTCCTGACTGCCTGTTTCTGGCACACTGATTGAGGAGTCCTCCCTAATGGATTTAGCATTTTATATTCATGCCCATCACAGGCTTTCAGTTTATCAAATGCTCCTCTTCATTTGTGGTTTAGATTTAGGGGACAGGTGGAGCTGATTTTCACATACCAATGGTAAGTTTTGTAGTACATTGAAGTTTCCATTCTGCTTTTCACCACTAGAAGTCTGCTTTCCTGGTGTGGTTTTAAATTAATTGTTTTCCTCAGCCTATTGTTAGTCTTGAGTGTAACATTAGGTTGAATTCGAATCTTTATGACAAGATTTTATCTCACAAGCTAATTATATGTTGTCAGAAATCAACGCATGATGTACAAACCCAGAGATGTAGGCCACAATTCTCCTATCCTGCTACACTAATTTTTCAGTGCAGCAGTCCAGGAGAATCTCGTGGCCAGTGACGTGAGCATGCGTTCCTGACACGATAGCATCTCTCAGTACTGGATTTCCAGTGGCATCAGATCCATGCCGGAAATTGGCCGGATAAGTATTTTCAATGTAATTTGAACGTGATTAGCAGGCTCAGGACTAAGCGTCGAATTTGCACGAAAATTGGAGTCATTCAAGCTACTTTTTTTCAGTGGAAGTTCAGACAAGAATCTCCCACACTGTATGCACTGCAGAGACCACCAGTGTGAAAAAATTCAGGGGGCAGGGCCTATTCCTGCTGGAGAGGCTGAAGTCAGCACACGGAGTGGGGCCACTGCACATGCGCCAATCTGTCTGAGGCCAGAACTGTCCATTCACCTGATGAAGGGGCAAGCCCCGAAAGCTTGCGAGTTTACTATCAAATAAATCGGGTGGACTTAAACCTGGTGTTGTCAGACTTCTTACTGTGCATGTGCCAATCTGACAGTGCTGAGTATTTGAGATGACCATTGCCTATCTAAGGTTTGCATTTGAAGGCGGAGGTGAGAGATTAGGAGATGTAAAAAAGATGAACAGTGAAGGATATGGATTGGCACATTGGTGTGAATAAGGTTAGAGAAGTGAGAAAGCTGCGATTGGAGAGATCTGTCAGTGCAAGTGAGGATTTGAATTACCATGAACGGACAACATTTAATCACTCCAAACATTAGATGATCACTCTGAAAAACAAAGGCAAAAACACCTCAAACAACAACTGAGGCTTGCCTTTCCAAGTAGGGTGTTCTTCCTTTTTCTCAACCAATAGTACTGTTGAACTACGGATAATCTTCTCAAGTGCCAAGATTAATGAATCTCAAATTCCTGTTTTCCCTCGATATTCAGAATGGATGAAACCCACTTGATGGGAAGCTCCAGGACTCAAGTCTATAAATGCAGTCCCATTGTTTATGCTGGCTACATTGGCACTAATGCAATTTGCTTGTAAAAGCACTGGACAGGTTGCTGCTACTGAACAAAGCACCATATCAAGTTATTATTGAATAAACTAAGCAAGACTGGTTACAGTGTAACAAGCTGAGAATATTCTGCCCAGAGCTGTAAATCCCCAAATCTGCCACAATTTTGTCAGCACTTGTCATCACTCAGAGGAATAGTGAATCAGCACTATCACTACGAATCAGGTAGTCACGTGTTCCAAGGTTGACAAGCCCAGTGCATGCCCATACTTTCAGCTGCATGGACCCTAAACTCTGGAATACACCTCCATACCTCTCTGCCTCACTTTCCTTCTTAAGACACACTCTAAAACCTACCTCTTTGACAAGCTGTTGCATTAGCTGACCGAATATCTCCTTATGTAGTTCAGCATCACATTTTGTTTTACAGTGCTCCTGCAAAGCACCTTGGGACATTTTATTACACTAAAAGGTACAGTATTGTGGGGAGCCGGTGATGCAGTGGCATTGTCACTAGACTAGTTACCCAGAGACGCAGGGCAAGATTTGGGGACCTGGATTTGTATTCCATCACAGCATATGGTGAAATATGAATTCAATAAAAATCTGGAATCAATTGTTGTAAAACCATCTGATTCACTTCAGGGAAAGAAATCTGCCATCCTTACCTGGTCTGGCCTACATGTGACACATCCACAGCAATGTGGTTGACTCTCAGATGTCCTCTGGAGAGCAATTATTGATGGGCAATAAATTTTGGCTCACTAACGATGTCCACATCCCGTAAATGAATGAAAAAATGTTTATTTATAGTAAAGGAATACTGGAGATGCTGTTTTTTTTGGATGAGATTTTAAAACATAGGTCCCATCTGTTCGCAAGTGGATGCTCTATTTTGAAGCGAGAGTTCTCTCCCCATGCCTTGGCCAATATTTAAGTATGTAAAGTTTATTTATTAGACACAAGTAAGGCTTACATTAACACTGCAATGAAGTTACTGTGAAATTCCCCGAGTTGCCATACTACGGCACTCAATCAGGTAAATGCACCTAACTAGCATGTCTTCCAGACTGTAGGAGGAAACTGGAGCACCCGGAGAAAATTCACACAGACACAGGGACAATGTGCAAACTCCATACAAACAGTGACCTAAGCCAGGAATCGAACCCGGGTCCCTGGTGCTGTGAGGCAGCAGTGCCATTGTGCCGTCCACATTTATCCTACAACTAACACCCAAAAACCACGTCATTTGGTTGCTATCATTTTACTATTTGTAGAGATTGTTGCCATTTTTTCTACATTATTGGTGACCACCCTTCAATAATAGTTCATCAGCTGTAAAGCACTGTGTAACATCCTGAACTCATGACAGGCACTAGATGAACACAATTTTTTTTTCATTTCACAGGATCCACATAGCCTTAGTCAAACACACAATGAAATGCTATTCATGATTGCTAGAAAAGATATTACATAGATATACAACATATATTGTTGGGCCGAAGGGCCTGTTTCCTGTGCTGGGTTGTTCTTTGTTCTACATTCAACATATAGGAATAAATTCTCTTGGAATAATTTACTTAAGCATCTGGTCTGTCTCCCCATAATCATCCAGATATGGAGCGGGTATGAAACATCCTCTATTTTTCTCCGCCAGCAGCAGCACCTGACACTCCCGTATCCTAGTGAGAAAAAAAGAAACAGTCAAACAAATAGCTATATTATATACTTTCCTTTTCTTGCCAACTTTATCAAAGTGTCCTTGCTGGGGTAGAGTTACTACAGGTTCTGATCAATCAATGGTAACTCATTCTACCATGTATGGGCCTAAGCAGCAATCTTGGACAGGCTATTCCAGTCATGGAGTGTATCAATTTAGGCCTCAAGTGACAGCACAAACATAGGTCAATGGATTCCAGGAACAAGATAACTTTTCACCAACTTAGGGTGAATAAAGGTTGAAACGTTCCTACTCCAGCTGAGATTTTTCTAAAGTCGGTGTCACTGGCAAGGCCAGCATTTATTGCCATCTCCAAATGCCCTTGACTGGAATGGCAGAAATCATTGCAGAGAGCAGTTAAGCATTAGGCACAACGCTACAGGTCTGAAATCACATACAGGCCAGACGAGGAAAGGACAGGTTTCCTTCCCTAAAAGATATTAGTGAACCAAATGGGTAAGACAATCAATGACGGTTTCACGGTCACCATTACGGAGACTGGTTTTCAATTTCAGACTTATTAACTGAATTTAAATTCTATCTGCTGCCATGCAGGGATTATGAACCCATTTCCCTCGGGAATTAGCCTGGGTCTCTGGATTATAGTCCAGTGACACTGCCGCTATGTCACTGTCTCTCCCTATTTAGTTAGCAACGTACAGATCTTGCAGCTTTTCTGGTCTGCCTGACTCAGTATTCATCATTTCATCCAGAAGGAACGATGAGCTGACATTTTAAGAAGTGCTCCAATATGCTCTCACTGCAACAGTCTTAGTACCTTACAATCCCTTGACGAATTTACTGATTGCAGTTCTGTAACACATTAGGTTGATTCTATTGACAGATACGTGGAAAATATTCAGTGTTTTAATTGGGTAAATAAGGACAAGCTGTTTCCAGTGGCAGGATGGTCAGCAACTAGAGGTCACAGAATTAAAGATTTGCAGAAGAACCAGTGGGGAAATTAAGTGATTTTTTTTTCAGTTTTAATCTGGAATGCACTGCCTCAAAGGTTGATGGAATCAGACTCAATGAATTATAAAAGGCAATTGGGTATACTGTTGATCAAGGGAAAGAGGGGCTAACTGGATAGCTCATGCAAGCTGTCTGCAAAGGCACAGTGGGCTGAATGGTATCCTTTTGTGCAGTATGATTCTACGATACTTCTATGTTGTCAAAATAAGTTAATTATTCGATGTGCATGGTGAGATACCTGAGAAACATCCCCAATCCAGACCCACAGTTTATAGCATGAGCTGCACAAGCTCCAAACTCTTCTCCATTTACTTCTTCCCGGCAGCATTGACTTTGCGAACACAGCATGGCTCCACAGAACATGCAGAGGGCTAAATTCTTAGTCTCATCATCAGAAGATCTAGAGCACCTATTAGAGAAGTTACAGAAATTTATTCAAAGTTCTGGCACTGTGAACGTCACACACACAATCCTCACCCCTGATATTTCCACAGGAGATAGGAGGGTCACTAACCAGAGGGCAGTAAAGAATTGAAGTTGAGGACACTTGAACACAAAGGAAGTATTTTGCACAGTGTGTGATTGTGATCTGAAATGCATTGCTTGGGAGGGTGATGGAAGCACATTCAATAGCAACTGCCAAACACAATTGGGTAAATAACTGAAGAGGAAAATATGCAGAGCTATGTGGGAAGGAAAAGGGAGCGTAATAATTGATGGATGCTCTTTCAAAGAGTCAGTACAAAGTGTGACAGATTTTTTTGTGCTAAATAGTATTTTTTTGTGATTACTTGGGATCGAAACAATTACCTCATCACTTGACAACCCAGCAATGACAAGTATCAATGTCTAATTATTGTTCATGAACCTGATGCCCAATTTACACTGCAATTTTCTGCATTAATGGTTACAGAATGGCCTTGTTAGTCTCTTTGCAATTCTGGCCACAGACATTGCCTGTTGTTGGGGCAAAGTGCATGCATGCCAGTGACATGGAAACGAGAACTAAACTTGCCCACATCAGAACGGAATCAGTGTGTACCTGCATGATCTGTGGCCATTACCAGCACAGTCCTAGCCCTTGGATTAGGAAACAACGCTGTTTTGTGATATAGTGTAGTCTGCAACCAGAGCCACTGACACCTGCTGTTCATATTACAGCACAGACTCTGGAGGAAGAGCTGTAACCTAGATGTGAATGAAAGCAATCAATACCAATTAACAGTTACTGTATGCCAGCTCAGAGAGTTGGCTACGTAACTTCAATGTCAATTTTTAAAGCACAGTCTCAGGATGTGGGATTTTCTATATCATTTGCAATCCAGAGCTATCAAAAAACAGCATACAAAATAATAAAATTGAGAGGAGATGTTGATGAATGGACTCACTTGTACTGACAACCCTGATTCAGTATACAACTGTAGTCTTCTGGAAGTTTCGTTAATTGATTTCTTTCCCTTGGATACCTTTTAAGAAAGAACTTACTGTCAAACAGCATCACCATTTACTGGAAGGGTATCAACTTAAACATGCATAACACAGCCTAACTCAGAATCCTTATACTGCTGCCATCATTCATCCTTCAGAGAGAAGGGAAGACACCAAACAAGGCCACTCTTAACTTTCTCACTGGCCCCTGTAAATTACACAATGTTGATGGATGCAGATGAGGCACCACAGTCCCACAAGTGCATCAAATACCAAATAATTTAAGCAGAAGCTTAATTCACATGGCCCACACTGTGAGCTCCTTGGTCTCCATTCAACATTTCCATCCTAAAATGATTTAAGAAAAAATATATTGAATCTGATATTATTCAGTATTGCTGAACAGAGATTGGTTCTCTGTACCCACAGGAATATGAGAATTGAACATTTTATATGTGCTCAAATGACAAGCAAATCATAATGTGAAGTTAGCTCTTAACAATAAACATGCATACCTGTATTACATATGCATAAAAATATTTAACTACAGTTCATATCTGTTATTTGTATTCATACATATAATTGCTCTGTACAATTCCCTTTCACTCTTACCCTAACTTAGCCAGCAGTGGTTTCCCCTTGCTTGAGTGAAGCACAAAGCTTCAGAATACGTAGCTGCTACTGTATCTACACAAAAAGTCCCAAGAGGAACAAACTGCTTGTCTCAAAGCCAACAGGCTTTTCCTCATTTATTTACCAACTTATAAAAGTCTAACCTTTTATTCTTACCATTTTGCACAAATGTGAAACAAAACTGGGTGAAGAGTATATGAGGTGCACTCTCCCATTGATATTTCCTGCTCAACTTCAAAATTCTAAACCTTTTGTTCCAATCTCTCCATGGCCTTGCCTCTATCTACCCCTGTAACCTCCTCGAGCTGTATGACTCTGAGATCTTTACTCTTCCCCTATTATGGCTAATTCTCATCTCTATTTCACCACTGGCTGCCTTGCCTTCAGCTGCCTACATACCAAATTCTAGAATTCTCTGCCTAAATTATTTTGCTTCTTTTTTTCCTTTCAGTCACTCCTCTTTGAGCAAGGCTCTGGTGATATATTCTAGCATCCCTTAATGTGGCTTGGTGCTAACTTCTGTCAGATAATGTTCCTGTGACACTCTAGGAATGTTTTACTATGTCAACAGTGCTGTTTAAAAGCAAGTTGTTGTTTCTGTATGTCAGCTTGCGGAGTTGGCCAGTAACTTCAATATCAATTTTTAAAATTGTCTCAGGATGTGGGATTCTGATCTAATTGAATTTATTTGTTCAGAATGAATAAGGATTTAAAATATGCTGAACAGAAATGTACAGCAGGTTTTTATGTGTCAGCCTTTGTCAGTGCTACGCACTTGCAGCATTTTCTAATCTTGTTTAAGATAATGACTCTAATTCAGTAATCAGCCAATAAAAATAAAAGATCGAGAGAGAGAGACACAGAGATATGAATGTGGTCAGATCAGAGGGGAAACACAAAGAACTCAGATACAAGTTTCACTAACCGGACTGTCGTTCGCTCTCCCTTGAGGAAGCTTTGCACTGCACAATCAGAACACCACCTGCAATAAAACAGACCACTTTTAATCATGCCTTTAGGCAGGCAGTTTTCAGATTGAAAATCTTTGACAAATGCAAACTGATGGCAAAACTGTTTAGTGATAAAGCTGTAACACATGCTGGGAGGCACATGTAATCAATGAAATGAGAAGCATTGGGTGCTTGAAACAAATGGATCAAATAATATTAACTCTAAATATCAGGAAGTCTTCTTGCACTAACTATAAGACCACAATATTTTGGTTTATTCACAGTATTAATACATAGGATCATACTAAATCTACCGTGTAGTAATCATTTCATAGAATTTTGAAAAAAAGAGTCTGGTGTACAGGGACAAGAATTTCAATAACTTGCAATTCCACCTTCCAAAAGAATTACAGGTCATAATAAAGGTTCAATTATTAAATTCCAGGATCCATCCGTGTTGACAGTTACAACTGGCTCTGCCTCTTCTGCTCCATATAACTACCCTAAGCTCATTCCAAACTGTCACTCTAACTACACCCCAATTCCCTCTTCAAACTCATCTTTTACATGAGGGTGCAAGAAGTTGAACTTAATTGCTCCTCACCAAGGTCCAGGGCATTCAATAATCCTTGTTGGCTCCATCAGTTATTTTCACACTTGTTTGTTCTTTTCTTCCCCATCAACATGAATTGGACTGGCATGAATGGAACTACACAACACCATTTGCTAGGATAACAGGCTTCTTGCTGCCATGTTACTGAGCTCCCAATCTTGACAATGCTACTATAGGGTGGTAAATGGAAACCAAGACACTTTCCAGGACACCATAGTGCCAATTTGGAGCAGTATCAGCAGATAATTGCCCACTCAACTGCAAAGCGGTATATCATGGGCTGTGGTGGTTGTTGCGGGAGGGCGGAGAGAGAAACAGGGATCATGGACAAACTGACTGAAGGATTAAAAGTTGAAGAAGAATCATAGAATCCCAACAGCACAGAAGGAGGCCTTTTGGCCATCAAGTCTGCACTGACTCTCCAACAGAGCATCTTACTCAGCTCATCCCAGGCCCTAACCCTGTAACCGCACACACCTATCCCATTAATCCCCCTAATCCACACAACTATAGACTTTGGGAGCCCCTGGAATAAACCCACGCAGACGCGAGGAGAATGTGCAAGCTCCACACAGAGTCACCCAAGACTGGAATCAAACCAGGGTGCCGAGTGCCATGAGGCAATGCCCTTAGTCCTTATGAAGCTGGAAGATCAGGTTTACTTTTACAAAGAACAATACAGAACACGAACAGGCCCCTTGGCCCTCCAAGCCTGCACCGATCATGTATTCCTAACTAGGCCATTCCTTTGTATCCATCTATTCCCAAGCTGTGCATGTGGCTATCTAGATGAGTCTTAAATGATCCTGGCATGTCTGTCTCAACCACCTTGCATGATAATGCATTCCGGGCCCCCACCACCCTCTGTATAAAGTACCTCCCCCACATATCCATATTGAACCCTATCCCCCTTATCTTGAACTTGTGACTCCTTGTTTGTCATTTCTGACCTAGGAAAAAGCTTCCAACTGTTCACCCTATTTATGCCCCTCATAATTTTATAAACTTCTATTAGGTCACCCCTCAACCTCCAGGGAGAACAACCCTAGTTTACTCAATCTCACTTCATAGCTATTACCCTCCAGACAGGCGACATCCTGGTAAACCTTTTCTGTACTCTCTCCAAAGCCTCCACATCCTTCTGGTAGTGTGGCGACCAGAGCTGGAAGCAGTATTCCAAGTATGGCGTAACCAATGTTCTATATAACTGCAACATCATATGCCAACTCTTGTACTCTGTGCCATCCAATTAAGGCAACCATGCCATATGCCTTCTTCACCACCTTTTCCACCTGTGTTGCCATCTTTAAGGATCTGTGGACTTGCACACCCAGATCTCTGTGTGTCTATACTCCTGGTGGTTCAGCCATTTATTGGAGAGCTCCTCCCACCCCCGCATTAGACCTACCAAAATGTATCACTTTGCATTTATCTCGAATAAATTCCATCTGCTATTTCTCCATCCAATTTTCCAGCCTATCTATAACCTGCTGTATTCTCTGACGATGTTCATCATCATACACAACTCCAGCAATCTTTGTGTCATCCGCAAACTTAGTAATCAGACCAGCTACATCTTCTTCCAAATCATTTATATACATCACAAACTGCAGAGGACCCAGTACAGAGCCCTGCGGAACACTACTGGTCACAGACCTCCAATCAGAAAAAGACTCTCCGCTGTTACCCTCTGTCTTCTATGGCCAAGTCAGTTCTGAATCCATCTAGCTAGTTCACCCGAACTAGATGGATTCCGTTAGATGGATTACAAAAGCAACAAAAATTTTATTTTCAACAGCTCTTGTTTCAATTTGTCAACTAGTTTATTCTGAGAGATGGCCAGATAACTGCTCCAGCCTTTAATATTCTTGTGTAATCTTTCCACTGAAAGTTGACTGGGGGAAGAAAACTTTGATTTAAATTGTATCTATTCATCCTCTCTTTGGATTATTTTTTAATGTCCTAAAATTACTTAGACTGCAGAAACATTACTTACCTTTGCAGTAAAGGGGAGATTATATCCTTGTATTCCTGGAATAGCTTGAAAAGGTTGGTCGGCAATGCCAGGTAATAACATAAGGCTTCAAACTGTCCTTCTGAGGAATCTAGGAACAACAGGAAGATTCTAAATGAACCCAGTACTTCAAAAAAGCAATGTTTTGTTTAGGAGTTACTGGATGAAGCTGGCTGGAATTTTTAAACGGTTTTATTTAATAAATATATGGCATAACATTGTAAAAACAAACCTCAAACTACTTTTATGTTAACACCATGTTAATTCTAATTCCAGGCAATTAGGCTGCTAAATATAGTTCCCTTATCCAAGTAGCAGATTTAAAAGTCCAATCATGGGATAATAGAAACAGATTTTAACAACATGAATGCCAGGAACTGATTTGCTGAACCTGGTATCCTTGAATCTAAAATGAAGCGATGTTAATATAGAAAGTAATTAAAATAATGCATATATTTTACAGCAATGTATCCCTAAGAATTATAATGACAAATTGGCCAACACCATTCATGTTCTTTGCAAATACCACAATCACAGTCATAAACTTTCATGATGGTGAAATTAATTATTCTGATTATTCAACATCCTCAGCATCATAATTACAATGATACTTACTGTTGCTGCACACTCTCTACTCTCCAAGCACCTGTCCTTTTTGACTGCTTATTAGTGGCTGCTCATTCAGGCACTAAGTTGCTGTTCTCTGCAACTTCATGTGTAGTTTGCTCCACATGCCAACATAATAATCTTTCCCTTTAATCAAGCTTTTAGCCTCATCCTAACTTGCTACTTTTGATCTACAAATTCTAACCCTGAAAACTGTCAATCTGAAACATTCTTAATCCCATAAATTTTCGCTAATCACTTAATTCCCGTTTCTTCAAGAACCACGTATGTGGTCTTTGCATCAATCACCAACTCCACAGCTTCAACTCAGTGAAACAGCATCTCCTGCTTCTTAGTCCAAATCTCTTGCATTAATTTTCAATGTTCACTTGGCTCAAACTCTATCTCTTCTGTTCTATCACTTCATCTTCATCCTTTTAAACAGACCTTTTTTCCTCTGGTGCGTAGGAGGCTGAGGGGTGATCTTATAGAGGTTTATAAAATAATGAGGAGCACAAATCATCTAGATACTCAACATCTTTTTCCAGATATAGGGGAGTCTAAAACTAGAGGGCATAGGTTTAAGGCAAGGGGGAAGAGATACAAAAGGGTCCAGAGGAGCAATTTCTTCACACAGCAGATGGAGAGTGTCTGGAACAAGCTGCCAGAGGTAGTAGCAGAGGTGGATACAATTTTGTCTTTTAAAAAGCATTTAGATAGTTACATGGGTAAGATGTGTATAGAAGGATATGGGCCAAAAGCTTAGCTTAGGGGTTTAAAAAAAGGGTGGCATACACAAATTGGGCCAAAGGGCCTGTTTCCGTGCTGTAAACCTCGACGACTTCTATAACATCTATCACACTGGTGCCCCCAGATTATTAAGCCTTTATTTAAACCCTTTGCAAGGTTTTAGAATTTCCATTGCTGCTTTTAATGTTGTGAATCTGAACCCCTAAATACCTTCCCCCAAATATGTTTACCACCCTCAAAGAAATCTACCATCTCATTTACTAACACAGGCAAAAATATGGCAAACATTCTATGTCACCAATTTATCAACATCCCCTTGCAGCTTCCTCTGGCCCTCTTTTATTTATTCTGTCTCCTATTCTCAGTATCCTATTGTTTAGTCTTCTTTCATGTAAAGAGCCACGCATTATATTTTTGCATAAGCAGCACTACAGCAATACAAGTAATACAGAAATACAAGTTCCTACTTCTTTTCTTACAATTCAGATGCAGAAAATAGATATAGAGACATGAGCTCAAATTTATAATTCCACTTTGAGATGCAACTAAAACTCAAAAGGTACTTAATTAGGAATCTCCTGAAATCTAATAATCAGAACAATAAAATGCTGGAGTGTACATAGGTCAATCAATATTGAAAAGATGACCAGATATTTATGGAGGGATGCACCTGAAGATTAAGCATCACCTCCTGAATGTTGACTATTTATGGTCCAACTCCACCTCTATTAATTCCAGCCTCTTGTATAACCTTGGTTTTCTTTGCTCCACCTTTGGCTGGTGTATCCTCAGCTGCCAAGTCTCTTAAATTCTGGAATTTTTCCCTAAATCTCTCTGTCTCTCTATTGCCCTTTAAGACACATCTTAAAATGTACCTCATGGCCATACTTTTGGTCACTTGTCCTAATATCTCATTATGGGGCTCAATGTCAAATTTTGTTAGATAATGTTCCTGTGAAGTAAGATACTTTACTATGTTAAAGGTGCTATAATAATTTAAGTTATTGTTTTCTGCTCTGATTTCAAATTCCCAGCTTTCCTGGTTTTGCTTTGCTATCTCAGAAACAAAGCCCAACATTTCACCCACCAAAAGCCATAAGCCAGACCTATAATTGCTCCTCTTCATTTACCTTTCGAGAGCTCCTCAGGTGGTGGCACTCCCAGCAAGTAGTTGAAGAACAAGGCAGAACAGCGAAGGAACGGAGTGATGCCACACTTCACACAATTCCACAGGTACCAGCCATGGGGCTTGCATTCTAAAGATCTGTTAACAGTTGCAACTCATTTCAACAATGCATTTGACTGGAGAAAACAAAGCCCTTGCTTTACAGAACTAAGTCACACCATAAATTGCAATTAAGAATGAAAAAAATTACAGTAACTCAAAGCAGGACAAATAATTTCTGGAAAACAAACACTACAACTGGCATCTCCTAAATAAAATTGACACAAAAGAAAACTTTTTTTTTAAATCACAAATATATTTGAAATTTGACAGTGCAATTGTGACAACACGATTGAAATTCCACAGGAGTTACGTAGCAATGTGGGCAGATCGCGAGACTTAAGGAAAGTCTTTTGAATAGCCATGAACTTTAGATTAAGTGCACAGAAAACTTGCATTTGCACATACCTTTGATTGAAGTAAAAAGGTGAGGAGGAAGAACTATGCAACAGCAAAATAATGTTAGCACGCAACCATCTTCCACCTGATTGTGTAAAGACGTTTCTGCTACAATATGTGTAGGTCTAAACTCCAGAAAGATGAGGAGTCTCTAGCCCTCTGTCAATATGGAAAATCATGTGGTATAAAGCTAAGGTGTTTGCTCAAAATTTTCTAACTATCCACATTGGGAAATACCTAACATCCATTCAGTATTTCAGCTGATGCAGTGATGAAAATTGGAAGCGATATGTGTGACAATATGATGAGTGAAACAAGAAGACCGGGAACTGGATATGCGACAATGTGATGGAAGGGACAGATTGGGAGCAAGAATGTGGCTAACAACAGAATGGAATAAAGTGATGGAAACATATGGCACAAGAGGCAATTTAGTCTGTCCATTAGTGTTGGCTCTTCAATAGCTTCCAACTAATTAAATTTCCCATATCCTCAGGTGTTACCCTGATTGCAGATTACTCTGCAATCTGTTGTCACACACTTCAAAAAAAATCTCTTGACCCTACTATCATTGCAAACTATGGTCCAATCTACAACCTCCCTTTCTTCTCCGAAGTCCTTAAACGTAGTGTCGCTTCCCAAATTGTGCCCATCTTTCCTGGAACTCCATGTTTAAATCCCTCCACTCAGGTTTCTGCCCCGCCACAGTACCAAAATGGTCATCAAAGTCACAATGAATCCGATGTGACTCTGACAAATGCAAGCTTTCTTGAACTGTCTGTAGCTTTTGACCATGCAGACACAGGGAAAACTCCGCACAGACAGTGATCCAAGCGGGGAATCAAACCCAGGTCCCTGGTGCTGTGAGGCAGCAACGCTAATCACAATGCCACTGTGCCACCCCGTTTATAGAAAGGATAATATTAAACTTGAGAGTGCAGAAAAGATTTGCTAGAATGCTGTTGGGGCTTGATGGTTTGAGTTACAAGGAGAGACTGGGTCTTTTTTTCCCTAGAGTGTAGGAGGCTTAGAAGTGATCTTGTAGAGGCCTATAAAATAATGAGCCTCAAAATAAGGGGGGGGACAGTTTAGATCAGAGTTGAGGAGGAACTTCTTCACTCAAAGGGTGGTGAGTTTCTGGAATTCTCTGCCCATTGAAGTGGTGGAGACTACCTCACTGAATATATTTAAGTCACGGGTAGATAGGTTTCTGATAGACAAGGGAATTAAGGGATATGGGGAGAAAGCGGGAAAGTGGAACTGATCCACTTCAGATCAGCCATGATCTTGTTGAATGGCAGGGCAGGCTCGAAGAGCTAGATGGCCTACTCCTGCTCCTCTTTCTTATGTTCTTATAGATCAGCTAGATTGTCAACATCTTTTTCCAAAGGTAGGGGAGTCTAAAACCAGAGGGCATAGGTTTAAGGCAAGAGGGGAAAGATACAAAAGGGTCCAGAGGGACAATTTTTTCATGCAGAGGGTGGTGAGTGTTTGGAACAAGCTGCCAGTAGTAGTAGTACAGGCAGTACAATTTTGTCTTTTAAAAAGCATTTAGACAGTTACATGGGCGAGATGAATATAGAGGGATGTGGGCCAAATGGGACGAGCTTAGTGATTAAAAAAAAAGAGCAGCATGGACAAGTTAGGCCGAAGGACCTGTTTCCATGCTGTAATCCTCTATGGCTGTATATGGTTGGCAAAACCATCCTCCTCCAATGCCTCTCCAATTTCACCCAGCTGGATGGGACTACTATTATCCGATTCCATTCTTATCCATCTGATCATAACTAGAGATTTATTTGCAGCAGATTCTCTTCCTGCTTGTTTACTGTTACTTCTATTATCCCCCCAAAGGATCCATCCTTGCCTGTACTCTATATCATTCCATTTCTTAACTGTGTGCTAACCCTAGATGGCATCATCGGAAGGCACAGTGTTAGTTTTCACATGTACACTGACAGCATCCAGCTCTACCTCACCGTTACCTCTCTCAACTCCTCCACTATTACTAAACTATCAGATTATTTATCCAACATCCAGTACTGGATAAGCAGAAATTTCTTCCAACTTAATATTGGGAAGACTTGGAAGCATTGCTTTCAGTCCGAACTCCAAACTGTTCCCTACATAACGATTCCACCCCTCTTCTTGGCAAAGGTCCATTCACAACCTTAATGTCATATTTGATCCAATGATGAGCTCCTGACCTTATATGTGTGCTATCACTAAGACCACATATTTCCATCTCTGTAATATTGCTTGACTTTACCTGTCTCAGCTCATAGCCTCATTCATGGCTTTGCTACTTCCAGAAGCATCTATTCCAATGCACTCCTGGCTGATTTTCCAGGTTTTAGCCTCTTTAAGAATATTGAAAACTCTGCTGCCCGTGTCTTTACTCATAACAATCCCATTCTCCTGTGCTTGCTGGCCTACACTAGCTCTTAGCCAGGAAACATTCTGATTTTAAAATTCTCACATTTGTTTTCAAATTCCTTCATGGTCTCATCTCTACCTCTGAATTTTCCACCAGCTCCAAAATCCTCATTGATGCCTGTGTTCATGTTGATGATGTCTGTTCATCCCCAACTTTAATTGCTCCACCATTGGTGGTTGTAATTTCAGTTGTCTAGGCTCCCTACATCTCATGATCTCACTTTCCTTCTTTAAGACACCTGCTTCTTTGATCAGTTTTTGGTCATCAGACTATATGTGGCTTGATTCATTAAGTTGCTTTTATCCCTTTAAAAAACATTTAAATATATTTATCCACTTATTTTTAAAAATGATCATAGCATCATGGATTCCTTTTGGTAATAGACAATCTTCGTGGAACATGAAGAAAGCCAATGGTTTGACCAAGGTTGGGAATTAGATGAGTGAGAAGCATCCTATAGAATCCAAAGAATCCCTGCATTGTAGAAGGAGGCCATTTGGTCTATGAAGTCTGCACCAACTCTCCAAAAGATCATCTTATGCAGGCCCACCCCCATATCTAATCCCACTTAGCATGGCTAATTGACCTAACCTACACATCTTTGCACTACACACTTTATCGCGTTCCACATTTACTGGGGCAAAACAAAGTATACCGACATAATCACAATTTCACTGATCCTATATATGATGATTTCATCTCCTAGAACAGTGCAGTGGAGGACACACAAGCAGTGATGAGGATTTAGAAACTAGGTGAGATGCTAAATAACGCCCAACAGGAACTAGAAAATCACACTATTTCAAGCATCTTAATCTCCTTCCTGTTGTATACCTGCTTGTGTATTCTCGAAGAGTTTCGTATAGCTCTGTTGCTGATTGGGTCTCCTCACTTTCCACTCCATCCTGCTCCATAGGACAATCTGTTCAGGAATAATGCAGTTTACATTAAACAATGGATATAGATAAGTTAGGAGAGTGGGCCAAAATGTGGCAAGTGGAGTTTAACGTGGGTAAGTGCGACGTCATGCATTTTGGTTGGACAAATGGGAAAGCAACTCATTATCTAACTGGGGAGAGACTTCGGGGTGCGCCGGTGCAGAACGATTTGCATTAGTCTCCTTCATGAGTCACAGAAAATTAGCACGCAGGTACAGCAGATAATAAAGAAAGTGAATGGAATATAGCTAAAGGAATATCTAAAGGTAAGGACTTTTTGTTGCAAAGCACTAGTGAGGCTGCACCTGGAGTATTGTGCACAGTTTTGCTCTCCTTATTTGAGGAAAGATATAGAGGCATCAGAGACAGTTCAGAGGAGGTTCACTAGATTGATTCCAGAGACGAGGGGTTTGTTGTATGAAGAGAGATTGAACAGTTTAGGCCTATACGCTCTGGAATTTAGAAGAATGGGGGAGATCAAATTGAGGATTACAAGATGATAAAAGGTAAAGATGAAGTAGATGTAGAGCAGATGCTTCCTCTTGTGGGGCATTCTATGATGAAAGCTCATAGTCTTAGGATAAGGGGTAGCAAATTTACAATAGAGTTGAGGAGAAACTACTTCTCCCAAAGGGTTGTGAATCTGTGGAATTCACTCCCCCAAAGTGTGGTGGATGCTGCAACAATGAGTAAATTTGAGGAGGAATTAGACAGATTTTTAATTGGTAATGGGTTGAAGGGTTATGGAGAAAAGGCAGAAAAATGGGGATGAGGAGCATATCGACCATGATCAAATGGCAGAGCAGACTCAATGGGCCAAATGGCCCAATTCTGCTCCTATATCTTATGAACTTATAATGACAGCTTGAATTATAACTTCTCATGCATTATTAGGTAACGTGTCTTTCTTTTAGTTCAAAAAGGAAACCGAATAAAATATACCAGAAGAGCATGCTTATGTACAAGTTCATGCTGCAGACACATTCTGTGGTGTCTAAAGGTCAAGGCCAAAATATAGTACACACAACATTTGTATGACTGGTTCAGTTCAGTTTCTAGTCAAGAGTAATGCACCAAGATAATGGTGGAGGTTCAGCAATAGTGGTGTCAATGTGGGGGATAAAGTCTTTCTTGTTGGAGATAGTTATTGCCTGGCACTTGCAAACATTAGTTGCCACTTATCAGCCCAAGTCTGAATATTGTCTAGGTCTTGCTGCATATTGGCATGGACAGTTACTGTATCTGAACAGTTGTGAATGGTACTGAACAACCCACTTCTAACTTTATGAAGAAAGGACTACCATGATGAAAAAGCTGAAGATGGACCCCGAGGAACTCCTGCAACAATGTTCTGGGACTGATGCCACACTTGGTCAAATGCAGTCACTCTCACCTCACCTCTAGAGTTCAGCTCTTTTGTCCATGGTTGGAGTAAAGAGTCAGGAGCTCAGTGATCTGAGCAGAACCCAAACTGAGCATCAGTGAGCAGGTTATTGAGGTTAAGTGTCACTTGATAGTATTATGGATAACACTTTCCATCTGATGATCGAGAGCAGACTCTTGGGGTAGTAATTGGTCAGATTATGTTTGTGCTTTTTGTGAACACGACATACCTCTCAGAATCACAGAATGGTTACAGCACAGAGGAAGGCCATCTGGCCTGTCTTTGCTGGCTGTCAGCAATTCACCAAGTGCTATTCCCCAGCCTTTTCCCTGTAACTTTATACTTCTTCCTTTTCAGAAATTTTATTCCCCCTTAAATGTCTTGATTGAACCTGTCTCCACCACAATTTCAAGACAATGCATTCTATTTCCTAACCACTTGGTGTGTGAAAAGCTTTTCCTCATCTCGTCATTGCTGGCATGCTCGCACAGTGGTTAGCACTGTTGCCTGACAGCGCCAGCGACCCAAGTTTAATTTCGACCTTGGTGGATGATGCCTGTGGGGAGTTTGCACATTCGCTCATTGTCTGCATGGGTTTCCTCCAGTTGCTCCAATTTTCTCCCACAGTCCAAAAATGTGCAGGTTAGGGGGATTTTTAAAAAAATTCACTCTCGGGACATGGGTACAGCTGGCTGACCAGTATTTATTGCCCATCCCTCGATACCCTTGAGAAGATGGTGATGAGCTGCCTCCTTGAATTGCTGTCATGCTAAATTGCATTTAATATCCCAAGATGTATAGGCTGGGGGATTAATGGGGTAGATGCGTAGGGTTATGAGAGAGGGCCTAGGTTGGATCCTCTATTAGAGTCGGTACATACTTGATGGGCTAAACGGTCTCCTTCTGCATTGTAGGAATTCTATTCTTTTGCCAAATACCTTAAATCTGTGCCCTCTAATTCTCAAACCTGCTGACCAATGGGACATTTATCCCTATTTACTCTGTCCAGACCTCTCATGATTTTGAACACCTCTTAAATTTCACCCCTCAACCTCCTCTTCTCGAAGGAAAACAGTCCCAACTTCTCCAATCCATCTATGCAACTGAAGCTTCACATCTCAGGAACCATTCTTGTTAATCTTTTCTGCATTCTTCCAAATGTCCCCAAAAGCTTCCTAAACTGTTGCACCCAGAACTGGATGCAATGCTCCATATGGACTGACCTAGTGTTTTATACAAACAACTTCCTTGCTTTTGTAAACTATGCTCTATTAACAAAGTCTAAGACGCTGTATGCTTTATTAACTGCTCTCTCAACTTGTCCTGGCACCTTCACTGATTTACATGCACACCCAGATCCCTTTGCTCCTGCACTCAATTAGAATTGTATCCTTTATTTTGTATTATCTATCTAATTTTTTCTACAAGAAGGAATCATTTCATAATACTCCACACTGAATTTCACTTGTCATTTGTCTATGCACTCCACCATGTCCTTTTGACGTTCCACACCATTTCCTTCAGGTTCGCAATACATTCAAGTTTTGTAGCGTCCACAAATTTTGAAATTGTGCCCTGTACATTAAGGTCTAGGTCATTTGCATAGATGAGAAACAGCAGGGGCCTTGACACCATCGCTGGAGAATTCCAATACAAACCTTCCTCCCTGTCCGAAAAACATCCATTAATCATTTCTCTGTTTCCTTTCACTCAGCCAATTTAATATCCAATTTGTTATATCCCATTTATTCACTGAACTGTAACACTGCTCACACCAGTGTATTCACTATGGGCCAAACGGCATTCTTCTGCACTGTAATGACTCCATGAAGTCTGTTGTGTGGCACTTGTGCAACATCAATTGCCTTTTGGAGTCCATGTATACCATATCAACAGCATTGCTCTCATCAATCCTGCCTGTTACTTAATAAAAAAACATAAGCTAGTTAGTTAAACAAATTTTGCCCTTAACAAATCTATGCTGGCTCTTTTTAATTAACCAGCATTTGCCCAATTTTGTACCAAATTATTGTTTCGTGAAGCTTCTCACTATCAAACTTAAACTGACTGTCTGGTAGTTACTGGGTTTATCTTTATGCTCTTGTTTTGAGCAAGAATGTACATTTGCCATTCTCCAGTCCTCTGGCACTACCCTCCTGTCTAAATTAGAATGAAAAATTATGTCCAATTCCTCCACCATTTCCATTTTTCTCAGTATCCTTAGATGCATCTCATTGGTCCACGTGGTGCATTTCACCTGGTCCTGGTGTTTCATCAACTTTAAGTACCGGCAGCCTAATGCCTTCTGCTCATCAAGTTTGAAGTATCTGAACTACCTCCCCTTTCACCATGACCTATGTAGCAGCATCTTCCTTGGTAAAGACAGGTGCAAGGTATTAATTTATAATTCACCATAACTGAGCTCAAAATCAGTCCTTAATCAGTCCCACTCCTCCTTTTACCACTTTTTTAGTATTTGTACGCCCATAAGAATTATGGATTCCCTTTTAAGTTAGTTGTCAGTCTCTTTTCATATTCTCTTATTTGTTTTTCAATTCCCTTCTGTAACTTCTACATTCAGCCTGGCTCTCAGTTGTATTATCAATCTGACATCTGTCATAAGTACACTTCTTTCTGCCTCATCTTAGTTACTATCTCTTTTGTTACCCACGGAGTTTTAGATTTTTTGTCCTAAATTTCTCCTTCATGGGAATATACCTTGACTATTCTGATACTCTAATGGTAGACTATTGTTCAGCCACAGAATTGCCTGCCAGCCTTTGATTATAATCTAGCTGGGTCAAATCCACAGAATAGGTATATAAGATACTGAAGGGAATAGATAGAGTTAATAGTGAGAGACTGCTCCCTAGACTGGGCACAAACACGAGAGGTCATGATTTAAGGGTGAGGGGGGAGAGGTATAATTTGGAAGTGAGAGGAAGGTTCTTTACGCAGAGAGTTGTGGGGGTGTGGAACGCGCTGAGTAGGGTGGTGGAGGCAGGAACGTTGGACTCGTTTAAGGTTCAGTTAGATAGACGCATGAGTGAAACGAGGATGGAGGGTTATGGTAGGGGCTATTAAATAAGGTTAGAACCTCGGGAGACACCGGAAAAGCAGGCTTGTAAGATTAACGTTTTTGTCTTTTTATTCCGCAGGTGGAGGTCCACCTCGTGTCAAACGAGGGGCATGCACACGGTGGGTCGTGCGTGGGCTGCTCTTGGAAGTTCCGGGAGTGGCCGAGTACTTCGTGTCGGTGTGTATGCTTGATCCTGGACCGGTAGACGGCCACCGCAACAGCTCGGTGACTAGCACTGCTAGCTGTGCAGATACATGGATTTGGGCCTGTGTCTGTGGGAGTTTGCGCATTCTCCCTGTGGTTGCGTGGGTTTCCTCTGGGCGCTCCGGTTTCCTCCCACACCCCAAAGATGTGCTCTTAGGCTGATTGGTTTTACCAAATTGACACTATTTTCCCCTGAATCTGGCTAAGTTAGGGGTTCCATTCGTAGACATGCAGGGTAGAATAGGTGTAGGGTGATGCGGCGGCACGGGCTCGTTGGGCCAAAGGGCCTGTTTCCCGTGCTGGGTTGTTCTTTGTTCTAGAACCATAGAAAAGTACAGCACAGAATGAGATAATTTAGCCCACCTTGCTCATGCCGCCTGACGACACCTGTGTGCTCTTTCTAATGCCACCTTCCTGCACCCGGCCCATACAGAACTTAAGGCGCAGATCCAGGTACTTCTAAAAGAGTTCAGGGTCTCTGCCTTCACCAGCAACTTGGGTAGCAAATTCCAGACACCAACCCTGCATAAAAAAAGTTCTTCCTCATATCCCCTCTATACCTACTACCATTTATCTTCAATCTATGTTCCCTGGTTCGAGCATTCTCCACCAAGGGAAATAATTTTATTCTGTCCACTCTCTCTCTCTCTTCCCCTTACAATTCTGTGCACTTTTATCAAGTCAGCCTTCTTTGTTCCAAGGAAAATAACTCCAGCCCATCCAATCTCTCTTCAAAGCTACACTTCTCTGGCCCTGGCAACATTTCTACAAACCTCCTCTGCACTCTCTCCATAGCAATTACGTCCTTCCTGTAATATGGTGACCAGAACTGCACACAATACACCAGTATTTCATATAATTCCAACATTATATCCTTACTTTTATATTCTTTCCCTCTACCAATGAAGAACAGCATCGCATATGCCTTCTTTACAACCACGTCTACTTGAACTGCTCCTCTAGGGGCCTGAGTACTTGTATGCCAAGATCCCTCTCTTCATCTATTCTTCTTGGTATATTCCCACTTATAATTTATTCCCTATAATTGTTTGACCTCCTTAAGTGCATAATTTCATACTTCGCTTGTTAAAATCCATCTGCCACTTTACCTCTCAATCCACCAACTCATTGATATCGTTTTGTAGATTATAGCTATCCTCCAGACTATCCACTAATCGGTCAATCTTTATTTCATCTGAAATTTCCCAACTGGCCTACAGACCAAATCTTACAATGTAATTACATCTTTACTGCTACTTAGCTCCAGTAAAATAGATTCTGCCCTTGAAACCCCGGGACATCCTCTGTCTCCAGCACTGCAACCAATATTTCCATCTCTCCTCCTTTCCTATCTCTTCAGAACACCCTGAATCCAAGAATATTTAATATCCAGTCCTGCCTGAGCAATTATCCACACTGTTGGGTAGATAACAGTGTTGTAATTGAACAGCTCGGCTAGGGTGTGGCTAGTTCTGGAGCACAAGTTTTTAGTAGTATCACCAGGATGTTGTCAGGGCCCTTAGCTTTTCAGCATCAGGCATGTTCAGTTGTTTTGTAAAATCACATGAAGCAAATTGAATTGACATGAGAAATCAGGAAGGCAAAAAGGGGACACGCTTTATTGCTTTAGCAATAAAGGAGAATCCAAAGAGCTTCTACCAATACATAAAAGGTAAAAGAGTAACCAAGGAGAGAATAGAACCTCTTAAGAATCAACAAGATCATCTATGTGCAGAGCCACAAGAGATGGCTGAGATCCTAAATGAATATTTCTCATCAGTATTGTTGAGAAAGGCATGGATGTTAGAGAACTTGGGAAAATAAATAGTGATATATTGGGGAGTGAACATATTACAGAGGTGGTGATGCTGGAAGTCTTAAAGCACATCAAGGTAGATAAAACCCCTGGGACCTGACGAAGTGTATCCCAGAACATTGTGGGAGACTGGGCAGGAAATTGCAGATCCCCTAGGAGAGATATTTCAAATGACAGCCTGAAGATTGGAAGGTGGCAAATGTTATGCCATTGCAGGGAATAGCCTGGGAACTACAGGCCAGTGACCCTAATGTCTGTAGCGGTTTAATTGTTAGAAGATATCCTGAGAGACAGGATCTACAGGCATTTAGACAGGCAAGGATTGATTAGGGAAAAAATCAGTGTGGCTTCGAGAGTGGAAAATCACGAGTTTGAATAAAGGGGTATCCAAAAAAGTATATGAGGACAGTGCAGTCGACACTGTCTACATGGACTTCAGCAAGGACTTTGACAGGGTACTGCATGGTAAGTTGTTGCACAAGGTTAAATCGCACGGGGTCCCAGGTGAGGTAGCTAATTGGATGCGACATTGGCTTGCTGACAGGATGTGGAGATGCTGGCGTTGGACTGGGGTAAGCACAGTAAGAAGGCTCACAACACCAAGTTAAATGGTGGGATGGAACTTGTTGATGTTATCATATAGTTGTTTCAGTGATTGTTCACCATGAATCTCACACTCCTCAACACCTCATACACAACTCTATATCAGAGTGGATATGTTCACACGTGAGATGGTGGCATCCGTGTCAGTGATTTGGCATGTCTTGCAGAGGTTGCTGTGGTGTCGTGGTCACTGTTCTCCTGAAGACTGGGTAGTTTGCTGCGGACAATGGTCTGTTTGAGGTTGTCCAGCCGCAACCTGGAAACCAAGATGGAGGCCATATTCTCAACTTGCACTCAGGATACAGACTAGCTGCTGTAGAGCACAAGTGACATCCTATCATCAGACTCACCATGGGCTATTCTCCAGAATCTGTTGCATTCTTGAACACATGCATCTCCTTCAAGGATGGTAACCTCAACACTTCACTGTACCGCAAGCCCATGGATAACCTCATGATGCTCCACTTCTCCAGCTTCCACCCTAAATACGATAAAGAAGCCATCCCCTATGGACAAGCCCTCCGTACACAGGATCTGCTCAGATGAGGAGGATCGCAGCAGGCCCTATAGACGCCCTCATAAGAACAGGATATGGTGCTCAACTCGTTGATCGACAGTTCGGAAGTGCCTCAGTGAAAAACTGCACACCGACCTCCTCAGAAGACAAACACGGGACATGGCGGACAGAGTACCTTTCATCATCTAGTACTCCTCCGGAGTGAAGAAGCTACGACATCTTCTCCAGAGCCTTCAACATGTCATCGATAAGACGAACATCTTGCCAAGACCATCCCATACCCTCACTTCTTGCTTTCAAACAATTGCACAACCTCAAACAGACCACTGTCCGCAGCAAACTACCCAGTCTTCAGGAGAACAGTGACCACGACACCACAGCAACATCTGCAAGACATGCCAAATCACTGACACGGATGCCATCATCTCACGTGTGAACATATCCACTCTGATATAGAGTTGTGTATGAGGTGTTGAGGAGTGTGAGATTCATGGCGAACAATCACTGAAACAACTATAGCCTAAATCTAACCTAATTATAAGTGTGTGGGAAGTTTTTTCTTAATTTATATTTTTTTTTCTCTGCTGGTAATTGTTTCAGGGATGGCAGTTCAGGCAGTAAGCTGCATCTCCTGTGGGATGTATGTGGTGAGGGACACCAGTAGTGTCTCTGGTGATTTTACCTGTAGGAAGTGTGTTCGATTGCAGCTTCTGGAGGAGCGTGTTAAGGAGCTGGAGTTGGAATTGGAGGAACTCCGCATAATTCGGGAGGCGGAGGCGGACATCGATAGGAGTTATAAGGACATAGTCACTCCTAGAAATGAGTCTTGGGTAAATGCCAGGAAGAGGGGAAAGAAGCAATTGGGGGGACAATCCCCTAGGGCTGTTCCCCTCCAAAATAGGTTTTCGGTCCTGGAGGCTACAGTTGAGGAGGAATCAACTGGAGATAGCCAAAGGGAGCAAGTCTCTGGGGGTGAGCCTACTGTGAAAGCTCAGGTGGTTAGGGAATGTAAAAGATTGGGCCTAGTGATTGGGGACTCCACAGTTAGGGGGACGGATAGGAGAGTCGGAAGTAATGGTAGGGACTTAGGGCTGGTGTGTTGCCTCCCAGGGGCTGGGGTCCGGGATGTATCGGACAGGGTATTCAGGACTCTTAGGGGAGAGGGAGATCAACCCCAAGTCATAGCTCATGTGGGGACGCATGACATAGGGAGGTTAAGGGAAGGGGATATTAAGCAGAAATTTATGGAGTTGGGGTGGAAACTAAAGGCCAAGTCAGACAGAGTGGTTATCTCGGGACTCTTGCCTGTGCCACGGGATAGTTTAGAGCGGAATAGAGAGAGGGAAAGTTTGAACTCGTGGCTGAGGGGATGGTGCAGGAGGGAGGGATTCAGGTACTTGAGCAATTGGGGCTCATTCTGGGGAAGGTGGGACCTCTATAAGAGTGATGGTCTACACCTGAATCAGAGGGGATCCAATATCCTGGGGGATAAATTTGCAAAGGCTATGCAGGGAGGTTTAAACTGATTCGGAGGGGGGGTGGGATCCTGAGTAGAGGGGGTGAAAGTGAGGGGGGCATAGATGGGGACTGCAATGCACGGCATCATGGGGGTGGGGCAGAGCAGGGTTTGAAATGCGTATACTTTAATGCGAGGAGTATTCGCAATAAAGTGGATGAACTTGCAGCGTGGATCAGTACCTGGGACTTTGATGTTGTGGCCATTTCAGAGACATGGATAGAGCAGGGTCAGGAATGGTTGTTGCAGGTTCCGGGGTTCAAATGCTTCAGTCGGAGCAGAGAAGGAGGTAGAAGGGGGGGAGGGGTAGCATTATTAGTCAAGGATTGTATCACAGTGTCAGAGAGGAAGTTTGATGAGGACTTGTCTGTTGAGGTAGTATGGGCGGAGATTAGAAATAGGAGAGGAGAGGTCACCCTGTTGGGAGTCTTTTATAGACCTCCTAAAAGTTCTAGAGAGGTTGAGGAAAGGATTGCAGAGATGATCCTGGTTAGGAGTGAAAGTAATAGGGTAATTGTTATGGGGGACTTTAACTTTACTAATATTGATTGGAATTGCTATAGCTCTAGCTCGTTAGAGGGGTCAGTTTTTGTACAAAGCGTGCAGGAAGGTTTTTTGACTCAGTATGTAGATAGGCCAACTAGAGGTGAGGCTATATTGGATTTGGTGCTGGGAAATGAGCCAGACCAGGTGCTAGACTTGGAAGTTGGTGTGCATTTTGGTGATAGTGACCACAATTCGGTTACGTTCACCTTAGTGATGGAAAGGGATAGGCATGAACCTCGGGTCAGTAGTTTTAGCTGGGGGAAGGGTAATTATGAGGCTATTAGGAGAGAATTAGGAAGCATAGGTTGGACTAGGAGACTATAGGGACTGGGAACGTCCGAAATGTGGAGTTTTTTTTCAAGGAGCAGCTACTGCGAGTCCTTGATATGTATGTCCCTGTCAGGCAAGGAGGAATTGGTCGAGCTAGGGAACCGTGGTGCACTAAAAAAGTTGATTCGCTGGTTAAAAAGAAAAAGGAGGCTTATGTTCGGATGAGACTTGAGGGCTCAGGTAGTGCACTAGAAAGCTTTAGATTGGCTAGGAGGGAGTTGAAGAGTGAGTTAAGAAGGGCTAAAAGAGGACATGAGAAGACTTTGGCTGATAGGATTAAGGAGAATCCTAAGGCGTTCTGTAGATATGTTAAGAACAGAAGGTTGGTTAGGGCAAGATTAGGGCCAGTTACAGACAGCAGAGGGAAGTTATGTGTGGAACCGGAAGAGATTGGAGAGGCATTGAACCAATATTTCTCTTCGGTGTTCACGCAGGGGGACATAAATGTAGCTGAGGAGAACCCTGGGTTACAGGGGTGTAAACTAGACAGTATTGCAGTTGATAGGGGGGATGTGCTGGATATTCTTGAGGGTTTGAAAATAGATAAGTCCCCTGGGCCGGACGGGATTTATCCTAGGATTCTCTGGGAGGCAAGAGAGGCGATTGCAGAGCCTATGGCTCTGACCTTCAGGTCGTCGTTGGTCTCAGGTATAGTGCCGGAAGATTGGAGGATAGCGAATGTTGTCCCATTGTTTAAGAAGGGGAACAGAGACTTCCCCGGGAATTATAGACCGGTGAGTCTTACTTCTGTTGTAGGCAAGGTTTTAGAAAAAATTATTAGGGATAGGATTTATAATTATTTGGAGAGTAATGAATTGATTGGAGATAGTCAGCATGGTTTTGTAGCGGGTAGGTCGTGCCTTACTAACCTTATTGAGTTTTTTGAGAAAGTGACCAAAGAGGTGGATGGGGGTAAGGCAGTTGACGTGGTATATATGGACTTTAGTAAGGCGTTTGATAAGGTTCACCATGGAAGGCTTCTGCAGAAAATGCAGATGTATGGGATTGGGGGTAATCTAGGTAATTGGATCAGGAATTAGCTAGCAGATAGGAGACAGAGGGTGGTGGTTGATGGTTAGCATTCGTCATGGAGTTCAGTTACGAGTGGTGTGCCTCAGGGATCTGTTTTGGGGCCACTGCTGTTTGTAATTTTTATACATGATCTGGATGAGAGTATAGTTGGGTGGATTAGTAAATTTGCTGATGACAAAGTCGGAGGTGTGGTAGATAGTGAGGAAGGGTGTCATAGTTTGCAGGGAGACTTGGACAGGTTGCAGAGCTGGGCCGAGAGGTGGCGGATGGAGTTTAATACGGAGAAGTGTGAGGTAATTCACTTTGGCAGGAATAACAGATGTGTCGAGTATAGGGCTAATGGGAGGACTCTGAATAGTGTGGATGAACAGAGGGATCTAGGTGTATGTGTACATAGATCCCTGAAAGTTGGGAATCAAGTAGATAAGGTTGTTAAGAAGGCATACGGTGTCTTGGCGTTTATTGGTAGGGGGATTGAATTTAGGAGTCGCAGCGTCACGTTGCAACTGTACACAACTCTGGTGCGGCCGCACTTGGAGTATTGTGTGCAGTTCTGGTCCCCACATTATAGGAAGGATGTGGAGGCTTTGGAGAGGGTGCAGAGGAGGTTTACCAGGATGTTGCCTGGTATGGAGGGGAGGTCCTATCAGGAGAGACTGAGGGATTTGGGGTTGTTTTCGTTAGAAAGAAGGCGGCTAAGAGGGGATCTTATTGAAACATATAAGATGATTAGAGGTTTAGATAGGGTGGACAGTGATAGCCTTTTTCCTCGGATGGAGAAAGCTAGCACGATGGGGCATGGCTTTAAATTAAGGGGGGGTAGTTATAGGACGGATGTCAGGGGTAGGTTCTTTACCCAGAGGGTGGTGAGGGATTGGAATGCCCTGCCTGCTGCAGTTGTAAATGCGCCTAGTTTGGGGGCGTTTAAGAGATCCATGGATAGGTTTATGGATGGAAACGGATTGGTTTAGGTTAGAGGTTCATTGTTTCTTAACTGGTCGGTGCCAAAGGACCTGTTCTGCACTGTAATGTTCTATGTTCTAATTCACACCACTTTAACCTGTGCTTAAACTCCTCTCCACTTGCATTGTCTGTATCTGGAAAGACTTGATTACCTATAAAGACTCGCGCTCCAACCATATCTTGTAAATTGAGTCTGTCTCTTTGTATGCCCTGTTTGTGAACACAACTGTTGACTCACCTGAAGAAGGCACAATGCTCCGAAAGTTGATGACAGAAGACAGAGGGTGGTTTAGATGTTTTTTTTCAAACTGGAGGCCTATGACCAGCAGTGGGCCTCAAAGATTGGTGCTGGATCCACTGTTATTTGTCATTTATGTTATTGATTTGGATGAGAATTTAAGAGGCATGGTTAGTAAGGTTGTAGATGACACCAAGATTGTGGCATAGTGGACAGTGAAGAAGGTTATCTAGGATTGCCAAGGGATCTTGATCAATTGAACAGGTGGAATTTAAATGTGAGGTGATGGATTCTGGTAGATCAAACCTGGGCAGGACTTACTCAGTTAATGGTAGGGTATTGGGAGAGTTAGAGAACAAAGATCTAGAGGTAGAGGTTCCTAGCTCCTTTTAAGTGGAGTCACAGGTGGACAGAGTGGTGAAGAAGGCATTCAGCATACTTGGTTTCTTCGGTTAGAATGCTGAATTCAGGAATTGGGACATATTGTTGAAGTTGTACAAGACATTGATAAGGCCACACTTGGAATACTGTGTACAGTTCTGATGGACCTAGCTGGAGAACTCAAAAGGCCAAATGGATAATCCCCTTGGAATGTAGCAATGTTGTTGACTCTCAACCTTCTGAAATGGCCTCGCAAGCCACTCAGTTGTAACAATTGCTACAAAGTCTCGACAAACAAATGAAACTGGATGGGCCACCTGGCATCGACCTAGGCACTGGAAAAGACAAAGGCAAAACAAACAGCCCTGCTAACCCTGCGAAGTCCACCTTATTAACATATGGGGGCTAGTGCCAAAATTGGGACAGCTGTCTCACAGGTTAGTCAAGCAACAACCTGACATGGTCATTCTCACCGAATTATACCTTTTAGATAATGCCCTTGACACCACCATTACCATCCCTGGATATGTCTTGTCCCACCAGCAGGACAGACCCAGCAGGGGTGGCACAGTGGTATACAGTTGGGAGAGTGTTGCCCTGGAAGTCCTTAACATCGACTCCGGACCCCTGAAGTTTCATGGCTTAAAGGTTGAACATGGAAACCTCAGGGTTAGTTCTAATTGCCCACATTTGGCCCATTCTCCTCTATACCAATCTTACATATGTAACTGTCTAGGTGCTTCTTAAAAGACAACTGTACCCACCTCTACTACCGGCAGCTCATTCCAGACACTCACCACACACTGCGTGGAAAAAATTGTCCACCTGGATCCTTTTGTATCTCTCCTCTCTCACCTTAAACCTGTGCCCTCTAGTTTTAGACTCTCCTAACTTTGGGAAAAGATGTTGACTATTGACCTTAACGATGTCCCTCATTATTTTGTAGACCTCTATTAGATCATCCCAAAGCCTCCTATCTCCAGGGAAAAACTTTTTATGGTTACCATGTACCATCCTCCTTTGGCTGACGAATCAGTATTCCTCCATGTTAAACATCATTTGGAGGAAGAACTGAGGGTGGCAACGGCACAAAATGTACTCTGGGTGGGGGATTTCAAGGTTACCACCAAGAGTGTTCGATAGATACTCTACTGATCAAGCTGGTCAGGTCCTAAAGGATGTAACTTCTAGACTGGGTCTGCAGCAGGTGGTGAAGGAACCAACAAGAGGAAATTACATATTTGACCTCATCCTTACCAATACGTCGGCAGCAGATGTATCTGTCCATGACAGTATCAGTAAGAGTGACCACCACACAGTCCTTGTAGAGACAAAGTCCCGCCTTCACATTGAGAATAATCTCCATCATGTTGTGTGGCCCTATCACCATGCTAAATGGGGCAGACTTTGAACTGATCAGGCTGTCTTGGAGAACGCTTACTCGAAGATCAGAGGCCGAATGCTGTCACAAGCATTCGGCCTCTGATCTTCAGATAAGCGTTCTTCAAGGAGGCCTTCACAACACACAACAACAGAGTTGCTGAGCAGAAGCTGACAGCCAAGTTGTACGCATATGAGGACGGCCTCAACTGGGATCTTGGGTTCATGTCACGCTAAGTGTAACCCCCACGACCTCCCCGGGCTTGCAAAATCTCACTAACTGTCCTAGCTGGAGACAATACACATCTCTTTAACCAGTGCTTAACCCTCTTTCCACTCACATTGTCTGTACCTTTAAGACCTGATTACCTGCAAAGACTCGCATTCCAACCATTATTTTGTAAATTGAGTTTGTGTCTATATATGCCCTGTTTGTGAACTGAAATCCCACTTGCCTAATGAAGGGACAGCGCTCTGAAAGCTAGTGGCTTGTGCTACCAAATAAACCTGTTGTACTTTAACCTGGTGTTGTGAGACTTCTTACTGTACTCGGTACAGCTGGGATCTGGCAAATATCAAATACTGCCCAGTTTCAACTTTTGTTCAAGGTGACCAGCTGAGGGCCAACTGTGAAAAGGCTCATGATAGATGGGATTTGAGCTAATTCTCAAATGCTCCTTTAACTCATCTTTCTATTTCTTGGAATATTGATGAAAAGAGAGACACCTTTTGTGCTCATCAAGATAATTTGCTGGAATACAAATTGAAAGGGAGCAACAATTTATAGCATACGGGAACAGAATACCGATCGGTTGGCAAGTGGACTCTGATTGGTAGCACCATTGCCAAGGAGAATGCACACACTTGAAGGCAAATGACAGTTAACTGCCAAACATTATTTGAAATTTAAAACAGACAGCTACACTCTGGTCATAGCCTCGCCCTAATGAACGGATGAGCAAATGGCTGTCACTTCCTACCCCATATAGGTAGTGGAATATCTATTTTTAAATAAAGTAACAGCTCTTTTGGGACACCAAAAGTAAAACTGGCCAACTGAATGGCAAGCTGGGAAAATTGGCCAACTAAACAGCATGCTGGGAAAAATTAGTCAACTGAATGGAATCCTGGGAAGGGAACTGAGGTAGTAAGCCAGGAAGCTTTCAGAATTCATACACAGACTTCAGGCCACACAGATATACAAGCCATTTACCTTGACTAACTACAATGAATAGGAGTCGATGAGACAACATAGCGAGATTTCGGCGGAACAATAGATCGTGTTTCGGTAGAAAAGTTTTTGAGACAGCCCCTAGGGTCAGTTCAATCTAGAGGGAAATTATAATATTCAATACCGTCTTTTGTATCATCTTCCCTGGGACAGATAATTCAATTACTCCGTGAATCAGTTTGTGTTAATTACATTGCTGTATCAAACTGCTGTAACTACATGGGAGAAATCAGCATCTCGGTTACCATGCTGACAATAGTAACTGATAGTAAGCCAGTGGCGCTTGGAGATGAGCTGGAGAATTGTATTCAGAGGGGCTGCTCAGATCAGAGCAAGACCTGACACTCCACAGACAACATCAGCACAAGAAGCAGGAACCTTGGAAGCAAGAACAGCCTCAACCTCAGTTTGGCCAGTGGTATTCGGGTAATATAAACTTCTTTATGACCTCCCGCTTCCAAAGCGGCTTTTAAATCAGTGTGAGAACACAGTAATTTAAGAACAGTAAAGTTACTCAGAAAATTGGAGGGAAAATACAGGTTTTATAGAATGATAGAATCTTGTATTTCAACGATAATAAATCAAGTCTCATTATTAGTGTAAAGCAAATCCTAGTCAGCAAGTAAATCAGCCACACACACAAAAACGATGCTTACATCAGTTGGCCAATTTTGCTCTTAGAGATGCTTTAAGAGCTGTTACTTTATTTAAAAAGAGACGTTCCATTACCTACACCTTTGCATAGTCCTGACATGCGGCTGTTACGTTTGTGACATTTACATCTGCAACTGCATGTAATAACTTCCTTTCATTCTTAATAGGCTCCATTCTGTGCTCAAATTCCCCTTTGGAATGGAACAGTCAAATGAACTTCCTGCGAGATGCAAAGCAATGATCAAGTTCTGATTTACCAAACAGCTATTTCTTGGAAGTCAGAGAAACTGTTTCTAGTATCCAGGCCATTTGGCTCATCTATCTTGTATCAGCCGCTCTTTTTCCATAGTCCTGCAACATTTTGCATAGGTGAGAGAAATAAATATCATTCTTTATTATATCTAATTTTGTGAATACCAAAAGGTATATTATATTCAATTGCAAAGATGCGCAGGTCAGATGGATTGGCCATGTTAAATTGACTCTTCTTGTCAAGAGGATTAGCAGGATAAATACATGGGTTATGCGGATACGGCCTGGGTGGAGAATGTTGTCGGGGTAGGCTTGATGGGCCAAATAGCCTCCTTCTGCACTGTAGGGATTCTATGATATGAGTCTTATAGCACTCACCTGTTGTTGAGGTAAAAAGTATCTGTACAATGTGTGCCATCGTAACCAGGTGGAAGAGGTAAAGGTTGTTGAATGCACAGCTGATGTCTGAAGGTTGTAGCTCCACAGTCTCCTCCCAGTACAATGAAGGAAATGCTAAGATGAGGCTTACCTGAAAAACAAATCAGATGTAACAATACTGAAGTTAACTGCATTTCAACTTGCAAAAGACAAAGTTATCATCAATCACACAAATCAAGCAGATATTTACAGCGTGGTGAGTGGGAAGCAAATAAAATTTTAAAATAGGCTTCAGTTATCTACATCTTTAAAGGAATCCATCTGTTTCCGTGGTCATGTTTTAGGAAGAGGAAGAGAAAGGGTGGGTCATAGATTAACAACCATATCCACTCAATGAGAATTACTTGTCCTTGTGTTCCCAAATTAATTAAGTAGAGGTTATTTGGTGGAAAGAGCAAGTCTTAAGACTGGGGACAATTAACTAATTTATTACTTATGATGCTTGACTAATCAATATAGTTTTCCACTTTCACATGTAATAAAAGACTCAAGTCTTTTTATTGTAAATCACTGTTGCAGTAAGTTATCCACAGGCGTAGAGATAACCTTCAGAACAGATAGAAACTGTTCAACCTACATCATCTTCAATCCGAAACCAAAATTACTCCAACCTCAGCTCACTGAGCTTCAGTATGCATACGATGCTCGTGTGTGTGCACTCACTCAGAAACTGAGCTCTAGGTTAACATTCCGTCCTTCGCTGAAGCATGTGTGAAAATGGGCCTTTTACTAAACACCCAGAAAACTAAGGCCCACTTTCAAACAGCTTCCACAACATGAGACCACATCCTGTTGATTAAGATCAACAGCTAAATCCTGGAGCATGTGAACCACTATCTGTATCTTTGCAGCTTTCTCTCTATGAAGGCAGGCATAGATGATGAAATTCATCATTGCTACCAATGTGCCAGCATTACTGGAGGACTAGGATTTCAAACTAAAAACTGAAGTCATGGGTTACTAGGCAACTTATTTACCCTGTATTTCTTTACATTTTAGATATTAGAACAAATTATAGCAGGCCAGGGGAGACAGTGGTATACTGATAATGTCACTAGAATAATAATCTGGAGGCCCAGGCTAATATAAGCAGATTTGGGTGTTTCAGCCATCAAACCAGAGTAAAAGCAAGTCATCCTTCATTTTAAGGGACTGCAGAAGAAGGTAAGAAGACAGCTGCAATAGCTGCACTTGAGATCAGTTGTGGGCTGAATAAAACAGGTACAAACATTGGCACTTAGCGAAGGCTCGTCAAAATCCACTTTAGCCAGAAACAAAATAAGAAGCAGGCTCTAGATTTGTAGATGGTTTTGATCTCCAGATCGTTAAACTATATTATCAAACTCATGGAAGCCCCTCCCTGAGAGCACAGGACCTACATCACATGGACCAAGGTGGTCCAAGAAGGCAACTCATCGCTATCTTCTTAAGGATAAGAAGAGTTAGGCAATAAAAATGCTGGGCTAGCAACATCCCGTGAATAATAATAATGTGAATCCTGGTTGTGCTCCAGACACGGTTCCTAAGTGATGCTATCTATTTAATGAAGAGCTCCCGAAAAGTTCAAATCTGCAACTGTAATATATAGGAAAAAGAGGCTAATCAGCCCCTCAAGCCTTTATTTTGCCATTCAGGGAGATTAATTTACCTGTTTTTGCTCTTTTTCCTTAATATCCCTGCCTAACAAAAATCTATCAATCTCAACTTTGGAACTATCAACTGACCTCTAGATTCAATAAATTTTTGGGAAAGGATTTCCACTACAGAATGTGAACAAGTGCTTCCTTGAATGGCTCAGAATCAAGAATTCAGAAGAAACAAGTTGCTTCAATTATCTTCTCATGTACCATGAAAAAAACAAAGGCCCATAAACATACCAAGAGGTGGAAGAAGTCAATATCCAGAATTGACCGAGTGTCTTCAACATCCAGGAAAGGCACAAAAACTAGAAAACAAAACACAAAATCGTATCACGTAAAAACACTTTAGATAATCAAAGTGAATGGTTGATTATCAGAATGATGTTGAACTAAATTATTTGGAGTTTCTTACAATACAATAAATACAGTACAAATCAATACAAGACAATAACTTGAATGATCAATGTTCAGCAAAAACTGACAACATCCTACCACAAAATAAAACATTTCAGCATCAGATATATTTTTAAATAAGTGGTTACATTCATCCAAGGGAAGTGGGGTTTGCTGGTAGGCCAGCATTTATTACCCACCCGTAAGTGCCCTTGAGAAGTTGGTGGTGAGCTTCCTTCTTGAACCGCCTCAGTCTGTGTGGTGTTATGAAGGAAGTTCCAGAACTGTGATCCATTGACAGTGGAAAAATAGGAACGTATTCCCAAGTCAGGTTAGTGTGAGGCTTAGAGGGGAAATTCCAGGTGGATGATTTTCCCATGTATTTGCTGCCCTTGTCTTTCTACATAGTGGTTGGCAGCTTGAAATATATTGTGCAAGGAACATTGCAGCGTTCCTGAAGTGCATCTTGTAGATGTACACACTGCTGCTATTGTGCATTCCTGGTGGGGGGAGTGGACGATGTGGATGGGATGCCAATGACACGGTTTGTTTTGTCCTGGATGGTGTCAAATTTCTTGAGTGTTGCTGGAACAGCACTCATGTAGGCAAAGGGGATAGTACTTCTTCACACTTCTAACTTGTGTTTTGTAGGTTGTGAATAGGCTTTGGGAGTCAGGAGGTGAAATACCTGTCACAGGATTCTTCGCCTCTAAACTGCTCTTGCAGCCAGTATTCATACCGCTGGACAAGTAAAGATTCTGGTCAAGGGTAACCTCCAGGACATTGATAGAGGGAGATTCAGTGATGATAATGTTTTTATATATCAAAGGGCAATGGTTAAATTCTCTCTTGTTGGAAATGATCATTGCATGGCACTTTTGTGGGGTGAATGTTACACACCACTTGCCAGCCTAAACTTGGATATTGTCCAGGTCTTGCTGCATTAGAACATGGACTGCTTCAGTATTTGAATGGTGCAATCATCAGTGAACATCCCCATTTTTGTCTTTTTGATGGAAGAAAGGGCATTGATAAAGTAGCTAAAGATGGTGGAGCCTCGGACCTGAGGAACTCCTGCAGTGATGCCCTGGAACACATATGACGGACTTTCAAAAAACACAACAGCTTCCTTTGTGCCAGGTCTGACCCCAGCTAGTTGAGAGATCCTCCTCTCCATTTCCAATTTCCACTGACTGCAGTTTTGTTCAGGCTCCTTGGATCTAGATTTCAGCTCTATTGTCCATGTTTGAACCATGATTTTAATGAGGTCAGAAGGTGAGTGCCCCTGGCAGAAGCCAAACTGAGCATTAGTGAACAGGTTATTGCTAATCAAGTGCCACTTGATAGCACTGCTGACGACCCATTCTATCACTTTACTAACGGTTGAGCGTAGACTGATGGGGCAATTATTGGCTGGGTTGGATTTGTTCTGCTTTTTGTGTACCTGGGCAATTTTCCACATTGCTGGATAGATGCTGTTTCTATAGTTGTGCTGAAACAGCTTGGCTAGGGGTGCAGCAAATAATGGAGCACAAGTCTTCAGCACTATTGTCAGAATACTGTGAAGGTCTTTGCAGTATCAAATGCCTTTAGCTATTTGTTGATATCACGAGGAGTGAATCAAATTGGACGAAGACTGGCATCTATGATGCTGAGGTGCTCCAGAGGCGGCCAAGATAGATCGTCCACTCAGCACCTCCGCCTGAAGACTTGCGAATACTTCTATCAATGTTGCTCTGGATGCTACCAAGGCTCAGGAACAGAAAGCTCCTAGTGCTTAATTAACATGCTACTGGTTATTGAAGACATTAAGCCTTTAATCCAACATTGTGCACATTGCTAGACGGGAGGAGTAATATTCAAATGCTGCACCAGTGTCTGAATAAACTTAATAGCGTTTTAGAGATTTTCTACTTCTGTTCGTAGCAGTAAGAAAGATTTGCTATTGAAGTCAATAAGAAGAACCTGTGATACAGCCACTTGCATAACAAAGCTCCCTCAGCTCTGCCCATCAATATTGCAAACCACAAACTTGGAGCAGCACCCTTTACTGGACCACTGTGACTTTTCATTCATAAACCACAGAAGGTGGATTGTTCAGGCTGCCAGCATCAATCTTTCCCTCCAACTTCTCTGCGAGACTGCTGGCTGAGTGTCTCATCCATTTTCAGATGAGACCTTAAACCGAGGCTCGACCTGGCCTCTCAAAATGTAAAAATTGTATGGCATGATTCAAAGGGCAGCAGAGTCATCCTTCCTGGAAAATATTTCTCCCTCAACCATCATCTGATCATTATCCTATAATTGGTTTTTGAGAGACCTCACTGAGCAAACTGGTTGCAATGTTTGTTACAACTGAGTACACTTCAAAACTGTTTCATTGGCTGCAAAGCACCATGGAATGTCCTGAGGTCTTGAAAAGATCTGAATGAATGCAAGTCTCTCGCTTCTTTTCTGAGTTCAGTTTGTGTTCTGGGGAACTTAATTAATTTCAAATAGGACTCAGCAACAGATGAGGCATCTTTATTCCACTGCTTCATTCAAGCAACTCCCCAATATTTGAAATTGTGTTGTTTATTTCTATGAATATGTTTATTAACACAAGAAGCTACTGTGCTAGTTTGTAACATAATCGGTGTTACATGCTGTAAATGATTCAGTTGTAAATGAGTGTATGTGAAACAGACCCTTTTACAATACAATGGCCCCTTTCACAATGAGACCACATGTAAAGAAGTCAAATTAAAATCACAAGCACAGTGTGAATTTCTTTTGGGTATTTTCTTTCAGTTCATTTGACTCAACTCTACTTATTAGCAACTACTGCTTCAAAATTACATGCAGTTCATATTGCAAATGAAGAATCGCATAATCAGCTGCCCAGTAAAAGCTCATACATACCTGACATTAAGCGGGTCAGGTGCTTCTGGATAACGTGGGGTGATGCCACCGCTCTCTGAGAAGCGGCAAACTGCAGAACAGCTTTGAGGCTAATACCCTACAATTATAAACATCTGGTCACTGTTCAGAATCTACTCTTCATTTGAAACAAAATTTTCTGAAGATACAGACTGAGGATATAAAATGCGCTGGGTCCTGATGGCAAGGACCCTCAAATGCTAAGTGAAGCTAGACAGCAAGAACTCTGGCCACAATATTTTAGGCATTGCTAGATATGCAAGTTGTACCGAAAGCTACAAACTTACATTGACCTAGTAGCTATCCGCTGAAGGAACACATGCCCAACAATACATCTGTACAGGTATTGAGTCTCTGTAACCCATGTAACTGTCTCTAGTCGAATTAATTGATTAACAGTTTAGTCAAATGAAGGTTTTGGGATTTATTCTTATTAAATCTGAAGTGCTACCAATTGGATGAGGTAATAATTTGAAACATGTGGATTATCACATAATTTGAATGAAGGAAAGGTGTTCAAGAAAGGGTGTTAAGATATTTTTACAAATTGGAGCACAGGGTACAAAGTAAAGGTGGTGCTAAACCTGCATGAACCATAGGTTACATCACAATGAATTCTTTAATGGTACACTGCATCAAGCTTTACTTCAACGCGTTTGACAAGGTCACAGAAAGGATGCAAAATGGTACAGTTCTGGTCACCCTATTATAAAAAGGATATTACTAAACTACAAAGACTGCAGAAATGCTACCAGGACTTGATGGTATGAGTTAGAAGGAGAGGCTGGATTGACTGAGACATTTTTCCCCTGGAGCATAGGAGGCTTTGGGGTGATGTTATAGAGGTCTCTAAAATAATGAGGGGCATTGATAAGGTAGATAATCAACATCTTTTCCCAAAGGTAGGGGAGTCTAAAACTAGAGGGCATAGGTTTAAGGGGAGAGATATAAACCAGTCCAGATGGGGGCAGTTTTTTCACGCAAAGGATGGTGAGTGTCTGGAACAAGCTTCCAGATGTAGCAAGAGAGGCAGGTGCAATTTTGTCTTTTAAAATGCATTTAAACAATTACATGGGTAAGATGAGTATAGAGGGATACGGGCCAAATGCAGGCAATTGGGACTAGCTTAGTAGTTTAAAAAATATAGCAGCATGGACAAGTTGGGCCAAAGGGCCTGTTTCCATGCTGTAAACCTTTATGACTTTACGACCTACTAAGTCAACTAATCATGATACCAGGTATGAAGGACAGATTGGAGAAAGGGAGCTCTTTCTTGCAGAACAAAGAAGGGTAAATGGAAAGTCATTCGAGGCATTCAAGATCAAAAGAACAAGAAGAAATGAGGGAAATATCTGAGATGAAAGTTGGATAGGTAATTGAAAAATATAAACTGAAAGAGCATGGAACAATAGAAGGTAACTAAATAAATTTCTCTTTTGGAAACCTCCTCAATTCAAATGGCCGCCTTCTGTAAAACTCATGATTCTAAGACAACCTCAACATTAACTAAGTCTGCAGTTGCCATTATTTAAATACCCAATATCTATACTCAATTTTTAAAAGAGAACTTCAGTAATTATAGTAGAGTAGCCAATCTACCTGTCTATCTGGCAGTGATCCGAATAAAACTTTGTCCTCATCATTAAGCATATTCTCTGTAGGAGTGGAAAAGTAGTGTTAAATGTGGGTAAAACTGATTTGTTTACAGCTGTAAATACATCACTGTACATTGAGAAACTTGTCAACCATTCCCCACTATTGTCTGCAGTATGGATTTGCTAGGGTAGTTAGAAAATCCTCTGGTGGGATGAACAGAACTTTAAAATTATTGTTAGGCCATTCGGGGTGATGTCAGCAGCACTTGTTCTCATATAGAACAGTGCAAATTGAGAACTCTCTCCTCCATACTACCCCTCCCATCCCAAAAACAAATTCAGGCAGTGAGAAAACAGGTTGATTGATTTTTATTAAGAGTTACAGAACTAAGGTGGGCAAATGAAGTTAAAATACAGAGCAACCGCTCGTGAATGACACAAGTGGCTGAACAGCCTATTCCTGTTCCTGTATTTCATTTATAGCTTCCCTTAAGGAAGTTTCTTTACATAACTTTATGGTCAAGTTTGAATATTTTTAAAAATTTACACAAAGTTATAGCAGCTACATTTTATGTGAAGAGATTGTGAGTGACTCTTTGTAGTGAGGAATGAGGGGTGTATTGAAACCTGGCCTATATTAAAATCTAGTCCAATGTCCGGCTTATCAGTATGCCTAGGTACTTAGTGATGTCCAGCTTCCAGAGAAAACTCAATGTAATGGTGGCCAAAGTTGAGATACAAACCTATCTTCAGACCAGGGTTCTACTGGGCCATCATATAACTTCAAATGTGTTCCTGCTTCTGATGCTGTCTGAGGACCTAGCTGCAGATGAGATGGTGTGTCAGACTAATTGAATAGTTCGTTCAAAAATGATTTCTCAGATGAGATGATTGTCCTTTGATGAAGTGCGAAGTAAATTGGGCCAACACACTCTAGAATTAGAGGTGATCTCATTGAAACGTAAGGTTTTGTTAAGGGATTTGATAGGGAATCTAGAACACAGAGCCATAGCAAAAGCAGAAATTTCTTCACTCAATCAGCATTTTGGCCAAGATCAAGCCCAAGATGGGATGCCGTGCCTCATCTTGTCAGGTTGGATCTTGTTTGTCTCCTTTGTGGGGACCTTGAATTGGATTTAACTGGTTTTTGAATTTGGTTTTTTAGAACAAGCAAAAAAATAGATTTGGGTTTGCCGGGTCCATTTAACATTGACTTTGTAACTTTAAGGATAGAGTAAACAATAAAACGGACCATGTATCTATGGAACAGTTTACCTCAAAGGTTATGGATGTTTTAGCATTTGAATATATTTAAGGCGAAGGTAGAAAGACCTTTGGTCTCTCAGGGAGTCAAGGGATATGGGAAGCAGGTGGGAAATTAAGTTAAAGTAGATCAGCCATGGTTGTACTGAACAGCAAAGCAGGGTCAAGGGCCACATGATCTTCTGTTCCTATTTCGTACATTCAAGCAATATACAACTACTGCTGGGAATTTAAAGAAATAGCCCTTAAAAGTGATTATATTCGACTCAAAAAGTTAACTCTGTTTCTCTCTCCACAGATGCTGCCAGACCTGTTGAGTTTTAACAGCATTGCTTAATTTTACTTTTGGTTTAATTCCTACTCTACTTGGATTCCAACTGAGTTGCAATAAGCAAGGAGGTAAGTGAGTAAAGGTTGCAGCATCTTAACACTCAACAAGCGATACTCATAAGGGGTTGGACAAGGGGAAAAAAATTGAAGGGCGTATTGTGTAGATGGACTGTGGCAGCACTCAGGACACAGGAAGAGGTCATTCAGCTCAAGTTTGTTCTGCATTTCATTAGATCATGGTTGATCTGGTTCTCAACTTTATTTACTCACCTTGGTTCCATAACTCTTCAGATGCTTATCTAACAATACTATTTCAGGGATGGTGAATAAACCAAAATATTTAATAAATGCACAAAGGGTTAAATTATAAAGTACATATAAAGCCAAATAAAGTATAGTTTTCAACAATTTTAAGACAATAATAACGCAGAAACCGAGAAGTGCAACTAGATAATGCATACCTATGGATTGAATGGTAAAGGCACAAGCATTCCATGCCATCACTGGAACTCGAGCATCAGCTTCATTGGGGGCAACCTTCAACCCTACTCGGTATACGGCTGTAGCAAACAACTGCAGCATTTCAACAATGCTTCTTGAATATGCAATCCTGTACATATACAAAAAAAATGGATTTAAACTAAAGCTATATTTTACAACATACTAATTCTAGAACAACTGCCCTTTTATTCCCAAGTTTCATCTATGAAAATTAGCCATGATTGTATTGAAGATCAGTGATATTGCAGTGATATGCACAGGGATTCATCACTATGGGTGCTAAACACCATCCAGAGCCTCATCATTTTTTGACATTTCTCACTGAAGTTGGCACAAATCCTATCTTCGCCTAATCTTCACAAAAGCAAATTGTAAATATTCTAATATTCACCCATAGAATCCCTACAAAAGGAGGCCATTCTGTCCATTCAGTCTGTATCAACTCTCCGAATGAGCATTTTACCCACGACCCACCTCACCTCTGTAATACCTGCGCATTTATCATGGCCAATCCACCTATTCTGCTCATCTTTAGTCTGTGGGAGGAAACCAGAGTACTTGGAGGAAACCCACATGAACACTGGGAGAACATGCAAATGCCACACAAAGGCGAAGGCTGGTCCCTGGTTGTATGAGACAGCAGTGCTAACTAATGTGACGCAAGGTACCCCCTCCCCCTTTTCTCTGGCTGGAAGCTTAATGTCCACATGTGTAATCCTCTTCCTCCTGCTACATTTTTGGGATTTCATAGGATCATAGAATCCCTACAGAGCAGAAAGAGGCCAGTCGGCCCATTGAGTCCGCACTGACCACAATCCCACCCAGGCCCTATTCCTGTGACCCCACATATTTACCCTGCTAATCCCCCTCACACTAGGGTCAATTTAGCATAGTCAATCAATCTAACCCATACACCTTTGGATTGTGGGAGGAAACCGGAACACATTAGAAGAAATCCATGCAGATACTGGAGAACGTGCAAACTCCACAGAGACAGTGACCCGAGGCCAGAATTGACACTCCCTGGTGCTGTGAGGCAGCAATGCTAACCACCATGCCACCCAGGAATCATTCCCTCACCATTGCACTGGAATATCAGTCCTGATAGTTGTGTTCAAACCTTGGAGTGGGACTTGAACCTGGAGCCTTGTGACTGAAAATCAAGAGTGCTGTCAACTGAGACACAGCCAGCAAACAGTCAAGGCCTCTGAAAGTTGGACTGAGGTATTAATCTCAATCAAGTTCCATCCTTCTTTACAAAGAGGTGACAGGTATCCAAACGGCATTTTCCCTAGATGAATGGAGATAGGAACCCATGGGGCAATTAGACAACTGTAAACTGCTCTTGTATATTTGAGCGTGCTGTTTCAAGTAACATGCCACGGCCTTCAATATTTAGTTAACCAAGTACAACATTTTAATATACGAGAGAACACTAAAAATAAATTACGTACGGTGACTGTACTCCAAAACTGAGGATGGATCTAAATTCTACTGGATTCTTCCATGAGACAGAACTTGCTTGTATTAGCTTGCTTTCCTTTTCTAGGAAAAAGTAGCAATGATTATTGAATCCCCCCACACATCATTACAAATACAATGTGTATTATACCAAAATTATATATACTGACGAAGTTAATTACAAAATTATATATATATAAAAAACGAAGGGAGAAGCCTGTCCAAGCTACAACTGAATAAGTAACTTAGCTCAGAGAATAACTTCATTATCTGTGTACAAACAGCAAATTACAAAACAAATTTAAATACTTGCAGAACTTTTTTTATGTGCATTAAAGTAGAATACCCTTTGTGGATAAGGTACGATAGAGAGATATGCTTAGGTTTGAAGTTTAAATTGTTTAAATTTAATTTGTGGATTCTAATTACTTAATCTTGTCCACTTAGCCCTATGCACTGCAAATATCCAACTTACCTAGTGTTACTTAGCGCAACTGTTTAAATGAGTAAATAAGGAGAAACTGTTTTCAGTGAAAGGGGGGTGGGCAACTCAGATTTTAGGTATTCAACAAAAGAATCAGATGAGGAGACTATTTTTACATCAGTGGGTTTTTTTATCTGGACTGCTCTGTCAAAAAGGAGAATCAATAGTAATTTTCAAAAATAAACTACAGATTTAGAAAGGAAACAGTTGCTGGCTATAGGGGAGAAGTAGGGGAGTGGGCCACGTGTGAAGTGTCAAATGGCCTCCGTCTGTGCTGTTCAATTATCATACATAACAAAGAACAACACAGCACGGGAAACAGGCCCTTCGGCCCAACGAGCCCGCGCCGCCATCTTAACAAAGCATTTTCCTGCACCTACCTTGACCCGTATGTATGCGTATGGTACCCCCATTGGAAACCAGATTCAGGGGAGAATAATTTAGGGACAATTTGTTACATCAATCAGCCTAAGAGCACATCTTTGGGATGTGGGAGGAAACCGGAGCACCCGGAGGAAACCCATGCAACCACAGGGAGAATGCGCAAACTCCCACAGACACTGGCCCAAATCCATGTATCTGCACAGCTAGCAGTGATAGTCACTGAGCTGTTGTGGTGCCCATCTGCTGGTCCAGTTTTAAGCACACACAATGACATGAAGTACTAGGCCACTCTCGAAACTTCCAAGAGCAGTCCACGCACGACTCACCGTGTGCATAATCTATGATTATGTATGATAATTGCAATCTCTCTCAGACTCTTTGTAATAGTGGTATTTAAACAGTGGTATTTGCCCAATGAGCAATCTGGCATTCAAGAAAACAAAGGGGACAGTGGAAGAAATTTCCAAACATTGCAGAATTCTTTGGTAACTAGTCACTTGCAGCTCAGCAAAATTGATAGGATTGCATGCCTCTCTGCAAGTCATTCCTTGTAAATCTCACTTGCAGTAAATGGCACTGAATCCAAATAATTAAATCAACAATAAATATTGATCCTTTACAAGGATCTGGCTCATCCACAACTTGGAGTAGTGAGTGTTAATTCTGGTCACGCTTTAAGGAGGATGTGAGGGGCCTTGAGAGGCAATCTACCAGAATGGTTCCAGGGATGAAGGATTTTAGCTATGACATTTGGTTAGAGAAGCTGTGGTTGTTCTCCTTAGAGTAAAGTAGATTGGAGGGGAGATTTGATGGTGATGTACAAGATTACGACCAGTTCAAAAATGGTAGACAAAAAAAAATCTTTATCCATTAACTGATCATTTAAGGACAAGGAGATACAGATTTAGGGTTTTAGGCAAGAGATGAGGGGCTGTGAGGAGATGCTTACACGGTGAATAGTAGTGACCTGGAACTCACAGCTTATGAGGGTGGTGGAAGCAGAGGTGATCAATAATTTAAAAAAGAAACTGGGTGGGTACTTGAGGGAAAAACTTGCACAGCTATGGCGGGGGACGAAACAGGCCAACGGGACTAATTGCAGAGCAATCCAGAGAGCCGGCACAGTCATGATAGGCTGAACGTCCTCCTTCAGTGTTCTTTAAAACCTCGATGAAGATGTCTTTCCCAGATTTGACTGATTCCACTTCAAGTGACCTACCTCGTCATATGGCACATTGAAGGCCATTCAGTCCATTGTGCCTGTGCCAGCTCTTTGAAAGAGCAATCCAAATAGTCCTGCTCTTTACCCATATACTGTTGTTACTTCCAGCATCTGACAATGACCAGAAAATGCCTCTGGGTGTGACCAAGTGGCAGAATGCTGTGTTTTCATATTGCATCAGATAGTTTTGTTAAGAAACTTGCTTGATGTCAGACTGTAACTGGATTGCATTTCAAACAACAATGCAGTTCATGCTAAAACGTAACATTCCCTTCATGGCTTACCTTTTTCATCTGAAATATTTAATCCAGTTATCCTTGCTGACACGTTTTGTAACCAGCGGGATAAAGTCAGCATCTGAGCTATAGTTTCTGTATCTTTGCTGAAATGCAAGACAGGATAAGTTATAACAAGGAGTTGCAAAAATGCAATGTTTAATATGCCATTTTGAATAACTGTCATGTAATATGCCAATATTTTAGAACAGCAAGGCTGTTAATTTGGTGAGTTGTTACTCACATTCCATCTCTTCCAAATCACAGCTTTACAGTGGGATTTATTCACTATGGTTTAAAACCTTTTTTGAGACTATCTATATTGTATTAAGTATGGTAGGTAGGCTCCAACAACAAAAACGCATTGACAATTGCTCACTTAGTCCTAAGGATAATCCTATTTTTATTGTCCATGACAGCTCTGCCTATTGATGCTGTTTGGTTAGCTGTTCCTAACATCAGCAAAGGAAAGGACTTATGTTTATATAGTACCTTACACAACCTCAGGATATCCCAAAGCGCTATACAACCACTCCAAATACAGTTACAACTCTAACGTAAGGAAACATGGCAGTCAATTTGTGCACAGCAACGTCTCGTTACAGTAATGAGATACATGAGTAGATGATCTGTTTTAGGGTCGAGAAATGGAGGTCCTGAGGTGCACTGGTAGCATCCCAACCTCTGGGCCAGAAACTCTAGGTTCAAGTCCCAGTCTGTCTCTTGATGGCCACAGATGATGCGTTCATAGCATGGTCAAATAGATTGATTTTCAGTCTGTAAATCCTTCCGATGCGGCTAATTACAGGTGCCAGGAGTAGGAGAGTTTTCTGGTCAGACTTATTGGAGAAGGCCAGGGAAAACCACTGTAGTACTTCACCAAGGATAATCATGGGCCAATCCGATGAAAATCCATGGCTGTCAATGCCCCTTCAGGGCATGGTACCTGAAGGAGGTGATTGAGGGATAAAATATTAGCCAGGGAGAGCTCCTTCTTCAAAAAGTGCAATGGGAACTTTTCTGCACACCGGAGGGGTTAGACATTCGTTTGATATTTTGCCCAAAAGATGACACTTCTGACAGCATAACCCTCCTGCAGTACTGCATGGGAGTGTCAGGCTAGGTAAGGTGCTCAAATCTCTACAGTGGGCTATTAAAAAAGGAAAAGAACATAACATAAGCAATGGAAAGAAAGAAGACCAAAGTAGAAGATAAATGGATGAAGAGAGAAGACCAAAATAATTAAGTAAGAAAGCATACAGACAGTTTAAGAGAATTTTGTACACTCTTCTATCAACATTGTGAATGGCATCAGATTGGCAATCTTTCCACTGCCATTTGGCAGGTAAACAAATAAATTGTCAAGCTCGAGCAGTAGGTGAAAGTGCATTATTAAAGCATATTCTCCCATTCAGGCAAGAAACAATTTAATTGTCAGATGTGCATACCTGCCTAGATTGTGAGCTTGCAATGGAATAACTGGCATGACAGTGTTACACAGAGCTTTGCACAGTGGGCAGAGGAACTCCCCGTTCTCTAGATCAAATGACAGTTCTGCATGCAGCCTATTGCGTATTGAATTCTGCACAGCTTCAAAATATCTGCAGAGACAGGAAAGTAAAACAGTTTCAATCAGGATTCTGAACATTCTGAAGAATGTTTAAAATGTATTAAAAGACTGAAAATCAGGCTCCAATACTCCTGGTCTCAATCAGCAACAACACTGATTTCAGCAACTGCCCAAATTAATGTTTGGGAGAAAATGCTGCCTGGAATTTATATCATAACTAAATCTCATCTTTCAGAAAATTCTGGAAGTCTCCAGCTTTCTGAAGTATTCCAGTCACAGGTCATACAATTATACAATACAGGATATCTTTCACCTCTGTGTCAGCTGTTTGAGAGGCATGTTCAATGATTTGCCTTTCCTTCTTTCCCTACAGTCCTGTAATTTTTACTGCACAGGCATTTATCTAGCTCCTTTTGTAAGTTACTATTGCTTCCATTACCCTGTCAATGGATTGCAAGTTACAACAACTTGCTGCAAAGTAGTAAATGTCTCAACTTCCTTTTTTTTGCCACTGACCTTAAATCTGTGCCTTATGGTGAGCTGCCCTCCTGTGAATCAAAATTATTTCTCCCAATCTACTAGATTTAGTCTGATTTTTTTTATGGCTGTTATAATTAAGCAGAAGCCAACTTTTTGCCAAAACCAAATTCAGAGTAAACCTGAATCATTGGACTACTGGCTTTTTTGATTACATTCGAGAGACTGGTTGAAACAGTGCCTAATATATTTAAAAATTAACTGATGCAGGAGCAGCATTTATTGCCTATCCCTAACTGCCCTCAAGAAAATGGTGGCCAGTTGCCTCAAGGTGCTGCAGTCCATGTATAGTGAAGGAACACCCACAATACTGCTGAAGGAGGGAGTTCTAGGATTTTGACCCTTTGACAATAAAGGGGTGCTAATACATTTCCAAATCAGGCTGGTGTGCGGCTTGAAGGGAAATCTGCAGGTGGTGGTGGTGTTCCAATGTGCCCGCTACATAGAACATAACAGCGCAGAACAGGCCCTTCGGCCCACGATGTTGCGCTGACCAGTTAAAAAACAATGACCCACTAACCTAATCCAATCCCTTTTCATCCATGAGCCTATCCACGGATCTCTTAAACGCCCCCAAACTAGGCGCATTTACAACTGCAGCAGGCAGGGCATTCCAATCCCTCACCACCCTCTGGGTAAAGAACCTACTCCTGACATCCGTCCTATAACTACCCCCCCTTAATTTAAAGCCATGCCCCCTCGTGCTGGCTTTCTCCATCCGAGGAAAAAGGCTATCACTATCCACCCTATCTAAACCTCTAATCATCTTATATGTTTCAATAAGATCCCCTCTTAGCCGCCTTCTTTCTAGCGAAAACAACCCCAAATCCCTCAGTCTCTCCTCATAGGACCTCCCCTCCACACCAGGCAACATCCTGGTAAACCTCCTCTGCACCCTCTCCAAAGCCTCCACATCCTTCCTATAATGTGGGGACCAGAACTGCACACAATACTCCAAGTGCGGCCGCACCAGAGTTGTGTACAGTTGCAACATGACGCTGCGACTCCTAAATTCAATCCCCCTACCAATAAACGCCAAGACACCATATAAGAACATAAGAAATAGGAGCAGGAGTAGGCCATCTAACCCTTCGAGCCTGCCCCGCCATTCAATAAGATCATGGCTGATCTGTTGTGGGTCAGTTCCACTTTCCCGCCCTCTCCCCATAACCCTTAATCCCCTCTCTTATCAAGAACCCATCAACCCGCTTCTTAAAAATATTTAGCGAGGCAGCCTCCACCACTTCAACGGGCAGAGAATTCCAGATATTCACCACCCTTTGAGTGAAGAAGTTCCTCCTCAACTCCGTTCTAAACCGCCTCCCCTTTATCTTGAGGCTGTGCCCCCTAGTCCTACTGTCTTTTTTGAGCGGGAAGAGTCTCTCCACCTCTATCCTATCCATCCCATTCATCATCTTATACGTCTCAATGAGATCTCCCCTCATTCTTCTAAACTCTAACGAGTACAAGCCTAGTTTATTCAGCCTCTCCTCATAGCTCAATCCCCTCAACTCCGGTATCAGCCTAGTAAACCTCCTCTGCACTCCCTCCAGGGCCAAAATATCCTTGCGCAGGTGCGGCGCCCAAAACTGCACACAGTACTCCAGCTGCGGCCTCACCAATGCCCTATACAGCTGCAGCAAGACCTCCCTACTTTTATATTCAATCCCCCTCGCTATGAAGGCCAGCATCCCATTCGCCTTCCTGACCACCTGCTGCACCTGCAAGCTGGGTTTTTGCGACTCATGCACAAGGACCCCGAGGTCCCTCTGCACTGTCGCCTGCTGCAGTTTTTCGCCACGTAAGTAATAGTCCTTCCTACCATTCTTCCTACCAAAGTGGACCACCTCACACTTGCCAACATTAAATTCCATTATGCCTTCTTAACAACCTTATCTACTTGATTCCCAACTTTCAGGGATCTATGTACACATACACCTAGATCCCTCTGTTCATCCACACTATTCAGAGTCCTCCCATTAGCCCTATACTCGACACATCTGTTATTCCTGCCAAAGTGAATTACCTCACACTTCTCCGTATTAAACTCCATCCGCCACCTCTCGGCCCAGCTCTGCAACCTGTCTAAGTCTCCCTGCAAACCATGACATCCTTCCTCACAATCTACCACACCTCCGGCTTTGGTGTCATCAGCAAGTTTACTAATCCACCCAACTATACCCTCATCCAGATCATTAATAAAAATTACAAACAGCAGTGGCCCAAAAACAGATCCCTGAGGCACACCACTCGTAACCGAACTCCATGACGAATATTTACCATCAACCACCACCCTCTGTCTCCTATCTGCTAGCCAATTCCTGATCCAATTTCCTAGATTACCCTCAATCCCATACATCTGCATTTTCTGCAGAAGCCTACCATGGTGAACCTTATCAAACGCCTTACTAAAATCCATATATACCACGTCAACTGCCTTATCCCCATCCACCTCTTTGGTCACTTTCTCAAAAAACTCAATAAGGTTAGTAAGGCACGACCTACCCGCTACAAAACCGTGCTGACTATCTCCAATCAATTCATTACTCTCCAAATAACTACCCTTGAACTTCTTAGTGATGGCGGTCATGGGTTTGAGAAGTGATGTCAAAGAAGCCTTACTGAGTTAGTATAGTGCACCTTATAGGAAGTATATATAGCAGGTGTGATGCACTGGCAATGGACGGAATTAATGTTTAAGGTTGAGTATGGATGCCAATCAAGCAACTTTATCCTAGAGGTGTTGAACATCACAAGCTTCAGTCATTTAGACAAGAGCACAGTACTCCATCATGGTTCAAATTGTGCCTTATAGACAGAGGACAAACTTTGGTTAGTCAGATGGTGATTTAGTCACCTCAGAATTTATTGGTCTAGTTTGTTTCAATGATAATCTCCAGAACTAGGAGAGCTGGTGGATGTGGTCTTTCTTGATTTTCAGAAGGCGTTTGACAAGATACCGCACAAAAGGTTATTGCAGAAGGTCAGGGGGCATGGAGTTGGGGGTAGGGTGTTAGCGTGGATAGAGGACTGGTTGTCAAATAGGAGGCAGAGAGTGGGGGTTAATGGGTGCTATTCGGATTGGCGGATGGTGACTAGTGGAGTGCCCCAGGGGTCGGTGCTGGGGCCTCAGCTATTTACCATTTATATAGATGATCTGGAGGAGGGAACCGAGTGTAGGGTGTCGAAATTTGCTGATGACACCAAGATTGGTGGAAAGGCAAATTGTGCGGAGGGTGGGGAGAGTCTACAGAAGGATCTAGATAGGCTGGGCGAATGGGCCAGGAAATGGCAAATGGAATTTAATGTTGGCAAGTGTGAGGTGGTCCACTTTGGTAGGAATAATGGTAGGAAGGATTATTACTTACGTGGAGAAAAACTGCAGCAGGCGACGGTGCAGAGGGACCTCGGGGTCCTTGTGCATGAGTCGCAAAAACCCAGCTTGCAGGTGCAGCAGGTGGTCAGGAAGGTGAATGGGATGCTGGCCTTCATAGCGAGGGGGATTGAATATAAAAGTAGGGAGGTCTTGCTGCGGCTGTATAGGGCATTGGTGAGGCCGCAGCTGGAGTACTGTGTGCAGTTTTGGGCGCCGTACTTACGCAAGGATATTTTGGCCTTAGAGGGAGTGCAGAGGAGGTTTACTAGGCTGATGCCGGAGTTTACGGGGTTGAGCTATGAGGAGAGGATGAATAAATTAGGCTTGTACTCGTTAGAGTTTAGAAGAATGAGGGGAGATCTCATTGAGACATATAAGATGATGAATGGGATGGATAGGATAGAGGTGGAGAGACTCTTCCCGCTCAGAAAGGACAGTAGGACTAGGGGGCACAGCCTCAAGATAAAGGGGGAGCGGTTTAGAACGGAGTTGAGGAGGAACTTCTTCACTCAAAGGGTGGTGAATCTCTGGAATTCTCTGCCCCCTGAAGTGGTGGAGGCTACCTCGCTAAATATTTTTAAGAAGCAGGTTGATGGGTTTTTGATAAGAGAGGGGATTAAGGGTTATGGGGAGAGGGCGGGAATGTGGAACTGAGCCACGGCAGATCAGCCATGATCTTATTGAATGGCGGGGCAGGCTCGAAGGGCTAGTTGGCCTACTCCTGCTCCTATTTCTTATGTTCTTATGAATGTCAAAGGGAAATGATTAGACTCTTGCTGGACCTGGCCACTTCCTGATTTTTACGTGGTTTGAATGTTACTTGCCACTGAGCAGCCCAAACACGAATGTTGTCGAAGATTTGCTGCATGCAGGCATAGACTGCTTCAGTATCTGAGACATTGTAAATGAAATTTTGTTGGGTTGATGCCACTAATGTAGTTGCAACAGAACAGCTTAGTTAGAGGTGTGGTTAGTTCCTGCTGCTGGGACATCATCAGGGTCCATAAACTTTGCTGTATCCAGTGCACTCAGAAAATTATTGATATTACATGGAGCTAAACAAATTAGCTGAAGAGGTTGGCAACTTCAGAGTCATCCAACTGGCACTTCTGGACGAAGATGTTTGCAAATGCTTCAGCCTCATCACTTGACATGCTGAACTCCCCCATCATTGAGGATTGGAACGTTTGTGGAGCCTTCTTTCTGTTGCTCAGTTGTGCACTACCTTTCACAACTGCATGTGTTAGAATTGCAGAGCTTTAATCTCTTCTGTGTGGGATTGCTATTAGTTATGTCCAGAGAATGCTGCTTCTACTGTCTACCATACATGTCATCCTATTTTGTAGTTTCACCATTTGGCACTTCAGTTTTGGTATGTCAGATGCTGTTCCCAGCATGCTCTCTTGCACTCCTCATTGAACGATGATTGATCCCTTGGTTTGAAGGGATTATGGCAGAGTGAGGGGTGTGTTGAATCTTTAGGTTAAAAATTGCAATGGAATATAATTTAACTGCTTCTGATGACTCAAGTTTCCCATGGATACTCAGTTTTAACTTACAGATCTGTTTTTACAACATTTATCATGAGTAGTGCACACAATATGATGGGGTGAGGGCTCAGCTCTGTGAGGGAGGCTGGGGTTGACATAAAGAAAGTGTTAACAGTACACATGACAAACAGCATGGATGGGAGCAAGCTTGGGAGATGGGCAGCAAATGGAAGCCATAGAGATTCATTGTTCAGATATAAGCAGAGGGTTGTAACCATTGTCTATGTTGCTACAAAAATACATATCCTCACACTAACTTCAATACTGCTTAATTTTTAAAGAGATCATTCAAATTTTAAACTGCACCCTTAGCATTTGGCATCAATTTTTTGTGTGCCAAAGTGGAAAAAGTTTCAACATTTGGGTCCATCAAAAGGTATTCATTATCAGCCCACCAATTTACATGTCCAGCACCATGTAGGAACAAGTTTTAACAACTAATGTGCACTCACATATTAACTTACTTCTGCCAGCAGGTGGCATGCATCACATGACCACAGCTTCCTACATGAGTGCCACAGCCAAGGTCAGAGTGCATAAAAATAGGATCATAGTTTTCTGAAACAAAAAAAAGAGGTGTCAAAACAATAAAACAACTTTCAGATAAAATCACCCATTAGTCTAAGGCAGAGGGTCTCCAAACTTTTCAGTACGAGGGCTACATTGTATATTTTACACATTTTCACAGGCCAAAGAAAAAAATTAGTTTTATAAACGAATGAATATTTCAAGTTGCTGCAGGCCGGATATGGCCCATTGTGACCTGTAGTTTGGAGATCCCTGGTCTAAGGGTACAATGGCAATATTTTCCTCAAAGGTGCTTAGCAACACGAACTGAAGTAGGTCATTCAGCACCTTGAGTCTGTAGCATTCAATTATCACCTAGATCATAACATCTATTCCATTTTCCAGTCTTTGCTCCATATCCTGATACCCTTACTCCAGAGAAAAAGGCCCAGTGATCACAATCTTGAGAATTTCAATTGTCTCAAAATCCACAGCCCTTTCAAGAAACAAATTCCAGATTTCTATTAAGGATCAATAATTGCTCGACACCCTTGCATAATAATTACCTTTTGATCTAAGTTGAAAGTACCATTGTCCTTCCTAAGTGCAAGCAATGCCACTAGGCTTGAGCAAACATGTCCTCAGAAGAATAAAGGAAAAATACTGACTGATTAGAATAAAGCTAGGCTGAGAAAAAAAACTGTAATTTCATTGAGAAGGCAGGGAAAGGACATAATTTCAATGAAAACCAGATGAATAGGGAAATTAATTAAATACTTGTCCATGTTTACTTATCTTTATGTAAGTCAACAAAAAAAAAAGCACAGACAAATTGGTTTCCAAAATGTTTCCAATTTTCTGGCCTACCACTAATCTTTGTAGCATTGTACATCTGTACTTACAATTTATATCATCCTTAACATCCTTAGTTAGCCACCGATGATGCAACCTCTTTATGGAGTCTTTCTTTCTCAATATATCTTTGTTGACAGTTATTAAGTGTCTCGCCTGTACTGCTTCTCTGCTAAGCTATCTTTTATATCTGTTTGCTCATTTCACTGTAACCAATTCTACCTTCATACCACTGTAATTGCCTTTAAGTATAAAACGGAAGTTTCAGACTCACATTTTTCACCCTCAACCTGAATGTGAAATCATAACATTCCATAATTTTACAGCAGAGAATGCTGGTATCAACAATGTATGTTTCTTCATTATGATGGAGAAGAGTGGGTAAAGAGGAACTCAAGAGCAGGATTAAAGCCCTTTTCTTGCTCCATTCTCTTCTTGTCAAATGCCAATGTTTGCTTCAGCACCGAATATTGAAAAAAGAACCTGTGTTTTTTTCCCCCATTTAATACCTGATGCTGACAGATGATTTGGCCTAAAGAATGCTGGAACTGTTGCTGTGTCAGAAGCAGCCTTGGAGTTTAAGATTAAAAGTTGATTTCAAAAGAAGTTGGCTACAACATACGAAAGCAAAACTATTTGCACATAGGATCTCATTTTACCTCCAAGATTCGTTATGGTTCGAGATCTATTTTTTGACAGTGCTGTGGACCTCTGAACACAAGTTGCTAGTACCATGGCCATTTCATCAGTTTTCACTTCCTGCTCTTCCTGACACAAGATGCAGGTCAGTATTATTTTCTCAGCTGCAGCTGAACCTTGCATTGGTCCCAAAGCTACACCAGAATCCTCAGCCGTAGGAACGCTGTAAGAAAAAACAGACTCCTTACACTGATTTAAAAGGCAGATTTATTATATAGACAGAAGTAACTCTTGTTTCCCAGATTTTTTTCCTTTCTACATTTATTTCATCAGATCAAGTGACATTAGCATCCAGTCAGTGTTTTACAAGGAAAACACATGTTCTCTGCCTCTTAGAAGGTGAGCATTTTTAAAAACAAAAACTGTTATCTGTACAGTTACAAACTTCAGAAGCATGTTAATTGTTAAATGTTAAACATTATACAACAATTACAGTACAAGAAGAGTCCATTCAGCCCACTGTGTCTATCATTTCTCTGCAAGTTCCACTCAACTAGTCTTGTTCTCTTGCCCTTTCCCCATAGCCCTGAAAATGTTATCTTTTCAGGTTTTTATCCAATTTCCTTTTGAAAGCCATGACTGCCTGTGCCTCAATCAGGCAATGCCATTCCAGATCCGAAATACTTGTTGAATAAAAAAGCTTTTTTCCATGACACCTTCTTTTTTAATCATTTACCTTAAATTTGTGTCCTCTGGTTTTCAACTCTTCTGCCAACGGGAACAATTCTCCCCTATCTTCTCTGTCTGGACCTCTCATGATTTTGAGCAATTCTTAGAAGATGAGTTTGAAAGAAGAATAGAAAGGAGAACAACCCCAGCTTCTCCAATCTATCGCTGGAATCATTCCTGTAAATCTTTTCTGCATTCTCTCAAATGTCCTTCCTAAAGTGTGGTGTTCAGAGTTAGATACAATACTCCAGTTGAGGCCAAATCAGTATTTTATACAGGCTGACCAGAGAAGTCTCAGATCCCATGACTTTTTAATCACTTTCTCAACCTGTTCTGTCAACTTTAATGGTTTGTGCACATATATTCCCTGGTCTCTCAATTCCTGCACCCTCTTTAGAATTGTACCCATCATTTTATATTGCCTCGCTTTGTTCTTATTACCAAAATGTATCAATTCACACTTCTCTGCATTAAATTTCATCTGTTAGTTCCACAGTCTGTCTATGCCCCAAAGTCTCATCACTATCTTCTTTACAGTTCATAATACTACCAAGTTTTGTGTCCAATTTGTTAGCTGCCAGCCTTTTGCCACACTCTAAGTGCCACTTGTGCTGAGTACTTAGGAGTTTCTTAAATCATTTTCTTCTTTCTTAAAACCAACAAAAGTTGCTGGTAAATTTACTGATTTACAAATTGCTGGTGGAAATTTGAAAATCCTTCATATGTAAAGAAGGTAAAACAAGATCCTCAGTGGGACTAGCAAGAGGATTAACTTAGGGCAGTCAGTAACTCAGTTCAAACTTTTTTTTAAACAGGAAAGGCTGAGACTATAAAAACAAGCTTGTCAGTGCCTTCGTATGGAGTGCCTTTTTGGTCAGAGTACTTGTGAGTTAAGGTAAGTGTGGGAGTTCAGGAAAACGGGGGAGGGAATATGGCTGTGTCTTGTTTTCTTTATTGTGTCCACAGGTCAGTGGGGGCAACTGCAGGCCAAGGCAAGTGAGCTGGGGCATACATTGAAATAGCACGACATGTCCTGAATGAACACATCTACATGATATCACAGATAAGTGACTAGTACACGAGTCTTTCTCTCTTCTACATTTCTGACTTTGGAAGAGAAGGCTAGGTATGGAAACAGAAATTGTGGAAAGTAAAGATTAGCAGTATAAGTAAAAACAAAGGAAAATTATAAATGAAATAAATTCTAATTAAATAAGGATGCAGTGCTAGGCAATTTGTGGCTGTAACATGCGGGAGTTGGTGGGCCCCATTGTGGTTCATTGCAACTGGAGTCTAAGCTTCAGATATTGTGACACAGCAGGGAAGGAGAGAGTTACCTGGATGTTGTGTTTCAGGAGGCATTCACAGCCCTTGGATTAACTGCCTTATGTTCTGTCAGTGATCAGGGACAGGAAGGTATGACTGCAAGTGAGGAAGGTAGAGGGATCCAAGGGGCAGCACTGCAAGAGCCTAAACCCCTGCCCTTGTCCAAGAGATTTGAGATTCCTGCTCTATGTGTGTGCAAAAAGGGCTGTAGGAAAGATGAGCAAACTGACCATGGCACCATGGTTCAGGGAGTCATTCAAGTGGGGGTTGTGGTGGTGGTGGTAACAGCAGAGATAAATGTAGTCATATTTGGGGCATGTATAAGTCAGAAGAATAGACTTATTGTCTGTAGCCAGGACTGAGGGCCTCAAAGGCTGTGTTGTCTGGCTTGTCCCGAAGTTCAGGACATCTGCTGTGGGCTGGAGAGGAACTTGCAGTGGGGAGGATCCTGTGGTCATGGTCCATGTAGATAGGTAGGTAGTATGAGGAAGATGGTTCTGTGTCAGCAGTTTGAGGAATTAGGCACTAACGTAAAGAACAGAATCTCTAAGGTTATAATCTCCAGCTTATTACCTGAGCCACAAGCAAATTGGCACAGGTACATAAAATAAGAGAGAGGACTATGTGACTCAAAGCCTGGTGAGAGAGAAGTGAGGTACTGGCGTCAGTGCTGGGGAAAGTGGGGATTGTAGTGTTGGGACATTCTATTTCAGAATTGTGTTGGGACCAGCGTTCTTGCGGACCATTTAGGAAGTAGAGAGGGCTTTAAACTAAATAATGGAGGTCGAGGGTTCAGTTGCATGGAAAATTGGGAAGTCAAAGTTAAAGAAGGTAGGAGTGCACCCTAGTCACGAGTCTGACTGTCAAAAGCAAAAGGTAGTGACAGATCATAGAAAAGTCATATTGCGCCAAAGACTTGTACAAGAGGATAGCACGGTGACACAGTGGTTAGTATGCCTGCCTCACAGCTTCAGGGACCTGAGTACAATTTCAGCCTTGGATGACTATAGAGTTTGCACATTCTCCCTGCGTCTGTGTCTGGGTGTTTCGGTCTCTTCTCTTAGTTCAAAGATGGGCAAGTTAGGTGGATTGGCCATGCTAAATTGTCAATTAGTGCACAAAGGTGTGTAGCTTTGATGGATTAGCTGTGGAAAATGCACAGAGTTACGGGTGTTGGGGTTAGGTACGATATTCTGTCAGAGAATTGATGCAGACTCAATGGGCCAAATGGCCCTCTTCTGCACTGTAAGGATTCTATGATTCTACTCTAAGGGAAGGGAGATAAAAGCTTTGTAATTAAACGCATGAATCATCTGGATTAAAATTGAGTTAACAGTACAAATAGAGACAAAAGGATATGATTTAGTGGCAATTACTGAGACTGGTTGCAGGGAAACCAGGTTTGGGAATTGAATGTTCAAGGGTACTTGGTATTTTGAAAAGATAGGCAGAAGGAAAAGGAGGTGGCATATCTTTGTTAGTTAAAGAAGTTATCAGTGCTATCGTGAGATATGATATAGACACTGGAATCCAAGATATAGAACCAGTCTGGGTAGAAATAAGAAATAGCAAGGGAAAGAAGTTCCTGATCCAAGTAATCTATAGATCCCCAAACAGTAGTTCCACAGTGGGACACAGTGTAAACCAATAAATACTGAGGGCTTGTAAGCAAGGTACACAATAATCATGGGTGCTTTCAACATGTGTATTGACTGGAGAATCAAACTGGCAAGTTTAGCCTCAAGGGAGAGTCCATTGAATGTATTAGAAATTGTTTTTTTGGGCAATATATTCTGGAAACAACCATGGAGCAGGCTATTGTAGATTTGGTATTATGTAATGAGCGAGGGCTAATAAATGATCTCACAGTAAATGATCCTCCAGGGAAGAGTGATCATAGTATGCTAGAATTTCAAGTTTAAGGGTGAGAAACTCGAATCCCACACTAGCATTCTGGAGTTACACTGGCATGAGGACAGATTTGGTCCTAGTGGACTGGGCAGGAAGACTAAAAGGTAAGACAGTTGATTAACAGTGGTAGATATTTAAGGAGATATTCAAGTCCTGCCACCTAACATACATTTCAGAGACAGGAAAGGTGGGAACAGGGGTGAAAGACTACCCATAGCTCAGTAAGGAATTTAAGGATAACAAAAACAAAAAATAAGGCGTACAGTACTGCAAAGACCTGTGGCACACTGGGAATGTTTTAAAGACCAAAGGGTCACTAAAAATAAAAAAAAGAGCATATTATAAATTATGGAAGAAAACTAGTGCAAAATATGAAAACGGGCAGCAAAAGCTTCCATAAGTATATCAAGAGGAAGAGAGGAGCTAAATCGAATGTTGGTCCCTTAGAAGATGAAGCTGGGGAGTTAAAGATAGAGAATGCAGAAATGACTGAGACACTAAATTAATATTTTGCCTCAGTTTGTATGGAGGAAATGAGTACCATCCCAATAGTAATAGAAAATGATAAATAGAAAAAGTAATAGTAATAGAAAATAGAAAAGAGAGGAACTTAGAACTATCATTATTAGGGGAAAAAGTACTGAGCGAAGTATTGGGATTGAAGACAGGCAAGTCCCCAAAGCTTGATGGCCTACATCCTAGGGTCCTAATGGAAGTGGCATTGGAGATACTGGATCCGCTGATTACAATATTCCAAAATTTTCTGAATGTGGGAATAGTTCATGTGGATTGGAAAAATGCAAATATGCAAAAAGGGAGGGAAGCAAAATGTAGGAAACTATAGTCTAATTAGTTTAACATCTGTCATTGGGAAATTGTTAGAATGCATAACAGGACATTTTGAAAGTCAAAATGCAATTCATCAGAGTCAGAGTCATGAAGGGTAAACCGTGTTTGATTAATTTGCTCGAATTTTGCGAAGGCGTAACAAGCAACGTGGACTCTGTACATGCAATATACCTGGACTTCCAGAAGGTACTTGATAAGGTGCCACACAAACGGTTAATATACAAGTGAGATATATAATATCTCAAACGGTTAATATACAAGTGGGTTATCTCTAGGGTGGCACAGTGGTTCTGGGTTCGATTCCCGGCTTGGGTCACTGTCTGTGTGCAGTTTGCACATTCCCCTCGTGTCTGCGTGGGTTTCCTCCCACAATCCAAAGATGTGTGGGTTAAGTTGATTGGCCATGCTAAGAAATTGCCCCTTAGTGTCCAGGGATGCGTGGGTTAGAGGAATTAGTGGGTATAATATGTAGGGATGGGGGGGTAGGGCCTGGGTGGGATTGTGTTCGGTGCAGACTCGATGGGCCAAAGGGTCTCTTTCTGCACTGCTGGGTCCTATGATTCTATGCACAATCTTGCATTTTCCATTATACTTCATTGGCCAAATTTTTAAGCAGTTAACCTATGTTTCTTTGTAGTCTCTGTGTGATCGTCACAACTTGTTCCTCACACTAACTCTCCTGGTATTCTCATCAAACTTGGATATATCAAGTCTAACCTTCATCCAAAAAGTATACAGGTCCTAAATAGTTCAACCCCAGCACTGACCCTTACAGCATTCCACTAGTTAGGTTTGCCAATCTAAAAGGGGCCCATTTATCCCAACTCTGTTTCCTATTGTCAATCCCTTATTCATGCTTATAAATTACACCAACACCACGAGCTATCTTGTGCAGTAACCTTTTACATGGCTCCTTACTGAATGTCATTTTGAAATCTAAATATACTATGTCTATCAGTTCCCATTTATCCACCCTGCTTGTTTAAATCCTCAAAGAATTCTAACAAATTTCCCCTTTCATAAACCAATTTTGACTGAGTAGATTATTTTTTCTAAATGTCCTGCAACTATTTTCTTAATCACATATTCCAGCGTTTTCCCAATGCCACTTGCTAAGCTAACTGGCTGATAGTTTCCAGCTTTCTGCTTCTCTCTTTTCATGAATTAAAATGTGTTATGTTTGTGGTTTCCAATGTGGGGGATTTGGCCTTTGATTTTATAAACTGGTTGTCCAAGATGGGAGCATGGAGCAAGACATGGTCTGCAAACATCACTGATTCTGTCTTGTCTCTCTTGCTTTCACTGCTTTATTTTGTTTTCAGCTGTGAAATTTTGATTCATTTTCTTCATAGGACCCTCAAGCCGAGAAAGCAAGATTTCTTTCAATATCAGATGATGTGCCGAAATGGGTTCCAGAATTCAGGTATGAGAAGTAAAAGGTCACCACATTAGAATTATTTATAAATGTTTACAAAATGCTGTAATAATAAAGTTGCTGACATAGTGTTGCAGAAAAAGGGAGCTAAAGTTTAGGGCAGTCAATTGAGCTATATAATATGCATTGTGTGGCATGTTCTCACATGACATTTGAAAGACACTTGATGGGCTAAAAGTTCTGTTCCTTTTTTTTAAAGGCACAGAACCTGTTATGAGATGCAACAACATGGAAGTTATTCAATCTATTACAAGAGGTCCAGGCAGTGGAACGGATTGAAAGACAACTACAAGTCAGAAAACAGACAAATAATTGAACAAAGTTACTTGGACTGGAAGAAAATGGGAAGCATTGTCCTCGATGAACCTGTGCTGGAACTGTTGTTTACAATATGCAAAAGAATTTGCAGAGGACACCAAATTTTGGAGGAGAGGACTAGGTACCAGAAGATAGCTAACAATATGGAGAACTGATCCAAAGTACAGATGGACACCGCAGAGTTTGTGATTCAATGGAAAATAAAATTCAACATAGCGAGATGTGAGGTGGTCCATTCAGTAGGAGGTCAATCTTTTCTTGGCAAGGCAAAGGAAATAAAAGAAAATAAATAAATCAAGGAATATTGATACATAAATTATTAACAGTAGCAACAAAAGTTAAGGCGATAAAGAATGCAGAACAAAATATTGGGCTCATATTTAGAGGAATACAATATAAAAACAGGGAGGGAATGTTTAACTTGTACAGAACCCCAATTAGACATACTGAAATACTACACATAACCCTTGTCTCCAAACTGAATTAGTGGAAGAGGTTCACAAAAGATTTTCAAGGATGTTAGCAGAACAGAGGGAACACAACAATCTGGCAAGATTGATGAACTGAAGTTCTTTTCTCTTTAAGAAGGAGAAGGTGAAGAGGAGAGCTGACAGAGGCCTTTAAAATTATGGAAAGAGAGTTTGATTGGGAACAATTGGAGAAACTGGACAGAACTTTGAATGTCTACTGGGCATAAAATGAGCATAATTAGATTGGTCACGTGATGTTTCCCCGTCTAATTTTTTTTGCTTTTGGTCAATAATATGCATTGTCAGCCAGAAGCTGCAGAATTAGAATGCTTCGTCATTGCATGCATCTGTCACATACCTATCCTGTTCAGTCCTCACTGGCCCCTGTCTTGATGCTTCTGTTGCCTTCTCATACAGGTGCTTGTTTGATTCAATGAAATTTTTCTGCATTGCAGACATCTGTGCCATAATCTTCTGCCGGTAGAGTTTGGCTGCCTCTGCTTTCCGTTTACGCTCAGCCTTATCTTTGTCCTGAATGGTCTGTATTGCAAAAAGAACAAACTTCCAGTAGTGCATTTCACCACCTCTGGATGTCCCACAAAAAGTGATGCGGCACTTCTTGAGCGTTGTCACTGTTATAATATAGTAACCAATTTGTGTACAGCAAGATCCCACAATGTGATAATAATTATATTTTAATGATGTTGGATGAGGGATAAATATTGAGCAGAACATAGAATATAGCTCCCCTTCTCTTTGAACGTGCCACTGGATCTTTTATGACCAGGGGACAGACCTCAGTTTAACATTTCAACCAAAAGACAGCACTTCAAACATGGCAACATTCCCTTCACACGATATGGAGGTGCTTGGGGTGGGACTTCAACTCAACCTCTGATTTAGAGGTGAAAGTGCAGCCACTGAGCTATGACTGACACCAAAGTCACTCCTAATCCTACTGTTTGGTTCCCTTAATCCCATCGATCACTGGGTGTGAGCTCAGAGGCCAGATATTCCCATATTTCTTCCAATGACTTCACTTTGCTGCCTTGTGGTCTGTGTAGGGAGATGTGGATAATCCCTTTATCTGGAAAGCCCCATAGTTTGTCAAGTTTCTTGATGTTATAGTCAAGATCTTGCAGTTTGCTCAATTCCTGGAGCAATACTTAAAAAAACAAAATAGTAAAAATAAAAATGCCAGTACCTCATTTGCTTTTTGACTGCCAGCTTCTGTTGTTGAACACGGACTCGATTTCTCCCTCAGCTTTTTCACAGTGTCAAACATCTGGAAATATAGATGCATAACGTTTGTGCCCTCCAAAGGTTCTTAGATGTTTCAAGAATTTTTTTTGAACTTTTCTCCTACGTTATCAACACAGTGCAATGTCAGCCAGCAAACCTGAAACAAAACCAATGGGAATGTCTGGTCCAGGATTACTACTCTTTCAGATCTGCTGCGCCTCCAAACCCTGCCTACTTTCAGCATAGCACTATTACAAATTTTAGATGTCAATGCTACCAATCTTTATCCGTAGCCTGACATTTTCTCACATTGGAATCAAAAGCACAATTTCTAAATTTGCAAACAAGATCAAATTGGGGGTAACAGATAACATTAAGGACACCACAACAAATTACAAGAATCCTTCTATCTTCAGGTCATTGGGAGACCAGATGTATTACTGAAAGTGCATGTCAGGATCCCATAAAAAGACCTGACACACTGACCTACCAAGAAGTTTCAACTTCCCTTCCCCCAGGACCCTGTGCAAAACTGGAGACTTTGGATAGTTCTGTGGTACTTACCTGCGTAGACAAATTATCAGACAAATTAAAACCTAGTCTAATATGTGGGTAACTACACAACTGGTAACTACACAACTGACCCCCCTCCCCACCATCACCCAGCTTTGACCACCTGACAGCCCTCCCTGCATTGACTACGCATTCCACCAGCCAGACTACCAACCTGACCAACCCACTTGACTAGTTCTGACCAACATCACCTCTAACCATCCGCCGACCTGATCATACCTCCAACTATCCACTCATCCACCAACACTCCGACCTACCCCTTACCCACTTAAACCACCCCCCAAACCCCACCTCGCTCATTTAGCCATTCGAATTGGACCTTTGAAGTTATCATACAGCAACTAGTGGCATAAAAAAAAGGGCACATCCCATCTTCCCCTACTCAAATCTGCTCTGGTTGAGTAGCCCAAATGATGGCTGTGTTAGAAATGTGTAGCAGAGTCGAGTTGGCTGCATTTTCACACAGACCTACAATATGATAATCATTGCTGCTGTTTGGAAGATTCAGCCTAATGTGCATAAAATAAGTTCATTTCCATCTAAATATTCAAGATTGTGAGGTATTATAGCTTGGTAAGGGAAACAAGGAAGGTACCTATCATTTGGAAAATAGGAATCTAAATGGGTTGGAGGATCAAAGGGATCTGGGAATACAAATACACCAATCAGTAAAAGTTACAAATCAAATTGGTTGTAACAATAGTAAACCAAGTACAGAGGTTTATTTCATAAAATACCAACAGAGCAGGAGGAGGCCATTCGACCCATCAGGTTTGCACCGATTCCCTGAAAAAGCCCTCTCCTCGAAACACCATGTATTTACCCCGCTAACTCCTCCAAACCTACACATCTTGGGACACTAAAAGGGCAATTTTAGCATGGCCAATATACCTAAACTGTACATCTTCAGACTCAGTAAGTAGTCTCCCAACACCAGGTTAAAGTCCAACAGGTTTATTTGGTAGCATAAGCTTTTGGAGCGTTGCCCCTTCATCAGGTAAGTAAAGAGTTCGGTTCACAAACAGGGCATAGATAGACACAAACAGGGCATAGATAGACACAAACTCAATTACAAGGTAATGGTTAGAAGGCGAGTCTTAACAGATAATCAAGTCTTAAGGTGCAGACAATGCGAGTGGAGAGAGGCTTAAGCACAGGTTAAAGAGGTTGTCTCCTGCCAGGACAGTTAGTGAGATTTTGCAAGTCCAGGCAAGTCATTGGGGTTACAGAGAGCGTGACATGAACCCAAGATCCCAGTTGAGACCGTCCTAAAGAGTGCGGAACTTGGCTATCAGTTTCTGCTTGGTGATTCTGCGTTGTCGTGTGTCATGAAGACCACCTTGGAGAATGCTTACCTGAAGATCAGAGGCTGAATGCATTTGGCTGCTGAAGTGTTCCCCAACAGGCAAGGAACATTCCTGCCTGGTGAGTGCTGAGCAGAGTCCATTCATCATTTGTCGTAGCGTCTGTACGGGCTCGCCGACGTACCATGCTTCAGGTCATCCTTTCCTGCGACGTATCAGGTAGACAATGTTGGCCGTGTTACAAGTGTATGTAACATGTACCTGGTGGATGGTGTTCTCACATGAGATGCTGGTATCTGTGTCAATGATCCAGCACGTCTTGCAGAGGTTGCTGTGGCAGGGTTGTGTGGTATCATGGTCACTGTTCTCCGGATAATGGTCTGTTTGAGGTTGCGCAGTTGTTTGAAGGCAAGTAGATGATGTGTGGGGATGGTCTTGGCGAGATGTTTGTCTTCGTCGATGACATGTTGAAGGCTCCGGAGATGATGTCGAAGCGTCCCCACTCCAGGGAAGTACTGTATGATGAAGGGTACTCTGTCCGCCATGTCCTGTGTTTGTCTTCTGAGGAGGTCCGTGTGGTTTCTCACTATGAAGCGTTGGAACTGTCGATCGATGAGTTGAGCGCCATATCCTATTCTTATGAGGGTATCTTTCAGCGTCTGTAAGTAACTGTTGCGATCCTCCTCATCTGAGCAGATCCTCTGTATATGGAGGGCTTGTCTGTGACGGCTGACTTCTTTAATGTGTTTAGGGTGGAAGCTGGAGAAGTAGAGCATTGTGAGGTTATCCGTGGGCTTGTGGTACAGTGAGATGCTGAGGTGACCATCCTTAATGGAGATGCGTGTGTCCAAGAATGCAACTGATTCTGGAGGATCGCCCAAGGTGAGTCTGATGGTGGGATGGAACTTGTTGATGTCATCAATGTATCTGTTGTGTAGTGTTGATCAAAGGTCCTATGCTGTGCAGAAGTCTTGTTTAAACCTGTGTATGAAGATGTTGAGGTGTGAATTTGGTCCCCTTGGCTGTTCCATGTGTATGGATGAAGAACTAGTTGTTGAAGGTGAAGACATTATGGTCCAGGATGAAGCGAATGAATTGTAGGATAGCGTATGGAGATTTACAGTTGTCAGCGTTGAGTACTGAGGCAATTGCAGCAATGCTATCGTTGTGGGGGATGTTGGTGTAGAGTGCTGAGATATCCATTGTGATGAGGAGCGTTCCTGATTCCACTGCTCCATGAATGCTGAGTTTCTATAAGAAGTCTGTAGTGTAGCGACAGAAGCTGGGGGTTTGTTGTACAATGGGTTTCAGGATGCCCTCGACGTAGCCAGGGAGATTCTCACACAGGGTCCCAATGCCTGATACAATTGGACAGCCAGGCGTGTTGGCCTTGTGTATCTTTGACAGGCAATAGAGATCTCCAACATGGGTAGTATGTGGGGTGAGAGCACGGAGGGTGCTCTGAAGGTCCAGATCGAAGTTCTTGATCAGTCTGTTGAGTTGACGGATGTGTTCTTTGGTCGAATCTGCCGGTAACTGTCTGTAGTGTTTCTCATTGTTCAGTTGTCGGTACACTTCTTTGCAGGAATCTATTCTGTTCAATATGATGGTGGCCATTCCTTTGTCTACTGATTTGAAGACAATTTTGCAGTTGCTCTTGAGAGCGCGGATGGCATTGTGTTGTGCTTGGGTGACATTCAGGGCTGTCTTGCAAGTGTGGCTTATGAATCTGGCAATCCTAGCGGCTTGGGCATACATGTCGAATCGAGGGCAGCGGCCTTCCGGAGGAGTCCAATTTGACTCTTTCCTCTTCAGTCGCTGTACCGCGGATCTCTCTGTTGGCTGTTCTGGTTCACTGGTTATCTCATCGGTTTGCTGTTGGTCTCTTGGGGTTTGTGGAAAAACTCCCAGAGCCTCATTCACCTGATGAATTCCTCCATGTCTGCTGCAAGACTGATAGGGTCCATTTAGATGGTGGGGCAAAAATTGAGCCCTCAGCTGAGAACTTCGATTTGTCTAGTTGAAGTGTGTTGTCCGACAAGTCGACAATGGACTTCCCTGCGGTGGTACTGTTTTCTACGGAGGCTTGGTTGCTGCTGGTGACGATGCCAAGTTTCTCAAGTTTCCTATTCTTGATGTGCCCTACGGACAAACCCTCCGCATATGCAGGATCTGCTTAGATGAGGAGGATCGCAACAGACCCCTACAGATGCTGAAAGGTGCCCTTGTAAGAGCAGGCTATTGCGCGCAACTCGTCAATCGACAGTTCTGATGTGCCATAGTGAAAAACCACACAGGCCTCCTCAGGACATGGCGGACGACCCTTGGTCGTCCAGTACTTTCCCGGGGTGGAGAAGCTTTGACATCTTCTCCACAGCATGTCATCGATGAAGACAAACAACTCGCCAAGGCCATCTACACACATCCACCACTTGCCTTCAAACAACTGTGCAATCTCAAACAGACCATTGTACACAGCTACCCAGCCTTCATGAGAACAGTGGCCATGACACCACACAACCCTGCTGCAGCAATCTCTGCAAGACGTGCCGGATCATTGACATGGATGCCATCATCTCATGTGAGAACATCATCCACCAGGTACATGGTACATAGGTTTGTGCCTTGGCCAACATTGTTTACCTGATGCGTTGCAGGAAAGGATGTCCCGATGCATGGTACATTGGCAAGACCATGGAGACGCTATGACAGTGGATGAAAGGACACCGCTCAACGATCACCAGGCAGGAGTGTTCCCTTCCTGTCGGGGGACACTTCAGCAGTCAAGGGCATTCAGCCTCTAATCTTCGGGTGAGCGTTCTCCAAGGTGGCCTTCATAGAACATAGAACACTACAGCACAAACAGGCCCTTCGGCCCACAAGTTGCGCCGATCACATCAATACCTACCAATCCATAGACCTATCTATAACCTCCAATCCCATTAAATCCCATATACTCATCCAGAAGTCTTTTAAAAGACCCCAGCGAGTTCACCTCCACCACCACTGACAGCAGCCGATTCCATTCACTCACCACCCTCTGAGTGAAAAACTTACCCCTGACATCTCCTCTGTACTTGCTTCCCTGCACCTTAAATCTGTGTCCTCTCGTAGCGACCATTTCAACCCGGGGAAATAGCCTCTGAGAATCCACCCTATCTATTCCTCTCAACATTTTATAAACCTCTATCAGGTCGCCTCTCAACCTATGCCTCTCCAGGGAGAAGAGTCCCAGCTCCCTCAACCTATCTTCATAAGGCATGCCTCCCAATCCAGGCAACATCCTTGTAAATCTCCTCTGCACCCTTTCAATAGCTTCTACGTCCTTCCTATAGTCAGGCAACCAGAACTGCGCACAGTACTCCAAGTGGGGTCTGACAAAGGACTTATAAAGTTGCAGCATTACCTCCCAACTCCTAAACCCAATCCCTCGATTAATGAAGGCCAGTACACCATACGCCTTCTTGACCACATCCTCCACCTACGAGGCCGATTTAAGAGTCCTGTGGACCCGGACCCCAAGATCCTTCTGCTCTTCAACACTGCTAAGACCTTGATAGTGTACTCGTTCATCCCATTGGTCCTGCCAAAATGGACCACTACACATTTATCTGCATTGAAGTCCATCTGCCACTTCTCCGCCCAGTCTTGCATCCTATTTATGTCCTGCTGCAACTTCTGACATCCTTCCAGACCATCCACAACACCACCGACCTTCGTGTCATCAGCGAACTTAGTAACCCATCCCTGCACTTCCTCATCTAGGTCATTTATGAAAATGACAAACAGCAAGGGTCCTAGAACAGATCCCTGGGGCACTCCACTGGTGACCGACCTCCATGCAGAAAAAGACCCATCCACAACCACTCTCTGCCTTCCGCAGGCAAGCCAGTTCTGGATCCACAAGGCCAAAGCCCCTTGGATCCCATGCCCTCTCACCTTCTCAAGAAGTCTTGCATGGGGGACCTTATCAAACGCCTTGCTGAAGTCCATGTACACCACATCCACTGCTCTTCCTTCGTCAATGTGTTCAGTCGCATTTTCGAAGAACTCAACTAGGCTCGTAAGGCACGACCTGCCCTTGACAAAACCATGCTGACTATTTCTGATCATGCTAAACCTCTCCAAATGCTCATAAATCCTGTCCCTCAGAAGCCCCTCCATCAGCTTACCAACCACTGAGGTCAGACTCACCGGTCGGTAATTTCCCGGGCTATCCCTGTTTCCTTTCTTGAAAATAGGAACCACATCCGCAATCCTCCAATCCTTTGGAACCTCTCCCGTCTCCATCGACGACGCAAAGGTCATCGCCAGGGGCTCTGCAATCACCTCTCTCACCTTCCACAGTAACCTGGGGTACATCCCATCTGGTCCTGGCGACTTGTCTATCTTGATAGAATTCAAAAGTTCTAACACATCCTCTTCCTTAATATCCACATACATGATACACGACAATGCAGAATCGCCAAACAGAAACTGACAGCCAAGTTCCGCACATGAGGATGGCCTCAACCGGGATCTTGGATTCATGTCACACTATCTGTAACCCCCATGATTTGCCTGCCTTGCAAAATCTCAGTAACTGTTCTGGCTGGAGACGATTCACACCTCTTTAACCTGTGCTTAAGCTTCTCTCCACCTGTATTGACGGTACCTGTGAAGACTTGATTATCTGTTAAGACTCGCGTTTCAACCATTATCTTGTAATTGAGTTTGTGTCTATATATGCCCTGTCTGTGAACCAAGCTCTTCACTCACCAGATGAAGGGGCAATGCTCAGAAAGCTCGTGCTACCAGATAAACCTGTTGGAGTTTAACCTGGTGTTGTGAGACTACTTACTGTGCCTACTTCAGTTCAACTCCAGCAACTCCACATCATCTCCTTCTGTGAGAGAAAACCAGAGCACCCGGAGGAAACACAAACAGACATGGGGGTAGGATCAGTAAGTTTGCTGATGACACAAACATTGGCCGGTTGGTTAACAGTAAGGTTGACTATCTTGGGTTACAGGGAGATTTTTATAGAATTAGAATTACAGAAAGCCTACAGTGCAGAAGGAGGCCATTCGGCCCATCCACTCTGCATCGACAATAAACCCACTCAGATCCTACTCCCACATCCCTATGTATTTACCCGCTAATCCCTCTAACCTATGCATCTCATGACTCTAAGGGACAACTTTTAGCATGGCCAATCAACCTAACCCACACATCTTTGGACGAGATGGTCAAAAGGATGGATAAGTGGCAGATGGAATTTAATCTTGAAAAGTATGAGGTGATGCACCTTGAAAGGAGTAATTTGACAAGGAAGTATACTATGAAAGATCTGACACTGGGAAGTTCTGAAGAACAAAGGGACCTTGATGCATTTGTTCATAGATCTGTGAAGACGGAAAGACAGGTTAATAGGGTGGTGAAAAAAGCATATGGCATATCCCCTTTATCAATCAGGTTATAGATTACAAAAGCACAGAAACCATGCTGGAGTTGTATAGAACTTTGGTGAGGCCACAGCTGGAGTACTGTGTGTAGTTCTGGTCGCCACATTATAGGAAGGATGTGAATGCAGAGGAGATTCACCAGGATGTTGCCTGGGGTGGACCATTTAAGTTATAGGGAGAGGTTCAATAAACTTGGGTTGTTTTCTCTGGAGCAGGGAAGACTGAGGGGTGACCTGATTAAAGTGTTCAACATTATGAGTGGATGGACACGTTGGATAGGGAGCAGCTGTCCCCTTACTTGAAGAGTCAGTTACAAAGGGACACAAGTTAAAAATGAGAGGTGGGAGGTTTGGGGGGATTTGAGGAAAAACCATTTTACGCAGAGGGTGGTGACATCTGGCATGCACTGCCTGGTAGGGTGATGGAGGCAGGATGCTTCACATCCTTTAAAAAGTACCTGGATGAATACTTTATACACCATAACATTCAAGGCATTGACCAAGTGCTGGCAAGTGGGATCAGGTGGGCAAGTCAGAGCCTTTCATGCGTCGGTGCAGAATCGATGGGACGAAGGGCCTCTTTTCATTGTAGGATTCTGTGATGGGGAGAATGTGCAAACTCTACACAGTCACTCAAGGTGAGAATTGAATGCGGGTTCACGACGCTGTGAGACAGCAGTGTTAACCACCGTCACCCAATTTCCTACTTCTAGAGGAATAGATTGGGAAGTAGAAACAATGCCAAACAGTGCTTACAACACACTTAAACACTTTGTACAGTCTGGTTAGCTTATTATAAAAATGACAGTGTCATTGGAGACAGTGCAAAAAAATTTTACAAGGATGATCCCAAAACTGTAAGGTTATATCAGGAAAAGATAAACATCCTTTTCCTACTTCTTTCTTCCAAACTATATTCACATCAATATGTTTGGGCAGAAGGATTCAACAGTCAAACAAAGAACTCATGTCAAGGAACATCAGAAGGCCATTCAGTCCCTCAAGTCTGTTCCATCATTCAATTAGGCCATTATGCACCATTACTCCTTATCCACTGTGATTCTCAATTAACAAAAATCTATTGGTCTGAGTCTTGTAAACTCCAACTAACCTCCAACATCCATAGGCTTTTTGAGGTGAGTTTTCTAGATTTCCACCACACATTGCCTGGAAGTGTACAGATTTCACTCCTCAACAGCATAACTCTAATTTTAAGATTACGGCCTTATGTTCTTGATTCTCCCATCAGAAGCAACACCATGTAGTACCAATCCCACTGAAACTCTTCCTTAAAAATGCAATTAAATTATGAAAAGTGTTGCCTCAGATAGACAATCTTTCTCACAAACAGTTAGACTAAGATTATAAAATTTCCATGGAGAAGCCCAGAATGAAAGAATCATTATAGGCTAGATGTTCTGCCCTTTGACTATGGAAAGGCACAAAATTTGAGCCCACAGTCTCCTGTTCAGGAGTCTGACATTGATATTTTAATTCATGGATCATTGTATCAAAACTTCTTCCATAACAGGATCAGAACAGGAGTAGGGCATTCAGCCTCTCGAGTTTGTTTCACATTTCAGTTCAATCACGATTGATCTCAATCTTAACTTCATCCAACTCACCTTGTTCCCATACTATTAATACTCTTATCTAACTATAATTGAATAATGTTAGTTTCAATTTTTTTGAAAAAAGAAATACTGATTAAAATCCACATATTATTTGTGGTTCCATTTTCAATGCATACCTGCAGAGTCCAGTTAATCATGTCCTTCTGGGCATCCAGCTGATGTACATGTTTTAGTTTTTCTAGAAGTGACAAGATGCTCTCGGCATTCACTGCAGAGCTTCCTACCCCTTCAAAATAACCACAAGGGTAAGTTTAAGAAAGAAAAAGGCATAACTGGAAAAATACAACTGGCTCCAATCTTCTTGTACTAGCATTGGTTTTATGTAAAATGATATGCAAAAGCATGAAAATGATCCCTCATTCATGTTTTTAACCCTGAATCAGTTTGCAAAATAACTGCAGGCCTTAAGATAGCAGTGTTATTGGTGGAGATCAAATTCAACTGTAATGATTGTCCCTGCTTTTGTCTTATCTTATTTCTGCTCATAAAGATTCAGGGCTGCACAGCATCAAAGATAAATCACACACTTCTTTGTAAAACAAAATAGCATTAACATAAAGAATCCCAGGGCTTGCTCAGTGGAAATGGCTATACGGTGGATTACAGAGGGAATGAACATGGAATTTTAATTATTTTCCCTCACTGGTGAGCCAAATAATCTCTGGCAAGATCCACAACAGAATCTCCCAAGACAAAATCACATGCACTCTGCCAGCGGAGACAAACTAACAGATTCGTTAGAATATTCTGATAAAAGGTCATCAATCTGAAATGCGAACTCTGGTTTTCTCTCCATATATGCTACCAGACAATGAATGTTGAGTATTTTTTGCTTTTATTTCTGATCTCCTGTGTCGGCAGTATTTTGCTTTCGTCTCTGGGATAGAATTCAGATAAATGTAGGAGGCTGCGATGAGTAGTTATTGTGACACCTCATGACCTGAAGTGCAAATTGTAGTCAGTCTGAAAGCTTTTAATTCTATTTCCCCTGCCAGTTCCTCACCAACAAAGCTGATATTCAGATGATGAACTTTGCTTTATCTGGCCTGAAAGTAAAGGGGAGTTGGAAATACATTACTAGGTCCACATTTCGCTAAAGTGAATCATAGAATCCCTACAGTATAGAAGGAGGCCATTTGACCCATCAAGTCTGTATCAACCATAATCTCACCCAGGCCCCATCCCTGTAACCCTCATTTACCCTGCCAATCCCCCTACACCATCGTCAACTTAGCATGGCCAATTAACCTAAACCACACATCTTCAGACTGTGGGAGGAAACCCAGGCAGGCATGGGGAGAAAGTGCAAACTTCACACAGACAATGACCCAAAGCTGGAATTGAACCTGGGTCCCTGATGCTGTGAGGCAGCAGTACCAACGACTGTGCCACCTGAGTGGAACCAATCTCAGTGACCATTGCAACACAACCACCATTATTTATCTATCAAGTACAATTTTGAAAGATCTAGTCTGAGCTTCAGAGTAAATAAGAACTGCAGAATTGCTCCAAATTCAAAAGACAGTCCAGTGCTTACTTGTTGCCTTAAGATAAACATCAAAGGTCACATCTTCCTCTGCAACTCCTTCCTCTAACTGTCTTTGTTCTTCTTGTAAAGCCATGCAGATCAGATGAAGAGTCTACGGAACACAGAATCACAACTATGTGTTGTTAGTAACAAAGTGTGCAATTATGGCACTGGCAAAGAAACCAATAAAATCATCCCACCTAGTTTAAAATATCTACTTAATGTATGTTTTGATATGTGACTGATTTATTTCCTTTGAGTTTTACAAAAAGCGAGTTCTGTTATCATTGGAGTCTGCTGGAACTGGATTTTTTTTAGATGATTGAATAGAGACTGTACAAATACAATGTACAAAGAAAAACCTTTAAGTGGTCTTTCCTGTAAGAAGTGCATTTCCCTACACTTCCGGGAAGGCTTGTCAAAAGCAGCATTTGCACTTAGTTGGTAAAATCTCATCTGGTTACCTTCCCATCAAGGAATAGCATGGCCATTAAATATGGCTAAAAAAAGAAAATGAGCAACATGGAATTGGCAGATTCTAAAAGACAAAGATCATCCAATTTGCTTTTTACCATCCCAATAATTGCATGATACAATGAAAATTGAGTTGCTAACTATTTATAGCAATTAGGCATTAAATTAATTTTCAGAGTTAAAAGTTGTAGGGTTAAATTGAAAAGCAGAAGGTGCACAATGGAGAAGGAACTCATTTAAATGAAATAATAAAGACAGCAAGTACTATTTAATTTGACTCTCAAATTGCTCCAAGTTGGAAGCTGCATTATACAATCTCTTTTTCATGTGAGCCAAATTAATTTTTCATGACCAACTGAAGACGGTGATCGATAATGTGCAAAATTATACCTTCTGTACCATAGCTTCACTCCATAATCGTCCTGTGGAATCCACAGCGCGCTGGAGAACTGTTCTGAGAATTAGCATTAAAATGTCACAGTTCAAAATGTTTGTGACCTTAACAAATGTGGAGAAGAACTGAGGAGGGAGAGGAGGTGGAAGAGCTGTAAGACATATTGTAAACAGTCTGTTAGCACTTTGTCTATTCAAACATAACACAGGCTGATACAACTAGCAGGATACAATTTCAAATAGTCATGAAATAGATATGTAAAACTTCAAATTTCCACAAAACTCATCAAATGGGCCAAATGGCCCTTGTTCCTATTTCTTATGATCTTATAATCTTCAATAATTCTATATCCTGTATGCCTCCACACTACAAAAATAAAAGTGTATAAAAGGTTTACATGTAAGTAAACATTCAGAAAATGTAACACTAGAGAAATATTGAGCAGGTTGGATCTTTTTATCTGTGGAAAAGAAAGATAATGAGGCCTAATATAGATCTTTAATTATGAAGAGGTTTGATAGTTCCTCCACATATACCCTGTTTGGTCTTATGAACTGGGTGGCATAAATACTAACAGATCAAATATAGCATTTAGGAGAAACTTAGTCAGACAAGGGTGTGTTAAGAACAAATCTGTAGATGACATAAAGTTGGGTGGGAGGGTGAGCTGGGTAAGGAGTATGCAGTTCAGTGTGATTTGGACAGGCTGAGTGTGAGAGCATATGCATGGCAGGTGCAGTATAATGTAGATAAATGTGAGGTTGCCCATTTTGGTAGCAATAATAGAACATAGAACATAGAACATAGAACATTACAGCGCAGAACAGGCCCTTCGGCCCACGATGTTGCGCCGACCAGTTACAAAAACAATGACCCACTAGCCTATACCAATCCCTTTTCGTCCATAAACCTATCCAGAGATCTCTTAAACACCCCCAAACTAGACGCATTTACAACTGCAGCAGGCAGGGCATTCCAATCCCTCACCACCCGCTGGGTAAAGAACCTACCCCTGACATCCGTCCTGTAGCTACCCCCCCTTAATTTAAAACCATGCCCCCTCGTGCTAGCTTTCTCCATCTGAGGAAAAAGGCTATCACTATCCACCCTATCTAAACCTCTAATCATCTTATATGCTTCAATAAGATCCCCTCTTAGCCGCCTTCTTTCCAACGAAAACAACCCTAAATCCCTCAGTCTCTCCTCATAGGACCTCCCCACCATACCAGGCAACATCCTAGTAAACCTCCTCTGCACCCTCTCCAACGCCTCCACATCCTTCTTGTAATGCGGGGACCAGAACTGCACACAGTACTCCAAGTGCGGCCGCACTAGAGTAGTGTACAGTTGCAACATTACACTGCGACTCCTAAATTCAATCCCCCTACCAATAAACGCCAAGACACCGTACGCCTTCTTAACAACCTTATCTACTTGATTCCCAACTTTCAGGGATCTATGTACACACACACCTAGATCCCTCTGTTCATCCACACTATTCAAAGTCCTCCCGTTAGCCCTATACTCGACACATCTGTTGCTCCTACCAAAGTGAATTACCTCACACTTCTCCGCATTAAATTCCATCCGCCACCTCTCGGCCCAGCTCTGCAACCTATCTAAGTCTCCCTGCAGACTATGACACCCTTCCTCACAATCTAGGAAGACAAATATTGAATGGGTATAAATTGAGAGAGGTGGATACTCAGTGAGACCTTGGTATCCTCATGCATCAGTCACTGAAAGTAAGCGCGCAGGTACGGCAGGCGGTAAAGGCGGCAAATGGTACGTGGCCTTCATAGTGAGAGGTTTTGAATATCGGAATAGAGATGCTTTACTACAATTGTATAAGCTGGTGTTGAGGCCACACCTGGAGTATTGTGTGCAATTTTTTTGTCCTTATCTGAGGATGTGCTTGTTAGAGAGGGAGTACAGAGAAGATTTAACCAGGCTGATTCCTGTAATAGCATGTCTGTCATATGACGAGAGACTAAGTGGGTTAGGATTGCATTCATTGGATGAGCAGGGATCTTACAGAAATTTATAAAATTCTAACAGGGTTAAACAGGATAGATTCTGAACGAATATTCCCGATGGTGGAGGAGTCCAGAACTAGAGGTCATTGTTTGAGGATAAGGGGTAAACCTTTTAGAACATAGGTGAGGAGAATGTTCTTCACCCAGAATGGTGAATGCGTGAAATTCACTACTATAGAAAGTAGCTGAGGCAAAAATGTTACGTGATTTCAAGAAGAAATTAGATATAGTTCTTGGAGGGGAAGGGGGTTTCAGGATATTGAATCTGATGACCAGCCATGATCATAATGAATGGTACAGCAGGCTTCAGGACCAAATGGCCATTCCTGCTTTTGGTTTCTATGTTTCAATAACATTTTACATTTAGTCAAATATGCAAGAATGGAACCTCCTTGAACAGTTTTGGTGTCCTTATGTGAGGAAAGATATAAAAGCAGTTCAGAAATTAACTAGGCTAACACCTGGCTGGGGAGAGTTGTCTTCTGAGGAAAGGTTAGACCAGCTAGGTTCGTATCTGTTGGCTACTTAATTGAAACATACAAGACATTGAGGGATCTTGACAAGCTGAATGTGAAGAGGATGTTTCCTCTTGTGGGAGAATCTAGAACCCGGGATCGCTGTTTAAAAATAAAGTGATACCCATCTGAGAGACAGATGGGGAGAATTTTTCTTTGCGGGTTGAAGGTCTTTGGAACTCTCTTCTTCAAAAGGCGATGGAAACAGTCTTCGGATATTTTTAAGGTAGAGGTAAATAGATTGCTAAGCAAGGGGGAGAGGATGAAAGGTTATAGTGGTAGCATGGGGATGCAGAGTTGAGGTTATATTCAGATCTGCCATCAGCATGGTGGCAAGTGGTTAGCATTACTACCTCACATCATCAGGAACCCGGGTTGGATTCTGGCTTGGGTCACTGTCTCTGGTGTGTCTGCATGTTCTCTCCATATGTTCTCCCCATGTCTGCGTGGGTTTCCTCCGAGTGCTCCAGTTCCCTCCCACAGTCTGAAAGACGTGATGGTTAGGTCCATCGGTCTAAAAATTCTCCCTTGTACCCAAACAAGCACCTGAGTGTTGCGACTAGGGGATTTTCACAATAACTTACTTCCAAGTGTGGCGACTGGAGGATTTTCATAGTAGTGAAAATTATTGCAGTGTTAATGTAAGCCTACTTGTGGCTAATAATAAATAAACTTTAAACTTTTGTGACAGCAACACATAAGCTTACTAAATGGTGGAGAAGGCTAGATGGGCTGGGTGATCTACTTGTGCTCCTAAATTATACGTTCATATGTAATATCACCTTTGTTTAACTTAACCCTTCATGTTCAAATAATAACCACGAAAATGCAACCTGGGTTCAGAGGCAATGCACAACCAGTGGTCCCCATGTGGCATTAAAGGGACCGTGTAGTGCAAATGGGTCGTACACAGAAGGAACATTGGTCCAGGCTCTCAGAACATAGAATTTTTACAGCACAGGAGGACAAGTCAGCCCTTTGCATCTGCACCGGCTCTCCAAATGAGCAATTCACTTCATATTCCTTCACCCTATAACCCTGCACATCCTTTTCAGATAGAAATCTAATCCTCCTTTGAATGCCTCTATTGAACCTGCCTGAAAATGAAAAACAAAGATGGTTTTCCTCATGTCACTACTCCTTTTCCTCATTCAGATATTGTTCTGATGAATCTACGCTGCCCTATCTCAAAGGCCAATATATCCTTCCGAAGATGTGGTACCCAGAATTGTTCATGACACTCCAAGTGTGACCAGTGCTTTATATAGCCGATGCATGACTTCTGCCCCTTGTATTCTATTCCTCTAGTTTTAAAGACCAATATTCCATTAACCATTTTGATTTTCTCTATGCATTCACAATAATTCAATGACCAGGCACTCGAATGCTCCCAGATATCTTGTTTTATCCTTTTTAGGTTCAATATGGATGACTTCACAATTGTCTACTGAAGTCCAAATACCAGTTTTGCCCATTCACTTACTCTAAGTCTTTATAATTTTAAATGATGGTCAATCCACTATCACTCTGCAACTTTTCCCCAGCTCTCTCTTCTGATGCATGAGCTGTTGTCAAACCATTGTGTTTGAAAGTATTGGCAAACTCATGATGTGGAACACAATGTAAGAAGTCACAACTTACATTTTTTATTTTTGGACACATCCTTGAGATACAAAATTCCCAAATTATAATCCCAATTACCTTCATTGCTGTTGGCTTGTTTTCTTCTTTTCTTCTGATCCTCCTCAGCCTTTAATAAAAGGGAAATAAATAAACATTGAAGCACACAACTACGCACATATCTTATGGCACTTCGCTGGAGCATTATAAAACAAAATATGGCACTGAGCCACATTTACTTTTTGTTCTTTCGTGGGACATGAGAGTTGCAGACATTTGTTGCTCATCTCTAGCCACCCTATTTCAAAGGAGCCTTTGAGATGCTACAATACATCCTGGATACAGGATACTGCTGATGTTGTGCATTAGTGGTGAAAAGAGAAAATGTTTAAGGTGGTGGATGAGGTGCTGATCATGCTGCTTTTTCCTAGATTGCTTGAAGCTTCTCGAGTGTCACTGCAGCTGCACTCATCCAGACAAATATGAAGTATTTCATCACATTCCTGACTTGTGCCTTGTTGACGGTGAAGTCAGGTGGTGAGCTACTCATCCCAGCATTCCCAGCTTCTGATAGGCTCTTGTAGTCAGAGTACATGGCGAGATCAGTTATATTTCTGGGTAATGGTAGCCCTGTCAGGATGTTGTTGCTTGGGGGTTTTAACAATTATAATGCTGTTGAAAGTCAAGAGGAAGTGGTTTTATTGTCCCCCTTGTTGGAGCTGGTTATTGCCTGACACGTATATAGCACAAAATGTTACTTGTCACTTGGAACATAGAACATAGAAAGCACAAACAGGCCCTTCGGCCCACAAGTTGCGCCGATCATATTGCTACCTACTAGGCTTACCTATAACCCTCAATCCTATTAAGTCCCATGTACTCATCCGGAAGTCTCTTAAAAGACCCTATCGAATTTCGCTCCACCACCACCAACAGCAGCCTATTCCACTCACCCACCATCCTCCGAGTGAACAATTTACCCCTGACATCTCCTCTGTACCTGCTCCCCAGCATCTTAAACCTGTGTCCTCTCGTAACGACCATTTCAGTCCTGGGAAAAAGCCTCTGAGAATCCACCCGATCAATACCTCTCAACATCTTATACACCTCTATCAGGTCACCTCTCATCCTTCGTCTCTCCAAGAAGAAAAGACCTAGCTCCCTCAACCTATCCTCATGAGGCATGCCACCCAATCCAGGCAACATCCTTGTAAATCTCCTCTGCACCCTTTCAAGAGCTTCCACATCCCTCCTGTAATGAGGCAACCAGAACTGAGCACAGTACTCCAACTGGGGTCTGACTAGGGTCTTATAAAGCTGCAGCATTATCTCCCAGCTCCTAAACTCAAACTCTCGATTGATGAAGGCCAATACGCCATATGCCTTCTTAACCAAATCCTCTACCTGTAAGGCCGATTTAAGAGTCCCATGGACCCGGACCCCAAGGTCCTTCTGATCCTCTACAGTGCTAAGAATCTTACCCTTGAAATTATACTCCTTCGTCCCATTTGACCTGCCAAAATAGAGCACTACACATTTATCTGGGTTGAAGTCCACCTGCCACTTCTCCGCCCAGTCTTGCATCCTATCTATGTCACGCTTCAACTTCTGACTTCCCTCCAAACTATCCACAACACCAGCAACCTCTCAGCACAAGCCAGAATGTTATCAGGTCTTGCTGCATATTGACACAGACTGCTCCTGTATCTGAGGAATTGTGGATGGTTTTGAACATTATGCAATGATCAGTGACCAACCCCACTTCTGACTTGATGATGGAGGAGATGTCACTGATGAAACAGCAGAAGACGGTTGAACCTTGGACTCTACCCCGAGGAACTCCTACTGCAATGACCTTGGGTGACATGATCAGCAGAAATTAGGTCTGATGAGCAAAAGCTTGGTTTAAAAGGTAGATTTTAACCCTGTCTTAAAAGATGAAAGTGAGGTAGAGAGGCAGGGAGATGTGGAAGGAATTTGGGGCGAAGACAACTAAAGGGACAATCATCAATGATGGAGCAATTATAATTGGGAAACAGAAAAGGTTAGAGGAGTACAGTTTTGGGATTGGAAATGGTTATAGAGATAGGGACAAGACCATGGAAAGGATTCGTAAACAATGGTGAGAATTTTAAAGTAAAGACATTGCTTGACTAGGATCCAATGCAAGTCAGGGGCACTGGAGTCATAGGAGAATAGTTGCGAATTAAAACATGTGCAGCAAAGTTTACAGAGGACAAAACGTGGGAGACCAGCCAGGAATGGATCGGTAACGTCTGTCCGAGGCAACAAAGACATGAATTAAGTTTTCAGGAGATGAGCTGAAACAGGGCAAATTTGGGCAATGTCAGTGAGGTGAAAGTAGGCAAATTTAGTGATGGCACAAGTATGAGGTTAGAAAGTCATCTTGGCATCAAATTTGAGACCAACATTACAAAGAGACAGGTGTAATCTTGGAGTACTGCGAGGGTGATAGAATCATAGAATCCCTCAGTGCAGGAGGAGACCATTCAGCCCATCATTTCAGCACTGATTCTTTGATAGAGCATCTTATCCAGGTCCTACCCCCATAGCCCCACAAATTCCTCGAATCTATACATCTTGGGACACTAAGGGATATTAGCACGGCCAATGGTTAGGGTGCACTGAGTTGGGGGTAAGGTGTTAGCATGGATAGAGGATTGGTTGTCTAATAGGAAGCAGAGTGTTGGAATCAATGGGTGCTATGCTATCAATGGGGCAAAAAAATCTTTTGGATAAAAATGGATCAAGGTGGAGATAAGAGATCAGAGTCTAAAATTGTTGAACTCAATGCTGAGTCCGGAGGACCATCCGTAACATCACAATGGGGCACTGTGTACAGTTCAAGTCTCTATTTTATAGAAAGAGGGTAGAGAAATTTATACCCCACAAAAGCCTCCTTCAGTTTTTCCACAACACTATCAGCATAATCTTCTATTCCCTAATGTTTCATATGCTTATTTAGCTTCCTCTAAACGCGTCAAGACTATTAGCAAAATTTTATTTATTTAAATAGGGCCAAACTAAGGTAAGTCTTACAATCAAACATTCCAACTAAAATGTAAGAGTTACAAAAACTGACAAAAAAAAGTACTGATCATTAAATTCAGTCTTTACACCTTAACAGAGTTTGATGTTTAACACTCATTAGAGTTTATGAGAGGATTAAATTGCTGAAGTGGTCTAGTGAGGGGATTTAATTTTTAAAACTGAAGGGTGGGGATTGAAGGGGATTAATGGCTATGCTGGGTTTTGCTAGCAGGCATCATTTGCGGGGAGCTGGCTACCATGGAGGGGGAACCAGGGAATGGCACAACTAGAGGATGTCATGTATGTTGGTGATGATTCTTCAGTCACTTGTCTTTCAACATTTAAAACATCATGAACTATTGACCAAGTAAACCTGACACAGCACCTAGACAAGAGTCCTGTTAGGCAGTTGGGGTTTCCCTCAAAAGTTAGCAGCTTACGGCAATTCCTGCAACAACTAGACCACAAACATATGGACTTCTGTCCTTCTTCTGGATACCAGCCTACAAGGCTGAGAGGGAGGTATAGATGATATGCAAGCCTGCACCGTCTAAAACTATGCCTAGACAACTGAAAAGTAACATTCCAATTTGGAGGCTGGAGTGTGTGGACACCGTACTTTGGCACAAATGAACCACACAAGCCTGGTATCTACATTACAAAGAACCACTTTACCTGACCCAAACTCTATTCATGAAGCTAATTACACCTTCTACTGGCATAGAGAGCATTCTGAAGACCACTGCAAACATTGTGTCAGCTGGCTGCTCATTGCAAAGCCTACACCATCAACTGAGTATCCAACAGAAGCCTCAGAACGCTTCATTTCCCTGCAGCTATCAGCTGATGAAAATGCAGTTAACATCATATGCGCCTATGGACCAACTCCAGCAGCTCAAGACCATTTCTTTGGCACCTAAGGTGACCTTCTGAGGAACATTCCAAATGGCGAGAGGCTATTCATCTTGGGTGACTTTAAAGCATGTGTTGGTGCAGGAAATTAATCATGGCTAATGTGCCTGTCATCATGGAGTTGGCAAGAATAACAAAGCCTCAAATTTTACGTTATGAACTCTGTGCCACCAAAACCATTTTTTCAGAGCAAATGTTGCCACAAACATGGCATCATCCAAGATTTGGACACTGGCACCAACTGGACCTGCTCATCGTGGGAAGCTAATCTGCCCAATGTTCTCCACATTCACACCAACCACTGTGCAGACTACAATATTGATTATCACTTGTCAGCCAGCAGCAAAGTGAATTTACACCGCCAAATGTTTCATAGCTCTAAACACAATAGGCTGCCATGCATCAAAATCACAAAACAATGCCAAAAGCAGCATTTCGCTAGAACAACTGCTATCCACCAGATAGCACCGCTGCTGAGGCTGATGAAGCTTGGAAGTCATGAAACTCAATCATCTATGAATCAAAAACATCATTTGGTAAAGGTGGAATCTTTAGGGATGATTTGAGAGCTACTCATGAGATGACATCAGTCATTGATGCTAAAAAAAAAGCCTACATGATACACAACAAAAAGCCTACATGATACACAACAAAAAGCCTACATGATACACAACAAAAAGCCTACATGATACACAACAAAAAGCCTACATGATACACAACAAAAACCCAACATCTATAACAGAGCACGACAGCCATGCAAAAGATGGGAGATATTGCACTAATAAAATCTGAATGAACTTGTGTCACAAAATCCAAACTGCCTGTGACAAGGGAAATCTCCAAGTTATGAATGAAGGATCAGGCTTGGTTCTACCGTTACCAAAACTGCCACCCAGAAATCAACAGAGGGTGATGTACACACCAACAGGAACAGATGCCTGCTGGGCTGAACACTACTGAGCGTTGTACTTCTGTGAAACAGACATCCACCAGTCCACATTTGCTCTCCCTAAGCTTCTTGTCATGGGCGAGTTAAATCAAGGTCCTTCGTCTTCCTGACCAATCCTGCAACAACTAGGCCCCAGAGAAGGCCATAGACTGCTTAACAAACAGAATTGCACCTAGCAAGGATGGAATTCCGACTGAATTACTCAAACACCGTAGTCCCATATATTGCCATAGTATTATAACCGTCATCTTCTCTGCTGCAAAGTAGGTTCCATTCCACAGGAGATGCATGATGCAAAAACCATCACATATACAGAAGCAAAGGCAGACAGAGGGGAAGATAACATCTACAAGATCACATACACAGAAGCAAAGGCAGACAGAGGAGAAGATAACATCTACTTTACAGCAGAGAAGGTTATAATACTATGGCAATACAGGGGACTACGGTGTTTGAGTAATTCAGTCGGAATTCCATCCTTGCTAGGTGCAATTCTGTTTGTTAAGCAGTCTATGGCTCATTTGCATAACAGGGAAGCCCTTTATACAAGACTCCATCTACTAGTAGACTGAGATCATTCAGAAGCACATTGCAGTTTCCATAATGGCAGGCCTACTTTGGACATGGGTTTTCCCACATACCAGTGGCGAGAGAGGTGTAGGGAACAGGGTATACCTCTTTACCTTACTTTTATAGACCTCACCAAGGCATTTGACACCATCAGCAGAGCAGGACACTACAAGATTTCAGGAAAATTAGTTCTGCAAAGCTCCTTAGTCTCACCCACTTTTTCCATACCAGATGCATTGCACTGTACAGTTTAATAGTTCCGTTTCTGACATCTCCAGAGTGATGAATGGAGTGAAATTGGTCTGTGTCCTAGACCCCACACTGACATTTTTTCTCCTTGCTCCTGACCTTTGCCTTCCCTGCAGATACGAGGTGTCTATATCATGCTAGATCAGACAGCAAGTTCTACAATTTATCAAGACTGAAAATGAAGACAAAACACACTGCATTCCAATCACAGAAGTCCTCTATACTGAAGATGCTATGCGTCTCGCACACATAAACTCAGTTACATGATTCATCGACAATCTTTCCAATGCCTGCAATTTTTTTTGCTTGACTTTACATAAAGAAAATGCTGGTGATAGGACAAGATAATATAATGGATCGCCTCCCCAAATAATACCCCAATGGACATGGCTAGCAAACTCTGGTACCTCAGGTCTATGGTGAAAGATGTTACAATCCCAATGGGGGAACCGTAAACCAAATGGCCCCCAAATGAAGAAATTACCAGGATTTCACTATTTGTAACTTTTACTTTAACACAAATTAGAACAAATGCAATTTAAATATGAATCAATAGGCAAATGATACTTGAAAGAAAGACAAAATTACACTTTAAATAGTCGATTCAACAAAGATACGTCTTACAAATTGCTCCCCACAGAGATGTGATACCACATGCAGTTCTAAAGTATTCTAACTCAGCCTCTAGTACATAGGATCCCTGATTTTCCCATTCAATCAATTTGGCCTTTGGCTTGTGTTCACTGGCAGCCATTCTTCATCTGAGTACCCAGGAACCAGTTGTCACCTCCACAGCACACTCCTGCAGAACCTTCTAGCTAGGTTCACAACAGTCTTCATGGTATTCCACAGAAATTCCTTTATTCAGTCTCTTTAATGGACCCCATTAAACTGGTCAGCTGTGGCAAGACTGAAGTAGCAGCAGTAAAATTGTCCAATTCTAAATCCCTACTTTGGCTTTCTGTTCTGTTTAAGTATATGACAAAATGTGTCTTCTCTGTTCTCCCCTCTCCTGCAGCTTCTTTGTCTCTGGCCACACAGCATATGTTTCTTAACTTTCTTCCTGTTGGTACTGTTTTCAGATCAAGAGTCTCCAAGTATTTATTATTCAAGAAAATTACAATTGATCCCTTCACAATTGATGTAAGCTCCAAGACATTTTCAAGCATGTTATAACCAATTACAGAATCCACAGATGTTTTAAAGAAATTTAAAAATTTCCTTACTGCACTACTTTAAACTCAAAAGGTCCTCACGCAGATAATCTATCCCTTGATGCAGAATTCGAAACACGCATAGTGAAAACAGCTACCACCTTTGGCCAACTTACAAAATATGCATGGAATACCTAAACCCATTAGATGGGTTATAAGGCTTGTGTTCTCAACACCTTGAATGGGCAGCTGAGACCTATCAAAAGAGCATTAATTTTTTTTATGTTCATGGGTATATAATGGGTATATATTCTAGCAGGACAAAAATCACAAACGTGGCAGTCTTCTCAAAGGCAGAAGTTTGTTAGCACTCATCAAACACAGGTAGCTTCTTTGGCTAGGGCATGTCCGCAGGATGGAAGATGATCACAGTCTCAAGGCTGTGTGTATGATCAGGTAGCTGGAGCCATCAACTAATGGACACCCTATGTTCCATTTCAAGGTTATTTGCAAGTGCAACAAGATGATCCTAAATATCAGTTATTGCACCTGGGAGTCCACTAGCTGACTACAGAGGAAAAATAGTGACATCACCTGTGTGGCGGCATGCTCCACCATGATAACCAGTGGCTACAACAATTTGGCCACTAGCACTAAAGCCAAAAACAATCATCCAAAATGACACTAGGAAGCTTCATGTGTGGAACTTGGGCAGAACCCACTTCTCAAGGAATTGTTTCTTCAGCCTCAAGCAAAGCTGTATCACATGAAGACACCACATCTGAAATGGATTGTTTTCTGTATACCCATCATCTTTCACAGATGGAAGGATGCCAAAGAGTTAGTTCATTGTGCATGAGTAATGGCATTGGACTATTCTCAAGTCTTGTTGTTTTACATCTTAATTCAATTAGCTGTTTGAGTTCCATAGCTGGTAGCTACTGTGACATCTGTCTGCAAGTACTATTTGCTTCAACTACACTGTGGTAATGAATTCCACATTCTCACAGCTGTCTGGGTCTGAATTCCCTATAAATTCTTGGTAATTACTTTACACTGATGGTCTCAAGTTTTGCACTTTTCAATTCTCTTCTTGCAATTGATTTTTGATAAAGACACAAGAAGAGCACAACTTCAATGGTGAGAAAGAGCATAACGTGTAACTAATGATTTCAATAGACTGGAAATGTATTAAATACCACTATCACAATAAACAGAAATTAACAAAGGTAAAAACGACCTTTAAAACTAACATCCTTCTATTCATGTCTACAGCACATAAGGAAGCTATTTGATATGCTCATGTGATTTTTTCAAAGAGTTTTTCATAGTCCCATTTGCTAACGCTTCCCATAATCCTGTTCTTTTTTCCCTTTTCAAGCATATAGTCGATTTCTTTCTGCTTTCACTGCCCTTTCTAATACTGCAAACCAGAGCAAAACATTGTGCTGTATAAAAAATTGTTCCCATTTCCCCTCCCGGATTTTTAGCCAATTATTTTGTGTTTGTTTGAGATGTACTTCAATCATTTAGCATGTTTATTTTCTCCTTTCGTCAAGGGTGCACTTCCCACTGTGGAAGCTTGCCTCACCTTGACCAGAATGCTTGCTTCTATACCTCACAAAACAAGCCTGGCTAATACACTGAATCCTACATCTAGACCAACAGCCAGTTAACTAGTAAATGCACTAAAACAAAGCAATTTAACAAAAAATGATAGTAAGGACAGAGTAAACAGTCTATTGATCTGTAGGTTGAAGTCTTTATGTCATCAGAGTTCAAAGTTTAAAAGTATTTATGGTTTGTTCACTGTGCAGATGGGATATGGCATTGGACGTTCTTCAATCTTGTAATTTAATATTTTAATTCAGTTTGTTGTTTTGAGCTCCATACCTGGTAGCCTCAGATTTGTCTACAACTGTGGTAGCAAGTTCTACATTCTCAATCTGGGTGAAAACCCTTCTGCTGAATTCCCTATTTGATTATTTAGTGACTATCTTATATTGAACGTCTATAGTTTTATTCTTTACAATTTTACTTCAATTGTGTTTTGTAATACCTATACAAGAACATAACCTCAAAAAAATTGTTACTAATATTCTAATTATTATTGCATGCGGCAAAGTTCAAGCAAAATCTTAACATGAAGTAATATTTACCTTTGTCTGCTGTGACTTGTAGTAATGATAGAAGAACAGATTGAAGTGCTTCAGATATTCTGGTTTCAGCTCATATACACCATGCCCAGACAAACCTGGCTTTCTAGAGGAGAGAGAGTAATTATTTGCCTGGTCTTGTCCCCAAATACCACAATAACCTGCTCTTTCTGAAGATCCAAATGGGCTTTCCACCAAGTAAGCAACGTGATGTTAGCTGCTTGTGTACCAAATTTGGAATCGAAAAAGAAAACCACCTTTTTGATAGTCAAGTAACCAGGTGACCAGGATAGTCAAGTTCACCTTAGTGAAAGGGTGCAGTCAGTAACTCTGAACATGAATCTCCTGCCATTTTTAAGCAGGAAGGAGCACTACATCAACCAAGAAATTTAAATACAATGTGCTTTCCCTGTAACAAAACATGAAAGATGTCACTGCCTGGAATTTAAATTAACAATGTTACAGGATATTCACATGCCAGCATATTAAGGCATCGCATAACCTTGATCAAAACAATACTTTTATCCAACAGTTCATCTCTTAATAGCATCAACCTTTAATTTATTTCCAAAATGTTTACAGATCAGGGACATAAAACAATAAGGAACGATGTTTATCCTGACTTACTGCAATTAACAGCACTCCCTCCAAGCCTAATAGCCGGTCTGCTGTTATATTTAAACAAATGGACCATTTCTCAGTCTCAATGAGGTTCAGTGTAAAGTTTCCCAAGTAGTTTTTAACATTAAAATTCATACTTCCCAAGTCTTACCTGATAACATATTCTTCAACAGTGCTTACACAAAGGACGCGACTATCATTCAACGGCACAAATAATTAGTCCTCTCTAAATAGCTTTTGATTCGATTTGTCACATGTTTTGGTATACAGTGAAAAGTATTGTTTCTTGCGCTCTGTACAAAGCATACTATACATAGAGAAGGAGAGAGTGCAGAACATTACAGTCATAGCTAGGGTGCCCTGTCCTCACAGAAATATTTATGTACCTCTTTTAATAAACAAGATAAACATGGTAAGTAATTGCTTTTACAAGAAGCTTACATTTCCTTCTTCTGGGGATTCCTCAGCCTCTAAAAATTTGGATTTAACTGCATCAGATTCATGGAATCTTTTAACCTGTACAGATCACAGGAGATGTAGGACAAGCAGGTGGAATGACTGGAACTCTCAGTAATACAAATAGTTTGCTTTGGTTTGAAACTGTGTAAATCCCAAAACACTTATAGCTGGATTCAAAGCAAGAATCAATGGAAATTGCTTTCAGTTGAGGTAAGGGCATATATCCCAAAGCAGTAATTTTCATCTCTGGTTCACGGTTAATTGGAACGAACAAAAACATTCAATGATCAAATCCCAATAGGATGTTGTTCAAATATTACAAGGCTCATTCAGAAATAATGAAACAATACAGTCACTCTCAAAGAATACACAACCAGGCGACTTTTGAAAGTATGAACATTCTTCAGTGATGCTGTTATCTGGAAGAGTTTCTGAGCTGGTATCTCCTTTATATTATTGCAGGATTTTATATCAGAACCTTGCCTTTTATATGAGAGCCTCCTTCCAAATAAAAAAGTGGCAAGCTTACTCTAAATTATCCCCCTTGTCCAGATTTATATACCTGGAATTATCTCATAGTATTCCTGCAATCTGAGTGGCTTGAGGCTGTCAACAAACCTCACATTTGAGTTCCATCGGTCCTGTGTCTTCGTGTGCTTGCTTTAAACTCATTTATCAGAATTTTTCCACCTCGTCTGCCCAAGGTGTGCAAGTTCCCGCCCAAGACCAATGGAGAATGTCGTTCTCCAAACCTCACGCATCCCGACTCTAGGCTGGGCGAGGCGGTAAAATTCCAGCCACTGGCTCAATTCAAAAGCCTGCTTGCTATGCTGGAACACTGACTTCTGCTTTGGATACAAATGTTGCAAATCTGCTGCTGCAGTTTAAAATCCACAGCAAAACTCATGCTTTCTAAAGAGACAATATTATATCATTTATTCTTTTAGTTTCAGCATTTTTTTCAATATTTACATTTGGCAAACACCACATTTTTAATCTTATATAATGCAACTTCATAACAGGGCTGAGAAAGCTCCCAACCCCTTCTTCCAAGGTTTTCGAATCATGGAACCTGGAATTTTGTCTCCCCGGTATATTCATTTGGATCATTCCTTAGTGTTTTCCTACATTTTTACTTTAATTCACTTGCCTGAAGGTGCGTTGACTATATCTTTACATATATCTTTACATCAAGTACTGAGGGAAAGATGATGGAGGGAAATCAGGATATTATGACAGTTAGGCTAATGTTTGTTGTTAGGTAAGTGCTTGAATCAATAATTATCAATACAGTAACTGAACACTGAAAATTTCAGATGATTAGAGAGCCAACATGGATTATAAAAGGTAGATCATACCTGAAAAACCTGACTGAATTTTTGAAGGAATGATGATAGTGGACAGGGGAATGTTTATTGATGTTGCTTATATGAGCTTCTCGAAGGCAACTGATCCCTCGTTGAAGTTAAAGTTGAATCCCACAGAATTGAAGGAAAATTATAGACCTGGTTAGGAAGTTGGCTGAGCAGCAGGAGACAGAATACAGAGATAATTTTATCTCTAAGAATCTGGGCTGGGGTTTCAACTATTCACTGTATTTATTAATGGTTTAAATGATGGGATAGGAAACCACAGATCCAAATTTTCTGACAGGACAAAGATAGGTAAGCAATGTAAATGGAAGCACAAAATTGCAAAGAGATGTGACAACTTAAGTAAATGACCAAAAGCACATAGAACAGATTTCAACGCAGGCAAATGTGAAGTCATCCACTTTGAACCTAAAAAGGATAGGACAGGGTACTTTCTAAATGATGATGAAAAGCCAGGAACCGTGGAGGGTCTATGTACGTAGATCATTAAAATATCATCATAAAGGAAATAATCAAAATGGTTAACATAATGTGGGCCTTTGTATCGAAAGGACTGAAATACAAGAAAGCACAAGACATGTTTCAGCTATAAAAAGACCTGGTTTGACTGGAATAGTGTGAGCAATTCTAGGCTTCGCATCTTCAAAATGATACTTTAGCCTTGGATAGAGTGAAGCATAAATTTACTAGAGTGATAGCTGGGCTCCAAGGGTGAGATTTTCTTGAAAAATCAGCAAAGGCCAATGGCAAGCGGGAATAGCAGCAGTGAACCCACTGATAACAAAGGCAAATTTTCCCATCATATAGTGTAGCATTTAGTGCTAAAAATTTTCATCTGTTCCCCGATCCCCCATCATCTCAGCGCTACAATCATGGGGGTGGCATATTTAAAGGCCATCCAGAGCACATCAGCTACACCACAGGTCGCTGAGAAGTGATGAGTGCCAAGAAATCCACCCTTAAGTTTTCGGATGGCTCCCTGGAGACTCTTCTGGATGCAGAAAAGGCCTGAAGAGATGTCCTCTACCTACACACTAAGAAAAAGCTAGCAAGCTCTCAAGCATGGGAGGTGATGGCAGCAGTAGTCAGTGCTAATGTCCTGCAGAAGAGGACAGCCATCCCGTGCAGGAAGAACATGAATCATCTCCTAGGGCAAGCCACTATCCTCATCACTTTAAACTTACACACCCATGACACTTAGGGATCACACTCATTGCCAACTCAAGAGACATCACGTTCGCTGTCCTCATCTTGCTGGTTCCACTCACTATCCACACATTTCAGGCTTCCTCATCATCTGCCCTAGCACACGTCCTGCTTGCGCTCACTCATTCATTTTCATGAAGGAAAGGTTGGCAGTGGTGGAGGCTGCCTCGCTAAATATTTTTAAGACGCGGGTTGATGGGTTTTTGATAAGAGAGAGGATTAAGGGTTATGGGGAGAAAGCGGGAAAGTGGAACTGAGCAGCGACAGATCAGCCATGATCTTATTGAATGGCGGGGCAGGCTCGAAGGGCTAGATGGCCTACTCCTGCTCCTATTTCTTATGTTCTTATGTTCACATCAAGACAGAGAGATCACAGATGGGTGGGAGGATGCTGGAGCTGAAGGTCCTTGGGGACTTTAAGGAGAGAGCCATCTAGCTCTCCGTCAACTGTTCCTGTACTGATGGTGAGGTTGATGGCGATAAGCTGAGGATCCAGTACTGCATCATCCATCGGACAACAATACTGTGAGTCATGTCTCCTGTTTCTAAAGGCCCCTGCCATGCGCTAATGACACCTCCTTTCTGTCGCAGGCACTTCTGGAAAGCAACCCAATAAAATCAGTCTTCTCCAAAAAGAAGTATTGAATTCTACGTAAAGTTAAACAGCTGCTTAAATGGTTGTTCAGAAACCTGTGTGCTGACAGCAACAGAACAAATCATCAGGTAAAAGTTCCCAGTCTGAGGTATGATATGGAGCCAATCAGGATATAGCTGTGATAGTTTGAAGGTAGGAGGGAAAGATATTACAGCATCTGTATACCCTCGCAAGAGTCCTGCTAAATCGTCTGGTCACTCATCTGGAGCTGGGCCTGCTTCCAGAGTCACAGTGTGGCTTCCGCAAAGGTCGCGGGACTACTGACATGATTTTTGCTGCACGCCAACTTCAGGAGAAATGTCAGGCGCAGAATCGTGAGCTCTACACATCTTTGTTGACCTCACGAAAGACTTTGACACTGTAAGCTGACAAGGCCTGTGGAGGATCATGTCAAAGTTCGGCTGCCCTCCCAAATTCATTCAGATGGTACACCAGTTCCATGATGGCATGATGGCCAGAGTACTGGATGGCGGAGAACCCTCTGAGGCATTCCCAGTCACCAGTGGCATCAAACAGGGCTGTGTGCTCACACCCACACTGTTCAGCATGATGTTTACTGCCATGCTGAATGATGCCTTCCAGGACAGTGTTGCTGGAATCAGCCCCAAGTAGAGTGGATGGGAAGCTCTTCAACCTGAGGAGACTTCAAGCCATTATCAAAGTGAAGGAGACTGTTCTGAGAGTCTTCCTCTTTGCAGATGCCTGCGCCCTGTATACTGGCTCAAAGCCAGAGATGCAAGTCAGTACGACAAGTTTTCCATGGCTTGTGACAACTTTGGACTCACCATCAACATTAAAAAGACCGAAGTCATGCACCAGCTGCTCCTCGTACCCAGAACCCATAATCACAATCAAAGGACAGAAACTACTGGCAGTGGACCAGTTCACTTATCTTGCCAGCACCCTCTCCCAAGCAGTGACTATTGATACAGAAGTTAACTGCAGAATAGCAAAGGCAAGTTCTGCTTTCGGGAGACTGCGCTCCACTGTATGGGAACGTTGGGGAATCAGCCCAGCAACAAAACTGAAGGTCCACAGCACCATAGTACCCACTACCCTCCTGTATGCCTGTGAAACGTGGACTGTGTATCAAAGGCATACAAGATAGCTCAATCATTTCCACATGACTTGTCTTTGCAGAATATTATGCATCAGGTGGCAAGACAAAGTATCAGACACTGAAGTTCTCTCTAGTGCAAGTCTACCATTAGTCCACACACTGCTGATGACAGCATAGACCTGGTGGGCAGGTCATGTCATCCGTATGCCAGACGAGCGCATACCCAAGCAGCTCCTTTTTGGGGAGCTCTCTGCTGAAAGACGCTCGCATGGAGGGCAGAAGAAACGTTACAAAGACACACTCAAGGCCTCCCTGAAGTTGCATGACATAGACACCTAGGAAATACTAGCACAGACCACTTTACCTGGCGCTGCCTCATCCACAAGGGCAGTCAAGCTTACAAAGCAAAGTGCATTGCTGAAGCACAACTTAAGTGAGAGCCGCACAAGTCCAGAGCCATCAGTGCAACAACTACAGTCCTACATAAATCTGTCCAATGTATGCCAGGACATTTCATGCCCGAATTGGCCTGATCAGTCATCTTCGGATATGCTGCATCCAGCCTTAAAATGACTAATAGTGTTGAGGTCCTCATCGACATCGATGGACGAACAACAGACAAAGTTGAGTGTTAAAAGCATAATTTACTGGAGCAGTAACAACAAATTGGATCATTTGTGAAAATGCAAATTAAGTAAGTTATTCAAAGGAGGAATGGCTGAAAAGTGAATTTCTGATTTAAATGCAGAATGAAGTGCTATTGAATTAATACACGAGTACTCAAAGAACACAACAAATTTGCACCTTGTGATAAGCTTAAAAAATGCATACAAATAATGCTAATGGAAAACTAAACTTACTTGAAAGTGGCCACTTGATGTATAACATTTTCCAAACCAGTTTCATTGTTCTCCTGTTAAAATAATTTGACTCAATCATGACACCATTTTTGGATTTTTTTTAAAAAATGTAGCTGATTACTACTGCATGCTTTTTATCAAAATAATCATGAACATTGCTTGTGGTTTGTTATCATGCAAGACTTTGAGCATACTGCACAGAAACCGGCTATTCAGCCCAATATACTGCTCTGCCAAACCAGTCCTAGCTAGAATATTGAACGTTATATTGATATTTCAGAAGGTAGGGTTGCATTGCAGTAATTGTTTGTAAAGACAACAGCCATTGCTGATACTTAGTAAGATGAAAAGCCAGTATTTTAATAGTGTAAAGTTAAAACTAGAAAAATGATAAGTCATAGGCACCATTAAACCTTATCCTGCAATACTCTTAGATTCAACAATAGCTTGCAATTAGATGGCACCTTTAATGATGCAAAATGCCCCATAGATGTGTTACAGATAAACGCAATACTGACCCACATAAACAAGTATTTGGACAAATGCGGTCAAGAAATGTCCCAGAAGGAAAAGAATTGAAAATGGAGAGAGATTTAGGTAGTCCTTGTTTACTTAGTTCAGCTGTTCAGACTTGAATCTTTTAGCATTTACATTTGGTTATCCAAATACACAACACACGCCAGCAGATTTAGCTTATATCCATACACTGTCTGTAAATGTTGCAAAAATCTTACATATTTCACAAAGGGAAAGGTTAAGATGGAGTGACTGGAAGCTAGTTTGAAGTGATGAATTTTGAAACTTTTTTTTAAAAATGGAAGGATACATGCAGAAGCAGAGGGGCCTAGGGAGCCAGCTGCAGTTACCAAGGTCAAGTTGGCTGAAAGTTCCGCCATCAATAGTGGGGCTGATTGGTAAAACAGAAAGGTTGTATTGTGTATAGCCATTTTTCTGAACTACAGGAATCTGGGATTTTAAGAACTAAGAGAGGTCAAGTCTGTTTTTTTTTAAATATACAAAACTTTTACAACTGCTCATTGCTAACTTTTTTTCATTGTGTGTTCTAAATAAAATTTGGTTGGAACCAAGTCAATTTTGCTTAGAAATCATAATTCAGAAATTATTCTTAAGCCATTAATGATCACTGTTTAGACATCAGCTAGAGTACTGTGTTGAGTTTTGGCCACTCACCATAAGAAAGGCATCAAGGCCTTGGTGAGGATACTGAGGAGATTTACCAGAATAGTACCAGGGATAATGAAATGCATTTATATGGAGAATCTAGAGAAGCTGGGCTTGGAGATTTAATAGATCTTCCACATTATTTGTGTTTTGACAGTAAATTGGGACACATTATTGCCATTGTTAGGTGGGTATGAAACTAGTAAACACAGTTAAAATAATTAGCAAAAAAACCTGGGGATAAGTTTTTTTTGAATTGCAGCAAGTTGTTCTGACCTGAAACGTGCTTTCAAAAGGGAACTGGATGTATACTTTAGAATAAGAAAGCTGGCAGATTATGGGAAAACAGCAGGTATTGGAGCTAACTGGATTGCTTTTCCCCAGAGCCAACGCGGATGTGATGGGTCAAAGTTTCTTTTTATCCTGTATGATTCTATGGTTCTATAGCTGCTTGGCAACCAGGTTAGAGATTAACTAGATGAGAATTTGCAAGAGTGTAACTTTTTTTAGAAAAAGGACTCCATCCTTCCTAAATGCAGTGAAAAAGCAGACTACGATAAGCAGAGCAGGAAAAATTGTGGAAAACTATGTTATGAAATTAAAATCAAACGACATTTATACATAGATTTCCTTCCTTTCTGTATTGTGTAATGCGGAATAGTAAATATGGAAAAATTGCTGCTATTGACAGGAGGGTATGTTAGCAGAGAACACAGGTTTGCCCTCTGGAATCATCTGGTTCTGAAGTCTTTTGGTTCTCCCAATTACTTTCAAAGCCTTCACAAACTCCTCTTTGATCTTACCTTTGGTTCTCTCTAATTTTCCTGAGGGATACTTCATAAATTAATTATTGCCAAATAGGTACACCCTTGGTATCATCCTGTGTTCAAGTGGCAATGCTGTTTTAAAATGGTCGCACAAAACACTGGTTATGCCAATATAGTTATAAGAAAAGTACTGGAAGAAGTCTGTGTGGAACATTAAAAACTGGCATAGACTGGTTCAGCCAAATGACCTGTTTATATGTAATTCTATGGGTAGATGTCAATATAGGACCAAAAAGAGTGCAACTAAATTATAAAGAGCTGCAGGCTTGCCACACATTAACAGACGTTACAACAATGAATGGATTTCATATCCCGACACTCTGCTTGGACCAGGTCAAGAATTTAAAATTAAATGTATTTTACATATTAACTATAGTGATGCAAAGATTGTTCTTGTTCTAATGTCACTAGTGCTTCCCACAGTGCTTCCTGTTCTGTGAGATCTTCATTATATCTTTTAAATGCTCATGAAATGATGCCATTGCTTATGGTGTGCTATAGAATGTGATTCTATGATTGTCTCAGAGTCCAGAAGAGTTCATTATAAAGGATGTACTTGCACAGCATTTAGATATACACGATATAATCAAGCAGAGTCAGCATGGACTTTGTGAAGAGGAAATAACGTCTGACAAGTTTATTAGAATTTGTGAGGTAGTAATGAGCAGAGTAGTTAAAAGGGAACCAGTAGATGTAACATACTTGAATTTCCAAAAAGCATTCGATAAGATACTGCACAAAAGGCTACTTAGTAAGAGAAGAGCCCGTGATGGTGGAGGTAGCATACTAGAGTCATAGAGGTTTACAGCATGAAAACAGACCCTTCAGCACAATTTGTCCATGCCTTTTTTTTAAACCCCTAAGCTAATCCCAATTGCCCGCATTTGGCCCATATCCCTCTATACCTATTGTACCCATGTAACTGTCTAAATGCTTTTTAAAGGACAAAATTGTACTTGCCTTTACTACTACCTCTGGCAGCTTGTTCCAGACACACACCACCCTCTGTAAAAAAAAGAAATCGCCCCTCTGGACACTTTTGTATCTCTCCCCTCTCACCTTAAACATATGCCCTCTAGATTTAGACTCCCCTACCTTTGGGAAAAAGATATTGACTATTTAGCTGATCTGTGCCCCTTATTATTTTATAGACTTCTATTAAGATCACCCCTCAACTTTCTAAGCTCCAGAGAAAAAAGTCCCAGCCTATCCAGCCTCTCCGTATAACTCAAACCATCCAGTCCTGGTAGCATCCTTCTAGTTTAATAATATCTTTTATATAATAGGGTGACCAGAACTGTACACAGTATTCCAAGTGTGGCCATAACAATGTCTTGTACAACTACACTTGGAATAAATGGGTACTTTTCTGGTTGGCAGTTGGTGACTAGTGGTGTGCCGCAGGGATTGGTGCTGGGGTCTCAACTGTTTACCATATATATAGACGATCTAGAGGAGGGGACTGGGTGTAGGGTAACAAAGTTTGCTGATGACATGAAGATGAGTGCGAAAGTGAACTGCGTGGAGGACTCGGAAAGTCTGCATAGAGATTTGCATAGGCTGAATGAGTGGGCGAGGATCTGGCAGATGGAGTATAATGTTATCCACTTTGGTAGAAATAATAGTAAAATGGAATATTATTTAAATGGTGAACAATTACAACATGCTACTGTGCAGAGGGACCTGGGGGTCCCTGTGCATGAGTCGCAAAGACTCAGTCTGCAGGTGCAGCAGGTGATCAAGAAGACAAATGGAATGTTGGCCTGTCTCGCAAAGGGGATAAAATATAAAAGCAGGGAAGTCTAGCTACAACTGTACAAGGCACTGGTGAGGCCGCAACTGGAGTACTGTGTGCAATTTTGGTCCCCTTCTTTGCGAAAGGGTATGTTGGCCTTGGAGGGAGTACAGAGAAGGTTCACCAGGTTGATACCAGAGATGAGGGGGTTAGCTTATGAAGAGAGATTGAGTAGATTGGGCCTGTACTCGTTGGAGTTTAGAAGGCTGAGGGGTGATCTTATAGAGACATATATGATCATGAAGGGGCTAGATAGGATAGAGGTAGAGAGATTCTTTCCACTTAGAAAGGAAACCAGAACTAGTGGGCACAGCCTTAACATAAGGGGGGGGGGGGGGGGGGGGGGCGGAGGAAAGGGAGAGTGAGTCAGTTTACTACAGAGTTGAAGAGGAACTTCTTCTCTCAGAGGGTAGTGAATCTCTGGAATTCTCTGCCCATTGAAATGGTGGAGGCTACCTCGTTGAATATGTTTAAGTCACGGGTAGATAGATTTCTGATCGATAAGGGAATTAAGGGTTATGGGGAGCAAGCAGGTGAGTGGAACTGATGCACTTCAGATCAGCCATGATCTTATTGAATGGTGGGGCAGGCTCAAGGGGCTAGATGGCCTACTCCTGCTCCTATTTCTTACGTTCGTATGTTCTTATGTTCAACAAGACGTCCCAACTCCTGTATTCAATGCTCTGACCAATGAAACCAAGCATGCTGAATGCCTTCTTCACCACTCTGTCCACCTTTGACTCCACTTTCAAGGAGCTATGAACATGTACCCCCCGATCTCTTTGTTCTGTAACTCTCTCCAATGCCCTATCATTAACTGATTCAGTTCCTACCCTGGTTTAATCTACCCAATTGCATCACCTCGCATTTATCTAAATTAAACTCCATCTGCCATTTGTCAGCCCACTGGCCCAATTGATCAAGATCCCATTGCAATCAGAGATAACGTTCTTCACTGTCCACTATGTCATCAATCTTGGTGTCATCGGCAAACTTACTAACCATGCCTCCTATATGCTCATCCAAAGCATTAATATAAATGATAAATAACAATGGACTTAGCACTGATCCCTGAGGCACATCGCTGGTCATGAGCCTCCAGTTTGAAAAACAACCCTCTACAACCACCCTCTGGCTTCTGTCAAGAAACCAATTTCATATCCATTTAGATACCTCACCCTGGATCCCATGAGATTTAACCTTATGCAACAATCTACCATGTAGTACCTTGTCAAAGGCCTTGCTAAAGTCCATGAAGACAAGATCAACTGCATTGTTCTTATCTACCTTCTTGGTTGCCCCTTCAAAAAACTCAATCAAATTTGTGAGACATGATTTTCTGCTCACGAAGCCATGCTGACTGTCCCTACATCTCTAAATACATGTAGATCCTGTCTCTCAAAATACCTTCCAACAATTTACCCGCCACACGAGGCTCACTTGCCTGTAGTTCCCAGGATTTTCCCTGCAGTCCTTTTTAAACAAAGGCACAATATTTGCCACCCTCCAATCTTCAGGCACTTCACCTGTGACTAACGATGATTCAAATATCTTTGCTAGGGACCCACAATTATATTATGTTAGTTTGAATAGAGGATTGACTAACTGATAGAAGACACAGTTGGGTTAAAAGGGGCAATTTCAGGTTGGCAGCTTCTAACTAGTGAAGTGTTACAGGGATCAGTGCTGAGGCCACAATTATTTACAATATATACTGACTTATAGAATCATAGAGGTTTACAACATGGAATTCCACATACACACTACCCTCTTCAAATTCCTCCTCAACTCTGTGTTAAATGGGCTTCGGCCCAACTTGTCCATGCAGCCCACTTTCTATCACTAAACTAGTCCCAATTGCCCGCATTTGGCCCATATCCCTCTATACTGATCTTGGTCATGTAATTGTCTAAATCGTTTTTAAAAGATAAAATTGTACCCACCACTGCTACTGCCTCTGGCAACTCATTCCAGACACTCACCACCATCTGAGTGAAAAATTGCCCCTCTGGGCCCTTTTGTATCTCTCTCCTCTTCCTTAAACCTATGCCCTCTAGCTTTAGATGAGGGATGAGGAAAGTGAATGTACTATTGCCAAGTTTGCAGATGACACGAAAATAGGTGGGAAGGCAAGTGGTGAGGATATCCACTAAGAGTTTACAGAGGGATATAGTCAAGTTCAGAGAATGGACAAAAGTTCAGCAGATGCAATGTAATATAGGAAAATGTGAAGTTATGCACTTAGTTAGGAATGAAGGAGCTGAATATTATTTAAATAGAGAAAGACTGCAGACAGCAACAGCATAGATGGACTAGGGGGACCTCGTACATAAATCATAAAAAGCTGGCAAGCAAGTTCATCAGGTAATTAGGAAGGCGTGCAATATTGGCCTTTATTTCAAAGGAAATGGCATTTAAAAATAAGGAAGTCTTGCTCAAACTTTACGCACTTGGAATACTATGAACAGGTTTGGTCCTTTATTAAGGTACAATATACTGGCATTGTGAGGGGGGGGGGGGAGAAAATCAAGAGGATGTTCACTAGGTTGATCCAGGTAGGGAGGAATTTTCTTATGAGATGTTACGCAGGTTGGGCCTGTACTAACTGGAATTTAGAAGAACAAGGGACTACCTTATTAAGATATATATGAGCCTCACGGGACTTGACAGGGTAGATGCTGAAACATTGTTTCCTCTTGTGGGAGAATTTTGGACCAGAGGGCATAATCTCAGACTAAAGGGTAGCCCATTAAACAGAGTTGAGGAGGAATTTGAAGTGGGTAGTGAATCGGTGGAATTCTTTACCGCAGAGGCTGGGTCATTAAGTATGTTCAAGGCTTAGATTGACAAATTTTTAATCAGCTAGGGAATTAAGGGTTATAGGGATAAGGTGGGAGAGTGAAGTTGAGGGTTATCAGATCATAAAATGATCATTCAATGAGGGTCTCATTGAATAGTGGAGTAGAGTCGATGGGTTGAATGCCTTACTTCTGCTCCAACATCTTATTGGTCTTATTTACCATGCCTCACTGTGTGTGATTTGGATCAGTGGTTTGTGTTTGTGTTCAAGGCCCACTCCAGTGACTTGAGCACAAAAATCTAGACCAATACTCCAATGCACTACTCTGGGAGTACTGCACTGTCGGGGTTTTCATCTATCAGATGAGACATTAAACCAAGGCCCCTTCCAGCCTTTTAGGTGGACAGGGAAAACCCCAGCAATATTTCAAGGAAGAGAAGCAGAATTTGCTCCCATGTCCTGGCCACTATTAATCATTCAACTAAAATAAATTGCCTGGTTATCACCAGGTTGATGTTTTTGGGACTTGCTGTGAGCAAATTGCTGTGTTTCCTACATTACAACAGTGATTCAGTGGTACTAAGTGCTTTGGATATCCTGAATTGGGGAAAGACACACATAAACGTAATACTTATTATTCCTGCCTTGGTTTCCAATAAACTGATGAAATGATACGTCGAAGTGGAAATACTCACATTCTCCGGTAATGCTTTCGCCAGTTCACTATGAGGCATTGGTTCAATGCAAAGTAAATGGATCACCTCCCTCAAAGTGACATCATCCTTCTTCACATGGCCCACTCCAGGAACATACCTTTCCCCTTGGGAGAAACAAATGCACATCCATTAGATTCACTGACATTGAGAAGAATAGATAAAACACTGGAATTAACGAAGTGATAATCTTCCTTCACAGGATTATCATTCCTGTCAGATTTAGTTCCACAGAATTTTGTGCATTAATTAAACAACAAGCGCTTTCTTTCAGCGGCTGGAAATCAGCATTGTGAATGTCAATAAACTTCTTTATACACATTTATATTTAAAATTTCCCTTCCCAAACCAGAGGAATTAAGATTCTTTTCATCATTTTAAATATTTCCATCAGATCATGTCTCAATCTTACAAATTTAAGGGAATACAAGGCAAGATTATGCAAAGTATTATAATTTATTCCTTTAAGCCCCAATATCATTATGATGAATCTCCAAGGCCAAAACATCCACCCTGAGGTTCAATAACATGAACTGAACACAATGCTCCAAATGAATTCTGACCAAGGTTGAGTACAGCTGAAGCATAACTTCTTCCCCCTTTGTATTCTAATCCATAAGAGTAATTCCAACTTTCTGTTAGCCTTATTTATTATTTGTATACATATATAAAGCTTTAATGAATTGTGTACATCCAAGTCCCTCTGCACTGTCAGAGCTTCTAGTCTCTTTTCATCAAATTAGATTTTCATTAGATTTGTCTTTCTTGGATTCAAAGTGGGTGACCCCACAGTTCCCAACATTGAACCCCATCCGGCAGTTTGGCCTTCTCATTTATCAGCCTATATTGCTTTGCAACATCCTGCTTCCATCTTCATAAATTACTGTACCTCCTAATTTAGGATCATTTACAAACCTGAATACAAACCTCTCTATTCCTTCATTCAAGTCATTGACATATATGGTGAAATGTTGTGAGGCCTAAGTACAGATGTCTGGGGAACACTGCCAGTCAGATCCCACTAATCACAGAACATTCTCTTTATCCCTACTCTTGTGATTCCTGGCTTCTAAACATCAGTGTGTCACAAAGTTGACTTGCATTCCATGCTCTTATTTTGTATCATCTTTGGCACAGAACTAATCACGTTTTTTGATGTCATCTCCTCAAAAAATTCAATTAGATTCTTCAGATGAGGGAGATATATTGGTTGGGAAAAAATTTGCAGCTTGTATGTCCACTATGAAGGAAGACCATAGAACATTACAGTGCAGAAAGAGGCCCTTCGGCCCATCGAGTCTGCACTGAACACAATCCCACCCAGGTCCTACTCCCATGTCCCCACATATTTTACCACTAATCCCTCTAACCTAAGCATCTCAGGACACTAAAGGCCAATTTTTTGCTTGGCCAATCAACCTAACCTGCCACATCTTTGGACTGTGGGAGGAAAGTGGAGTACCTGGAGGAAACCCACTCAGACACGAAGAGAATGTGCAAACTCCACACAGACCGTGACCCAAGCCAAGAATCGAACCCAGGTCCTGGAGCTGTGAAGCAGCAGTGCTAACCACTGTGCTACCATGCCACCAGGAAGCAGGGCCATTTAAGAGTCCTCTTGGAAAGATCCAGTATGTGGATATTCCACTGCAGCTCACTCCTTTACATTCCTGTTACTTCTGTTCTTGGGAGAATTTACCAAATTAAGGATGCAAAATATATGTACTTTTGGCCTTTCTTCATTACTGTATTATCTGTGTTACTCTAACTATGTCGGTTATTCACTCCTCTTTCCTTTAAACCAATTTCTGTCCATTATTGTGTCTTCCACTACTATTTTCCTTTTGTTTTAACTCTCTCCCATCCCTTTTCCTTTTATTGCTGTCTCCTTTGTTTTCTGAAAATTAACATACTTTTGGGTTGCTTCATTTTCAACAGACATATTTTGGGACACATTTAATCAAGTTATTATATTGTAAATATCAACTGGAATGAATTTCAATTGGGCATATAACAAATACTACAACAATATTTGTTCTGATTTATGCACTAAAATCAATTTTGTGTATCATCATACACCTCATGAAATTGAATTCTGTTAAATAAAAATTTCTGTTGTGTGTAGTCCTGCACATTATATCCATGTTTCAGTTAATAAAACAAAACCTTACCAATCACCATAATAATAAGGTGCAGCAATTCCTCTATTAGAACATTGGTCTGCTGAATTACATCCTGCAATACAAGAAGTGCATATGTAAGTCAGTCTCATTAAACCGAACAGGAAATAAAAAGTTACGGCTGCTTTGCTTCAATTATTTTAGATGCAGTAATTTAACCACCCTAATAAGAAAATTGCAAATAATTTAAAGACGTTAAAATGTCTAAGGTTTCATTTGGGGCAGTACTGCATTGGAAATCGTATTGGAGGCAATTTCTGCCTCTGAATGAGGTCAGCAATTTGTAAACATTCTAATTAGATGTTAACTTCTTTCTTCTTCCTCAATATATCCTCGAGACACTGGGACCTGTTCTGGTGCAGGAGGCACATCAAAAGGGAAGGCTTACACCTCAACAAGATTGGTATCAGTGTTCTTGTAGCAAGGTTCACCATGGCACTGGAGTAGGCTTAAACTAAAATTGGCAGAGGGATAGTAACCGACATGAAGTAGAAAAAAGGAACATGATATATAAAAGAGTGAGAGTTTTAGATTTTATTAGAGAACGAAGTACTATTTTAGATTCAAGTAAACTAAGATGTACTATGAGGAATACAAGGATAGGTTTAAAATGCATGTCTGAAAATTTATAAAGTATAGTGAATAAGTTTGGAGAGCTACAAACACAAATAGTCATGTGGGCTATGATGTAGTACCAGCAATATAATTGCAGCTTAGAAAGGGTGAGGATTGGGCTCTTAAATATTCAAGAATATAAAGCGTTGAAGAAAGATAAGGAAGATAAGGGAGTTGTGGTAGCAGTTTTGGGATAGAGAAGACATTTTGATATTCAGGAGAGCTTCCTTGATCAGAGGATCTCATTCCAACTAAAAAGGAGGCATTGCTCAATCTGGCGCTGGAGAATAAGGTTTCACTGAGTTGACCAAGTGTCTATGGGGGAACACTTGGGTAAGAGTAAGGTTTGAATGAGCAATGCAGAACAGTAAGGATCAATTTAAAGTAGAACTTCTACATTGGAGTAGAGCTAATTTTAGTGGGATAACAGAGGAAGGCTAAAATGGTATCAAAGATTGACAGGAAAAACTGGAACACATCAATGGGTGATCTTTAAAGAAGAGATACATCAGGAATAGGCTAGGTACATTCCAACAAAAGTGTAAGATGAGAGAATTGATAACAGTACTCCTCAGATGATGAGGGAGATCACAATCAAAATGAAAGAAAAAATGGTGTATGTCAGGTGAATTCTTCAAGCAAAAATCAGGCCAAATACAACTTGTTTAATGGAGAAATGAAGAGGAAAATAAGACCAACAGAGATAATGAGAATAGAATAGTAGTTAACAGAAAAGGGAACCCAAAAATCTTCTCCCATCATGCAAAAAAGAGATGGGGTGGATCCTATTTGAGGCAAGAGGGCAATATGCACTTTGAGGGTCAAGGTAAGGCTGGGATACTTCATGAGTATTTTGTGTTGATGTCAGGAAGAGAATATTGACAAAATCTGGGTAGTAGCAGAGATGGTAGAAGTAATGGATTGGGTGAAAATTAATAGGAAACTGGAAAGGTTAGTTATGCTTAAGAATGTATAAGTCTCTGGTCCAGGCGGCTTGCATCCTCAGTTGATAAAGGAAGGAGGGGAGATAAAGGAAGGGCTTGTCATAATTTTCCAATCTTCCCTGGATACAGGATTAGAATCAGAATCCCTACAGTACAGGAGGCCATTCAGCCCATTGTGTGTGCACTGATCACAATCCCACCCAGGCCCTATTCCTGTAACCCCATTTATTTACCCTTCTAATCTTCCATACACTAGGGTCAATTTAGTATGGTCAATCAACCTAACCTGCACATCTTTGGACTGTGGGACAAAACCAGAGCACCCGGAGAAAATGCATGCAGACACAGGGAAAAGTGCAAACTCGACACAGACAATGACCTGAGGCTGGAATTGAACCTGGGTTCCTGACGCTGAGACAGCAGTGCCAAGGATTGCAGAATGACAAATGTGACACCTTTATTCAAGGAGGAATGGCACATTATGAACTCAGCTGCTGTTACTAGGGGACAACTCAGATCGTAGGCTCAGCCCTGGCTTAACAGATGCTAATTTTTGTTTAGAAAACTGTGGAGGTAAGTTACTGAGCAAATTCATGGGAGTCTACTTCTGAGCTTTTAATACAAAGAATAAAATATTTATTAAAACAATAAACTATATTACCACAGACAAACAGGTTGGAAAGATCTCAATATAATCCCAATATGACAATTCAAATTCCCACTATTCTATTACTCCAATGATATATTTACAGACACACAAACTTGTAAAGAGTTACCATTAGCTTGATACAAAAGCTTCTTGCCTGAGACTGGTACAACTGGAAACTTTTTTTTCCAGTGACTTTCTGAGCATTCACTTGATGTTTTGAACTGACTTATTTCTCTTCCCCAAGACATCTAAAAACTACACTCCAAAACCACTGTTTCTTCAACTGTAGAGCAAACAAATTAATTCCCGTAACTCACCTCGGTTAAACTAATCAGTTCAGAGTGGTATAACTGTATTCCATCAACCACTGTCGCCCTTAGCCTCGTCTTTCGTGTCAGAGACTTAATAATCCCCAGCCCCACACACACCCCCTGAACTCACTCACTCTCTCAACTCCTGTCTTCTGTATCACTGGATCACAGTACAGCTTTTGTTTCCAAAAATTATTGACCTTTCAACCTCTTTTAACTATCCCTTTCACTTCGGGACTTGCAAAGCCTAATTAAAAATATACATACCCAAACAAATCCAAAAGACCTGAAATCTTTTAATTACAATCCAGACTCTCAGGCGTCAAAAGGAGCAAAACCAAAATGAAGCTGAAACCATTTTTACCTTTCTTAACACACAAATGTGTGTGTAATTCAACTTAAAAATCATATGTTGTTCACCGGCACAGTGGTTAGCATTGCTGCCTCATAGTGCCAGGGGCCCAGGCTGAATTCCACCTTGGGTGACTGTGTGGAGTTTGTACATTCTCTTTGTGTCTTGTGTAATTTTCCTCCGGGTGCTCCAGTTTCTTCCCACAGTCCACAGATGTGCAGCTTAGGTGGACTGGCCATGGTAAATTGCCCCTTAGCGTTCCAAGATGTGTAGATTAGGGGATTAGTGGGGCAAATACAGGGATACAGGGAGCTATGGGGATAAGGCCTGGGTGGGATGCTTTGTTAGAAAATTGGTGCAGGCTCGATGGGTCGAATGGCCTCCTTCTGTTCTGTAGGTATACAATGATAACATCAGTACAAAAGCAAAATACTGCAGATGCTGGAAATCTTAAATAAAAACAGAACATGCTAGAAACAATGAGCAGGCCAGGCAGTGTACATGGATAGAAATCGAGTTGATGTTTCAGGTTGGGATTATGGCCCTCAACACAAAGTCATTAACACTGATGTGCAAGAGCATAATCCTTGGCTACAAAGACCAACAACTGAAAGTTGACAACTTTGTGAAGACCTGATCCAAATCTAGACTTTATCTACGGCCATAAAATAGGGCGCTTGGGTTTTACCTTATTTCTTGGGACTGGACACTTCGAAAAAACGTCAAACAGTTCAAATCTGGCCAATACAAATATCAGGAATTGATCTGGATCCATGATTGAAGCGGCGATCTATGATATAAAAGCAGTTTAAATTTCTGTGTCAGGATCAGTAACAACGAAGGTTGCAGAATAGAACCAGATTACAGCTGTCGGCTGGCAATTCTATACAAGTATGACCAAGCATATATTTTGTCAAGAATATATTTTGTCAAAAATATTCACAAACAATCTGTGGTTCAGTTTATAAATTAGCAGGTCCAACAGTTAACAAGAACTACTTTTCAAACCAGCAATACCGAAATTGCATTCCGCATAGCATCAAATCCAAATGGTATGACAATCTCATTCTGGAAATCAGGCTGAGAACAGATTCTTAAGCAATACTGCATTCTCCATGATGCAAAAGCTCAACAACACCCTTAGTTTATATCCCTGAAGTAAACAGATTTTTAAAATGAACATGACAATTTAAATTATTCCTCATCCAATTTTCTAAAAGCCAATTTGTATAGTTTTTTTTAAATGTAGTATTTGAAAACAAAGTAGAAGTATAATGATACTCAACGATACTTGCAACCTTAAATAATTACCTAGTTAACCAGATACCTATGGATATCCACCCTAAAACAATTAGGATACTTGGGTTTTACCAACACGCTAAAACAATTAAGAGTTTCTACAGCATTGTATCCACTCCAAAACACAAGAGAAAGAGAAGCTTACTTTCCTAACCATTTTGCAGCTTGCTTTCAGGGTAATTTTCACTTATTTATCACTGTGGATTATGTGCGATAAGAAGTGTTATACAATGCAATCTGATTCAATTTGAAAACACAATTTGTTTCCAATATCAGTGAGCAAACATGGAAGAATAAATTCCCTTAATTCAAAACGCATAATCTACCTACGCTATTAAAATGAATTAAACAGGCTCCCCTTTAAACACCAATTCAAGGGACAAGAACACATTACGTACTGAATTTAGATCTAGACGAAAGATCTTGCAATACAACAGCTTCTCCTGAGAATCCCGAGTATAGGAAGTGTTGCAAGTTTACCCATTAGGTTAAACAGAATTGATACTAGGTTTTACCTTAAGAAAACCATGCCAAAGCAGAATCATGCCCCAGAGAAATTGGTCATGAGATTAAACAATTGGTGAGAGCTAGAAAATTTTTCAATATTAAAATAACTTTTTAGGATATCCCCGCACAAGCATGCTGCTCTAGAAGCAGGACAATGCAAGCAAGTTATTATCACTCGGATTGCACTTACTGAGAGATTCATGGAAGATTTAATTCTAACTTTCAAAAAGGAACTGGCTCAAAGGGGAAACAAACTGTGGGATTATGGGGAAAGGGCAGGACAGTAAGTGATACTGATTAGATCACTCTTTGAAAGAGCTGGTGCAGGCATGGTGGACCATATGGCTTCCTCTGCTCTGTAACAGTCAATAATTCTATGTCCTGTACCACATTACGCAAACACCATTCCGCCAGGAGATATTGATCCTTTCTCCAAAGTCAAATTCTCCAGTGCTTCATTTCTTCTTAGTTATTTAGCTAATTAAAAAAGATAATTGAGTTTGTTGATCATGCCAGACATCCATGACACTAAGTCCCAAAAATATATTTCTGAAGTGTAGCGTGATACTACCTCAAGCTGTTGTGCTTGTTCTTCTAGGCAACTGCTACTGAACAAATTTCAATTTTCACAATTTAAATTTGACAATCATACCTGTAACATGATTATGTCTTTGTCAAACATTTCTTCCCTCCATTTTACATTTCGGTAACAAAATACCTTAAAGATAAAGGGATAAGGTTACCATTTGCCATTAATTCTAATATCCATTTAACAGCAATAAAGAGCAATCAAGTGAATCCACCAGAACGACACTAATCTGATTACTTTGCAGCTGCAGAAAATGATGGAATTATGGATAAAAGATTTTAAAAAATTCTTTATCAATGACTTGTGGAGCACTCATTACGAAATTAATTATGGACTATAAAATATAAATCCAAATACTCACTTCAATTTTATTCATTGAGTATAATTTAGATTTTAAGCAAGTCTATGCACTCATTTTATTCTAGGCCCACAAACCTCTCATTTTTGACAACTCTGACCTAAACGTGCCAAAAATCGTCCCCAGAGCTCTGACTGGCTACGTCCAAAGGCAGCTTTTTGTTTTAGGCCAATCAATTATGAGATTGAGGAGTGCAGTTCTGTGGTCACCATTACTGTCACCAGTTTTTCTGTTAAATTGCAAGTTTACTAATTAATTGAATTTAAATTCCCCAACTGTTGAAGATTTGGTCAAAGGATTGTCTTAAAAGAGGACAGAGAGGCAGAGAGGTTAAGTGAAGGAATTCCAGAAGGCACGACCAATTGTTTAGCCATTTGCCATGAACACTGAACTTTACTGGGCAGTTATGTTTTGAAATGAACCTTTAACTCAAAGTGGAACAGAAAATTCTGGATAAACAACTCGGCTCATAGACATGGGGAGAGAAATCAAACGAAAACCCACTAAAGTGCAATGGCCTTTGATCTGCAAGCAGTAGTGGTAAGGAAAATGTTTATTCTTCTCAAACGTTTGGGGAATCTGTAATTGTTTTCACAAATGTTTAAAAGGACTTTTAAGAGTTTGCATCATTTGTAAAGGGATCAGCTGTAATTTCTTTTTAAGAAATACTGGCCCATGTAACCAGGTGATCCTTGACCTGTAAGTAGTACCAACAAAATATGACAGCAATGTGTCACACAGACACAAGAAGAAAGGGAAGGGTTGGCAAGATGTCAACAGGCTGAGTCAGAAAGCAAATTTAGAAGCTCCTGTCTGTTCAGAATTGACAACACATCGCAAAAGTAACAATAGGTTCTGGGAGGTCTAAGAAACCACGACTGACCGGAGCTAAAAGTTGAGAAGATTCTGGAAAGAATCACAAAATCATTATGATGCAAAAGGAGGCCCATCATGTCTGCTCTCCAAATGAGCATTATGACTTAGTGCCATTCCCCTGCATCCCTATCATTGTTTCTATTCAAACAATCATCTAATGCCCCCTTGAACGCCTTGATTTCAACTGCCTCTGCAACACTTTCAGGCAGTGAGTTCCAGACCTGAATCACTTTTGTGAAAAAGCTTTTTCCTGCATCACATTTGCATCCTCTGCAAATCACGTTAAATTGGTGTTCTCTTGTTCTTGATCCTTTTAGAAGGAAGAACAGTTTCTCCCTATCCCCCATGTCTGGTTCCCTTACAATTTTGAACATCTCTATCAAATATCCTCTCTCTCACAAAGGAAAACAGTACCAATCTCTCCAATCTAGCCTCATAACTGAGGTTTTTAAACCTTGGAACCATTCGTGTAAACCTCTTCTGCACTCTGTCCAATGTGTTCACATCCTTCCAATCATGTGGCGCCAGAACTGTACACAATAGTCCAGCTGAGGTCTAACTAATATCTTGTAAAAATTCAGCACAACCTCCTTACTCTATACCCCTATTAATAAAACATATAAATATATGCTTTATTAACTGCTCTTCCACCTGTCCTGCCACCTTTAATGACTTAAGCACATCTACATCCAGTTCCCTAGGGTCTGCACTCCTTAAGAATTTTACCTTTTTTTGTATTATTTCTCCATATTATGCCTACTAAAATGCACTTATCTGCCCATTCCAATGACTTGTCTATGTCCTTTTGAAGTTCTACACTGTCTTCCTCACAGTCTACAATACTTCCAAATTTTGTATGATCTGCAAACTTTGAAATTGTCTCCTGCACATGAAGACTTAGATCACTAATATATATCAGGAAAAACAAAGGACCCAACACGGACCCATCGGGTACTCCACTAGAAACCTTAATTGCAAGAGGACATGAGAAAAGGAGCAAAGATGTCTTGTTGCAGCTGTACAGGATCTTGGTGAGACTACACCTGGAGCAGCGTGTGCAGTTTTGGTCTCCTTATCTAAGGAAGGATATATTTGTCAGAGAGGGAGTGCAGCAAAGATTCACCAGAGTAATTTCTAGGATGGCAAGACTATACTATGAGGATAGATTGGGTCAAATGGGCCTGTATTCAGTGGAATTTGGAAAACTGGAGAGGGGAATCTAATCAAAATGTATAAAATTCTAACTGGGTTGGACAGACTGAATGTGGGGGTGCTGTTTCCTCTGGTTGGAGGGAGTGAGGGGGGGGGTTGGAGGTGTAAAATATAGGGTCACAGTCTCAGGATACAGGGTAGATCATTTAGGACTGAGATGAGGAGAAAGGTCTTCACTTAGTGGCTGCTGAACATCTGGAATTCTCTACCATAGAAGGCTGTGGAGACCAAGTCATATTTAAGAAGGAAACAGATAGATTTCTACATTAAAAAATATCAAGGGATATGGGGAGATTGTGTTAGTACTGGACGGGTTGTACATGAACAGAGCTGGGACTGAATCTAAAAGCAAGTTATGGAGGCTGGTATTTAAAACAGAAACAGAAAATGCTGAAAATCTCAGCAGATCTGATGGCATCTACGGAGACCGAACAGAGCTAGTATTTCAAGTGTGGATGACTCTTTGTCAGAGCTCTGATGAAGAATCAACCAGGCTTGAAATATTGGGACTGAGTCTGTTGGGAAGGCCTTCAACTGATTCGGCAGGGGTGTGGGAACTATAATAAACCGCTAGAGGAGTACCCAAGTAACCAAAATACTGGGAGGGACAGACAGCAAGAGGAACGAGAATAATAAGTTAATATGGAGTGAAGAAGAAAGTAATGACATCTCAACCAAGGTTACTGTGCATGAATGTGAATATGCCGGCGTTGGACTGGGGTAAACACAGTAAAAAATCTGACAACACCAGGTTTTAGTCCAACCGATTTATTTGATAGTAAACTCACTAGCTTTCGAGGGGTTTCCCTCTTCTTCGGGTGAATGGAGTTCTAGCCTCAGACAGAGCATAAGAACATAAGAAATAGGAGCAGGAGTAGGCCATCTAGCCCCTCGAGCCTGCCCCGCCATTCAATAAGATCATGGCTGATCTGTCGTAGCTCAGTTCTACATTCCCGCCCTCTCCCCATAACCCTTAATCCCCTTGCCTATCAAAAACCTATCCGTGTCTTAAAAATATTGAGCGAGGCAGCCTCCACCACTTCAACAGGCAGAGAATTCCAGAGATTCACCACCCTTTGAGTGAAGAAGTTCCTCCTCAACTCCGTTCTAAACTGCCCCCCCTTTATCTTGAGGCTGTGTCCTCTAGTCCTACTGTCCTTTCTGAGTGGGAAGAGCCTCTCCACCTCTATCCTATCCATCCCATTCAACATCTTATATGTCTCAATGAGATCTCCCCTCATTCTTCTAAACACTAACGAGTACAAGCCTAGTTTATTCAGCCTCTCCTCATAGTTCAACGCCCTCAACTCCGGAATCAGCCTCCTCTGCACTCCCTCCAAGGCCAAAATATCCTTGTGTAAGTGCGGCGACCAAAACTGCACACAGTACTCCAGCTGCGGCCTCACCAGTGCCCTATACAGCTGCAGCAAGACCTCCCTACTTTTATATTCAATCCCCCTCACTATGAAGGCCAGCATCCCATTCGCCTTCCTGACCACCTGTTGCACCTGCAGGCTGGGTTTTTGTGACTCATGCACAAGGACCCCGAGGTCCCTCTGCACCGTCGCCTGCTGCAGTTTTTCGCCACGTAAGTAATAGTCCTTCCTACCATTATTCCTGCCAAAGTGGACAATCTCACATTTGCCAACATTAAATTCCATTTGCCAGTTCCTGGCCCATTCGCCCAGCCTATCTAGATCCTTCTGCAGACTCTCCACACCCTCCGCACAATTTGCCGTTCCACCAATCTTGGTGTCATCAGCAAATTTCGACACCCTACACTCGGTTCCCTCCTCCAGATCATCTATATAAATGGTAAATAGCTGAGGCCCCAGCACCGACCCCTGGGGCACTCCACTAGTCACCAACCGCCAATCCGAATAGCACCCACTGACCCCCACTCTCTGCCTCCTATTTGACAGCCCATCCTCTACCCACACTAACACCCTACCCCCAACTCCATGACGCCTGACCTTCTGTAATAACCTCTTGTGAGGCACCTTGTCAAACGCCTTCTGAAAATCAAGGAAGACCACATCCACCGACTCTCCTCTATCCACCGCCCTAGACACATCCTCACAGAACTCCAATAAATTCGTCAGACATGACTTCCCCTTAACGAAACCGTGCTGCATCTGCTCTACCAAACAATTCTCCTCAAGATGCCTCGCTATTTTCTCCTTGATCACAGATTCTAACATTTTTCCTACAACAGACGTTAAACTAACCGGCCTATAATTCCCCGCCTTCTGCCTGCTACCCTTCTTAAACAACGGCGTAACATTAGCCGTTTTCCAATCTTCCGGCACTTCCCCGGAATCCAGCGACATTTGGAAAATAATCACCAAGGCATCCGCTATCACCTCTGCCATTTCCTTCAGAACCCTTGGATGCATTCCATCCAGTCCTGGGGACTTGTCCACAATCAGTCCCTCCAGTCTGTCAAGCACCGCCTCTCTAGTAACAATAATGTCATTCAGGCCCTCCACTCCTACCATCTTTCCATTGCTAACACCCGGCAAATTATTCACGTCCTCCTCCGTGAAGACTGAAACAAAAAAGTTATTCAGGGCCTCAGCCGTTTCCCCATCCCCTACCACTAAGTCCCCCCTCTCATCCTCTAAGGGACCAACGTTCACCCTAGCCAGCCTCTTCCTTTTTATGTATTTATAAAAACTCTTGCTATCCTTTTTTATATTAAGCGCTCGCCCAGCTTCATAGTTTATCCTACCCTTCTATATAAAAGCACAGACAGTTTACAGATTACTGATTAGAATGCGAATCTTTACTCCTAACCTGCTGTTCAAGTCCTAAAGTGGCTGACAATGTGTGTGGAAGGAGCACTGATCACAGGTTAAAGAGATGTGTATTGTCTCCAGACAGGACAGAAAGTGAGGCTTTGCAAACTCAGGCAAGTCATGGGGGTTACAGATAGTGCGACATGAACCCAAGATCCCTGTTGAGACCGTCCTCATGTGTGTGGAACTTGGCTATCAGTCTCTGCTCAGCGACTCCGCGCTGTCGTCGTGAAGGCCGCCTTGGAGAATGCTTACCCGGAGGTCAGAGGCTGAACGCCCGTAACCACTGAAGTGTTCGCCAACAGGAAGGGAACAGTCTTGCCTGGTGATTGTCAAGCAATGTTCACTCATCCGTTGTTGTAGCGTCTGCATGGTCTCCCCTATGCTAACTGTTCCCTTCCTGTTGGCGAACACTTCAGTGGTCACGGACATTCAGCCTCTGACCTTCGGGTAAGCATTCTCCAAGGCGGCCTTCACGACACACGACAGCGCAGGGTCACTGAGCAGAGACTGATAGCCAAGTTCCGCACACATGAGGACGGTCTCAACAGGGATCTTGGGTTCATGTCACACTATCTGTAACCACCGTGACTTGCCTGGGTTTGCAAAGCCTCACTTACTGTACTGTCTGGAGACAATACACATCTCTTTAACCTGTGATCAGTGCTCCTTCCACACACATTCTCAGCCACTTTAGGACTTGAACAGCAGGTTAGGTGTAAAGATTCGCATTCTAATCAGTAATCTGTAAACTGTCTGTGCTTTATATGCTTTGTCTGAGGCCAGAACTCTCCATTCACCTGAAGAGGGAAACCCCTTGAAAGCTAGTGAGTTTACTATCAAATAAATCGGTTGGACTAAAACGTGGTGTTGTCAGACTTTTTACTGAATGTGAATACACATAGTATAGTAAATAAGATTGGGATGTGAAAATATGATGTTACGGTGATAAGAAACCTAGCTCAAGGAAGGGGTGTTCAATATTCCTGGGTACAAAGTGTTCAAAAAAGTTAGGAAAGGAGGAATGGTGGTATTGGTTAAGGAGAATGTTGCAGTGCTGGAGAAAGAGGATGTCCTAGAGGGTTCAAAGTCTGAATCAACTTGGCTATAGCTAAGGAACAACAGGGTGCAATTACTCAATGTAATCTATAGACCACAAACTAGTTGGTACAGGTGCCATTTCCCCCAGAGCTGGTCCCAGTGGCTCAGGAATCTAAATCCCTCCTTGCTGCATCTTTCCAGCCATGTATTCATCTGCCTTATCTTCTAATTTTGATGTGGATATGCCGGCATTGGACTGGGGTGGGCACAGTAAAATGTCTAACAACACCAGGTTAAAATTCAGTAATCAAAAGAGAAAATGCTGGAAATCTCAGCAGGTCTGGCAGCATCTGTAAGGAGAGAAAAGAGCTGATGTTTCAAATCCAAATGACACTTTGTTAAAGCCAATAGATTTAATTGGAATCACAAGCTTTTGGAGCACTGCTCCTTCATCAGATGAGTGATGAACACACTTTCACGTGACATTGGGAGTAATCCAGAGACTAAAAAAACAAAAGCTGGCAATATGAAATAAAAACAAAACGTGCTAAAAAAAAGCCGGCAGGTCAGGCTGTTCAAACTGAACAAAGTTTGCAGGTGGCTTCATTATTTTATATTTAAGACGGGCTTGTTTTCAATTCCTCATTCTCAGGTTTCCATGAATTTGTGCATCTCAAAACAATCAAGACTGAACAGTAGTGAGTCTCCCCTCTTTCACTGCTTCCATTCCCTGTCTGCCAAATGTTTGAATTCCTTTTGGAAACTCCTCACATAACACTGCAGAGATTAGAAACAGTATGGCAAGAGATAATAAATATGAACCCACTTCGTGGTGTCCTTCCTGGCTTTTATAACAAGGGTTCACTATTCAAAGGTCAGAAGGTTTTTTTTCATACATGAACATTAACTCAAAATTTCCACAGTACCTGATTTACTAGGGAGAATCCATTTCTTCTCCACATATCAGCTGAGACCTGAGACATGAGCACTAAGCAGCGCAATGGGTAGTCCATCAATTTTTCTACTTGAAACTCTGACTGTAATAATTGACACAATAGTATGTGGTCAGTATAGCTCAGGAATATGCTACAAGGTACAATAGCTGCTGAATATGACACCATTTTGTTATTCCAATTGCCCAACGAACATTACAGATAACATCAGCGACATGCAAATTTAAATGCTTCAAGATTTAAAGTAGCTGGATTTGTTTCCACTTTTTAATGAATATTCTGGCTTCCTCAATCAAAGCAATGATTTAGAAAATTTAACAATAACATTTCAAAACATACTAGATGTAATCTTTTATGCAACTCAACAAACTCTGACATCACGACACACATAATCATTTGTTTTCAGTTTTTATAGTGTGATGTTTCAGGGGAAGAACCGGGGTGGGGGGGAGGAGGAGGAGGATGGAAACAAAAATGCAAGACTTCATGCTTTAGGCAAGCCTTTCAAAAATAAATGGACTCCAAAATCTAAAGCTTTAATAGTTAAATGTGCAACTTTTACGGTTATGTAGCGTGTTTTAAGTATACACGTATCATAGAGAAAAGACAGAGGCTATTTGACAATCTGGTTATATGAGAACAAACTGGGGATTTCACTGCTGTATTAAATCACTCATAACTTTTCATATTACAGGTAAACCTTTGGGAACAAAAAAAACTACATTTAAAAACAAAAGCTGCCATAACACCAACAAGCTGAGAAAATTAAAATGCCAGGCTGCATTTTCAATAGTTTAACAGCAATTCTTTTGACATCGACCCTAAATAACATTTTAAATTAAATGATAGAGAATATTTTGGCATTTTAGAGAAATATTTGAAATATTGTAAAGGGGAATTTATTTTATTACTCTTTACTTACTGCAGGCACAAACTCTTCCAACTTGTCAATTGCTCCAGTCTTGTTTAGATGCACATGTAAACCTGTAACAAAAAGTAACATGTAAAAATCTATTGAATTATCAGCAACAACATAAACCAGCGAAGTTAAAGAATTCACCCTAGCACCCCAGAGAACCAAACAAGTCAAGCTGAATGTTGATTTAAATTTGGCCAAATAACTGTCATAATTTACATGATTATTATCACTTCCAGCAGCCTGTCAAAACAAGGGGTTTTAAGATTAAAATACTCTTCTAAAAACACACAAGTTTGGAAGAGCAAATCTAGAACCTGGCATGTGTTTTCCCACAATGTAAAAGGCTTAAAGCATGCCACAAGTTCACCAGTACAACTTATCAAACTTCAGTTACGACACTGCCCATGTTGAAGATTTCGAGGCATTAATACGAACTGAACACAAAAGTGTAAATGTTTCCATGATTTAGTATAGAACATATTGACAACTGTTAGGAACAAAATAAAATCTAGGCCAAAACTATTAAGCCTCTCCTTAAAAGTAGAAGTAAAAGTACAAAATTAGAAAACTATCCCGGAGCATTAACAAGATAGTATTGTTAGTATCCCCAACTATTTAAAGGGCAAAAAGCTGCAGCATGCTACGGTGCAGAGGGACCTGGGGGTCCTTGTGCATGAGTCACAAAAACCCAGTCTGCAGGTGCAGCAGGTGAGCAAGTAGGCGAATGGGATGCTGGCCTTTATAGCGAAGGGGATTGAATATAAAAGCAGGGAGGTCTTGCTGCAACTGTACAGGGTGCTGGTGAGGCCGCAGCTGGAGTACTGTGTGCAGTTTTGGTCACCGCACTTGCACAAGGATATTTTGACCTCAGAGGGAGTGCAGAGGAGGTTCACTAGGCTGATACCGGAGATGAGGGGGTTAGACTATGAAGAGAGACTAAATAGACTGGGTCTGTACTCGCTGGAGTTTAGAAGGATGAGGGGGGATCTTATAGAGACGTATAAGATAACGAAAGGGATGGACAGGGTAGAGGTACAGAGATTCTTCCCGCTCAGAAAGGACAGCAGGACTAGAGAGCACAGCCTCAAGATAAGGGGGGTCAGTTTAGAACAGAGTTGAGGAGGAACTTCTTCACTCAAAGGGTGGTGAATCTCTGGAATTCTCTGCCTGTTGAAGTGGTGGAGGCTACCTCGCTAAATATATTTAAGACACGGGTAGATAGGTTTTTGACAGGCAATGGAATTAAGGGTTATGGGGAAAAAGCGGGAAAGTGGAACTGAGCCACTTCAGATCAGCCATGATCTTATTGAATGGCGGGGCAGGCTCGAAGGGCTAGATGGCCTACTCCTGCTCCTATTTCTTATGTTCTTATAGTAACTTAATATAAATTTGACACCTTTTCAGTGCTTGGATTAAGTTACTGCCTTGTAACTACTTCTTCACATATCCTTCTCCATGCGATATTTATATTTGCTTACTATGTCTTTAGAAAATATCCAAGGATCAATTAACTTTATTACAAAAATAATGCATTTATTCAAGCACTCACTGGTCCTCGACTTGTCTTTAACAAGCTAAATATTGGGTATGATCAGCATCCAAAAAGCAAAAATTGTTCTAAAATGCCTCTCTGTTCATTCTTGGTTACATTTTCAAATGGAAGTTAACTTCCTTCCCAAATCCAGTTGGTAATGTAGTAAGAGCCATACAGATCAGAAGGTTCCTAGTCTAGATATTTTGGCCTTGGAGGGAGTGCAGAGGAGGTTTACTAGGCTGATACCGGAGTTGAGGGGGTTGAACTATGAGGAGAGGCTGAATAAACTAGGCTTGTACTCGTTGGAGTTTAGAAGAATGAGGGGAGATCTCATTGAGACGTATAAGATGATGAATGGGATGGATAGGATAGAGGTGGAGAGACTCTTCCCACTGAAAAAAGACAGTAGGACTAGGGGGCACAGCCTCAAGATAAAGGGGGGCGTTTTAGAACGGAGTTGAGGAGGAACTTCTTCACTCAAAGGGTGGTGAATCTCTGGAATTCTCTACCCATTGAAGTGGTGGAGGCTGCCTCGCTAAATATTTTCAAGAAGCGGGTTGATGGGTTTTTGATAAGAGAGGGGATTAAGGGTTATGGGGAGAGGGCCGGAAAGTGGAACTGAGCCACGACAGATCAGCCATGATCTTATTGAATGGCGGGGCAGGCTCAAAGGGCCAGATGGCCTATTCCTGCTCCTATTTCTTATGTTCTTAGTTTCTGGCCTATGTTCCTTTTGAAGGAAGGATGGAATAAGAAAAATTAACAAGGGGTCCTACTTCACAAATACAGATGTAGTTATTGGTAGCAATCTGAGCATTCAAGAAAGAACTGGGTAGGGGAGGATATCTCTGGGAATTAGCCAGCAATTTCCAAAAGTCAGGGCATCTGTATTCGCAGATCAGTATTCACCAATTACCACATGAGTCTTTTCCAACCTCATGGTTGTTGTGTAGCTGACAGTAGAGTAATACACTCCCAAATGTCAGAAAAGTGTCCTGCATGGTGCACATTTGAATTTTGGCACTTCATAAGACTGCTGTGTTCATGCTAGAACTACAATCCTAAATTGAATGTCTAGATTTGTTTAAAATTACATCTGCTAGAAACTGAAGAGAGTTGGACAGAAACAAAATGGGCAACAGAGTCACTAAATGGTTGGAGATATGTGGTCATATCTTATCACCTGGAATTCAGGATTAATGAGGAACTACTTTCAGGAGGAAGGGTGCAGTGGGAACAAAGGAACACAATTTCACCATATCATCCCACTGATTGGGATAACATCTATCTTTTGTACTTACTGCGTTGTTACTGTTTTGAATTAGGATGTACTGCAATAATTAAAATTACTTGTGTCACTGTTTTGGCTGTCCTGTTGGACTGATCTACATGATCAACTGAACCAGCAATAATCCATTTTACATGCAAGTTTTAACTAACTGAGCAGGGGTGCCAGTCTGCCACAACTGATCAATGCCTGGATTAAAGACTGGTTCTCTAAAGAGGTGCAACAGGCTTTAGTCAGATCATCCTGGGAATTAGATGTTTTCCCTCACTCCGCTACTGCATCATTGTTGTCCAGGATACTTTAAACCTGCTGCTCCCAAGTCATTATTATTATGCTAGTGAAGCAGTTTCTTTAAACTAACCTGCAAGAAGCCTAGATAAGGGAAGATGGATACTGACAGGCTCTCGAGATACCAAATAGCGTTTCAAGCTGATGGAGTGACCACACATAGTCAAAGTGTTCAGTTGTTTCCTTGCATTGCGCTGATTGCACTCATTAGAACACTGGGACAAAACACGATGGCACTCCTTGTAGGCTCGAAGAAGAACTTGTTCCTGCACGCATACATGAGAAAAAAGAACATAAGAAACAGAAGCAAAGTTATGCCACATAGACTCTCAAGCATGCTTCACCATTGTGTAAGATCAACTCCCGTATTGCTTGATTCCCTTATTGTCCAACAAAATCTATTACTCTCAGTCTTAAATAATTCAACAGCTGAACATCAATGCCCTCTGGGATAGAGAATTCAAAGCTTCACAATCTTCAGTGGAAGATAAAACACATTCTTCCAAAAACAATTAACTTTGAACATAAATGCAATTTCCTTTCATGTGAACAAAATAAAGCAACTATTAGAGGACTGATTCTTTAAAGAGACATAGTCAAAGAGAGTCACTGGATTGCTACTATCCCCAGTTGAATCCAGCTGTAAATACATTCATCATGTTAACAGGGTGCTTTTTAAACAGGAAAACTGCATTTAGATTGTATCTTTCTCTACATCAGGATGTTCAAAAGTTAATGAAGTTCTACTTTAACGTATGAAACGTGCTAACCAATTTGTGCACAACAATGTCCCACAAACAATACAATAATGATCAGATAATCTTTTGTTGGTGATGTTGGTTAAGGAATAAATATTGGCCAGGATAAAATGGAAAAGACTCCTGTTCCTCTTCAAAATAGTGCCATTGGATTGTCTCTGCCACCTCAGCAGCCTCAACTCAATGGTTAATTCTAAAACATTTCATTCTTCCTTCAAGTATAGCACTAGAGATTCCTGTCCTAAATTTTGTGCTCAAATATATGAAGTAGAACTTGAACTTTCTGACATAGAGGCAAAAAGGGTGCCACTGGGCCATGTGTGACACTTGAGAGATATACCAAAACAGCAAAATCACCTTTTCTAGTCATACAAAGACCAGATTCAAATTAAAACATTAACATTTTCTTGAAGGCAAAATATTGCTGACACATGTTAATGGATACTTTTAGCACCTTTCTCAGCCTTCATCATCATGTACATTTCCTTTGTCCAGTTGTTCTGTTTACCAGATATTTTTATAGCATTCCAAACTAGGGTAATGTCTTCAAATTGCTTTACAGGAAGGAGTAGGAAAATTCAGAGAAGCGTCCAATTGGCTTTATTATGGTAGCATTGTATGAACACAAAACCTATTTGCAAGGTAGAAACATACAAAAGCACCTAAAGGCAATTTATAACTGGAACATTGACGTGTGACCATGGCTTATGATTTCAAATCATTTGTGTGGACAATGGAAAAACCCCAACACCCTGGTCACATGGCACAAACAGTTTGATAAACACTTTATAACGAACATTTTTTTTCATTCACAAAAGTCTGTTAATGTGGAAGACAAGGGCCAGCAAAAGGATGAACTCTGCCTAGAAATCATTACTGGCACAGAAGTGGGGCTATTCATTTTGCCTGAGGATGTATAATATAAATATATAGATAGAGGAAAGTGACATTTTTGACCCTTTAATGAATCTAATTTTTCATCTTTTGTTTCTGTGCATCTTAGGTTCACTTTGAGAACCTCACTGAAAAAACCATCAGGATTTACTCTGGTTTTTACGTGAATTCAGCACTTACAATTTTTTGGGAGAATCCCACCCATTGTGCCTAATGTTACATGTGATTTTGTGATTGAACAACACTTGCTGAACACACTTGAAAGTGCGAGGAATTACACTAACAACTAATTTAAGATCATCAATTGGACTTCAAAGGCCTCACACAAATTAAACAATGGTGCCGCCTACGTTAGATGCTGGGCATCACATGCAGAGATGGTACGATCAATGAAGCAGCCCCACAAAAGAGCTACTCATAGGAACCTGCTGGACACTGCATCAAAGACATAACTGAGGCCGTCAGAACAGGACACCACCTGGTCTGCAGCAAAATAGACTGACGTGCAGTCTTGCTGCCCATAGTTGCTCCTGTCTCCTGCAGGAGAATGTCTAAATCAGTAAGTCAGGCTTGCACTGTAGCTCATTTACATTAGCAAAAAGATACATACCTCACACACAGTGACCTATCCTCTGAAGGACAAAAGAACAAGTCCAGGCATTGCAACTTTTTTGAATTAAACAGAAGAGTGAGGACAATAATTCCCTGATGCATTATCCATAACAACACCTCAACTAGAGTCAACTTGCCAAACAATCAGCACCCTTTTTCTCATTAGTATAAACAGTTGCTCCCTTGGAAATTCGGCATTTTTGTGTCTGTCCTTAAAAGTACAAAAAAACTTCCACAATATGTCTCTTTTTTCAGCAAATATATATTTTTATTTCAGTGGCTGTGCCACAGGAATATATGATAAACTTCAAACAGATTTGCTAAAGGATAAATATAAATTCTCAATACTCACATCAGATGCACACCATTCCTGAATCATGGACAGAATACATTTTAAAAGCATCTGGTTGGTGAATGCTGGCTCCCATTCAGGCTCTATTTCAAGATGCTGCCCAATCTGCCGGTTCATTGGCTCCATGTTCTGTAAGGAGTGTATAAAATGAACATTTCTTCTGAAAATCTCAACCGCAAACTATATTAAATCAACAGAATCACATGAACAACAACTTGACCTGTCTTAGTCCATCCATTCCTGACACTGAAACCTATTGGCCACAATAATGTTGCAGAGATGGTACGATCAATGAAGCAGCCCCACAAAAGAGCTACTCATAGGAACCTGCTGGACACTGCATCAAAGACATAACTGAGGCCGTCAGAACAGGACACCACCTGGTCTGCAGCAAAATAGACTGACGTTAGTGAACATCAGTTAGTTTACAAACCCCTCTTTTTATACTAAGATGCAAGGAAGAGGAGCTATTTCACGACCATTAACAACCAGTCTGAGAGCTGTTTTCAAAAAGTGCATCATTTTATTGCTCTAATTCTATTTTCAAATCTCATGATAGCTTGCTAGGACACATTAAGCAGCTTCAGAGTAATATACCTGAGGACTGCCAACCCTCAAGCAAGGCAACCCCAGGACAAGTCAAAATCTTATTGAGAAATAGTTAAGAAAATAGAACAAAGGAAAATCAAACTCAGACCACTATCAGTACATAACACTGGAGGGATTGAGATAGTGCTTGAACAAAAAAGTGTTCTGTTCCACTCCCCCACTTTCAGTTTCAGGAATATCTTTCGCACTGAAAAGCAATGTGGAACGTTAATATGTGGGCAATTATCTAGAAATATTCCCAGGCCTAGTCTAATTTAGAATTTTTATAGTGTCAAGATTGTATCTACAACTGGAAATGTCCAACATCAGAACTTTTGCAACCACCCCAAATTTTCTCTTCCAACCCCAACAACAATAACTTGCATTAATTCAATGGGGCAAGAATTGGAAAATCACAGAGTCATAGAGGTTTACAGCATGGAAACAGGCCCTTCAATCCACCTTGTCCATGTTGCCTAGTTCTAACACTAACAATTGCCTGCACTTGACCCATATCACTCTATATTCATTTTACTCATGTAACTGTCGAAATATTTTTTAAAAGACAACATTGTACCTGTCTCTACTACAGCCTTTGGCAGCTCGTTCCAGACACTCACTACTCTCTGTGTGAAAAACTGCCCCTCTGGACTCTTTTGCACTTCTCTCCTCTCATCTTAAACCTATGCCCTCTAGTTTTAAACTCACCTACCTTTGGGAAAAGATGTTGATTTTCTATCTTATCTATGTCCCTCATTCTTTTATAAGATCACCCCTAAGCCTCCTATGCTCCAGGGAAAAATGTCCTAGCCTATCCAGCCTCTCCTTATAACTCAAACATTAAATCCTAGTAGCATCCTTGTAAATCTTTTCTGCACTCTTTCTAATTTAATAACATCCTTTGTATAATAGGGTAACCAGAACTGTACACAGTATTCCAAGTGGCCTTACGATGTGTACAATTTGAATAAGACGTCCCAACTCTGGGATTCAACGTACTGGCCAGTGAAACCATGCAAACCAAATGCCTTCTTCATTACCCGGTCCACCTATGACTATTTTCAAGGAGCTCTGAACTTGTACCTATTCTGAGTTACTGATTTAAATTTCTGATATTAATTTGATTTTAGGTCAAGAGGGATAAATAATCAGTTTTTTAAAAATTGAGTGTATTTAGCTATTAAATATTTATATCTAGCACCAGGGACTGTATAGCTAATTATAATCTAAATTTTAGAGTGTTTTACTTGTAAGTAAATTCATTAGTGGTATAAATGTCAGTCAGCGGGGTAAAGTGCTTCATCTGTGAGATGTGGGAGATCCGTGAGGTTTCAAGGATTCCAGACAACTATATCTGCAGGAAGTAGATCCAATGGCGGTTCCTCACACACGGCATGGATTGGTTGCAGCAGTATTTGGATGCACTTAAGAACATGAAGGAACATGCAGGTGGCGGAAAGTGTCATAGACAGGAGCTTTAGAGACATGGTCACACCCAAAGTGCAGGCAAATAGATAGATGACCGCTAGATAGGACAGGCAGTCAGTGCAGGAATCCCCTGTGGCTATCCCCCTCTCTCTCAGGTATACTGTTTTGGATATTGTTGGGGCATGGCCTTTCAAGGGAAAACAGCAGCAGCCAGGGCAGTGACACCACGACTGGCTGTGTTGTTCGGCATCAAGGATCAAGGCGCAGAAGAGCGATAGTTATAGGGGACGCTATAGTGAGGACACAGACAGGCATTTGTGTGGCCGAGAAAGAGACTCCAGGATGGCATGTTGCCTCCCTGGCGTCAGGGCCAAGGATGTCTCTGAACAGGCATGGGACATTCCAAAAGAGGGCGGCAAACAGCCAGTCATGGTACACATTAGTAATAACAACAGAGGTAGAAAGAATGACAAGGTCCTGCAAGGGGAGTTCGGTAGCAAGTTAAAAAAGAGGAAGTCTAGGGTTGTAATCTCAGGATTACTTGCTGTGCCACATGCCAGTGAGGCTAGGAATTTGAAGACAGTGCAACTAAACAAATGGCTAAAGAGCTGGCTAGGAGGGAGGGGTTCAGATATCTTGATCATTGGGATCTCTTCTAGGACAGGTGGGACCTGTACAAGGAAGACAGGTTACACCTAAACTGGAGGGGCACCGTTATGCTGGCAGGTAGATTTGCTGGCATCACTTGGGAGAGTTTAGACTAACATGACAAGGAGATGGGAACCAGAGTAGTAGGTCACCAGGAGAACTGAAGGTGGGCTACAGACTAAGCCAGTAAGATTGAGGAAAAGTAGGCAGGGAGTAGATGTTGAATACAGCAGGACTGGTGGTCTGAGGTGCACTTGTTTCAATGCTAGGAGCATAATGGGTAAAACACATGAACTTAGAGCTTTGATTAGTACGTGGAACTATGACATTGTTACTATTACAGAGACTTGGTTGAAAAATGGACAGTACTGGCAGCTAAACATTCCATGATTTAGATGCTTCAGGCAAGATAGAGGGGGATGTAAAAGGGGTGAGTTACTGGTTAAAGAGAATATCACAGCTGTACTGAAGGAGGACACCTGGGAGGGTTCAGGCAGCGAGGCAATATGGATAGCTCTCAGGAACGGGAAGGGTGCAGTCACAATGTTGGGGGTTTATTTACAGGCCTCTCAACAGTTAGCAGGAGATAGAGGAGCAGATATGCAGGCAGATTTTGGAAAGATGCAAAAACAACAGGGTTGATGTGGTGGTGATTTTAACTTTCCCTTTATTGACTGGGAATCGCTTACTGCCAAAGGCTTGGATAGGGTAGAATTTGTAAGGAGCGGCCAGGAGAATTTCTTGAAATATTATGTAAATAGCCCAACTTGGGAAGGAGCCACATTCAATGTGGTATTGGGGAATGAACCTGGCCAGGTGATCAAAGTTTCAGTAGGAGAGCATTTTGGGAACAGTGGTCATAATTCCGTAAGTTTTAAGGTGCTTGTGGATGATGCCACACACCACTTCTTGCCTTCAAAGAACCGCACAACCTCAAACAGACTGTTGTTCGCAGCAAACTACCCAGCCTTCAGGAGAACAGTGACCACAACACCACACAACCCTGTGCAGCAACCTCTGCAAGACATGCCAGATCATCAACACGGATGACATCATCTCGCGTGAGAACACCATCCACCAGGTACACGGCACATACTCTTGCAACTCGGCCAAAGTTGTCTACCTGATACGCTGCAGGAAAGGATATCCCGAAGCATGGTACATTGGGCAGACCATGCAGACGCTACGACAATGGATGAATGAACATCGCTTGACAATCACCAGGCAAGACTGTTCCCTTCCTGTTGGCAAACACTCCAGCGGTCATGGGCATTCGGTCTCTGATCTTCGGGTAAGTGTTCTCCAAGGCGGCCTTCACAACACACGACAGCGCAGAGTCGCTGAGCAGAGACTGATAGCCAAGTTCCGCACACATGAGCACGGCCTCATCCAGGATCTTGGGTTCATGTCACACTGTCTGTAACCCCCATAACTTGCCTGGGCTTGTAAAATCTCACTTTCTGTCCTGTCTGGAGACAATACACATCTCTTTAACCTATGCTAATGCTAACTCCACTCACGTTGTCTGCATCTTTAAGACTTGAATAGCAGGTTAGCTGTAAAGACTTGCATTCTAATCAGTATTCTGTAAACGGTGTGTGACTTTATATGCCCTTCTCTGATCAGAACCTTCTACACACCTGATGAAGGAACACCGTTTCCGAAAGCTTGTAAGATTACTATAAAATAAACTGGTTGGGCTTTAACCTGGTGTTGAGAGACTTCTTGCTGTGTCTATCCCAGGCCAACACCGGCATCTCTACATCGTAAATAACGGTGGATCCAGCACTGATCCCCAAGGCACACCACTGGTCACAGGCCTCCAGTTTGAAAAGCAACCATCAACAACCACTCTTTGTCTTTTGTCATCAAGCCAATTTTGTATTCAGTTGGCTACCTCACTTTGGATCCTATGAAATTTAACCCTATGTAACAACCTACCATGCAGTACCTTGTCAAAGGCCTTGCTAAAGTCCATGTAGACAATATCAACTGCACTGCCCTCATCTATCTTTTTGGTCACTTCTTCAAAATACTCAATCAAATTCATGAGACATGATTTTCCACTCACAAAGCCATGCTGACTGTCCCTAATCTGTCCTTGTCTCCCTAAATTCATGTAGATCCTATCTCTCAGAATACCTTCTAACAATATACCCACTACAGATGTTAGGCTCATCAGCCTGTAGTTCCCAGGCTTTTCCTTGCAACCTTTTTTAAACAAAGGCACAACATTTGTGGCAATGGCACAAGTGATTAGCATTGCTGCCTCTCAGCGCCAGGGACCCAGGTTCAATTCCAGCCTCAGGTCACTGTGTGGAGTTTGCACGTTCTCCCCTTGTCTCTGTGGGTTTCCTCCGGGTGCTCAGGTTTCTTCCCACAGTCCAAAGATGTGTGGGTTAAGCTGATCGGTCATGCTGAATTGACCCTAGCGTCAGGGGGGTTAACAACGTAAATATGTGGGGTTACGGGAATAGGGCCTGGTTGGGATTGTGGTCGGTATAGATTCGATGGGTGGAATGGCCTCCTTCTGCACTGCAGGGATTCTATGATTCACCACCCTCCAATCTTCGGGTGTCTAACCTGTGGCTATTGTTGATTCAAATATTTCTGCTAGGGGACCCACAATTTCCTCCCTAGTTTCCCACAAGTCCTGGGATACATTTCATCAGGTCCTGGGATTTATCTACCTTAATGCACTTTAAGATTTCCAGCACCTCCTTCTCTGTAATATGTACATTCCTCAAGACATCATTATTTATTTTCCCAAGTTCCCTAACATTCATGCCTTTCTCAACAGTAAATACGATGAGAAATATTCATTTAGGATCTCACCCATCCCCTGTAGATCTGCATAGATGACCTTAAGAGGCCCTACTCTCTCCCTAGTTACTCTTTTGCTCTTCATATATTTGTAGAAGCTCTTTGGATTCTCCTTTGCCTTATCTGCCAAAGCAATCTCATGTTCCCTTTTTGCCCTCCTGATTTCTCTCTTAACTCTACTTCTATACCCTCTCTACTCTTCAAGGGATCCACTTGATTCCAGCTGTCTATGTATGTCACGTGCCTCCTCCTCCTTTTTGACCAGACCTCAATATCCTGAGTCACCCAGGACTCCCTACTTCTATCAGCCTTGCCCATTACTCTAAGAAGGATGTGCTTAGCCTGAGTGCTGGGTAAGCCTCACACTTACCAAACATCCCTTCGTCTGCCAATAGACTCCCTCAATTAACTTTTCAAAGATCCTGTCTAATACCATCAAAATTGATCTTGCCGCAGTTTAGAATTGTTATTTTTGGGCAGACCTATCATTCTACGTAGCTATCTTAAAACTAATAGAATTATGGTCAATGGTCCCAAAGTGATCTCTCACTAACACTTCTGTCACTTGCCCTTTCTTATTTCCCAAGAGGACGTCAAGTTTCCCCCCTCTCTAGTTGAGCCATCCACATACTGAATAAGAAATTCCTCCTGAATACATTCAACAAATTTCTCTCCACACCCTTAATGCTGTAGCTGTCCCAATTAATGTTGGGAAAGTTAAAGTCCCCTACTATTACCACCATATTTTTCTTGTAGCTATCTGTATTCCCCTCACATTTGCTCCTCAATTTCCTATTGACTATTTGGGCGCCCACAGTACAATGCTATCAAAGTGATCGCTCCCTTCTTATTTTTCAGCTGCACCCATATAGGCTTAGGGGCGAATACTCAGATATATCCCCTCCAGTACTACTGTGATGTTCTCCCTAACCAAAAATGCAACTCCCCCTCTTCCCTTACCTCCTGTTCTTTAAATATCTCAAAGGGCTACAACAGGAGGTCACAGAGATAAGGAAGGTGTTGGTCATGGAGAGAACTGAAAGCAAGAATGAGAAACTTAAATCCTGCAAACTTGTCCCAAAATAATTACCACTTTTGCAGCTCATCAAGATTGATAAGACTATCAGCACTGAATGGTAATTTCTTGTAACAGGAATGCAAAATATTGAACATCTGTCCAGTAACCTTGATAAACATTTTAGTGAGAATTGTTTACATCAAATAACACTTCCTTTCAGTGCTAATTAATAACTTCATAACATCTGCAACAATAAAAACTGTCCAATTAACCTTTCAAAGTTACTTACCTGCATAGATTTTAAGAGCCTCAAAAAAGTTTTAAAACCTTCAAGGAAATGTTCCCTCTGCCTTTCCGTCCACAGAGGTGGTTTGCTGATCAAAAGATACCTGCAAAGACAAAGTGCACTACTGTGGAGAAGAAATGATGGTAAATAAGGAAGAAACAATGCAGTACTTCTTAAAGAATGCACAACAGGCCTTTCAGCCAAGCTGTTTGTTATAATGTTTATTGTCCACCTGAGACACCTCCCCACTTGCTTCATTTCACCATATCACCCTACCTTCCAGTCTACTCTCTCTGATCAGTACATTTAGTTTCTTCTTCAATATACCAATGCTATTGGTCTCAACCTATCAATCGAGCAGCAACTTTGAACTGACCAGGCCAATGATCTAGCTCTTGAACTGCAGAAATTACTTGCGCCAAGTCACATTCTGCCATGCTGCAGTGAAAGTCACTGATGGGCCTATGAAGTAACTGCATCCACCAAATCAATTGTTTTTGAATCATCTTCAAGTTACACTGACCTTCAGAACTTGTAAAAACTATGCAAATGATACTGGGCACTGATTGGAGAATTAGCCTTTCTTCTATGTATTAGCATGGATAGAGAATTGGTTAACTAACAGAAAGCATAGAGTGGGAATAAATGGGTGTTTTTCTGGTTGGCCTCAGGAGTGTTGGGGCTGCAATTGTTTATGATTTATGCAGATGATTTGGACTTGGGGATCAAGTATAGTGTGTCAAAATTCGCAGATGACACTTAAGATGAATGGTAGAGCAAAGTGTGCAGAGGACACTGAAAATCTGCAAAGGGATAGTGTAAGCGAGTAGGCAAAGGTCTGGCAGATGGAGTACAATGTTGGTAAACGTAAGGTCATCATCCATTTTGATAGGAAAAACAGGAAAATGCACTATTATTTAAATGGTAAAAAACTGCAGCATGCTGTTGTGCAGCAGGATCTGGGTGTCCTTGTGCAGGAATCACAAGAAGTTAGTTTGTAGATGCAGCAAGTAATTAAGAAGGCAAATGGAATGTTGTCCTTCACTGGTGGAGGGGTGGAGTTTAAAACCAGTGAGGTTATGTTGCAGCTGTATAAGGCACTAGTGAGCCACACCTGGAGTACTGCGTAAAGTTTTGGTCTCCTTACTTGAGAAAGGATATCCTGGCACTGGAGGGGATGCAGAGAAGATTCACTAGGTTGATTCTGGAATTGAGAGAGTTGGCTTACGAGGAGAGATGAGTAGACTAGGGCTTTACTCATTGGATTTCAGAAGAATGAAGGGAGGTTTGAAACATAAGACTATGAAAGAAAGAGATAGGATAGAAACAGGGAACTTGTTTCTACTGGCACGTGAAACTAGAACTAGGAGGCATGGCCTCAAAATAAGGGGAAGGAGATTTAGGACTGAGTTGAGAAGGAACTTCTTCACACAAAGGGTTCTGAATCATTGCACGATTTGAAGAATCTCCTTGGTGTCCGGGCCAATATTTCTCCAATGTGACAATTAGATTATCTGGTCATAACAATGCTGTTTTGTACTGTGTACGGATTGGCTGTTGCATTTCCTACATTAAAATGATGGCTACACTTCAACACGTGAGCAATCTGTCTCAAAGTTCTCTTTCACACTGTTTTTAGGAGCTGGACAACACTAGGAGGTTCTGTCCTATCCGTGGAGCTTGCAACTTCTGATCTAATTTCCCAAAAATACTCCGTGGAAATGGTTAACAACAAGTCATTTCCTCAGTTTGAGGTTGGTCAAAAGAAGAACGTGGTTTACATAGCACTCTGTTCCATACCTCAAAGCCACTTCATATGCCATTGACTACTTCGGAATGCAGCACGTTTGTAAGGAAAGTAAAAGCAATCACTTTTGCAGACATATGTTAACCTTTATTCCAAAGGGATTGTAATACAATAAATACTGCAATTGGGTCTTGGTGAGACCACACCTGAAGAACTGTGTACAATTTAATTCCCTTATGATGCCAAAGCATTCAAGGCTAAATACTTCTTAAATGTTATGAGGGTGTCTGTCTCCACCATCCTTTCAGGCAGTGAGTTCCAGATTCCCACCACCCTTTGGGTGAAAAAGATTATCCTCACATCCCCTCCAAATCTCCTGCCCCTTAGCTTAAATCTATGGACCCTATTCATTGATTCCTCCACCAAGGGGAAAAGTTTCTTCTTGTCTTCTTCTTTTGAGAGCAGCTGAATAATCAGAAATGGCTGCAGCGTCGGGTGCAACTACCAATGCACTTCCAAACCATTGTATTGAGTTCCCAGTCAGAAAAAACAAAATACAACACAAGTCAATAAAAAGATTGCATTAGCATGCTTGGAGAGAATAACCTTTAGCAAAGACTCCTGTACAGAAGAAAAACCTGTTCTTTACAAAGCACAAATTAGAAATGAAAACTGCCACTTTGTTATGCTGCTTTTCGCATATACAATGATCATAAATATCCAATTGCTGGTAAACCTTGTTTGCAATCTGGAATCTGAAGACACACTTACTTGAGGTCATACAATACCAATTGTTTCCTGAACAATTTCTCATGGGAATAACTCTGAAAATGAAGCTTGCCATTATCCATATGCTCAGACATCAGCTCGATTATTGTTTCAATAATGATTTTTAGAGCATCATGTTCTTCAATCAGATGACGAGCCTGACAAAAATTAAAAACTTACTGTAACGTTCATTCAAGTGGCGATGAGAAAAATAAATTAAATCCGAACTTTCACAGTTCATCCTGGATAATATGTACATATTATCTATAATAGGGGCTAGACAGGGTAGAAGCAGCAAGGTTATTTCCAATTAGAATGGAAACAAGAATTAGGGGGCACAGCCTCAAAATACAGAGGAGTCAATTTAGAACAGAGTTGAGGAGGAACTTCTTCTCCCAGAGGGTAGTGAATCTTTGGAATTCTCTGCCCATTGAAGCAGTAGAGGCTACCTCATTATATGTGTTTAAGTCACAGATAGATTTTTAACCAATAAGGGAATTAAGAACTATGGGGAGCAGATGGGCAAGTGGAACTGAATCACTATCAGATCAGCCATGATATTATTGAATGGCGGAGCAAGCTCGAGGGGCTAGACGGCCTACTCCTGCTCCTATTTCTTATGTTCTTATAACTGAGGAGAAACCAAAGAATTTAAGAACATAACAAATAAAAGCAGGAGTAGGCTATGCAGCCTTCTCTGACAATCAAAAAGATCATGGCTGGTCTTCAACCTTAAATCCACTTCCCCATTCAACCAGTCAATTCCCTTATAGTCCAAAAGTCTATCAATCTCACCTTAATTTTACTCAACAATTACGCATCAAGAGCACCTTAGGGATATAGAATTCCAAAGTTTTCCAAAACTCTATGAAATGGAAATTTCTTGTCACCTCAGGGACAACCCCTTATCCTGAGACAGTGTCCTCTAATTCTAAGCTTCCCACCCAAGAAAAATAGCTTTTTAGCATCTACCCTGTAAAATCCTCTCAGAATCTTATTTCTTTCAATTATATTACTTCTCTTTTTTCAAAAAAAAGGCAGAGAATATGGGTCAATTTTTTCAGGCACTCCATACAGGACAAATCTGTCATCCCAGGAATCAGTCTTTCAAACCAAATCTCTGTTGCACCACATCTAGACAAGCATAGAGACAAAAATTGTTCATCGTACTCTAGGTTATGGTCTCACCAAAGCCTTGTAACAAAACTTCCTTATTCCTGTATTCCAACCCCCTTGCAATTATGGCGACATAACTCGCCTTCTTAACTGTTTGCTATACCTTCAAGTTAACTTTGTGTTTTGTGTGCAAGGACATCCAAATCCAGCTGAACATCAACAGTGAAACTTGAATAGTTTACTACCATTTTAAAAATATTCTGTTTTCTCTCCTTTCTACCAAAATGAATAACCTCAATTTCTCAACATTATAATTCCATCTGCCAATTCTTGTCCATTCACTTAACTATATTAGTTAACTATATTAACTGCTTGACAGCCAATTCTCACCTAGCTTCGTATCATTAGCAAACCTGAACAAATACTCGGTCCATTCATCTTTCTCATTGATAAAGATTATCAATAGCTGAGGTACCAATATTGATCCTTGCAGAACCGACCAGTTAACAGCTAGACAACCTGAAAAGGGTCCAGTGTTCCCTTACTCTCTGCTTTCTGTCCTTTATTAAATCCTCCATCACTGCTCATGTATTATCCCAAATCCCATGAGCCTTGATCTTGTGTATCAACATTTAATGCAACATGTTACTGAATGCGTTAAGAAAATCCAAATATACATCTGTGGGTTCCTTTTTATTTATCCTGCTAGGACCATTCTTTAAAAACTAAGATTAGTTAATTTTTTTTTGGAAAACCTGCGTGCCTGCTTGATATTATGAATTTCTAAATTCCTCATTACTTCCATATTAAGATTCTAGCATTTTCCCTAACGTTGATGTCAGCCTAACTTGCCTATAATTCTTTGTTTGCTCTCTCCTCTTCCTTGAATAGCAGCGTTACATATCCGACCTCCTAACCATTTGGATCATTCTAGAATCTAGGAAATTTTGGAAGGTCACAACCAGTACATCCACCATCACTTCAACCATCTCTTTTCGAACCCAAGGATATATGTTGCCAGTTTTTCCAAGGAGGAACTGGGCAAGATATTAAATGAATCAGTTTTTAATCCTATAATTTTTCTAATATTAGTAAAGGAAAAAATACAAATTTCTATAAATTCCTCAATCCCATCAGACCCTTGGTTTCCTGCCATTTCTGTGGATTTCTTGGGGTCTTCTACTGTGAAGACAAATAGAATATAAAGAACAAAGAACAGTGCAGCACAGGAATAGGCCCTTTGGCCCTCTAAGCCTGCGCGGATCATGATGCCTGCCTAAACTAAAACTGTATGCACTTACGGAGCCCATATCTTTCCACCCCCATCCCATTCATGTATTCATCTAATCGCTCCTTAAATGCCGCTATCATACCTGCTCCCAACACCTCCCCAGGCAGAGCATTCCAGACATTCACCACCCACTGTGTGAAAAACATGCCTCTAAACTTTTCCTCAGGCACCTTAAATCTATGTCCCATAGTACTTGACTTTTCTATCCTAGGAAAGAGCATCGACTATCCATTGTGTCCATGCCATTCAATCTTGTAAACCTCTATCAAATCACCTTTAAACATCTGTTATTCCAGTGAGAACAGACCAAGTTTCATCAACTTCTCATCATAGCCAAAATCCTCCAGACCAGGTAATATCCTGGTAAGCATCTTTCGTACCCTCACCAAGACATCCGCATCCTGCTGGTAGTGTGGCAACCAGAATTGTATACAATATTTTAAATGAGGCCTCACTAAAGAGGAAATGAGCAAGATACTAAATGAATATTTTGCTTCAGTATGTGCCATGATCCTTCCTCACTGTCCTTATATCATCCTATATTGTCAGGCTACCCACACCAACCCAGCCTTTTTCCATTTTTCTGACTTCCTGAAATGACAAATACCCTTGAATATTCACCATGTAATCATGTGTCTGAAATGGCTATTAGATCAAACTTATTTATACTTATGCCACCTAGCTTGTTGTAATTGCCTCATTCTTTCAGATAAAGCTAGGGCCAGTAATATGATATTATTGATTACCAAGCTGCTCAATCAATAGCCCAAATATCACACTGCTTGTCATCGCAAATATGTTTCATGGAATTTTGCTTATACCGCAACACTTCCCATCTGTTTTTGGAAAGGAATGCATTGTACTCGTTCCACTTACCAGTGTTGGAACGGTGAATATTTGAACAGACTGTGAAGTTACAGATAAGTTCCGATCACGATCATCCTCCACAAACTCGAGTTGCAGTTGCTTGTAATGCTATTGAGAACAAAGAGATCGTCATTCCCTTTCAACTGGACTATAGGAAACTTCAGTGGCGGGGGGTGGGGTTCTTCATGCAGAGAGTGGTGGGAGTGTGGAATGAGCTGCTGGATAAAGTGGTAAATGCAGGGTCACTTTTAACATTTAAGAAAAACTTGGACAGGTACGTGGATGAGAGGGGTGTGGAGGGATATGGTCCAAGTGCAGGTCAGTGGGACTAGGCAAAAAATGGTTCGGCACAGACAAGAAGTACCAAAAGGCCTGTTTCTGAGCTGTAAATTTTCTATGGTTCTATGGCTGCTGCACGAAGTTGCCACTAAAACCACTACACCACCATCTCTCCATTTGTACAGTCTAGACGAAGATTAAAGCTCCCCCAGAATTACTGCATTTCGTTTATTACAGTTCATTTGTTTCTTCATTAATACTCAATCCAATGGTATAATTACATCATCAAGGATAGATCATTACGTCAAACTGGTCTATGCTCGTACCTACATTCTACCAAGATGTTGCTATCTAATTCATCGAAACCTAGAGGAACAGGAATAGGTTATTCAGCCTCACAAGCCTGTTATATCATTCAATTAGATCATGGTTATTCTTTTCTTTGTAAGATTAAAGAACAATACAGCACAGGAACAGCCCTTTGGCCCTCCAAGCTCAAGATACTAAATGAATATTTTGTATATGTTATTATATATTGTATAATACCTCAACTCTAAATACCATCTTGGTTCCATAATCCGTAATAACTTGACATAAATCTATTAACTTTGGTTTTGAAATTTTCCAATAACCTCAGCTTCAAAAGCTTTTTGGTGGAACAAATTTTAGATTTCTCCTATCCTTTGTGTGATTTGTTTAGTGAAATTATCCATGAACAACCTAATTCTAATTTTCAGGTTAAGCACCCTTGTTCTGAGTTCTCCCACCCCTCTGCATATCCTATTTCTTTCTCCCTCATGTATCTATGTTATCTATATTACTTGTTTCAACAAATCCTTGCAGTAGCAAATTCCACATTCTCATCAATTGGCCAGGTAAGGAAGTTTCTCTTGAATACCTTATTGGAGTTATTGGGTAGTCTTAAAGGCTATCTTACATTAACAGCCCCAAGTTTTGCACACTCCCACAAGTGGAAACACCTTCTCTCTAAATTGACCCTATTGAATCCCTGCATAATTTTAAAGGTAATTTCAAGGATTTCCCACAATTAACTTGCCTAACATACAGTACATTTACTTTACTACTGATTTCTTTGATCTCCACTTGACATTTATTTTTTGATCTCTAACCTGTAACCTAAAACATCACTTTCCAATTCAGGGGTTTTGGGAAGAGAAGTCTGCTGCCAAATTTTAATCAATGTTGAGCTGTAACCAGGACAATATAAGCACTTACAGTGATGAATTCAATAGCAAAGAGCCTCTTGTATTCAGTTTCCATCAGCAAACTGCATACTATTAGTTCATGGAAGACCTTGCACGCTCCTATATTTAAAAAAGAATGCATACTTATGCTGATTGTTCCTTGGTTAAGTCCATAGTGTTAAGACACTTCATATTTTCACTCTTGTGCGTTCTGTAGCAGTGACAATGCTGACATCTTGCAGCTACCGACTACAAATTCACATCTGTAGTCATAGGCTGAATGATTTACAACAGTGGGATAAACCAACTGCAAAATACGTGCCATGTATCAGAAGAGAATGATACAGGGTTGGCCTGTATTGCCACATAGGATTCTGACCATAGCAGCACTACGATTCTACCCTACATGAATTCATGAAGAAAATGGAAAGTGTACTTCATATTCCTTAGCCTTTACAGAACTCATGAAGGCCCAACCAATCTGAAGCCATTTCATGCAATCCAGATTACACAAAAGTTAGTTAAAAAGGAAAGCAAATTATCTTTTAAAAAGCAATGTAACTTTGTAATTCCAGACCCTCATTCTTCTTATGCATCCCTCTTTCCTCCACCCTAAATACTGCCAATTATTTCTTCAGCTAGCTAGCTCCTTACATTCCGGAGTTCCTTCTCATACCTTTGTCTCGCCACACCCCTCCTCAAAACCCATCTCTTTAACCAAGCTTTAAGTTATTTCTCCTAAAATTTCCTTTACTAAGTCAAGCCCTGGTCAAGAGGAAGGACGCACATAATGTGCACAGGCAGCTGGGATCAAGTAAATCTCTTAAAGAGTATGCGAGTGTAGGAGTAGAGTTAAAGAGTATGCGAGTGTAGGAGTAGAGTTAAAGAGTATGCAAGTGTAGGAGTAGAGTTAAAGAGAGAAATCAGGAGGGCAAAAAGGGAACATGAAATTGTTTGGCAGATAAGGCAAGGGAGAATACAAAGAGCGTCTTCAAACATGAAAGGGGCAAAGAGTAACAAGGAAGAGAGTCAGGCCTATTAAGGATCAACAAGATGATCTATGTGCGGATCCACAAGAGATGGGTGATATCCTAAATGAATATTTCACATCAGTATTTAGTATTGAGAAAAACATGGATGTTAGGGAACTTGGGGAAATAAATATTGATGTCTTGAGGAGTGTACATATTAAAGAGAAGGTGGTGCTTTAACTCTTAAAGCGCATCAAGGTAGATAAATCTGCGGGACCTGATGAGGTATATCCCAGGATATTGTGGGAGGCTAGGGAGGAAATTGTGGGTGCCCCAGCTGAAATATTTGAATCAACAGTCATGGGTAAGGTGCCTGAAGATTGGAGAGTGGCAAATATTGTGCTTTGTTTAAAAAGGGCTGCAGGGAAAAGCCTGAGAACAAAAGGCCAGTGAGCCTCACATCTGTGATGGGTAAATTGTTGGAAGGTATTTTGAAGTATCTCACAAAATTAATTGAGTTATTTGAAGGGGTAACCAAGAAGGTAGATGAGGGAAGTCCAGTTGATGCTATCAACGTGGACTTTAGCAAGGCCTTTGACAAAGTACCGCACGGTAAGTTGTTGCATAAAGTTAAATCTCACGGGATCCAGGATGAGGTATCTAAATGGATACAAAATTGGCTTCGGTGGTTGTAGAGGGTTGTTTCTCAAACTGGAGGCCTGTGACCAGCGGTGTGCCTCAGGGATCAATGCTGGGCCCACTGTTATTTGCCATTTATATTAATGATTTGGAAGAGAATATAGGGGGCATGGTTAGTAAGTTTGCAGATGACACCAAGATAGGTGGCATAGTGGACAGCAAGGAAGGTTATTGCCAATTGCAGCGGGATCTTGATCAATTGGGCCAACGGGCTGAAGAAAGGCAGATGGAGTTTAATTTAGACAAACGCGAGGTAATGCATTTTGGTAGACTGAACCAGGAAGGATTTATTCAGTTAATGATAGGGCGTTGGGGAGACTTACAGAACAAAGAGGTCTAGGGGTACATTTTCATAGCTTCTTGAAAGTGGAGTCACAGGTGGACAGAGTGGTGAAGAAGGTATTCGGCATCCTTGGTTTCATGGGTCAGAACACTGAATACAGGAATTGGGACGTCTTGTTAAAGTTGTACAAGACATTGGTACGGCCAAACTTGGAATACTGTGTGCAATTTTGGTCATTCTATTATAGAAAGGATATTATTAAACTAGAAAGAATGCAGAAAAGATTTATTAGGATGCTATCAGGATTTGATGGATTGAGTTATAAGGAGAGGCTGAATAGATTGCGACCTTTTTCTCTGGAGTGTAGGAGGCTGAGGGTGACCTTATACAGGTCTATAAAATAATGAGGGGCATAGGCAAGGTAGATAGTCAATACCTTTTCCCAAAGGTAGAGAAGACTAAAACTAGAGCGCATAGGTTTAAGGTGAGAGGGGAGAGATACAAAAGTGTCCAGAGGGGCAATTTTTTCACACAGAGGGTGGTGAGTGTCTGGAACAAGCTGCCAGAGGTAGTAGTAGAGGCAGGTGCAATTTTATCTTTTAAAAAGTATTTAGATAGTTACATGGGAACGATGGGTGTAGAGGGATATGGCCAAATGCAGGCAATTGGGATTAGTTTAGGGGTTTTAAAAAAAAGGACGGCGTAGACAAGTTGGGCCGAAGGGCCTGTTTCCATGCTGTAAACCTCTATGACTCTAAATGGGTTGGGGAGTAATGAAGAGGATGCTACCCATAAAATTTCCAACAAAGCACTGTCAGGGACTTCATCTTTTTGCAACTCAAACCTTCAAATCAAAGAATATTAAGCATAGGAATGATTTGGTCCCTTGTGCTGTAAGAAATATCCAATTAGTCCCACTCACTGCTCTTTCTAGCAGAATCCAGAAATTAAGTACAAAAAAAACTATAGTCAAACAGCATTTGAGAGTTGTCAAGTTAGCAGTGCAGGATTAATGAGGACTTGAGCACAGGGATATTTCTCAATTAAATGGAGAACCCATTACTGGAAACCAACATGATTTAAAAAAATGCCAATAATTTTCTGATTATTGCACCTCAGGAAATCAAAAACATTTACCACATTTGAGTTTTACCTTAAGAAGGTAGAAAAACTTCAGGAAAAACAGTTGTAGGCCTCTTTTGCCAGATCAATAGGAATTGGGCTAGATGCTGACACAACTGGTTGAGTATGAAGTTACTCACCTTTCCAGAGTTTGGCATCAGCCAACATTAATTTGCTGATCAGGCAAGGCTGATCAGACTCTGGTTCTTGGTTAAGCACCACCTCACAGAAAATCTGACGTAAGCCAGCTGTACAAAAAGAAGGAAAATCAGTTTGTGTCCACTCAAACTCAAAGTTAACAACACAGATTTGTTCTAACCAAGAATTGTGACACCATGTCATGAATTTTGAATACATTTACCTTTGGAGTGGCAATGTCTTATGTGAACCATAGCTAACATAAATGTTTCAATGGATGAAGAAATACAATATTTCAGAAGCTCAAGACATCAGTCCCCATCACTTGACCTGTTAGTTTGATGTCAGCCATAGAACAAAAAGGGGGATAATATAAGGAATGTGACTTACAAATTTAGCAGTTATTAGAAAATATTTCTCCAACATGATTGAACTGTTTGAGGAAGAAACCAAATTAGTCAATGACAGAAATCCAATAATATGTTATTTAGTAAAGTGCCACAAGAGCTATCAAAACAAAACTTGGGCCTAGTGGCTAAATAATTACTGGCTCCAGGCTCACATGCAGAAGGGACTTACCAACAGGAGTAGATGTACAAGGAGTGATCAGAGTCACGCAGGATGATACATTGGGACTAGTGCTGATCTTCATTATAAAAGAACTGAGTGAGGGCATTAACAACTTGATGCACAAGTTGCATATCACACAGAAATGTGTTCAGGATTTGGCAATTTATATAAAATAATAGGGCACACAACATTAAAGGCCAGGGACCTGAAGATCATTGTCAAATTACTTAGCATTTACAAGCAGTTGAATAGGGCTCTGGGAGGCCAAACAAGTCCTTAAAGGCACTACAATGCAAAAAGGATATCGTACTCCTTATTGCAGTTACACTTGGAAAGCTCTGCCCAGTCTTAGTCCCATCAACAGCAGGGCTTATCAAGATGACACAGATGCAAGTACAAAACAGCATTTAAAGTTTACATGTATGAAAGAAGAAACAATGTCAACAATACAATTTGATCATATCTCACAAATGCCTTCTACTTAATCAATTTCAGTGCATGTAAAATAAATCTATTTAAGCAAAAGAGTAAAACAAGCTCTGCACTTGCCTGAGCGGCTGATAACTTGGTTGAGCCATGACAGAAGACGTAAAGCAAATGTCTGATGAGACACCACAGTCGAATGAAGAATTTCAACACGTAGTGGTGACTGGAATACACTGTTTGTAATGTTCTGAAAGGAAAAAAAACACTGCACATTATGGTGCTCTTTTGGTTTGGCTAAATGCCCATTTAAACAATCAATCGTTTGTATTTGTGCTAATGTTACAGTAATGGTTACTCAGTCACATATCCTGAACGAATGGCTTATACCCACTGAAGTTAAGAAGAATGAACGGTGATCTTATTGAAATGCAAGATTCTGACAGGATTTGATTGGGTGGTTACAAGGACGAATCTTCTGCTTGCCAGACAGACTAGAACTAAGGGAAACGGTTTAAGAGCAAGAAATCTTCCTCTTAAGACGAAGATGAGGGGAAATATTTTCTCTCAGAATCACTAGTCTATACGATGTGTTAATAGTGACTTTTAGTGGCTGCATTGAGCACTGCATACTTAGTATATTCATATATTCACTGGAAGTGACATCACAAGCACGAGAAATTACCAGAAGGAAACGGCAGCTATGTAGTGAATACCACTCTAAATAAAGCTCTGTTATTTTTAAATCCTCCATACCTCCTGGCATCAACTTCCCAACATACAACATAAAAACTGGCAACGAGGACTTCAAATGGTGCTTCCTAGTCACCAGATGGGAGGAAAATTACTGAAAAAAGTTGGGAAAAATTTTAGAAGACAAATTCACCACATGTGCTCTGGGCATAACGGGCTAAGTGCATGTGAGGAATGACCTTCCACAGAGCAATTAGAGGGCTGGGTGTATTTTCAAATAAGCAGAAAGCTCAAACTGTTGCCTTGTTTAAAAGAAAAAAGACTCAAGGTAGCTACAGGAAATATGCTGCAAAATGTGTCCAAGGGGAAGCTTCATTAGTAAGAAAACGTCAGGAGATTTTGGCAGGACCTCTTGATGAAAATGTGGAAGCAATGGAGCTCCCATACTGAGCATTTTGACTTCCATGCAGACAAACAGAATAGCAGGAGCTATTAGGGCACTTATGTTCCTGAGCATGATGGGGGGAAAAATATTTAATCTCTTCAAGTTTAGTGCAACCAGAGAGGCCAAGCATTAAAACACATAAACTGCAGATATTTTACAAGCACATTACAAGCCTTTGATGATTGCAGATTCCACAAAAGATATCAAGAGGGGGAATAAATCGTGCAACTCATGGCTGTGTTAAAATGACTTGCAGAATATTGAGTGTTCAGTGATATGCTGAATGACACAATTTGGGACAGATTTGTCCACGGTCTGTAAAGTGAAGCAATATAGGAATGCTTACTAACTGAGATTGGCCTCACTCTGAAAAATGCCATGGAAGTTGCTGTTTCGATGGAGCTGGCTGAAAAAGAAACTCAGTAACTGAGCTTGTGTACTCGAATACACAAAACATCGGTTGAATCAACACCCAAGAATTTTGAATCTCGGACACATCATCGATGTGAAAAGCCAGGGCACTCGGCTGTAGAGTGCTGGCATAAGGACATATTATGCAGAACCTGTGGAGGAAAAAAGAGCAAAGAGCATGCCTGCTAGAAGAAAACATAAGCTATAAATAAAAATAATAGGAAGCCTGAAAAATACAAAGCCAAATAAAAGTGTTCATACTGCGCAAAAGAGTTAAGAAACAAAGCAACTCTTAGTCTGAGGGTGCATTATCTCAATGTACTCGCCATTGTTGATGCTACAAATAGATACTGGATCATTCCACTGCTGGGTAGAAAGCCAGTGAGATGGAAATTGACACTGGGGCAGCAGTCTCGCTGGTGCCAGAGATTATATATAAGGAAAAATTCAGACATATTGCCTTGAAGATTTCAAGAGTAGTGTTAAACGTTAGACAGGTGAAGCAATTCCATTGAAGGATCACACTGAAGTCCATGCATAACAATGGACAAACAGATTTGTTTCCACATATAGCAAATGGCTATTGTCTAGTATTGATGGATTGAACACGGTTGGAAAAGTTTCAACTAAGCTGGGCTGATGCCAACCTGATGACTAGTGGAGAAGCGGACCTCAAAAACTCTAAAGAAACACATGGTTGTGTTTGATGGAGAACTGGGAAGTATGAAAGACATCACAGTTAAATTGAAAATCAAAGAAGATGAGAGGTCACACGACATCAGGTTATAGTCTAACAGGTTTATTTGAAATCACAAGCTTTCGGAGTGTTGCTCCTTCGTCAGATGTCTCTACATCTACATGAAAGAATTATTTGTTTCTGTGAAGAGCCATCAAAATTGGGGTCAAGGAGAAAAAAGGTGTAGATCGTGATGAGGCGTGGATAGGACGATGAGAGAAAAACATGCACCATGTGGCGTGCACCACTTACAAGAGGCTGTTTAAACAAAAGGAAAATATCATCCAGGTTCTCCAGTTCTAACTCAAATCTCCAGAAAATCTGAGACAAAATTAGTTGTAAACTTCTCATACATATTGTTCACATAAAAAAGTTGGCTACCTAGAAATAATAGTTAATGCCTTAATAATATCTATGTCACCTCCAGTGGCACTACTGTTATCTTCAACTACATCTGTTAAGTGCACGTATTAAGTATTTGGTTTTACTTACAAAAACCTCTAACTTTGTTTCTTGACAGGAGTGCAGTGATCCATGCTTCACCGCTTTACGGCCCTAGAAAGATGAAACACAAATTAGAAAGATCAATACTGCAGAGAAATTCAAACCACAGCTCTTACATTGATGAACTAATCCAGAGATCGGGTAGCTTGCATGAACATATTTAAGAACTGGGAGCAAGAGTAAGCAATTTAGTCCTTCCGACCTGCTCCACCATGTAATACGATTGTGACTGATCTCATCTCAGCTTCGTCTCCACTTTCCTACCTGTTCACCACAGCCTTTCAAATTCTTATCAATTAATAGGATAATTAATAAGGTAAAGGAGTTTTCTCAAATTTACTCAATGTCCTGGCATTCACCACGCTCTGTGATAGTGAATTCCACAGACTCACAACAGAGAAAAGTGATTTCTCTTCATCTCAATTTTAAATTTGCCACCCCTTATTCTAAAACTATGACTGCTTGTTCTAGATTGCCCTACAAGAGGAAACATCCTCTCCACGTTTGCTTTGTCAATCCCTACCATCTTGTGCACCTCAATTAGATTTCCTCTCATTCTTCTAAACGCCAGGAGTATAGGTCTAAACTACCTAACCTCACTTCATAACACAAACTTCCTACCTCTGAATTCAATACAGTGAACCATCTTTGAGCCGCCTCCAATGCGACTACTTCCCTCTTCAAGTAAGGGGACAAAAACTGTGCACAATATTCTACGTGCGATCTCATTAATGCTTTGTACAGCAGCAGCAACTCATGACTACTTTTATATTCTATTCCTTTAGCAACAGATACTAAGATTCAATTTTCCTTATTACTTGCTCTACCTGCATGCTGATTTTCTGCAATTTATGCACAAGGACACTCAGGTCCCTCTGCGCTGAAGCACTCTGAAGTTTCTCTCCATTTAGATCATGATTTGCCTTTGTATTTTTCCTACCAAAATGGATAACTCCACACTTATCTATGTTAAATTACAAAAGCCACATTTTGCCCCATTTACTTAATCTTTCCAAACTTGTTTGTACATTTCTTGTTTCATTATCGCAACTTACTATTCCAACTATTTTAGTGTCATCTGCAAATCTGGCTATGGTACTTACAATCCCTGCATCCAAGTCATTAATATAGATTGTAATAGTTGGGGTTCTGAGGATGGAACCCTGTGGCATTCCACTAGTTACATTTTGTCAACCCAAAAAGACCCATTTATCCCGACTCTGCTTTCTGAGCTCTGATGAAGAATCATCTAGATTCGACACATAGGCTCTACTTTCTCCCCACAGATGCCGTCAGACCTGCTGAGATTTTCCAGCATTTTCTGTTTTTGTTTCAGATTCCAGCATCTGCAGTATTTTGATTTTATCTCCTTTTTATTGGTTGGCCAATCCTCTATCCAAGCTAATAAATTACTTCTAATCTCATGCTATCTAACCTTGTGTATAAGCCTTTTGTGCAGCACCTTATCAAATGCTGAGTGGAAGTGCAGGTATACTACATCTACAGGATCTCAATTATCTACCTTGCTTGTTACATCTTTGAAGAACAAGCAAGTTAATCAAACATGATTTACCCTTCATAAAACCATGCTGACTGATGAATTGTATTTTGACTTTCTAAATATCCTATTATCACTTCCCTCATAATTTCCCAATAACAGATGTTAAACTAACTAGCCTATAGTTTCCTATATTTTGCCTTCATTCCTTTTTGAAAAAGTGCATTACATTAGCATTTTTCCAATCCACTGAAATCTTACCCACGTTCAGTGAATTTTGGAATATTGAAACCAATAGGTCCATTATCTCCAATGCTACTTCCATTAGGACCCAAAGGTGTAGGCCATCAGGCCCTGGGAACTTGCCTGTCTTCAATCCCAACAGTTTGCTCAGTACTTTTCCCTTAGTGACAATGATAGTTCTAAGTTCCTCCCTTTCTGTAACCTCTGCATTTTCTGTTACTGTTTAGATAGTACTCATTTTCCTCCACCATGAAAACTGAGGTAAAATACTGATTTAACACATCAGCCATTTCTGCATTCCCCATCTTTAACTCCCCAACCACATCTTTCAAGGGACCAATATTCACTTCAGCTACTTGCTTCCTCTTTACTTACAAAAAAGCAAAGCACAAAGAAAATTGCAGCACAGGAACAGGCCCTTCAGCCCTCCAAGCCTGCACCAACCATGCTGCCTGACTGAACTAAAACCCCTACACTTCCGGGGACCATATCCCTCTATTCCCATCTCATTCATGTACTTGTCAAGATGCCACTTAAAAGTCATTACCATATCTGCTTCCACTACCTCCCCCTGCGACGAGTTCCAGGCACCCACCACTCTCTGTGCAAAACATCTGCCGCGCACGTCTCTTAAAACTTGCCCCTTGCACCTTAAACCTATGCCCCTAGTAATTGACTCTTCCACCCTGGGAAAAAGCTTCTGACTATCCACTCTGTCCATGCCTCTCATAATCTTGTAGACTTTTATCAGGTCTCCCCTCAACCTCCGTGGCTCCAGAGAGAACAAATCAAGTTTCTCCAACCACTCCTCATAGCTAATGCCCTCCATACTGGGCAACATCCTGGTAAATCTTTTCTGTACCCTCGCTAAAGCCTCCACAACCTTCTGGTAGTGTGGCAACCAGAATTGAATACTATATTCCAAGTGCAGCCTCAATAAGGTTCTATACAGCGTCAACATGACTTGAAAATTTTTGAACTCAGTACCCCAGCCGATGAAGGCATGCATGCCATATGCCTTCTTGACTACCTTCTCCACCTGCATTGCCACTTTCAGTGACCTGTGTATCTGTACACCCAGATCCCTTTGCCTATCAATACTCCTAAGGGTTCTGCTATTTACTATATATTTCCTCAGTATTAGACCTTCCGAAATGCATATCTCCCATTTGTCTGGATTAAACTGCATCTGCCATCTCTCCACCCAAATCTTCAACTGATCTATATCCTGCTATATCCTCTGATGATCCTCAATCGCTATCCGCAAGTCCACCAATCTTTGTGTCGTCCGCAAACTTACTAATCAATCCAGTTACATTTTCCTCCAAATCATTTATAATTATTACAAACATCGAAGGACCCAGCACTGTTCCCTGAAGAACACCACTTGTCGCAGCCCTCCATTCAAAAACACACTCTTCCACTGCTACCCTCAGTCTTCTTTGACTGAGTAAGTCTGACAACACCAGGTTTAAGTCCAAACAATTTATTTGATCGTAAACTCACAAGCTTTCAGGTTTTGTCCCTTTGTCAGATGAATGGAGTGTTCTGGCCTCAGACAGAGCATATAACAGAGTATATAATATTCCCTTCCTGTTGGCAAACACTTTAGCGGTCATAGGCATTCAGCCTCTGACCTTCGGGAAAGCGTTCTCCAAGGCGGCCTTCACGACACACGACGGCGCAGAGGCACTGAGCAGAGACTGATAGCCAAGTTCTGCACACGAGGACGGTCTCAACCAGGATCTTGGGTTCATGTCGCACTATCTGTAACCCCCATGACTTGCCTGGGTTTGCAAAACCTCACTTACTGTACTGTCTGGAGACAATACACATCTCTTTAACCTATGCATAATGCTCTTTCCACTCACATTGTCGGCATCTTTAAGACTTGAATAGCAGGTTAGTTGTAAAGACTCACATTCTAATCTGTAATCTGTAAACTGTGTGTGTTGTTATATGCTCTGTCTGAGGCCAGAACTCTCCATTCACCTGACGAAGGGACAAACCCCGAAAGCTTGTGAGTTTACTATCAAATAAATTGGTTGGACTTAAACCTGGTGTTGTGAGACTTCTTACTGTGTTTACCCCAGTCCAACGCCGGCATCTCCACATCATGACTTCTTTGACCGAGCCAGTTTTGTATCCAGCTTGCCAGCTTACTTCTGATCCCATGCGACATCACCTTCTGCACCAGTATGCCATGAGGGACCCTGTCAAAGGCCTTACTGAAGTCCACGTAGACAACATCCATGCCCTACCCTCAGCAATCAGCACTGTCACTTCCTCAAAAAACTAGATCAAGTTCGTGAGACATGACCTTCCCTTCACAAAACCACGTTGCCTCTCACTAATACGTCCACTTATTTCCAAATGGGAATAAATCTTGTCTCAAAGAATCCTCTCTAATAATTTTGCTACCACTGATGTAAGGCTCACTGGCTTGTAATTACCTGGATTATTCTTGCTACCCTTCTTAAACAAAGGAACAACATTGGCTATTCTCCAATCCCCTGGGACCTCCCCTGTCACCAGTGAGGATACAAAGATTTCTCTCAAGGCTCCAGCAATTTCTTCCCTTGCCTCTCTCAGTATTCTGGGTATATCCCATTAGGCCCTGGAGACTTGTCTGCCTTGATGTTTCTCAAGAACCCCTATACCTCCTCCTTTTTGATCTCAACATGACTCAAACTGTCTAGATATCCTTTCCCAGACTCATCATCCACCAAGTCCTTCTCTTTGGTGAATACTAACGCAAAGTATCCGGGTCCATAGGACTCTTAAATCGGCCTCGCAGGTGGAGGAGGTGGTCAAGAAGGCGTATGGTGTACTGGCCTTCATTAATCGAGGGATTGAGTTTAGGAGTCGGGAGGTAATGCTGCAACTTTATAAGACCCTTGTCAGGCCTTAGAGTATTGTGCGCAGTTCTGGTCGCCTCACTATAGGAAAGATGTAGAAGCTATTGAGAGGGTACAGAGGAGATTTACAAGGATGTTGCCTGGACTGGGAGGCATGCCTTATGAAGTTAGGTTGAGGGAGCTGGGACTCTTTTCCCTGGAGAGACAAAGGTTGAGAGGCGACCTGATAGAAGTTTACAAAATGTTGAGAGGAATAGATAGGGTGGACTCTCAGAGGCTATTTCCCCGGGTTGAAACGGTTGCTACGAGAGGACACAGATTTAAGGTGCAGGGAGGGAAGTTCAGAAGTGATGTTAGGGGTAAGTTTTTCACTCAGAGGGTGGTGAGTGAATGGAATCGGCTGCCGTCAGTGGTGGTGGAGGCGAACTCGCTGGGGTCTTTTAAAAGACTTCTGGATGAGTATATGGGGTTTAATGAGATTGAGGGTTATAGATAGGTCTGTAGGTTGGTAGGTGTTGATGTGATCGGCGCAACTCATGGGCCGAAGGGCCTGTTTGTGCTGTAGTGTTCTATGTTCTAAAGTACTCATTTACTACCTCACCCATTTCCTCTGGCTCCACACACAGATTCCTCCCTTGTCCTTGAGTGGACCAACCCTCTCCCTGGCTACCCTCTTGCTCTTTATATATGTGTAAAAAACCTTGGGATTTTCCTTAATCCTGCTGGCCAATGCATTTTCATGACCCCTTTTAGCACTACTTGCTCTTGCTTAAATTTCTTTCTACCTTCCTTGTATTCTACACTTGCTTTGTGTTCCCAGCCTCCTAGTTTTGACAAATGCTTCCTTTTTCTCTTTGACTAGGCTCACAATATCTCTCGTTATCCAAGGTTCCCTAAACTTGCCATACTTATCCTTCATCCTTACAGGAATGTGCTGGTCCTAAATCCCTATCAACTTACACTTGACAGCCTCCCACATGCCAGATGTTGATTTGCCCTCAAACATCTGCCCCCAGCCTACATTCTTCAGTTTCTGCCTAATATTGTAGTAATTAGCCTTACCCAATTTAGCATCTCAACTTGAGGACGACACTTATCTTTATCCATCAGTATCTTAAAGTTTACTGAATTGTGGTCATTGTTTCAGTAGGGGAGCAATTCGGGAACATCGACCACCTGGCCGAGCTCATTCCCCAATACAGGTCCAGTATGGCCTCATCCCTAGTTGGGCTATCTACATACTGTTTCAAGAAGTCCTCCTGGATGCTCCTTACCAACTCTGCACCATCCATGCCCCTAGCACTAAGTGAGTCCCAGTCAATATAAGGGAAATTAAAATCTCCCACCACAACACCCCATTACTTTTACACCTTGCCAAAATCTGCCTATATATCTGTTCCTCAATCTTCTGCTGGCAGTTGGGTGGCCTATAGTAGACCCCCAACATTGTGACTACACCTTTTCTATTCCTGAGCTCTACCCATATTGCCTCGCTGTATGAGCTCTCTAAGGTGTCCTCCCAGAATACAGCTGTGATTTCTTACATTTTTATGTTTTGCACTGGTTTTCTTTCAAAATTTACCTTTAGTCTTTTTATTTATTCTTTGGTGACCTTTTGTTGATCGTTAAAAGTTTACGATCTTTCAGTGTGCCTTAGCTTTTGTCCTTATGTTATCTTTAACTTCCTTGCTGAGCCATGGAAGTCTTTTTCCTCAGTTTTCAGCTGGGAGGACTTGAATATCTCCTTAACTATTTGCCACTGTTCATCAACTGACCTACCCTTCTGTCTTCCTCCTCAGCCCATTTGAGGCAAATCTGCCCTCATGTCTATGTAATTAACTTTGCTTAACTCCAGAATGCTAGGTGGGACTCCAGTTTCTCACCGTCAAACTGAATTTGAAATTCTAGCATACTCTTCCCTAGAGGATCGTAACTATGTGTTCATTTATTAGCCCTGATACATTATACATTACCTAATCTAGAATAGCCTGCTTGCGGATTTGTTCCATAACACATTGCTCCAAAAAGAAATCTTGAATACATTAACTTAACACTACCTCAAAGCTATCCTTACCAATTTGACTTTTCCAATCAAATGCGTGGTAAAATCACCCATGATTATTCCTGTACCTTTCTTACAAGCCCTCAGTATTTATTGGTTTATACTGTGTCCTAGTGCGGAGCTACCGTTTGGAGACCCATAGATTGCTCTCATGAGGAGTTCTTTCCCTTGCTATTTCTTATTTCTACACAGATTGATTCTATGCCTTGGACTCCAGTGCCTATATCTTTTCTCATTACAACACAGACATGTTCCTTAACTAACAGAGCTACACAACCACATTTTCCTTTCTGCCTATCCTTCCAAAATATTGAGAATCCTTGAACACTCAATTCCCAAACCTGGTTTCCCTGGAACCACGTCTCTGTAATCGCCACTAAATCATACCTAGGTGTTTCTATTTGCACTGTTAACCATGATTTTGCTGATTGCATAAACAATTACTGCAGATCAAGTTGTACAAGTTTGTTTAACCAGCAAATACAATGCAAGACAATGTAACTTTAGTTGCTAGTTAGCCAGTAGATTGGTGCTTATAAAAAGGATTGCTGACGTGTGTGTGTTTAGAACTCTGTTCCCAGCTGGTAAATTTTAAATGTCCTGAGTGTAAGAGATCCCTTGGGTACTCCGTAAAGCCTGGCTCAAAAAAATACTGCTGTCCTATTACATCAAGCCCCGATGGTTGAAGTTGGCTCCTCATAACACCTCTTGGATAAGAACTTGCATCCATAGCTACGGTCACTTTTGGGTTACTGCAGTATAGAAATGCCAGTATAACTGAGCTTTAGTTAACAGCTTAATTTTTTAAATTATCCTTGTGCTCAAATCACAATGGTCTCACCCCACCCTGCCTAACTCTAAACCTTCCAACTGAGAATATAGCATTTTTCCAACTCTGGCCCTTGTGTATCCCTGACTTAATTTTCCCCCTTTGACAACTGAGTTTTCACCCTGCAAGGCCCTGAGCTCTGCAATTCTCTCTATATTCCTATATTTCTTAGCTTTTTGACCAAAATTTTACACACCTATCTTTCCACTTTTGGCTCAGTGATAATTTTTTTCATTGAATCAGAACGCAGAAGGGACCATTCAGCCCATTAAGTGTACATTGACTCTGACGGAGCATCCTGCCCAGACCCTCTTCCCCACACCACTAGCCCCTATACCCCACACATTTTACCACGACTAATACATCTAATCTACACATCTTGGGACACCAAGGGACAATGTAGCATGGCAAATCCACCAGACTTGCACATCTTTGGACCTTTGCCTGATTACTTTCCTGTTATGTGCCTCAGGGTGTTTTACATGTCAAAGGTATTATAGAAGTTGTTGTCTTTACAACTATCTACACCCACCAACAGTACTTACCTCTTTATCTATCAAGGTGGTGTAGTTCTGTGCTTCTCTTTGTGAGCAGCCCAATGACTTCTGGAGTGAATAAATGACACGATCAAACGAATGCTGCTCATCATTAAACAGCACACAGAAATAAGAGTCTGTCTTCTCCCTTGTGGAAAAAAGTTTAAGGATAAGCTTCAAAGTTGGTACCTTTTCTTGCAAAGTTCGCCAAATTTTCCCGAAGAGGGTCTAAATGTCAAGTATGTGGAGTTGCAGTTAGTTAGTATTTCAATCCAAAATTGTGGAACCAACTCTCACTACATGTTCAATGTCACCTGCATTGCTATGGACATTTTCCAGAGGAAAATGTTGCCTAACGTGTGTTCCACTAGCCAGTTGTCACAACTGGGGAATCTATATGTGGCTCAGTGCTTATTGATTAATTACAAATGCAATGATAGTGTTATTCATTATGTGATCTCATGGCATATCACAGCATGAGTGAACTCTAACCTTTTGGTACATGTTAGTAAAATGGTATGATGATTTGCAGTGCCTGCAAGTGCAAGCTTTGCTTCCTTCATTGGTGAATGGTGGTAAAGTATTCTACTAGAATTATTCAACTGTCTTCAACAGTATCGCCACAATTGTTGCTAGTCAGCAATTTCTTTTGAACAATGACTTGAGATACTCAAAAAGTCAAATATTCATTTCAAATTAAAAATTGTTAGCCACCCCTAACCATATTCCCCTATGGGTTTGTCAATTATGGTCTGTTCTAAAGAATATATTTCAGCAATTACGTTTCCTCCAATGCCAAACCCACTTCAAACATCATTAAAAAATATTTTTCAACAGGTACTTTTGTAAACGTTTTGTTCATCAAGACTTCTCAGTTTTCAATTTAAATTGACTTTCTGTACAATATATTTAGTTAGCTCTGATTCATTGTATTTATTGAGTTATATTTATTACAAACACAAAACAATTTAATAAACAGACTAGTAAATAATCATCCACTCTTTCAATATATTTCATCCCTTGTTTTTGCCAACCAAACAGCTTTGACATTGAAGGCTTTATTTGCAATCACATTTAAGAATATTTTAACAGGTAACAGAGCTGGATTTCCTGCAGCAAGACTTGACTTACGACTTTACATTAGTTATTGCAATGCAGCATTTTGAGGTCATATTGGAAAGCTCCCTTTGTATACCTTGGTTGCAGTTCCAGAGGCAGCTCTTTGTCTTCTGTCCAGATCAACATATCCACGATATACTTGAAGATAATAGTGAACAGCTGCTGGGCTCTTTCAGCCAAACCCACAGGTAACTGGTTCGCAGGATTCTGTGTAAAGACAACACAGTGCTTAGAATGCACTAGTGAGCAGTGAGCTGATAGATCACTTTCCTTTTTAAAAAAGAACTGGTGTAGGAGTTGCAAATATACAACTCACTATTTATAATATCAGAAAATACTGGAAGTATCAAGTTGGCCAACACCTGTGGAGAGAGAAGCAAAGTTAACATTTCAAGTAGATGATCTTCCATTCCAATCATGCTGTTTTAAGGCTTTCAATTACAAACTGGTTTTCATGACAAAGGTATCCAAACATTTTCTCTTTATTGACCACTGAATTGATTATAGAGCCCACAAACGACATATAAGAAGCTACACTTTACGACTAGCACCACCATGTTCTGCCACCAGACTCCCTCTCCCTCAAGTTAAGCTGGGACTCTGTTGCATGTCTCAAAAATCATGTTTAATATTATTTTCTTGCTCCAACCTTTTCAAATTTGTGCCAGCATCCTTCTTTCCTCACTCCCTTTCCTCATGTTTATGATGACATCATGGTTTGCCATTCCAATTTCATACTGGCTTCCTCACCTCCAATTTCATACTGGTGCCACCCACTTCAATTTCCTATTGGTACTGTCCCCACTTCAATTCTCCACTGTTTTCAGTGATCCCTTTCCAATTCCATGCTGGCATTGTCACACCATCCAGTTTCACGTCAGCAGAGTAGCTTTCCCGCCCCTCCTCACTAATTTCAGTTGCTTACTGGCAATCTTCTGTCCTCATATTCATATCACAGGTGGTTTCTACATCCCGCTGCTGTTCCAATCAATTAACACTTTGGATAAGGATTCTGAATAAAGGACTGCAAGAATTCCCCTTCACAATTGCATTCTATTATTTCAGCTTGTGCTGCAAGAGGCTCACTATCTGCAGCAGGGAGAAAAGCAAACATCTTAATTATAGTAGGAGTTCACCCCCCAAGGCGTATTGAATAGGTGCCGTACTTTGTTTCCAGCCTATGCTCTCATCAAGTGTACTACGATGCATATTCCACTTCTTGGACATCCCTATACCTGCACATGAATGGGAGCTTGATATAGTTTCGCTACAAATTTGGGACTGTTCTCCCATGAACAGAGAAGGTTAAGGTAAAATTTAATGGAGGTGCTCAAAATTGAGGTTTGACAATGGAAATTGTTATAATGCAACTAATGATAGCAGGCTGAGGGGGTCAGCTGAATGGTGTCCAACTGGGAGTTACAGCTGACCTGGGATATAATGTAACCAACGACAAAATAATGCGGCGATAGGCTGATCAGCTGACCCAGTATAAATAGAAAGCAGATGGGAATTGTGAACAGTCTGTATGGCCCAGGACATGTTCCTAAGTGTTGGGAGTAAGTAAGTTTCTTTATTAAACCTTTTTCTTTAATTTACTTTCTGAAGTTAGTTCTTTTATTGCTTGCAACTGAAGTATCCTTACTGCTGGATGAACAAAAATGAGGAGATGCTCTTTCTACTTGGTGGATATGCCAGTAACCAGACTTTGTAAGCAAACAAAGTCTGGTTACTGGCATAACACATTTAAGGTAACTGTCAAAAGAACCACAGGTGACATGAGTAATATTTTATGGCAGCGAGTTATGATGATCTGAAATGCACTGCTTGCAAGGGTGATGGAAGCAAATCCGATAATCATTCCAAAAGAGAGCTGGATAAATACCTGGCAGAAAAATTTGCAGAATTGAGGGTGGAACTAATTGGATAGCTCTATGAAAAAAAGTACTGGCACTATCTGATCTTCTGTGTTGCATGATAAAAGCAAATTACTGTGGATGCTGGAATTTGAAACCAAAAGAGAAAATGCTGGAAACAGGTCTGGCAGCATCTGTGAGGAGAGAAAAGAGCTGACAAAGAGTCATCAGGACTCGAAATGTCAGCTCTTCTCTCTCCTTACAGATGTTGCCAGATTTGCTGAGATTTTCCCAGCGTTTTCTCTTTTGGTTTCTGTGTTGCATGATTTTGGGATGTTTTCAGCCAACAAAGCATGCAATCAAAAGGTGTATCTTAGTATCTGAAACTCCATTTACTTCACTGGGTCGACCTACAACAAAAGAGCAACAACAGTTCCATCATACAAACGTACATACAAATTAAGAGGAGTCAGCCACTTGGTCCCTCCCCTCAAGCCTGTTCCACCATTCAATAAGAACATAGCTGATATGATTGTAACTTCAATGTCAAATTCATGCCCACCTCCAATCCCTTGAATCAATCCTAAAAATATGCCAAGACTCTACTTCATAGCCTTTTGAGGAAGAGTGCTCCAGAGACTCAAGACATTGACAAAAAAACCTCTCCTCATCTTGGTCTTAAATGAGTAACCTTGCATTTTTAAACAATGACACCAAAGTTCTGCATTCTCCTTCAAGAGGAAACATCCTCTCCACATCCACCCTGTCAATATTACATAGGATCCTAAAGGTTTCAATGAAGTTCCCTTTCAATCTTCTAAACTGTAGTGAACACAAACCTAATCCCTCCAACCTTTTCTCATTAGACAACCTGCCCATTCTTGATAATTGTTTAGTAAACCCCTGAACTGCTTCTAATGCACCCTTAGCTATGGAGACCAAGATTGTCGACAGTCTTCTAGATGTGATCTCACAAATTTCCTATAAAACTGAAGTCTAACCATCATACTTCAGTAATCAATTCCCCTCAAAATAGAAATAACATTCCATTAGTTTTCCTGATTACATGCTGTACATGTACACCAGCCTTTAGTGATTCATGCACAGGAACATCCATATCCCTCTGCATTCCAAAGTTCCGTTCTAAAATCCTGCCAAAATGGGCAATGTTAAATATGCCCACATTATAATTATACTTCATTTGCTAGAATTCTGTCCAATCAGTTAATCTATGTCCTTTTACACCCTCCTTAAGCCCTCTTCACAATTTAATTTCCTCTGTCTTCAGCATAATTTAGCAACCATATCTTCTGTCCCTTCATCCAAGTCATTTATATTGTTATCGGACAACAAATCTTATGAAATTGGGCACACAAAATGGAAGCAAACTAAAGCTATCCTCAGAGCCCACCACTAAAATCACAAAGTAACAGACACTGATCAGTAGGCAAGAGCATGCTTTTAGAATGTAAATGAGGGCTAGCACATAAGGGAAATTGGACAGGATGGCACCTACAGGAACTAAATTAAAGCACACATCCCCACCCCATCAAAATCAGCACTTCTAAACCAGTCGAACAACCCATGGAGACACCTAAAATTAACACAGTTAAGGGAACGTCCCTGGCCCCTCAAGATGAATAACACACCTATGGTTCAAACCCCGGAGATTCTAGACCACCGATAACCAACCAGACAAAAACGATTAACACACACTTAAAACAATTGCTCCAACATTCGAAAACATCGAAACAGGATGACTGAAGTCAAATACTATAAATAAAGGATTAGCATTTGAAACACGAAGTTCAGGTATAACTGTAGCCCCTTGTGGGGGAGTCTTCAGAGCACTTTCGGGACAGTCTGATTGTACGTCCTGACTGTGCTACTCCGTCGACGTAAAGAAAATAAAGCTGTGCCGTTATTTAACTTCACCCTGAGTCCGTCGTGGTCGTTTCGCCCACTCGCGCTAACAATATAAATTGTGAAAAGATTGGCCTCAGATCCCTGTGGCATACCACTCATCACATCCTGCCAACCACAAAGACCATTTATGCCAACTGTGTTTCCTGTTAGCTAACCATTCTTCAATTAATTCTAATATGTTACCCCGTGAGCTTTTATTTTCCGCTATAACCTTTGATGTGGCACCTTAACAAATGCCTTCTGGAAATTTAAGCACAGTACATCCACTGGTTCCCCTTTATCCACAGCACACATGGCTCCTTCAAAGAACTCCAATAAATTGATTAATCGTGCTTTCCCTTTCATAAAACCATGCTGACTCTGCCCAATTTACCTTAAGGCAACAATGGCCCTCCTAGTAAGGTTTTTTTTCCCACCTGGTAGGTCCAACTGCAGGGTGACAAGTCCCCTTCACGTACATGCAGTTCCTTGTACTCTGAGTTAATTGGTTTCCAGTCCAACACACTTTGAACTGAGGAGGTGCCTGAAGATTGGCAAATGTGCCTTTGTTTAAAAAGGACTGCAGGGAAAAGTCTGGGAACTACAGGCCAGTGAGCCTCATGTGGCGGGTAAGTTGTTGGAAGGTATTTTGAGAGACAGGATTTACAGGTGTTTAGAGACACAAGGACTGATTAGGGACAGTCAGCATAGCTTTGTGAGTGGAAAGTGTCTCACGAATTTGATTGAGTTTTTTGAAGGGGTATCCAAGAAGGTAGATAAGAACAGTGCAGTTGATCTTATCTACATGGACTTTAGCAAGGCCTTTGACAAGGCATGGTAGATTGGTGCATAAGGTTAAATCTCATGGGATCCAGGGTGAGGTATCTAAATGAAAATGAAATTGGTTTCTTGACAGAAGCCAGAGGGTGGTTGTAGAGGGTTGCTTTTCAAACTGGAGGCCTATGACCAGCGGTGTGCCTCAGGGATCAGTGCTAAGTCCACTGTTTTTTATCATTTATATTAATGATTTGGACGAGAATATAGGAGGCATGGTTAGTAATTTTGCAGATGGCACCAAGATTGGTGACATAGTGGACAGTGAAGCAAATTATCTCTGTTTGCAACGGGATCTTGATCATCTGGGCCAGTGGGCTGACAAATGGCAGACGGAGTTTAATTTAGATAAATGCAAGGTGATGCACTTTGGTAGATTGAACCAGGGCAGGAATTTAATCAGTTAATGATAGGGCACTGGGGAGAATTACAGAACAAAGAGATCTGGGGGTACATGTTCATAGCTCCTTGAAAGTGGAGTCAAAGGTGGACAGAGTGGTGAAGATGGCATTCAGCATGCTTGGTTTCATTGGTCAGAACATCGAATACAGGAATTGGGACGTCTTGTTGAGATTGTACAAGACATTGGTAAGGCCACACTTGGAATACTACGTACAGTTCTGGACATCCTATTATATAACCGATATTATTAAACTAGAAAAAGTGCAGAAAAGATTTACTAGGATACTACCAGGACTTCATGGTTTGAGTTTTAAGGAGAGGCTGGATAGACTGGGACTTTTTTCTCTGAAGCGTAGAAGGCTGAGGGGTGATCTTAATAGAAGTCCATAAAATAATAAGGGGCACAGGTCAGCTAGATAGTCAATATCTTTTCCCAAAGGTAGGGGAGTCTAAATCTAGAGGGCATACGTTTAAGGTGAGAGGGGGGAGATACAAAAGTGTCCAGAGGGGCGATTTTTTTTTAAACAGAGGGTGGTGTATGTCTGGAGCAAGCTGCCAGAGGTAGTAGTAGAAGCAGATACAATTTTGTCCTTTAAAAAAGCATTTAGACAGTTACATGGGTACAATGGGTATAGAGGATATGGGCCAAATGCAGGCAATTGGGATTACCATAGGGGTTTAAAAAAAGGGCAGCATGGACAAGTTGGGCCAAAAGGTCTGTTTCAATGCTGTAAACCTCTATGACTCTAAAATGATCATGTCCAAATCACTCCAATAAACCACTACACTGCAACATGCTTCTCCTACAGTTCTGCTAAAACAGTGTTACTCCAGTCCTTATCCATTCTCCACTTCTTTTATGCCACCATTTACAGCCATGTGACCAGCCAAAGTCTTAAACTCCTGAATTCCCTCCCTAACCTGCTCCATCTCACACTCTCCTCCTTTGTGATATTATTTATGGGCATGCAGGGACCTTACTCAAACAGAACATAATTATTCAATATAATACGAAGCTGCAGTCAGGAACAAGAAAGGCTAATTGGATTCTGTGATACAAGTGGGGTAGAACTCATCATTCTTGTAGCAGGGGGAAGGGCATTCCCATAGCAGGGGGAGGGGCGCTCCCGTAGCAGGGATCTGAGGTTTCTGCACGGGCTACTTCCTTCCGGTGGTACAAGTTAGTTAGATGGTTCATTTTAATTTCTGCTAAAGCTGTAGCAGCTTCATACTGTGTGTTTCTGTATGTGCACTACAATATGCAAGCCATTCCAGCTGTCTAAATGGCAAACACCTGTAACAGCCGATCTGTTTCTAACAGAAGCTGCTTTTGCATTGTTCTCCATTCATCAGTCACAATATTGCAAACTTGCCAGATTTGTTTAGACAGACAAAGACTAATTTCAGCTGGGTCTTTCAGACTGTAACTAGTCCAACTAGGGATTAGTAATATATTGGTGTGGTGGCATCATATCAGACTGGGCAAACTGTTTCCATCATCTTTGTAGTGACAACTGCTTGCACTTACACAATATCTTTAATGAAATAAAACATTCAATGTTTTAAGGAGTATTATCAGAGAATTTTTGACATAAGGACAGATCAGGACAGGTGACCAAAACCTTGGTAAAAATTTTAAACAGGATCTTAATGGAGAAGTAGAAAGGTTTAGGGAGGGAATTCCAGATGGTAAGGTACAGACCTTAGCTGACAGAAAAAAAAACCACATACTGTTCTCGCTTTAGCTGAGCAAAATAAGTGACACATTCACTGACTCATTCCTCAGGGCAATGCCTTGATCAATCAGGGTAAAACTGCCTGGTTTAAATTTCAAACAATGCCCAAGAGTTAACTGCCAGTCACCTACATAAGAACATAAGAAATAGGAGCAGGAGTAGGCCATCTAGCCCCTCGAGCCTGCCCCGCCATTCAATAAGATCATGGCTGATCTGTCGTGGCTCAGTTCCACATTCCCACCCTCTCCCCATAACCCTTAATCCCCTCGCCTATCAAAAACCTATCAACCCGCGTCTTAAAAATATTTAGTGAGGCAGCCTCCACCACTTCAACGGGCAGAGAATTCCAGAGATTCACCACCCTTTGAGTGAAGAAGTTCCTCCTCAACTCCATTCCAAAACCGCCCCCCCCCCTTTATCTTGAGGCTGTGCCCTCAAGTCCTACTGTCTGAGCGGGAAGAGCCTCCCCACCTCTATCCCAGCCATCCCATTCATCATCATATATGTCTCAATGAGATCGCCCCTCATTCTTCTAAACTCTAATGAGTACAAGCCTAGTTTCTTCAGCCTCTCCTCATAGCTCAACCCCCTCAACTCCGGAATCAGCCTAGTAAACCTCCTCTGCACTCCCTCCAAGGCCAAAATATCCTTGCGTAAGTGCGGCAACCAAAACTGCACACAGTACTCCAGCTGCGGCCTCACCAGTGCCCTATTCAGCTGCTACTTTTATATTCAATCCCCCTCGCTATGAAGGCCAGCATCCCATTAGCCTTCCTGACCACGTGCTGCACCTGCAGGCTGGGTTTTTGCGACTCATGCACAAGGACCCCGAGGTCCCTCTGCACCGCCGCCTGCTGCAGTTTTTCACCAAGTAAGTAATAGTCCTTCCTACCATTATTCCTACCAAAGTGGACAACCTCACATTTGCCAACATTAAATTCCATTTGCCATTTCCTGGCCCATTCGCCCAGCCTATCTAGATCCTTCTGCAGACTCTCCACATCCTCCGCGCAATTTGCCGTTCCACCAATCTTGGTGTCATCAGCAAATTTCGACACCATACACTCGGTTCCCTCCTCCAGATCATCTATATAAATGGTAAATAGCTGAGGCCCCAGCACCGACCCCTGGGGCACTCCACTAGTCACTAACCGCCAATCCGAATAGCACCCATTGACCCCCACTCTCTGCCTCCTATTTGACAGCCAATCCTCTATCCACGCTAACACCCTACCCCCAACTCCATGCCCCCTGACCTTCTGTAATAATCTCTTGTGAGGCACCTTGTCAAACGCCTTCTGAAAATCAAGAAACACCACATCCACCGGCTCTCTTCTATCCAATGCCCTAGACACATCCTCATAGAACTCCAATAAATTCGTCAGACATGACTTCCCCTTAACGAAACCGTGCTGCGTCTGCTCTATCAAACAATTCTCCTCAAGATGCCTCGCTATTTTCTCCTTGATCACGGATTCTAACATTTTACCTACAACAGATGCTAAACTAACCAGCCTATAATTCCCTGCCTTTTGCCTGCCACCCTTCTTAAACAACGGCATAACACTGGCCGTTTTCCAATCTTCCGGCATTTCCCCGGAATCCAGTGAGGTTTGAAAAATAATCACCAAGGCATCCACTATCACCGCCGCCATTTCTTTCAGAACCCTCGGATGCATTCCATCCGGTCCTGGGGACTTGTCCACAATCTGTCCCTCCAGTATGTCGAGCACCGCCTCTCTAGTAACAATAATGTCATTTAGACCCTCCACTCCTACCATCTTTCCATCGCTAACACCCAGCAAACTATTCACGTCCTCCTCTGTGAAGACCAAAACAAAAAAGTTATTCAAGGCCTCAGCCATTTCCCCATCCCCTACCACTAAGTCCCCCCTCTCATCCTCTAAGGGTCCAACGTTCACCCGAGCCAGCCTCTTCCTTTTTATATATTTATAAAAACTCTTGCTATCCTTTTTTATATTAAGCGCTAGCCCAGCTTCATAGTTTATCTTACCCTTCTTTATCAACTTCTTCGTCATTCTTTGTTGAAATTTAAACCTCTCCCAATCCTCTTCTCGCCCACTACTCTTAGCTACTCTAAACGCGTCCGCTTTTAATTTAACACTTTCCTTTACCTCCTTTGTTATCCACGGCTGATTATCTCTCCTCCTACGATCCTTTTTAACCATTGGAATAAATTTCTGCTGAGCACTAAGAAAGATCTCCTTAAAGATCCTCCACCGTTCCTCAGCAGACCTACCTTCCAACGCGCACCCCCAATCAACATTCGCCAATTCCTCTCTCATCCTACCGTACTCCCCTCTGTTCAAGCAAAGGACGCATGTCCGGGAACCCACTTTCTCCTCCTCCATCTGCATCAGAAACTCTACCATATAATGATCACTCTTCCCAAGAGGATCCTTCACCACAAGGTCCCTAATTCTACCCGCCTCATTACGTAACACCAGATCCAAGATAGCTTGCTCCCTCGTCGGCTCCAACACACACTGTTCAAGGAAACTATCCCGGCAGCATTCCAAGAACTCCTCCTCGAGCCCACCGCGTCCAACGTGGGTCGACCAATCAATGTGTAGATTGAAATCCCCCATAATTATCGCCGTTCCATTCCTGCACACCGCATTAATTCACACATTAATAGGCCGCCCCACCTCCAGATAATTATTTGGGGGCCTATAGATGACACCCACCAGCGTCTTCCTCCCTTTGCTGTTCCTAATCTCCACCCACAACGATTCCACTTTCTGCTCTTTGGTCCCTATATCATCCCTTACTACCACCCTAATGCTATCCTTAATCAGCTGAGCTACAACCCCCCCTTTTTCCTCTTGCCTATCCTTCCTGAACGCTTGATACCCTTGGACATTCAGCTCCCAGTCCCTGTCACCTTGCAGCCACGTCTCTGTCACCTGGTGCATTCCCCATGGCAACGCCTCTGCCAACCAGAATTTATTTGCCAACAAATCAGCATTTTCTTCTCATACAATACAAATTTTTATTTTCCTTTTTTTAAAATCAGTATTCTTGCAAAGTGTCCAGATAAGTGAGAGATAAGGGGAGAGAACGATCAGGGTAGCCGATGAGGTATAACCAAGGCATTGCTTGATGCAATTTTTCAAAGCCTCCCCAGCCTTTTGGCTAAGATAAAGTGTCAGATCAAGTCCAAGATGGGATGCAATGCCTCTTCTTGTCAGCTTCAATTCTGTCTCTCTTGTGGGGACCATGAATTGGATTCAAATTGAATTTGGTTGTTTGTATGGAATAAAAATTTGAAAAAAAAATAGCTTCAACATACACTGAGTATTGCTGAAAAAAGCTATAACTTGTTAAATAGGCTTTAGTAATTTGATTTGATTTATTATTGTCACATATTAAAATACAGTGAAAAGTATTGTTTCTTGCATGCTATACAAAGTATACTGTTCATAGAGAAAGAAACAAGAGAGTGCAGAATGTAGTGTTACAATCATAGCTAGAGTGTAGAGAAAGATCAACTTAATGCAAGGTAAGTCCACTCAAAGATCTGACAGTAGCAGGGAAGAAGCTGTTCTTGATTCAGTTGCAATGTGATCTCAGACTTTTGTATCTTTTCCCCAAAGGAAGAAGGTGGAAGAGAGAATTTCCGGGTGCGTCGAGTCCTTAATTATGCTGGCTGTTTTGGCAAGGCAGCGGGAAGTGTAGACAGAGTCAATGATGGGAGGCTGGTTTGCATGATGGATTGGGCTACATTCATGACCTTTTGTAGTTCCTTGCGGTCTTGGGCACAGCAAAAGTCATACCAAGCTGTGATACAATCAGAAAGAATGCTTTCTATGGTGCATCTATAAAAGTTGGTGAGAGTCATAGCTGACATTCCTTAGTCTTCTGAGAAAGTGGAGACATTGGTGGACTTTCTTAACTATAGTGTCGGCATGGGGGGAGTACCAGGACAGGTTGTTGGTGATCCGGACATTTAAAAACTTGAAGCTCTTGACCCTTTCTACTTCGTCCCCAATGATGTAGACAGGGGCATGTTCTCCTTTACACTTCCTGAAGTCAATGACAATCTGCTTTGTTTTGTTGACATTGAGGGAGAGATTATTGTTGCCGCACCAGTTCACCAGATTCTCCATCTCATTCCTATGCTCTGTCTCATCATTGTTTGAGATCTGACCCATTACAGTGGTGTCGTCAGCAAACTTGAAAATCGAATTGGAGGGGAATTTGGCCAGTCGTAGGTGTATACGGAGTATAGCAGGGGGCTGAGAACACAGCCTTATGGGGTGCTGGCGTTGAGGATGATCGTGGAGGAGATCCTTATGATTGCGGTCTGTGAGTTAGGAAGTTCAGGATCCAGTCGCAGATGGAGGTGCCAAGGCTGGCCACGGAGTTTGGAGATGAGTTTTGTGGGAATAATAGTGTTGAAGGCTGAGCTGTAGTCAATAAATAGGAGTCCGACATAGGTGTTCTTGTTATCTAGGTGTTCTAGGGTTGAGTAAGGGTCAGGGAAATGACGTCTGCTGTGGACCTATTGTGGCGGTAGGCAAACTGTAGTGGATCCAGGTAGTCCAAGAGGCTGAAATTGATTTGTGCTACAACTAACCTTTCGAAGCACTTCATAATGGATGTCAGAGCCACCAGCCAATAGTCATTAAGGCACACTGCTTGGTTTTTCTTAGGTACCAGGGTGATGATCGTCTTCTTGAAGCAGATAGGGACCTCAGATTGTTGTTAAAGAGAGGCTGAAGATGTCTGTGAATACCTCTGTCAGCTGATCCACGCAGGATCTGAGTGCGTGTCTGGGTACCCCATCCAGACCAGTTGCTTTCTGTGGGTTGACTTTCAAGAAAGCTGCTCTGACATCTGCAATGGTGAACCCAGATACAGGTTCATCCAAGGCTTCCAGGACAGAGGGCATGCTCTCTCTGACCTCTTGCTCAAAATGGGCATAGAATGCATTGAGCTCATCAGGGAGGGGTGCGTCGGAGCCAGCAATTTTACATGCCTTCATCTCATAGCCTGTTATGTCTTGCAGACCTTGCCATAGTCGGTTGGTATCGATGTGGCCAGCCTGGGACTCTAGCTTGGTCTTTTGGCATCTTTGATGGATCACCTTAGATCATATCTGGCTTTCTGTATAGGTCAGTGTCACTTCTATTTATTGACTTCAGCAAGCAATGGATATCCCTATTCATCCATGGTTTCTGCCTGGGGAACACACAGATTTGCTTCTTTGGCACACAGGCTTCTACACACTTAATGAAGTCAGTTACTGCAGTGGCATATCCATTCAGGCCGGTCACAGTATTCTTAAATACTGACCACTGACTCAAAACAACTCCATAGGAGATCATCCAATTCCTCAGACCAACATTGCACGACTCTCTTTGATGAATTCTCCACATCAGATTTTGCTTGCAAGCTGGGAGCAGGAGCACAGCCTGTGGTCTGATTTTCAAGTTTGCCAAAGTGTGGGCGGGCAATAGAGTGGTAGGCAAGTTTGGTATTTGTGTAGCAGTGGTCTAGGATATTTGGCCTCTGGTGGAGCAGGAGATGTATTGGTGGTAAATCGGTAGTGAATACTAAGTGAATGTCAAGTCTAATTTCAGTGCACAGGTACTTGCATACCAGTGCTGTGAGGAAGGAACTGAGCTCTGTATATTAACAGCAGTATCTTCTTCAGAGAGCACAAAAGAGAGAGCAATGCATACCACCAACCCCAGCATCACAATCCCTTTGATCATGTCAGGAGCTAATGGGTTCAAATCCCACTCGAGACTTCAACACATAATTTGGGCTGACGTCCCCAAGTCTGTTACTCAGAACTGCACCACAGCCAGATTCCTTATTTTTCAGATGTGATGTTAAAACAAACTTTTCTTTAAGAACAGGTTAAATGCTTGGTACAGTCTTTCGGGTGGTCTAACAAAGGAAAACATATCAGCATGAGGTTGATCACAAAATGAGAGTGCACAGCTTTTTATCATTTTTGCCTTGTCTTAAATTCTACTGGAAGTAATAAATTGGTCAACGTTTTTAAAGTGGGTGTCAGTCAAATTGGGTTGCATCATTTTCCTCAATTATTTTCTTTAAAACTTTATATGTATCTAGACTGGTGTGAAAATTTGCAAAGAATATGAATATATTTGATGCAATTACGTAAAACGTGTATGAACAGATCTGATTCAAACTGAAGATTGCAACTGAAAATGCATGTGTTATAACATGTAATCTGCAAAGGCTGGGAAATGTTTACATGACATTTCCATTCTGGGAAATGTTCCAGGAAAATCTGATTCAATTGTTTATCGCAGATGGCTCCAGTTTATTACAGAACTGTAATTCAACTCTGGCACACTGTCAATTTCTCACAAAAGGACTTGGTGGTGGTGGGGGGGGAGGGGGTTGCAGATTAGAAACATGTATACACTTCACAGAAAACAAATATTGCCATAAACTAATAATTGTTGACTTCCCATAATACAAGTACTACCCAGCAAGTGGAGCCCTACTGATCTATATCACAAAGTCAAAATGACTGGCTTCAGTCAAAATAAATGAAGATCTGCCAGGTACCACTCGACACTGATGTCCTTTCACTGTCTCCTTCTTTGTCTCAGCCTCTTTTCTTTTTGATTACACCTTAGGACATTTTCTACATTAAACACTATACGAGGCACGTCCAAACGGCCCCAGACCCAGTTTTCATACTTCCTGTCGGAGGTAAGTTTCAATGGAATAATCAGCATGGAGCAGCTCCTCCAATCACATGCAGCTTTGTCCTCTTGTTTGCTGCTGATGGGTTCAATAGTCAGAATATCAGCAGCAAATTAGGGAGAGAAATAGTCTCTGATTGGAGGAGCAGCAAAAACCAGCACTAGAATGTGCTGAGTTGAAAAACGAAGATATGGCAAGGCTTTAATCCCATAGAGGGAGTGATCCTGGCAGAGGTGAGTGTGAGAGACTGAGCAATATGTGGGAGCGACCACACACCAATACATACACATGCCCCCACCCATTCACACTGACCCTCTCACACACTGGTCATTTTTATTAACTTCTTTTAACTTAACATTGTTGTACTTTTGCTCACTAATTGTTTCTTTCCTTGAGGCAATTTTTTTTAAAATTCTGTTTATTGCAGAAAGCTTATCTTTCGAAATTTCCCATCAGCCTCTTGCATGAGAAAAATTTACAATCGTAACCCCCTGAAAGATTTGACCAAATCTGCACTCTAGAGATGCAAGCTAGATCGTGGGGACATGCAGATGAGAGTGCAATGAATAGGTAACTGAAGTAGAACTGGGTGTCCTTAGATGATACCACCAAGAAACAGCATAAAGAAGAGGAAGAAAATGATAGCAAAGAAAAATCATTTTATCCTGTGCTGAAGGGAAATTATTGGCAATGATGCTCTAACTATGATTCAATAGATGAAAACAGGATCGAGCAAGGTCAGTGTGATTAAGCTAGCTAATAGAGAGCTGGTAGAGTCTGAAGGTAAAGGAGGACAAGGGGAGATAATGCACCAATCAGTATACCGTAATTCATCACTTTAATTATATCTGTTACTTGGGAGGTGTCGATCTGATCTGAGACATCTAAACAGCAAAGATGGCCACATATCTGAGAGACTATCACATCAAGAGTTCAGGCAGAGTACACACGATATGCAGAGTAATTATCCTTTGGCTTCACCCCAACAATACTGAACTTCAGAAGCACTTCCGACATTGCAGCAATTGTCAGCTTAGTCTTATTTCATCCTGGAGGGTATTACTTCATACGAAAGAATGAGGTAGAAAAAAATACATTTGTACATAGCAGTGATGGGTAATCTAGGCTAGTAAATGGGCTGCGTAAGCGGCCTTCCTTCATCTCAGTGAACCGCAAGATTGAAGTCAGGCACGCTGACTCCAAGAATAAGATTAAATACATTTTATACTACCTAAATATTTCATAAGTTATTAAAAAAAACAAAATCATTCATAAAAATAAAATTCTCAATTTCTAATGGTAAAAACAAAAGAAATATTTACTTTTTGGATGCAGAGGGAGGCACGGATCTCTCAATGTTGTGTGCAATCAGCATGCACCTCACTTCACTTGCCCTTGCTTTATGTGTATATCACGTCATGGTTAGTCTATGAGCCTGATTTCAATCTTGCAGCTCACTGAGATGAAGGAAGGCCACTCAAGCAGCCCACTTGCCTAGCACAAGGTTGCCATAATCTGCTAATTTCCCGGGTGGAAGTCAACGGAATATGGCAACCCTGCGCTAGGACAATAGGAACAAATGGTCTCCTGGGCCACACTCAGAACCTGATGGGCCACATATAGCCCCTGAGGTACAGGTTGCCTTCCACTGATGTTGTCTTCCATGCCAATTACAGCCAGTGAAATAATACTTTTAAAGTGTAGATATTGCTGCAATGCACGAAACACAGCAGCTAAATTGTGGACAGCAATTTGATAATGAGCAAATAATCAGTTCTTTCTTTGCAATGTGATTGAAGAATAAATATTGGCCACAACAACTGGGGAGAGCTCCTTTCTTATTGGAAAGGAGGCCACCAGGTCTTTCACATCTACCTGAAAATGGTTTAGTCTCATCCTCTGATGTAACTTGACAGCACAGAACTTCTTCAATGCAATGGAGTGTCAACCCTGATTTTTGTGCGCAAGTCCAGAATTAGGAGTTGAACCCCAAACATCGTGACTCAAAGGTCAGTGCTAACAAATGAGCCAAAACTAACACTACATACATCCACTGAAGTGCATCATATAAACCAATTGTGATATTTCAAGGCATTAAGATATAAACGGTTGAAATTTCTAAGAAATAACTAAATATCAAAGGCACTTAAATCGTACACCAGTTTGACAATAAGAATAAATTATTCAATTAGAAACGTGGATATCCTTACAGAAAATATTTTCTTGAAATAAATCAAATATTCATGACGATTCAAATACAGATCCTATTCTGTCTCATAACTAAGTAATTCATTTAACAAACAAGTTGGAATTATATCTTTAGTACAGTAAATGCTCCATGGCTCTTCACAGGAGCACATTAAAACAAAAATTAATAATACAAAACCAAGAGATGTTTGGAAATGAGGTCAAATGCTTGTTCAAAGAGGTAGATTTTAAACAGCATTTTGAATGATAGAGTAACATGGAGATTTGGAGAAAGAATTCCAGAGTTTGGGGCTTAGTAGTTGAAGGCATAACTGCCAATGACAGGTTGAAGGAAGTGAGGGGTTGTAGAAGCTGTCAGAGTTGATGAAAAAGAGATGTGGGCGGATTAAGGGGCTGAAAAAGATTAAAAAGATGAGGAACAACAAAGTCATAGAATTTGATGGATAATTTTTAAAATCAATGCCAGTTCGTAAGAATACTAGAACATGGCAAAAATATTCAATAGTTGTGCAGACAATGGTAAGAAACAGATTTATAATTCAAATTTCAGAGCCAGCATTCTCAAACATGGTTAAACATAGAAAAAAAATGTAACAGTACATGCATCATTTAAAATCTAATTACTACTCTCAATTACTCAGAACATTGATAAACATCAACTGCTCTAAATTACTGTGAAAGCTCTGCATCATACAAATTAAATTTAATTATGGCTTAGAAGGTTCTCTTCCAAAATATACTCAAATAAATATAATTTCCTGGAAGCAGAGGTAGAGGCAGTTCTGTCCTCCTTAGAAGCTGAGAGCAGGGAAACTGTTGTACTAATTACTTCTAGAATTGAAAACAGAACATTTTAAGCAACTTAATGGCTGAACCCTTGTATCTATAAACTTACTTCCAAATTTGCTAACAGGACTCCCATTACTTTTAATCCTCAATCTTTGGTGAACCACAATGCACACTTATTGTGTTGAAAGTGATGGTTTTGTAAGTGATTGCTATACTAGCGGCAAATGGTAAATGCCATTTGCACAATACAAGTATTGGTCTTCATAATTGAACAAAGTGCCAGTGGTGAATACTTTAATACACGTGTGAAAGACAAATACTTAGGTTCAGGCCATAGTTTTACTAACTTATGCCACTGAATCAAAGCAGCTATCTACAGCAGACCAGAATTTGTAACCTTGACAAATATGCCAGGCTTCTGGAAACAACTCATTTTGTGTGTTGAGAGAATAAAACCTAGCAGAAACTGTTCCACAATAAGGCCAATAGCTGACTCAGAGCCATGTAGTACAGAAAAGGCTCTTTGGTTCCTCAAGTCTGGACCGACAATAATTACCACTAGAGGCACATGAGCCCCATCTTCCTGCTCTTGGCCCATATTCTTGAATGTTACAATATTTCAGGTGCTCATCCAAATATTTTTTGGATATTTGGATGAACACAAATATGCTCCACTATCTTCCCAGGCAGTTCATTCCCAGATTCCCACCACCCTTTGAGCAAAAAATGTTTTCTCTCAAATCTCCAGCTCTTTACCCTAAAACTATGCCCCCTCAACCAAGGGAACAGCTGCTCCCAACTCACCCTGTCTATACCACTCAATCTTATACAGCTCAATCAAGTCCCCTCCTCAACCTTCTCTGCTCCAATGAAAACAATCCAAGCATATCTAGTCTCTCCTTATAGTTCAAATACTCCATCCCACTGAATCCCCTCTAGCGCAATCACATCCTTTCTATAGTGAGCTGACCAGAAATGCACACAATACTCCAGCTGTGGCCTAACCAACACAATGTACAACTCCAACATGACCTCCTTGCTCCTGTACTCTATGCCATGACTGATGAAAGCAAGTGTCCCAAATGCCTTCTTGACTACCATATTCACCTGTTCTACAGCCTGCAGGGATCTGTGAATAATTACCTCAAGATCTCTCTGTTCCTCTGAGTTTCCCAATGTCCTACCACTCTAAGTATTCCCTTGTCTTGTTTCTTCCAAAATGCATTCCCTCACAATTCTCAGGGTTAAATATGATCTACCACTGTTGTGCCCATCTGATCAACCCACCTATATCTTTCTGTAGCCTACAACCATCTCCTTCACTATTAGCCATTCTATCAATCTTGGTGTCATCTGCAAACTTGTTTAATATTCCTCTCACATTTTCATCTATATCATTTATGTATATAACAAACATAAAAGGTCCGAGTACTGATCCTTCTGGTACACCATTAGACACTGTCCTTCTGTCACTCAAACAGCCTTCTACACTACTCTTTATATCCTGTTACTAAGCCAATCTCGGATCCATCACGCCAAGTTTCCCTCAATTCCATTGTTTCAACCTTCTCAGTGTCCCATGTAGGACCTTGTCAAAAACTTTGCTAAAATCCACATATGCTACATTAACTAAACTTCTCTCATCCACTCACGTGATCACATTTTCAAAAACTTCTAACAACAACTTTGTTAGACATGACTTCCCTCTGACAAAGCCTTGCTGACTAGCCTTAATTAACCCACGCCTTTCCAAGTGAGTATTAATTCTCCCTTTCAGAATTTTCTCCAATGGTTTCTCTACCACTAAAGTCAGACTCACCGGTTTGTAATTTCCTGGTTCATCTCTACCATCCTTCTTGAAAAGTGGAATGGAATCACATTAGCCGTTCTTCAGTCCACTAGCACTTCTCTCGTGGCCAAAGAGGAATTAAACATTTGTGTCAGAGGGCCTGCAATTTCCTGCTTCACCTCCCACAGCAGCCTGGGATGCAATTCATCCAGGTCAGGGATTTGTCCATTTCTAAACCTTCAATACCTCCCCATTCTCTAAGTCAAAGTGTGGAAGTTCTTCACGATCCCTTTTCCTGAATTCTGCACCTATGTTTTCATTTTCCTGAGTGAAGACCAAAGAGAACTATTAATTTAACACTCTTCCAATGTCCTGCAGCTTCACACACAGATTACCCCTTGGTCATTAATGGGCACTACTCTTTCTCTGATTACTCTCTTTCCTTTAAATGTATTGATAAGATCTTAGGATTCTCCCTAATTCTGTTTGCAAGTCCCTTTTCATGCCCCCTATTTGCTCTTCTATTGCTTTCTTAAGTTCCTTCTTGCACTTCCTATATTCCTCCAAGGCTGAACTGAATTGCTCTCTTTGGACTTGCTGAAAGCCTCTCTCTTCTTCCTCATCCAATCCTGAATTATCCTAGGCATCTAGGAGAACTTACTGCTCTTATATTTCCCCCTAAAGAATACATGTTGTCCTATTCTCCCCAGCAACTTTTTGAATGCCTCCCCCCAATATTCCACTGTTGAATTATCCGCAAGGAGCTGTTCCCTGTCATTTCTGGCTAGATGCTGCCTTATTTTAATAAAATCTGCTTTTCCCCCAATTCAAAGTCGAGTTTTGCAGGCCATCTTTCTCCTTATTCATAATAAACTTGAAACATATCTTGTTGTGGTACGTTATTGCTAAAACGCTCCCTCACTGCCACATTGAACATTTTGTCCCTAAGAACTTGATCCAGCACTGCACCTTCTTCATATTGATACAAAAAAACTCCCCTGGATACATTTCAAAAAATCCTCCTCTAAACCCTCAACAGTATGACTGTCTCAATTTATGTTGGAAAGTTGAAATCCCCTAGTATAATTATCCAATTATTACTCTTGATCACCTCTGTGACCTGTCTACATATTTGGTCCTCTCCTGCTGACTCTTTGGGGACCTATATTAAATTCCCAGTAATGTGACTGCCCCCTTAACATTCCTAGGTTCTACCCACAAAGCCTCATTTAAAAGATCCTTCCAAGATATCATCTCCCCTTATTGCAGTTGTCTCCTTAATTAATAATGCTGCACCACCACCTTCCTTACACCCTCCCTCTATCCTACCTAAAGATCCTATATATCCCACAATGTTAAGTTGCCAGTCCTGCCCTTCCCTCAACTATGTTTCTGTGATGACAACAATATCACACTTCCATGTGTCAATCTATGCTTTTAACTCATCTTCATTCTAGAAGACTGTACACAAAAGCATTTTTCATTTCACTTCACATTTATTTGGAGGTTTTTTTTGAAACTCCTGATTGACATGAAAATATTTAATGCCTTTCCCATTATTTAAGAACGCCAGAGGATTAGGTCATTAAATACTTTGTTAGTTAAGTAAAAACAGTGGATTTGAATAACTCAATGACTAGGTCTGCACAACATAATGTGGTTTAGTCTGTAGTTTGCAGCACAAGGTGTACCACCCAATCACCCAGTCTATCATACTCTTGCACTCCACTCTGTGCAAGTAGCTTTCCAGTACTCATGTTAAGTTCTAGCTTTGATGTTCTTGCAGTCCTTGAGGAGAGACTAAGACAATTAGAGTAATATTAACTGGAGATTAGACGAATGAGAGGGGATCTCATAGAAACTTATAAAATTCTAACAGGGTTAGACAGAGTAGATTCAGAAAGAATGTTCTTGATGGTGTGGGACTGTGGATCATATTTTGAGAATGAGGGGTAAAAGTGAGGTGAGGAGAATTTTTTTTTACCCAGAGAGTGATGAGTGTGTGGAATTCACTATCACAGAAAATACTTAAGGCCAAACGTTGTGTGATTTTCCAAACGTCGCTGGATTCCGGGGAAGTGCCGGAAGATTGGAAAGCAGCTAATGTTACGCCGTTGTTTAAGAAGAGTGCCAGGCAAAAGGCAGGGAACTACAGGCCGGTTAGTTTAACATCTGTTGTAGGTAAAATGTTAGAATCCGTCATCAAGGAGGAAATAGCGAGGCATCTTGAGGGGAATTGCTTGATAGAGCAGACGCAGCACAGTTTCGTTAAGGGGAAGTCGTGTCTGACAAATTTATTGGAGTTCTATGAGGATGTGTCTAGGGCGGTGGATAGAGGAGAGCCGGTGGATGTGGTCTTTCTTGATTTTCAGAAGGCGTTTGACAAGGTACCTCACAAGAGGTTATTGCAGAAGGTAAGGGGGCATGGAGTTGGGGGTAGGGTGTTAGCGTGGATAGAGGAATGGTTGTCAAATAGGAGGCAGAGAGTGGGGGTTAATGGGTGCTATTCGGATTGGCGGTTGGTGACTAGTGGAGTGCCCCAGGGATCGGTGCTGGGGCCTCAGCTATTTACCACTTATATAGATGATCTGGAGGAGGGAACCGAGTGTATGGTGTCGAAATTTGCTGATGACACCAAGATTGGTGGAACGGCAAATTGCGCGGAGGGTGTGGAGAGTCTGCAGAAGGATCTAGACAGGCTGGGCGAATGGGCCAGGAACTGGCAAATGGAATTTAATGTTGGCAAGTGTGAGGTGGTCCACTTCGGTAGGAAGGACTATTACTTACGTGGCGAAAAACTGCAGCAGGCGACGGTGCAGAGGGACCTCGGGGTCCTTGTGCATGAGTCGCAAAAACCCAGCCTGCAGGTGCAGCAGGTGGTCAGGAAGGCGAATGGGATGCTGGCCTTCATAGCGAGGGGGATTGAATATAAAAGTAGGGAGGTCTTTCTGCAGCTGTGTAGGGCATTGGTGAGGCCGCAGCTGGAGTACTGTGTGCAGTTTTGGGCGCCATACTTACGCAAGGATATTTTGGCCTCGGAGGGAGTGCAGAGGAGGTTTACTAGGCTGATGCCGGAGTTGAGGGGGTTGAGCTATGAGGAGAGGCTGAATAAACTAGGCTTGTACTCGTTAGAGTTTAGAAGAATGAGGGGAGATCTCATTGAGACATATAAGATGATGAATGGGATGGATAGGATAGAGGTGGAGAGACTCTTCCCGCTCAGAAAGGACAGTAGGACTAGGGGGCACAGCCTCAAGATAAAGGGGGGGCGGTTTAGAACGGAGTTGAGGAGGAACTTCTTCACTCAAAGGGTGGTGAATCTCTGGAATTCTCTGCCCGTTGAGGTGGTGGAGGTTGCCTCGCTAAATATTTTTAAGAAGCGGGTTGATGGGTTTTTGATAAGTGAGGGGATTAAGGGTTATGGGGAGAGGGCAGGAATGTGGAACTGAGCCACGATAGATCAGCCATGATCTTATTGAGTGGCGGGGCAGGCTCGAAGGGCTAGATGGCCTACTCCTGCTCCTATTTCTTATGTTCTTATGTTCTTATTTCAATAAGTAATTATATATTCAAGTAATTAATATTCAATAAGTAATTAAAGGGATCAAGGAATGTGGGGGGGGGGTTCAGGATATTGAATATGATCAGCCATGATCACCATGAATGGCAGAGCAGACTCGAAGGTCCAAATGGCCTACTCCTGCTTCTAGTTTCTATGTCCTCAATATTGAAAACCAGCATTGTCGCCTCAAGGTCTCAAAGTGCATATTATATACATAGAATGCCTAGTTAAGGTATACACTTGCAAGTTGAGTTGCTAATCCTCCAGGATAGCCCTGGAATCTTTAGGAATTGAAATTAATTTCTTGGTAAATTTGTCAGAAATATTCTCCTTGAACATTTGTTTAATATTAGAAACAAGGGCGGGAGAGAGAGAGAGAGAGAGGGAGACTTTGACTAAGCAGAGCTGTTGGAGGCAGGAGGTCAAGTGATGAAACCTTGAGAAGTAACACCCAACCAAAGCAAACAATCGCACTTTTATATAACTGGACACATATTGCAGTCAGGATATTGAGCACAAGTTGTGTCTGTGATTGGTTGCAACCAAATGAAAGAGTTCACTAAAATCAGCTGTTGTCAACAGCCATTTTCAGTGGGTCCTCCATAATAACTGTATAATGAATCCTGGTGGGATTATATACTTGAAACATAACTGGCTACGCATGTTTTACATTTTAGGAACCCAGTGTCACCAGGTCAACATCAAACATCTTAACGTTTAGACTCTGATTTGTTATTCAGTGTTTCAAGAATCTAGTCTTTGAACAGCCAGACACATTTGCCATGTGCACAAAGGTCTGAGTTTGGAAGATGAAAGTAGTTCATCTTTGGAATATCTTTCCAGGGATGAAGAACTTCAAATAGCTGGTAAGACAAGAGAAACTGAGATTTTTTTATACTATTTCACTGATAAGGCCAGCATCCATTGTCCATCCCTAATTTCGCTTGGGAAGGTGATGGTGCATATGGTGTAGGTACATCCACAGCGCTGAGAGAGCGGGAGATGCAAGGTTTTTAATCAAGTGTCAGTGAAGGAATGTCGATATATTTCCAAATCAGGATGGTCAGTGGTTTGGAGGGGAATTCCCTCTTTTCCGCTGCTCGTCCTTCTAGATGCTTACACTCCTGGTTTGGAAAGTGCTTGTCTGAGAAGCCTTAATGTGTTCCTGCAATCCATTTTGTAGATCATACACACTCCCTGCACCAGTGGTGGAGGGAATGAATGTTTGTTTGTACATGGGGTTCCATTCAAAGTGGGCTGCTTTGTCTTGGATGTTGTCAAGTTCTGGAGTGTTTAGAACCATAGGAAGGTTACAGCACAAAGAGATCAATCCGCCCATCTTGTCCATGCCAGTCTGAGGACACCTATATGCCCTAATTCCATCTTCCTGCGCCTGGCCCGTACTCACAAAATTATAAAATCCTACAGTGCAGGAGGAGACCATTCAGCCCATCGTGTATGCAATGACCACAATCCCATCCAGGTCCTATCCCCATAACCCTATACATTTTTACCCTAGCTAGCCCCCCGACACTAAGGGGCAATTTAGCATGGCCAATCCACCTAACCGGGATATCTTTGGACTGTGGGAAGAAGCCAGGGTACCTGGAGGAAACCCATGCAGACACAGGGAGAATGTGCAAACTCCACATAGTGACCCAAACTGGGAATTGAACCCAGGTCCCTCGTGCTCTGAGGCAGCAGTGCTAACCACTGTGCCGCCCCCAGTCCTGTAGCTTACAGCACCCAAGATGCAGATCCAGGTTCTTTTTAAAATAGTTTAAGGTCTCTGCCGCTACCACTAGTTCAGGCAGCAAATTCCAGACATCCATTGCTCTCTGCATAAAGAAGTTCTTTCTCATGACCCCTCTACACCTTTTGTAACTGATCTTGAATCTATGTCCCCTGATTCTAGAATTCTCCAAGAGAAATAATTTTATGCAGTCCACTCTATCACTTCCCCTCATAATTTTGTACTCCTCCATCAAGTCACCCCTCAGCCTTCTTTGTCCCAAGGAAAATAAACCCAAACCATCCAATCTCTCCTTATAGCTTCATTTTTCTAGCACTAGCAACATGCTTGTAAACCTCCTCTGCACGCTCTCCAATTACGTCCTTCCTGTAATACGGTGCCGAAGACTGCACATAGTACTCCCATTGGGGCCTCATCAGTGTTTTCTGCAATTCAAACATTATAACCTTATTTTTATATTCTATATCTCTGACAAAGAAAGAAAGCATTCCATATGCCTTCTTTACAACCTTGCTACTTGAACTGCTACCTTTCGGGGCCTGTGTATGCCGAGGTCTCTCACTTAATTTCATTTACTCCTCATAGTATATTCCTATTTATTGTGCATTCCCTGTAACTGTTTGACCTCCCTAAATGCATGACTTCACACTTAAAATCTATCACTTAGCCGTCATTTTGGAGATTATAGCTATCCTCTACATTCTCACTACTCAGCTGTTGTTGGAGTTGCACTCATCCAGACAAGTGGAGATTATTCCATCACACTCCTGACTTGTGCCTTGTTGACGATGGACTGCTTTGAGAAGTCAGGAGGTGAGTTACTCGCTGCAGAATTCTTAGCTTCTGACCTGTTCTTGTAAACACAGTATTTATGTGGCTAGTCCAGTTTAGTTTCTGGTCAATGGTAACAGGATTTTGATAATGGAAGATTTAGCAGCGGTAATGCCATTGAATGCATTGAGGCAATGATTAGATTCTCTTTTATGGGAGATGGTCATTCGTCTCAATGAGATCTCCCCTCATTCTTCTAAACTCTAACGAGTACCAGCCTAGTTTATTCAGCCTCTCCTCATAGCTCAACCCCCTCAACTCTGGTATCAGCCAAGTAAACCTCCTCTGCACTCCCTCCAAGGCCAAAGTATCGTTGCGTAAGTGCGGCGACCAAAACTGCACACAGTACTCCAGCTGCGGCTTCACCAGTGCCCTATACAGCTGCAGCAAGACCTCCCTACTTTTATATTCAATCCCCCTCGCTATGAAGGCCAGCATCCCATTCACCTTCCTGACCACCTGCTGCACCTGCAGGCTGGGCTTTTGCGACTCATGCACAAGGACCCCGAGGTCCCTCTGCACCGTCGCATGCTGCAGTTTTTCGCCATGTAAGTAATAGTCCTTCCTACCATTATTCCTACCAAAGTGGACCACCTCACATTTGCCAACATTAAATTCCATTTGCCATTTCCTGGCCCATTCGCCCAGCCTATCTAGATCCTTCTGCAGACTCTCCACACCCTCCGCACAATTTGCCGTTCCACCAATGTTGGTGTCATCAGCAAATTTTGACACCATACACTCGGTTCCCTCCTCCAGATCATCTATATAAATGGTAAATAGCTGAGGCCCCAGCACCGATCCCTGGGGCACTCCACTAGTCACCAACCGCCAATCCGAATAGCACCCGTTGACCCCCACTCTCTGCCTCCTATTTGACAACCAATCCTCTATCCACGCTAACACCCTACCCCCAACTCCATGCCCCCTTACCTGATGGGCTAAATAGCCTCCTGCCCTGTAGTGATTCTGTGATCACAGCTGTGTTTGTTCAGGGTGATCTTCCTGTGTTAGGGGTAAGATTTTCACTCAGAGGGTGGTGAGTGAATGGAATCGGCTGCCGTCAGTGGTGGTGGAGGCGAACTCGCTGGGGTCTTTTAAAAGACTTCTGGATGAGTATATGGGGTTTTATGGGATTGGGGGTTATAGATAGGTGTTGATGTGATCGGCGCAACTCGTGGGCCGAAGGGCCTGTTTGTGCTGTAGTGTTCTATGTTCTATGGTAGGTAATGTTACTTGGCACTTGTCAGCCCAAACTTGGATATTGTCTAGGCCTTGCTGCATGGACTGCTTCAACATTTGAATTAAAATTATGCTGAACAGTTATGTAGTCACCTTCAAACATCTTCACTATGATGGAAGGAATATTATTGATGAAGCAGATGATTGGCCCTAGGACACTACTCTGACGAACTCCTTGTATAATCCATCACAGAACAAGATGTCTCTATTCGAAGAAATTGTTGGAGGTCTGAGAAGAAACATTCCTTTTGTACAGTGGTCTGATCATTGGTTACTAATTTTTATGCATGAAACTTAACAGAATAGCCAAACTTTCATCAATGTTCAATTGATGGGCATTCAGTTCACAAAGGCTCCACTGCTGATTTGGAAGTGACAGTGTTAAGGCCATACCTTGTTTTCTCTTCAGTGAAGCCACGATCCATGTCCACATATCCATTGTTTTTTCTACTGATCATAAGATTTACTTTGGAGAACACCAGGGGTAATTATACCCTGATACTTTACACAAGCCTTCGGCCTTTTTTTTCAGCAAACTAAGTCAGAATACAAACTACATTCTGCAAATAAAGTTCTTAGTTTCCAAACTTCACCTTTGGGAACCATCCTCTTCTTACCATGTTATTCTGATCCCAAGCCAGTTGAAGTATGAAACTAGACACTGACACTTTCTTGATACTAGGTAACGCAGAACTACATATGTCAGCTGCTTACCTCCCAATCCAGTGCCTAAGCATTCTCTCTTTATAAGTGTTCTGAGTACTTAATTAAACAATGTCCTTCACATACGTATTTTAACAATACAATTAATACTATTAACAGATTGATGCCCAAAAATGACTTTGAAAGAACTAGATAGGGAGAGGCTGGTTTCCACCAGGATCGTTGGTTACCAGTGGACATTCATTTACAATAATTGGCTAAAAGATTAAAAGGAGAATTTGTCTTAGTACAGCAAGTACATGATGATCTGGAATGTACTACCTTAAAAGGTGGTGGAAGCAGATTCAAACATAATGTTCAAAGAGAGATTGGATAAACACTTCAAGAGGAAATATTTGCACAATTATGAGGAAAGAACAGGGGAATGGGACTAATTGAACAACCAGTTCAAAGAACTATCACAAGCATGAACGGTGTCCAGCTGTACAAAATAATTCTACAATCATCCTTTGTGATCCTTTGTAAGCATTGCCAGCGTTATAAGCAACTGTTTATGCCCAAGAAAAAAAGCTGGAGTGTGCTTACAGTTGGATTGCCTTTCGATGAATGGCAATAGGAATACTGTGGCACGTAATTTACCACATGACTCCCAAAGTCTGTCCACTACCTACAAGGCACAAGTCAGGAGCGTGACGGAATACTCTCCACTTGCCTGGATAGGTGCAGCTCCGACAACACTCGAAGTTTGACGCCATTCAGGACAAAGCAGCCCACTTGACTGGCACCACAAATATCCATTCCCTCCACCACCATTGCTCAGTAGCAGCAGTATGTACTATATACAGATTGTACTGCAGAAATTCACCAAAGATCCTTGGACAGCACCTTCCAAACCCACAACAACTTTCATCTAGAAGGACAAGGGCAACAGATAAATGGGAAGAGTACCAGCTGCAGCTGGCCCTCCAAGCCACTCATCATCCTGACTTGGAAATATATTCATGATGTGGGGATGCCAGCGTTGGACTGGAGTAAACACAGCAAGAAGTCTCACAACACCAGAATTAAGTCCAACAGGTTTATTTGGTAGCAAAAGGTGGTAGGACTGGAGGGTCTTAATGACATTACTGTTACTAGAGAGGTGGTGCGCGACAGACTGGAGGGGCTGATTGTGGACAAGTCCCCAGGACCGGATGGAATGCATCCGAGGGTTCTGAAAGAAATGGCGGAGGTGATAGTGGATGCCTTGGTGGTTATTTTCCAGACGTCGCTGGATTCCGGGGAAGTGCCGGAGGATTGGAAAACGGCTAATGTTACGCCGTTGTTTAAGAAGGGTGCCAGGCGAAAGGCGGGGAATTACAGGCCGGTTAGTTTAACATCTGTGGTAGGTAAAATGTTAGAATCCGTCATTAAGGAGGAAATTGCGAGGCATCTTGAAGGGAATTGCTTGATAGGGCAGACGCAACACGGTTTCATTAAAGGGAAGTCGTGTCTGACAAATTTACTGGAGTTCTATGAGGATGTGTCTAGGGCGGTGGATAGAGGAGAGCCGGTGGATGTGGTCTTTCTGGATTTTCAGAAGGCGTTTGATAAGGTACCTCACAAGAGGTTACTGCAGAAGGTCAGAGGACATGGAGTTGGGGGTAGGGTGTTAGCGTGGATAGAGGATTGGTTGTCAAATAGGAGGCAGAGAGTGGGGGTCAATGGGTGCTATTCGGATTGGCGGTTGGTGACTAGTGGGGTGCCCCAGGGGTCGGTGCTGGGGCCTCAGCTATTTACCATTTATATAGATGATCTGGAGGAGGGAACCGAGTGTAGGGTGTCGAAATTTGCTGATGACACCAAGATTGGGGGAAAGGCAAATTGTGCGGAGGGTGTGGAGAGTCTGCAGAAGGATCTAGATAGGCTGGGTGAATGGGCCAGGAAATGGCAAATGGAATTTAATGTTGGCAAGTGTGAGGTGGTCCACTTTGGTAGGAAGAATGGTAGGAAGGACTATTACTTACGTGGCGAAAAACTGCAGCAGGCGACGGTGCAGAGGGACCTCGGGGTCCTTGTGCATGAGTCGCAAAAACCCAGCCTGCAGGTGCAGCAGGTGGTCAGGAAGGCGAATGGGATGCTGGCCTTCATAGCGAGGGGGATTGAATATAAAAGTAGGGAGGTCTTGCTGCAGCTGTATAGGGCATTGGTGAGGCCGCAGCTGGAGTACTGTGTGCAGTTTTGGGCGCCGCACCTGCGCAAGGATATTTTGGCCTTGGAGGGAGTGCAGAGGAGGTTTACTAGGCTGATACCGGAGTTGAGGGGGTTGAGCTATGAGGAGAGGCTGAATAAACTAGGCTTGTACTCGTTAGAGTTTAGAAGAATGAGGGGAGATCTCATTGAGACGTATAAGATGATGAATGGGATGGATAGGATAGAGGTGGAAAGACTCTTCCCGCTCAAAAAAGACAGTAGGACTAGGGGGCACAGCCTCAAGATAAAGGGGGGGCAGTTCAGAACGGAGTTGAGGAGGAACTTCTTCACTCAAAGGGTGGTGAATCTCTGGAATTCTCTGCCCGATGAAGTGGTGGAGGCTACCTCGCTAAATATTTTTAAGAAGCGGGTTGATGGGTTTTTGATAAGAGAGGGGATTAAGGGTTATGGGGAGAGGGCGGGAAAGTGGAACTGAGCCACGACAGATCAGCCATGATCTTATTGAATGGCGGGGCAGGCTCGAAGGGCCAGATGGCCTACTCCTGCTCCTATTTCTTATGTTCTTATGTTCTTAAAAGCCACTAGCTTTCGGAGCACTGCTTCTTCGTCAGGTAAGTGGGAGTTGGCCTTGGCGAGATGTTTTGTTTACTGCAATGACCTCCTCAGAAGACAAACACGGGACACAGCAGACAGAGTACTCTTCGTTGTCCAGTACTTCGCCAGAGCGGAGAAGTTACAACACCTTCTCTGGAGCCTTCAACATGTCATTGACGAAGGCGAACATCACGCCAAGGCCATCCCCACACCCCCACTTCTTGCCTTCAATCTCAAACAGACCATTGTACGCAGCAGACTATCCAGCCTCAGGAGAAGTGTGACCACGACACCACAACAACCTCTGCAAGACGTGCCAGAATATCAACAGGAGGCCATCATTTCACGCGAAAACACCATCCAGCAGGTACACGGCACACACACTTGCAATTTGGCCAACGTTGTCTATCTGCTACGCTGCAGGAAAGAATGTCCCAAGGGATGGTACATTGGGTAGATCATGCACACTGTACGACGACGATGAATGAACACTGCTCGACAATTACAAGGCAAGAATGTTCTCTTCCTGTTGGGGAACACTTCAGCCGTCACAGGCCTCTGATCTTCAGGGAAGCGTTCTCCAAGGCGGCCTTCACGACACACGCAAATGCAGAGTCGCTGAGTAGAGACTGATAGCCAAGTTCCACACACGAGAACAGTCTCAACCGGGGTCCTGGGTTCATGTCACACTATCTGTAACCCCCACAACTTGCCTGGGCTTGCAAAATCTCACTAACTGTCCTGGGTGGAGACAATACATATCTCTTTAACCTGTGCTTAACCCTCTCTCCATTCACATTGTCTGAACCTTTAAGACTTAATTACCTATAAAGATTTGCATTCCAACCATTATTTTGTAAGTTGAGTGTCTTTATACACCCTGTTTGTGAACAGAACTCCCCCTTACCTGACAAAGAAGCAGCGCTCCGAAAGCTAGTGGCTTTTGCTACCAAATAAATCTGTTGGACTTTAACCTTGTATTGTGAGATTTCTTACTTGGAAATATTCCTTCGAAGTCACTGGGTCAAAATCCTGGAATTCTCTGCCTAATGACATTGTGGGTCAACCCACAGCATGTGGACTGCAGCATTTCAAAAAGGCAGCTCACCAACACCTTCTCAAGGGCAATTTAGAAATGGGCAATAAATGCTGGCCAACCAGTGACGCCTATGTCACTGAATGAAAAAAAAAATCAAGTCAATCTTCCTAACTGAACTTAAAACAAACTTCAAATTACTGGCATCTGTGGAGAGAGTACAGCCAATGTTTCGAGTTTGTATGACCCTTCGACACAGCCTGTTTGAGCTTAATGAGTTAATGAGTTCTCCAGCATTTTGTTGCTTTTTTCAGATTCCAGCATCCAGAGTATTTTGCCTTTATTCAAACTACTAACAATTATAGAGTCACTGACATACAACAAGGAAACAGGCCCTGTCGCCCAAGTCATCCATGCCGACCAGGTTTTCTAAACTGAATCAATCCCATTTGCCTGCATTTGGTCCACATACCTCTAAACATCTCCTATCCATGTACCAGTCCAAATGTCTTTTAAATGTTCTAACTGTAACTGCCTCTACTATCTCCTCTAACAGCTAATTCCATAGAGTGAGTTGGGTGATAGGGTAGGTTTGGGTGAAAGGAAAATTATCAGGGGGAAGGAGGTTCCGAGTGGCCCTGGTGGGTTGGACCGCATCTGTTTCAACGCGAGGAGTGTGACGGGTAAAACGGACGAGCTTATGGCCTTGATGTTTGTGAGGAAGTTAGATGTGGTGGCAGTAACGGAGATGTGGTTAAAGGAAGGGCAGGACTGGCAGCTGAATGTTCCTGGGTATAAGTGTTTTAGGTGTGAGAGGAGGGTTGAAGAGAGGTGGTGGGGTGGCGCTGTTAGTAAAGGAGCACATCACAGCAGCGCAGAGGGAGGATAATATGGAGGAGTTAGGGATTGAGTCGCTGTGGGTGGAGTTGAGGAATAAAAAGGGAGAGATTACGATGCTAGGGATATACTATAGGCCACCCAACAGCCCGAGGTCAGTGGAGGAAGGTATTTGCAGAGGCATTTTAGACAGGAGTAGAAAGAATAAGGTGGTTGTAGTGGGTGACTTTAATCTTCCTGGAGTGGATTGGAAGGTGCCTAGAGCTGGGGAGGAGTTTGTAAAATGTGTGTTGGAAGGGTCCTTGGAGCAGTACGTAACTAGCCTGACTAGGGAGGGAGCTATACTGGATTTAGTGTTGGGTAATGAGTCGGGGCAGGTGGTTGAGGTAGGCGAACATGTGGCTAACAGTGACCACAAGTCTGTCTACTTTAGGATAAAAATGGAAAGGGATGAGTGCCGTCCGAAGGGGAGGGTGCTGAACTGGGGGAAGGTGAGCTATAGCCGGATTAGGAGGGAGCTGAAGGACACTAATTGGGAGGGGTTGTTAGCTGGCAAGTCCACGGTTAGTAAGTGGGAGGCTTTCAAGGGCAAACTGATAATGTTGCAGGAAAGGCATGTGCCGGCAAAGAGTAAGGATGGGAAAGGCAGGATTAGAGAGCTGTGGATTACAGGGGGTATCGAAGACTTGGTCAGGAAGACGAGGGAGGCATATGTTAGGTCGAAACAACTGGGAATGGAGAGTGCGCTGGAGGAATATAGAGAGAGTAGGAGGGAGCTTAAAAGGGGAGTTAGAAGGGCGAAAAGAGGGCATGAAATGGCTTTGGCTGATAGGATTAAGGAAAATCCAAAGGCATTTTACTCTTATATTAGGAGCAAGAGAGTGGTGAGAGGGAAAATTGGTCCCCTTAGGGACAAAGGAGGGGAGCTATGCATCGAGTCTGAGGGAATGGGGGAGATCCTGAATGAATACTTTGTGTCAGTATTCACGAAGGAGAGGGGTTTGGTGTCGTGTAATGTCTTGGAGGGAGCTGTAGATCAGTGGAAGGAAATATCCATTACGAGGGAGGAAGTGCTAGGGTTTTTATGTAGCACAAAAACGGATAAAGCTCCGGGGCCTGATGGTATTTATCCCAGGCTGCTTAGGGAGGTGAAAGATGAAATTGCTGGGCCTCTGACGCAAATCTTTGTCTCTTCTTTGGACACAGGTGAGGTCCCAGAGGACTGGAGGGTAGCTAATGTGGTACCGCTGTTTAAAAAGGGTAGTAGGGATAACCCTGGTAATTATAGACCAGTGAGTTTGACATCGGTGGTAGGAAAATTATTGGAAAAAATTCTTAGGGATAGGATGTATAAGCATTTGGAGCGTTGCGATCTGATTAGGGATACGCAACATGGCTGTGTTCAGGGGAGGTCTTGCCTTACGAATCTGGTAGAATTTTTTGAGGAGGTGACAAAAACGGTTGACGATGGGCGAGCCATTGATGTCATCTATATGGATTTCAGTAAGGCGTTTGACAAAGTCTCTCACGGTAGGCTGGTAGAAAAGGTTAAGGCATGTGGGATACAAGGACAGGTAGCTAGATGGATTGAAAACTGGCTGGGCAATAGGAGACAGAGTAGTAGTGGAAGGGTCCTTTTCTGGCTGGAGGTCAGTCACCAGTGGTGTGCCGCAGGGCTCAGTACTGGGACCTCTCCTCTTTGTAATACATATAAATGACTTGGAAGAGGGCGTACGTGGTGTGATCAGCAAGTTTGCAGATGACACCAAGATGGCAGGATTGGCAGATACTGAGGAAGATTGTCAGGTGACACAGCAGGATATAGATAGGTTGGTATATTGGGCAGATAGATGGCAGATGGAATTTAATCCTGACAAATGTGAGGTGATGCATTTTGGAAGGAATAATACAGGGAGGAGTTACATGATAAAAGGTAGACTGATTAAGAGTATAGAAATACAGAAGGACCTGGGAGTGCAAGTGCACAAGTCTCTGAAGGTGTCAACACAGGTAGAGAAGGTTGTGAAGAAAGCTTACGGAATGCTAGCCTTTATAGGAAGGGGTATAGAGTATAAGAGCTGTTGTCTAATGCTTCAGTTGTACAGAACGTTGGTTAGACCGCATTTGGAGTACTACGTCCAGTTCTGGTCACCTTACTACCGGAAGGACGTGGAGACCCTGGAGAGGGTGCAGAGGTGGTTTACCAGGATGCTGCCTGGCATGGAGGGACTGAGTTACGAGGAAAGATTGGAAAAACTGGGGCTCTTTGCCTTAGAAAGACGGAGATTAAGGGGGGGATCTGATAGAGGTGTATAAAATAATGAAGGGAATAGATAGAGTCAACAGTGGTAGGCTTTTCTCTAGACTGGGGACAACTATTACGAGAGGTCATGATCTAAGGGTGAGGGGGGAGAAGTGTAATTTGGACACTAGAGGAAGGTTTTTCACGCAGAGGGTTGTGGGGGTATGGAACGCGCTACCAAGTAAGGTGGTGGAGGCAGGCACATTGGACTTGTTTAAGGTTTACTTAGATAAACAGATGAGCGAAACAGGGATGGAGGGTTATAGTAGACGGTATTAAAAAGGGTCAGAGCCTCGGGACGACACTGGAAATGTAATATTACATGTTAATGTTTTGTCTCTTTTAATCCACAGGTGTCGGTCCACCTTGTTGTCAAACGAGGGGCATGCACACCGTGGGTCGTGCGTGGGCTGCTCTTGGAGGTTTCGAGAGTGGCCTAGTACTTCGTGTCGTTGTGTGTGCTTAATCCTGGACCAGCAGACGGGCACCACAACAGCTCAGTGACTATCACTGCTAGCTGTGCAGATACATGGATTTGGGCCTGTGTCTGTGGGAGTTTGCGCATTCTCCCTGTGGTTGCGTGGGTTTCCTCCCGGTGCTCCGGTTTCCTCCCACACCCCAAAGATGTGCTCTTAGGCTGATTGGTGTACCAAACTGACCCTACGCTATTCTCCCCTGAATCTGGCTACATTAGGGGTACCATTCACATACACACAGGGCAGGGTAGGTGTAGGAAAATGCTTTGTTGAAGTGGCGGCGCGGGCTCATTGGGCCGAAGGGCCTGTTTCCCGTGCTGGGTTGTTCTTTGTTATATACATCACCCTCTGTGTGAAAATGTTGCCCCTCAGGTCACGTTTAAATCTTTCCTCTCTTACCTTAAACCTATGCTCTCTAGTTTCTAATCCCCAACCCTGGGGAAAAAGCCTTGTCTGATCACCTTATCTATACCCTTCATGATTTTATGAACGGTTATAAAGTCACCCTTCGTGATCCTATACTCCAGGGACAGAAGTTCCAGCCTATCAGCCTCTCCTAATTCAAACCTTCCAGCCCCAGTACCATTCTTGTAAATCTTCTTTTGCACCCTTTCCAGTTTAATAACTTCCTTCCAATAGCAGGGTGACCAAAATTGTATGCAGTATTCCAGATGTGGCTTACCAATGTCTTGTACAGTTGTAACATAATGTCCCAACTCCTGTACTCAATGCTCTGACAGAAGAAGACAAGTGTGCCAAACACCTTCTTCACCACAGTGTCTGTGGTGCCAATTTCAAGGAACTATGTACCTGCACCCCTAGGTCTCTCTCTGTTCTTACATCCTCACTCATTTCCACTTGTATTGAGGGACCAGGCCGGGCTAGAGATACCAAGGGCAACCATGAAGTGAATAGCTAAAGCTTCAGTGATAAAAAAGTGATAAGAATGCCAATGGCTGAAACAACGAATGCCTCAGCCCCCAACGATGAAGCAGTTCAGAAATACAAATTGTGCGCAATATTAGAAAACAGCTGAAGCTGTGTTGTCAGCCACTGGAATAGATCCATTTCATCAAACATACCCTTAAAAACAGTAGGTGTCAATGTCCAGGTGAAGTGAAAAAAATTGAATCAAAGTGTCAGACGATAGGTCAAAAATTGAATAAGGCATTCAGTGAATCAAAATTCCAAACAAACATCATTTACAAAAATTGGCAAACATTAGGTGGCGAAGAATAAATTTCCTAATAACATTAAGATATCATACTGAAAGAAACTGTAAATAATAGACCTCAAGATTTCCAATTATGTTGACAACACAATTGAGACCACTATGGAATCTGGACAAAACTGTGAAGATGTGTTAGAAAAGGATTAGCGTATGTCAAGCTACTTTCATTTTTTTTAAGCTATCATACCCCACAACTAGTTATATAGAAACATAGAAAATAGGAGCAGGAGTAAGTCATTTGGTTCTTCAGGCCTGCTCCATCATTCAACATGATCATGGCTGACCCTCTAGCTCAAAATGTGGAGATGCTGGTGTTGGACTGGGGTAAACACAGTAAAAAGTCTCACAACACCAGGTTAAAGTCCAGCCAGTTTATTTGATAATAAACCAACAAGCTTTCGGAAACACTGTCCCTTCGCCAGGCGTGTGGGAGGTTCAAATAAACTGGTTGGACCTTAACCTGGTGTTACGAAACTTTTTACTGCCTCTAGCTCAAAGCCATACTCCAATGCTCTCCCACACTTCTTGACACCTTTAAAGTTCAGATATAAAGGTAAATCTGCAGATTTTATTAAATCTGGTGCACAAGCCATGCCTTGCTCTCAGCAGCTAACACATAGGTTTCACTTGGGCCAAAATAACAACTGAAAATTGCTATGAGCAATACAATCTCCACTGATTCCAAGTACCCCTCTCCATTGAAGTCATAATGCATGTGGTAGTCATGACGACATCTCATATGTATTGCTCATTTATTGCTTGATTTGTCAGTCACATCAAGCATCCCTTGGCGTACACTGTCACTAAAACAAGCAGTGTCAGCCAAGGTGTAAATTTGGGGTACAGTGTAAATTTGCAGGTCATTCTCCAGTATCCAGCCTGCAGTAATAAAAAGCTCCTCAATGTAGAAAAATCATCAGATTTATGTGGCATATTTTTTTTTTTAAATGGAACGCTATCAGTAACCATCCTTGTGAAGTAGAAGCATATTGTGCAGTTGTTGTACCTGCATGAATGAAAAAGTTTTTAAATTGAATAAATGCCAAATCCAAATTCAAACAACTGTAATCTAAAACAATGAAAACCCAGAATTCCCATGGCAACAAGTGATTTCTCTACGGCAATTAATTTGGGATAGGTCAATAAGAGGGTGAGGGAAACATAAGCCTAAATTTAATTGATCTGTTTGGCCACTATCACCAGACAAGCTACAATCAATAAAGATCAAATGTTTCTGGAAAAACATCTTACCACAATGTCTTCTGAGGCACCATGTTCATGTTTTTTACAGGCAGGCCCAGTCTTCCAGGCTTCAACATCTCCACAGTCACAAAATCCTCCTCCATAGGAAGAATTCATCTTCAATACATAAAACAAACAGTGTGTTAAATAATGAAGAAACATCAGTTTTTAAAAATTAGAAAAATGGCACAAAATACTCCATCGTAAAATGTAACATAAAATGCAAGGTACCTAACACCCATTCTCTGCTGCATAGTCACAGAAGAAAGATTGGTCTCGAACATCATCAGCCACTATTGCACGCATTTAGCAGCAGCCCAAGATCTCCAGAGGCAGTACACCAAAGACTGGTTACAACAAATGAATGGTCCAAGTGCAAAAGCAAAGTTAAGATTTTTATACAAACAAAACAAAATGTACCTGTACTATGCAACTGTTCAGAAAATGAACACTCAAATGGAACTAGGTTCATCTCATACACAATTTTGTCTGGAACAAGCGAGACCAGTTTTAGTGCTCCTCACTTCTGTTCTGTCTGTGATATGCTAAGCCATAACAAACCGCATACAGGAACGGGAATCCATTTGGTATGCACGTGATTCATCTACACATCGGAATCAAATAATCACCATTTTGAAAAAAAAAGCTTTCAAATGCATGATCCTAAGTTCTCTCATTGAATGCCACTATTTTGAAGAGCAGCAAGGAGAGTTTTCCCAGTGCGACACCCACCTAGTTACAATTCGCCATCCACAGAAGGACCCATTTATCCCAACTCTCTGCTTTCTGTCAGTCAGCCAATCCTCTATCCAAGCCAATATTCCACCCCCAATCCCCTGGGACCTAACCTTCTGGATTAGCCTTTTATACAGTACCTTGTCCAATTCCTTCTGGAAGTCTAGATTTACCACATCACAGAATCTCCATTATCTAGCTTGCTGGTTACTTCCTCAAAAGGACTCCAAGAAGTCTGTCAAGTACAACTTGCCCTTCATAAAACCGTGCTGACACTGACATTGTGGGGGTTTGGTGTGTATAAATTAGCTGCCATGTTAAGTTACAACAGTGACTAAACTGAAAATTAGTTAATTTGCTGTGAAACAGTTTGGAACATCCTAACGTTGCAAAAGACATTAAAATGCTTCATTTAATGAATGGAAGTTTGACTAATGTTGGATGTTTCTTTGAAGCACACCAATCACAGTATGTCTTGTTTCCAATGGGAACTGCAAAAAAGGCAATGAAGCCAGATTGGTCACATTTGCCAAAATACTGCCAAATAAGTATTGTTCCACCTAATTGGCAAACATGGTAAACATATTCACAGGATCCGAGTCAGTTGCAAACCAGATGCGACGTCTGTTGCTCCCATGATCTAGTGACAGCACAGCCAGTGACAGGTGCTGAAGTTGCCAGGAGTAGTACTTTTGGCAGTAGACAGAGACAGAACTTCTTAATTTTGCTTCCAACCATCACATCTCAATGTTTATTCTCTGCTACCATGTTATAAATTCACTGCTCATTTATGGAATAAGAGAGGAACTAATCTTTCCTTAACGCAAGTTTAGTCACACAACCAATAGTACACAGGTTCAAATGGCAGAGGATTTGAATATGGAGACTGGTGGGGTGGGAGCTGACGACAAGGAGAAATACATCATGGTTCCGATGGCACTGAAGCCAGGGAGGGGGGAGCAGTCCTCGGTATGGCTAGTATTTACCATACCAGCACTCAAGCATTCCTTTGTCCTCAACCAACGCTTTGTGGAACACCTCAGTTCAATCCACAAGCATGAGCACAAGTTTCCAGCCACCTTTCATTTAAATTCACCATTTTGCTCCCACTTAGACCTTTCTGCCATTAGGCTCCTGCAGTTTTCCAATATAACCCAACACAAGATATCATCTTTCATCTTTAGTCCTCTGGACTTAACATGGATTTCAACAATTTTAGATTGTATCTCTGTCCTTCTTTCATTTAGCTTTTCTTTGCTAGTTTATCTTTTTTCACTCAGTTTTTTTTGCTTCTTTGATGACAACTACTCAGGATCCTGCCAATATTTAATTGTCCCTTCACCACTTCCTTTGCCTTTCTTTCTCCCCTGATGCTGGTTGCCAGACCTGCTGAGTACTTCCAGTATTTATTCTAAAAGGCTGGCAACAGGGAACTGAGTTCTAATGGCACATTGTCATTCTGATAAGTTTGTGCTCTTTTTTTTAGGTCGAGGTTCCCTTTCTTTCAGGAGCCAAGGGCAATGGTTGCTGTGGGGGCAGACTCTGTGAGGCCTGCCTCTTCACTTTATTTTCCCTCAATGTGTTTAAAAACATGGAGGGAAAATCCAGCAGGGCAACTGTGAGCTGTCCTCTGCTTTTCCTGCTTGTTGTTTTGAAAGAAAATCTGAAAATTCTGCCATCAACTCAAAGTAAAGAATTGCTCAGCTATGTAACTGCATTACAGACAATCTCTAAAACCAACCAATGGTAGCATACCGTTTTTAATTTCTCCCCCCCACGTGAAATATTAGAAGGTACGGAGGGAGTCCAAGTTACAGACAGGCTTCTTCAGTACTGATAACATGCATAATCAGTTAGACTGACAGCAACTACATTCCCTGGCCGTTTTTCTCAGCAGATGACCAAAAGCAGCAGGTGCAAATTCAAATGCATACATACCCAATGTAACAGATTTCATTAAAAAGAATTCCTGTTAGTCTTACAGCAGCCAAACACAAGGTTTCCACCAACATTAAGTTCAAGGGGAGCAGGAGTATAACAACCATCAACTCCAAGTCACACAACATCCTCCATTATTGTTCGGACTGCATCTTTGAATTGTCTACCTAGCAGAACTGTAGACAATTGAAGGACAAGTAATGATGGACAATACATACTAGTTTTGTCAACAAGGTCCACACACCAAAAATAATTTTTTCTAAAATAAAAAAGGTCTTACAAGTATTACTAAACGCTTTTGCAAATAAAATTAAAATGCAACACAAGCAGCAGAACATACTCTACCTTGTACCGATGATTTCGGTGAATACTGTTTTGGAAACAATCCATGCATAGTACACATGTGGGATCTATTGCACAGTCTCTGTAACAAAAATGGCACAGAAACTGTTTGTTAAATTCTGACCATATTTGTGACATTCTTCATCAATCACACAATCAACCAAAGCCAGTCATTTGGCCCATGTCAGGCCAACTTCCAAAGATCTATTAAATTAGTCCTACTCCTACTCATCCTCATAACATTTAAATCTCACTGCTTCAAGTATATATCCATTTTCCTTTTAATATTATTGAATCTACTTCCATCAGCCTTTCAGACAGTTTATTCCAAATCATTACGTTACATTAGCAAAAAGAAATTCTCACCTCTTTGATTTTTGTACCAATTATTTCAAATCTGAGATTACCAAATTTCCTGCCAATATAAACTTTTTCTCCCCATCTGTTCTATTGAAACCCCTCACCATTGTAAGTATCTCTATTCCATCATCCCTCAGTCTCCCAAAAGATAACCCTTGCTTCGCTTTGGATACCTTCACATAACTGAAGCCCCTTGTCTCTGGTACCATATGAATATTTACATTGTTGTGGTTCCAATCCTGGCAGCATTACTGTTGAGAGATGCTGAAAGGAAGCCAAGTGTTGGAAAAGAACAAATGTGTATTTATATAGCATCTTTCATGATCTCAGCACATCCCAAAGCCAAAGAACTAAGTTTGAAACGGGGTAACCACTGACTGTAAAGCACACGCCTTCAGTACCACAAGTTTGTAAATGAATGTATGAAAGACAAATTCTGATCTTTGTCATGTCTACATGGTGTAAAAAAGGCAGAGGCTGTAACTGAGTGCTTGCATGAAATAAGAGGGGAGAAGTTAATTATGAATGGATTTAGAAAGAACGGAAGGAGAAACTGTTGTTTTAACTTTTTGTTTAGCTGGCCACTCTAGCTGCACTCTGCCCTACATCGCCACAATTTAAGCTTAAACTAAGGCTCCAGCTGTTCTCTCAGGTGAATATTAAAGATCCTATGTTAAAATTTAAAGCAGAGCACACAAGTTCTTTTTGGTGTTGTTGTCAATATTTCTCCCTCATAGTGATTATGATGCGGAGGTGCTGGCATTGTACTGGGTTGGGCACAGTAAGAAGTCTCACAACACCAGGTTAAAGTCCAGCAGGTTTATTTGGTATCACAAGCTTTCAGAACACTGCTCCATCAGTTCACCTGAGGAAGGAACAGCATTCCAAAAGCTCATGATACCAAACAAATCTGTTGGACTTTAACCTAGTGTTGAGACTTCTTACATGGTGATTATGGTTTTGAACTAATGATCTGAAGGTCCAAGTTCATTCACGGCAACTGGGGAATTCAAATACAGTAAATTAAGTGAAACTAGAATAAAACAGAATAATAAGCTTCAATCAGCATTGCAACAACAGAACTACACATTGAAATTGTCAAAATATCCATTACATTCACCAATATTCTTCAGGGAAGGATTTTACCTGATCTCATCTAAATGTGACTCCAGATCCAAAACAACGTGTTTGACTCTCTTAACTGACTTCTGAATTTACCTAGCAGATCAAAAGACCACAAGACATAGGAGCAGAAGTAGGCTATACGACCCATTGGGGTTGCTCCACCATTCAGTGAGATCATGGCTGATCTGATAATACTCAACTCCATTTTCCCACCTTACCATCATAAGCCTTGATTCTCTTGCTGATTAAAAATGTCTATCTCAGCCTTGAGGATACTTAATGACCCAGCCTCTACATCCCTCTGCGTAAAGAATTCCACAAACTCACTACCCTCCGAAGGAGGAAATTCCTCCTCTGTCAGGGGATAGTGAATGTATGGATCAGTTATATGGGGATGGGCGACAAATGATGGCCTTGCCATCAACGTTCATACCTTGTACATTAATGAAAATTACATTATTACCTCATTGGTATTTGTGGGATTATGCTCCACACAAAATAATTACAAACTATGTGGGTCATTTTGAGTTTATGAAAAGTGTCACATAAACGTAAATTTTGTTTGTTCATACAGCACTGGATTGCGTGTTCATGCCTTGGAATTGGAACACCATTTTCTGACTCAAAAACGGTGCGACCATTTTAACTCGGATTAACAGCAGCAAGACTTGATAAAGTGGCAAATCGGCTATGTGGATATCGTATTCTTAAGATGTAATGGGATTGGTTGGCAACACGTTTGCATTTGAAAAACAATAGATTTTCTTGAATTATGGGATTCAGGACAGACATGCTGTTCCTGAAATATATTGTAGAATGCTATGAAATTCAGCAAGGCTTCACATAATGAGAAAGTACTCCAAACCAACTACTAATATCAACTATCAAAGACTTTCAAAAGTTCATAACTATCTGTGGAACTGTCAGAGGTGTCACCTTTCAAGTGATATAGTGAACCAAGCCCATGTCCGCCCTCTCACGTGAAAAGCAGTGAAGCACTTCCTAGTGTCCTGATCAATAGTTATCCTTCAATCAACGCGGATTTAGACAAGTTATTTAGTTATTATACCATCCTTGCTTTTTGAGAGAGCTTGCTGTTTACAATCTGACTGTTGCATTTCTCCATAACAGTGATTACCCTTTAAAAGTACTTCAGAGAATATAAAGTGCTTTGAGATAGTAAAAGGTGTGACATAGAAGCATTTTTTTCCTTTCTTGGATTTCTTTTGCAGAAAGTAACAGTATTTCAGCTGCCTTTGAACTCAGCAGGAAACAAGCAGAAGGCACCTGAACATTATAAGCGGCTTTAACCCTCTTGCGACCGATAAAGTCCAGAAACAGAATAACGTGCTCGATTTGCACAACTTCTCACCGGCAGGAATATGTAGTTTCTCCCCCTTTGAAAACTCGGCCACAGAGCTGTGAAGAACTATTGCTTTGTTCCAGCTTTGCAAAGCCATCTGCTGGGCTTTCTCCGAACAGAAACCATTCCAAGGTTTGGAGTAACATTTGATAGGCCTGTTCATCCTCAGGTGATTTGACATCTGATTCCAAGCAATGCATAAGAGGTACATATTGCTTCAGGTGTTGATATATCCCCAAACACAAGTCAACTCCTTCCTGCCAATTCTGTGTGAAGAAAAGTAAATGTCAGTTGCAACCAATCCTTCCCATTCTTACCTGCTGTACCAAATAGTCCAACAATGTTCATACTTTGTACATTAATGAAAATTACATTATTATCTCATTGGTACTTGAGATCTGGCTCCACACTAAATAACTGCAAACTACGTGGGACATTTTGAGATTATGAAAAATGCTACATAAATGTAAGTTTTGTTTGTTCATACAGCACTGAAATGTTAGCCAAGATTGTGTGTTCATGCTTTAGAATTGGAAACCATTTCCTAACGCAAAAAAAGTGTGACCACTTTGAGAAATTGAAATTACTGTCAAAACTTATTGCCTTGCACTCATCAGGACAAATTTACAAGAATGTTAAATTTCGGAGGGAACATCAATTTTAACTTTTCAACTAAAGTAAAACTTGGGGGACAGCCATTCCCTGGTTCATTCCCCAGGGAAATGCCTTGACCAGAGCTGACCTACATAGTTTGAATTTAAACAAGCTTGGTAGTTAACCAAGAAGATAAATGTAAAATACTGCAGATGCTGGAATCGGAAACAGAAACAGATAGAGAATCTCAGTGGGTTTGACAATATCTGTGGGGAGAGAAGACAGTCAATGCTGAGTCTAGATGACGCTTTGTCAGAGTTCTGACAAAGGGTCATCTAGACTCAAAACGTTGGCTCTATTCTCTCCCCACAGCTGCTATCAGACCTGTTGAGAGTTTCCAGCATTTTCTGTTTTTATTTGGGTAGTTAACTGTTTCCGTAGCAAGTTCATTAGTCACAAGTAAGGCTTACATTAACACTGCAATGAAATTATTGTGAAATTCCCCTAGTCGACACACTCTGGCGCCAGTTCAGGTCAACGCACCTGATCAGCATGGCTTTCAAATGGTAGCAACACCTCTACCAATCAGCACTTTTTTCTCATTCGCTGTAAGTGTTGTTGTTCTCTTTGAAATTTGGTATTCTTGTGAATCTGTCCAGATGAATGCATGACAAAAAGCTTTGACAGCATGCTTTTCGTTTTCAGTAATACTTAAGTTGGGTTCCCTGCTGAACTGTTCACTGTTTCTTAGCAGAAATTTAAGAAAAAAAACCGAATAGCTTAGACTATTGCTGGTTTAAGCACTTATAGTCTATAACTGTTTTAAAACCATTCCTTATAAAGGGCAGTACGGTGGCACAGTAGCTGGCAATGCTGCTTCATAGCACCAGAGACCTGGGTTCAATTCCAGCCTTGTGTGATTGTCTGTGTGGAGTTTGCACATTCACCCCAAGTCTGTGTGGGTTTCATTGGAGTGCTCCTGTTTCCAAAGGTGTGCAGATTAGATGGATTGGCCATACTAACTTTTCCCTTAGTGTCCCAAGATGTACAGGTTAAAGAATTTAACAGGATAAATACGTGGGGTTACAGATATAGGGTCAAACAAAGATGCTCTGTCAGAGAATTTGTACAGAGAAGATGGACTGAATGGCCTCCTTCTGCACCATAGGGATTCTATGAAAGCTTTCTGTTATAGTATGGTTTCTTTTGTATAATGTGATAGGATGGTTACGATAACGTATCTTACCAAAACCAGTAATTCACATCACAACCATAAAAGAATGACTCTGAATACCACAGAACAAATACGGGAACCACCTAATTTTCCTTTCTGCAATGTGCTATTAGCATTGGGACTTTCCATCCTGCAGTTCTAAAATATGCTAATGCTATTTTGATGTATGCACTGCACTTGTGAGCAACAGCTGCCATAAACAGGAAATTTGTTACTAGTTTCTTAACTTGGAAGTCACCAATAAGGATGACATTTATAGCTCATCTCTAGTTGCTCTGAGCAGGTGATGGTGAACCACTTTCATGAACCATTGTAACAGTTTAATATAACCGAGTGTTATGCTTGTCCACTTTCACAGGGCAGAGACTGTGATTCGCCAAAGCTCCATATATATGCGTACAGTTGAAAATACAAGAAAAAGAAGAATGTCAGATTGAAAACAACAGTGCTTCAAACAGTCTGTTTACTTCCGAGATAAAGAAAATTAGGATCTCACGAACAGCTAATTTGGGCATGTATGGGGTGTCAGGGAGGGGTAATACCTTTGTTGGGGGAACATGTCACGTCCTTTCAGGGCAGTTTGTCTATCCTTTGTCCCCACCTGGCACTCAGCTCTCACTTGTGGCTCCCCCTAGCTGTTTGCATGCGACAGCGGCCACAGCCCGGACAACGGCCTTGACGAGCCAGCTAAACCAGGTGAGGGTAGCCAACAGGTCTCAACCCTCAATGAGACAGGGAGATGTCTATCCCAGCATGTGAAGACAGAGTCCAGCGGATTGAGCGGAAGACACCAATGGAAGGTCCAACAGTCAAGAAGGCAGTCTCTGCAAGCATCGTGGAACACGAAGAGCAGGAGAAGACAAGACGACGTCCTGGTCATCCACTGCGCCTAGTCCCACCTCCAGCCATCTTGACTCTCGTCTTGCCACTGGATCTAGATGGGAATTGGGAAGAGAGAGTGAGGCTGACGCTGCGCAACTCTCCCTCACTTTAATCCAAATTTGACACCATCATCATGTGTCCTGTTCAACCCTTGGGGTCCTGTGGCGATGGGTGAGCGGTGAAGCAGCAGATGTGGATACACTGGGAGCTGTAGTCACGGACCTGCACGCAGGCGGCTCAGGTCTAATGGTTGTTTTCCGCTGACCGAAGCAGCAGTGGAACTCGGCATCTACCCGGGCAACTGAGCAGTCCTCTTCAGGACTGAATGAGGAAGGGGCTAGAAAAGGTGCCCTAAACATTGCCTGCTTCACTACATCCTGGCCAGTTTACCGCGGCTGGCGGTGATCCCAACTTGCGGTCGAACACACAAAATAAAACACAAGGTGACACTGCTGACCACTGGCACTTGGAACGTGCGCACGCTTTTGGACAACCCTATAGCAGACAGACCAGAGAGAAGAACAGCCTTAGTTGCCAGAGAGCTTGCAAGATACAACATTGACATTGCAGCCCTGAGCGAAACTCGTCTTGCCAACGTAGGTCAGTTGACTGAAACTGGAGGTGGATACGTTATTTTCTGGAGCAGTCGCGGTAGCGATGAGCGTCGCGATGCTGGAGTTGGATTCGTCGTCAGGAGTCACCTTGTTCGGAAACTTGATAGTCTACCCAAGGGTGTGAATGACCAACTTATGACATTACAGCTTCCGCTACAGAACAGAAATCAAGCCACCCTGATCAGCGCCTATGCCCCCACAACGAACAACCTGGACAAGATGAAAGACAAGTTCTACGAAGAACTAGACGCCCTAGTATCAGCTGATCTTGCTTGGCGATTTCAATGCAAGAGTAGGGTGTGACTCTGCAATCTGGCAGGGAGGGCAGCACGGTAGCACAGTGGTTAGCACCGCTGCTTCACAACTCCAGGCTCCTGCATTCGATTCCCAGCTTGGGTCACTATCTGTGTGGAGTTTGCACAATTCTCCTTGTGTCTGCGTGGGTTTCTTCCAGGTGCTCCGGTTTCCTCCCACAGTCCAAAAATGTGCAGGTTAGATATGTTGATTGGCCATACTAAGAAATTGCCCCTTAGTGTTCAGGGATGCATAGGTTAGAGGGATTAGTGGGTATAATATGTAGGGATATGGGGGTAGCGCCTGGGTGGTATTGTGTTCAGTGCAGACTCGACCCTCTTTCTGCACTGTAGGGTTCTATGATTCTATGGAGTCATTGGGAGGCATGGAGTGGGCAAGTGTAACAGTAATGGCCTACTCTTACTGAAGACCTGTGCAGCACACAATCTCCTCATCACCAACACAACCTTGCATCTGCGTACCCGTAACAAGACCTCCTGGATGCAACCCCGCTCTAAACATTGGCATCTTATCGACTACGTCATTGTCAGGAGAAAAGACAGGCAGGATGTCAGAGTAACCAAGGCCATGTGTGGGTCTGACTGCTGGACAGACCACAGGCCCACTGTCTCCAAAATGAGGCTCCGCATCAGACCCAAGAGGCGACCACAAGGAAGCAAGGCTATGAAAAGAATCAATGCAGCCAAGCTAAAGAACCCCAGCATAGCTTCAGCACTGGCTGAAGACTTAGAAATCAAGCTTGCTGACCTACACCTCGCAGACAGCACTGAGGATGACTGGGAACGCTTCAGGGATGCTATCCATACATCTGCACTGAAGACACTTGGGCCCTCCACCCGCAAGCAGCATGATAGGTTTGATGAGAATGATGACGAGATGTAGGCTCTACTTGTTGAAAAGCACTGTCTTCATCGGGCCTGTCAGAACGACCCATCTTCAGCTGCCAAGAAAAACGCTTTTACTAGTGCTCGCAGGACAGTCCAGAATAAACTGCATAAAATGCAGGATGCCTGGCTGAGCGCCAAGGCAGATGAAATACAGGGACATGCTGACAGAAACGACTTGAAACGGTCCTATGAAGCCCTCAACACGCTCTTTGGACCTCAATCTCTCGGGAGATTCCCCCTCCTGAGTACAGATGGTACAACTCTCATTACAGAGAAGGCTCAGATCCTGCAGAGATGGGCTGAACACTTTGAAGCCGTCCTCAAACGACCGTCATCTATTAACGATGAGGCAATAGACAGGATTCCCCAGGTTGATATCAAGAGCACCATGGATGACCCACCGGTAGTAGCCAAAGTCACGAAAGCTGTCAGCCAGTTATCCAGTGGCAAAGCCCCGGTGGCAGATGCCATACCCGCAGAGATCTATAAAGCTGCTGGTCCTGCACTTATCAAGAAGCTCACCTAGTTGTTCCAGTCCTTTTGGAAGTAAGGATCCATTCCTCAGGAACTTAAAGCTGCTTCCATCGTACACCTCTACAAGAGGAAGGGCAATCGGCACGTATGCGACAACCACCGAGGAATCTCGCTGCTCTCCATCACAGGAAAAACCCTCGCAAGAGTCCTGCTAAATCGTCTGGTCACTCATCTGGAGCTGGGCCTGCTTCCCGAGTCACAGTGTGGCTTCCACAAAGGTTGTGGGACTACTGACATGATTTTTGCTGCACGCCAACTTCAGGAGAAGTGTCAGGAGCAGAATCGCGAGCTCTACACAACCTTTGTTGACATCGCAAAAGCCTTCGATACTGTAAGCAGACAAGGCTTGTGGAGGATCATGTCAAAGTTCGGCTGCTCCCCCAAATTCATTCAGATGGTACGCCAGTTCCATGATGGCCAGAGTACTGGATGGTGGAGAATCCTCTGAGGCATTCCCAGTCACCAATGGCATGAAACAGTGCTGTGTGCTCGCATCCACACTGTTCAGCATGACGTTTACTGCTATGCTGAATAATGCCTTCCAAGACAGTGTTGCTGGAATCAGCCTCAAGTACAGACTGGATGGGAAGCTCTTCAACCTGAGGAGACTTCAAGCTATTACCGAAGTGAAGGAGACTGTTCTGAGAGATTTCCTCTTTGCCGATGACTGCTGGCCCTCAGAGCCAGAGATGCAAGTCAGTATGGACAAATTTTCCATGGCTTGTGACAACTTTGGACTCACCATCAACATTAAAAAGACCAAAGTCATGCACCATACACAGAACCCATAATCATAATCAAAGGGCAGAAACTACAGGCAGTGGACCAGTTCACTTATCTTGGCAGCACCATCTCCCAAGCAGTGACTATTGATACAGAAGTTAACTGCAGAGTAGCAAAGGCAAGTTCTGCTTTTGGTAGATTGCACTCCACTGTATGGGAGCATCGAGCAATCAGCCCAGCAACAAAACTGAAGGTCTACAGTGCCGTGGTACTCACTATCCTCCTGTATGCCTGTGAAATGTGGACTGTGTATCAAAGGCATGCAAGACAGCTCAATCATTTCCACGTGACTTGTCTTCGCAGAATACTACGCACCAGATGGCAAGACAAAGTACCAGACACTCACTCTAGAGCAAGTCTACCATCAGTCCACACACTGCTGATGAGAGCACAGACCTGGTGGGCAGGTCATGTCACGTCATCCGTATGCCAGTCAAGCGCATACCCAAGCAGCTCCTTTTTGGGGAACTGTCTGCTGGAAGGTGCTCGCATGGAGGGCAGAAGAAACGTTTCAAATATACACTCAAAGCCTCCCTGAAGTCGTCTGACATTGACACGACCACCTGGGAAACGCTGGCACAAAACCGCCCTACCTGGTGCTGCCTCATCCACAAAGGCTGTCAAGCTCATGAAGCAAGGTGTATTGCTGAAGCACAACTTAAGCGCGAGCTGCGGAAGTCCAGAGCCACCAGCGCAACAACGACAGTGTCTACACAAGTCTGTCCAATATGTGCCAGGACATTCCGTGCCCAAATTGGCCTGATCAATCATCTTCGGATGCACTGCATGCAGCCTCAAAATGATTAATGGTGTCGAGATCCTCATCGACGACTATGGACGAGCAACATTACTTCCGAGATAAAGAAAATTAGGATCTCAAGAACAGCTAATCAGCAACCATAGGCAGCAGAAGCTGCGGCTCACCGCTATGTACTGAACAACTGATCACAAATTTTGGAGGGGTGAGAGCAGCCATAGATTAAATTTGATATTTATATTTACTATTCCTACACCAGGTCACTTCCAAAGCAATAGTAAAAAGCATTTAATTATTACAGCACACAGAGTGTTGCATTTGAAGACAAATGCAAGTTTGCGACTAAGCATAAAGTTCTTTTTGAAATCACTCCAAAACGATATTTTTAAAGACATTCTGTTTGTTCTGTACACCGAGTAAAGCTTTTGGTAGAAAGAAAATTTTAGTTCACAGTATACTATGCAATAGATAAAAAGTATGGCAAAGCAACAGGATGTGGAGATGCTGGCATTGGACTGAGGTAAGCACAGTAAGAAGTCTCACAACACCAGGTTAAAGTCCAACAGGTTTATTTGGCAGCACAAGCTTTCGGAGTCTTGCTCCTGAACAGATGGTGGTGAACCATCTGAAGAAGCAGCAAGATTTCAAAAAGGCGCTTCTTGCCTGAAAAAGAAGCAAGACTCCAAAAACTTGTGCTGACAAATAAACTTTAACCTGGTGTTGTGAGACTTCTTACTGAAGCAACAGGAGACAGGGCTTGATGCCACACTCCCATACTTCACAAAAGAATGTAAAGGGAACAGAAGGAAGCAGGAACATGAAATATCACAGAAAGAATCTGTACCAGCTGAGGTGCATTCTAATTGTCCCTGTCATTTGTATTTGTTAAGGAGCATATTCAACTTTGCCTCAACCTGAGGAAGGAATCCCCGAAAGTAACTGGGTGGCAGCTGTAGTAAAACTTGACTACATTACGAATATACTGTTGGCTGAGGTGCATTTTAGCACACCTTGTGGTCATGAAGGGTACCAATAAATGCAACTATTTTTCATAGAACGCTTTTGTTTTGAAAGATAACTTCATAAGATTAACTTAGTACATTTACGTGGCATAAATGTACAACACAATCTGCTTTTAACTGAAATTAAAAGATTTTAAAACTTCATAATTTAAGTGATTCCTGGACCAAATAAAAAATTTAGCACTAGTCTAGGCTTGTTAAACATAACATTGAAGAACAAGCCTCTTCATAAATTTTGAAGAAACATTTTCAGAGACCGTATATCAATATTAATACATCTGGTGGGGCTGATACCTCAGGTAATCTTTGTCACATCATTTCCAAAGAGTGGGCAAAGGCACAATGGACAAAATAGTCTCCTTCTGTGTTTCATTTGTTTTACACAAGTTACAATGATCAGGGACATGCTGTCTGAAAGGGTACTGGAAACAGATTCAATAATAACTTCAAGAGAAAGTTGCAAAAGTACTTAAAAGGAGAAAAGTTGCAAGGTTATGGAGAAAGAGCAGGGGAGTGAGACCAGTTGGATATCATTTTCAACAGGCTAGCACAGGCTCACTGGGCCAAGTGTCCCCTTCCCTACCCTACCACAGAATTCTAAATTCACTGCAAGGTAAACAACCTAGCCCAGTTTAATCTTGGGATTATATATTTATTTGTTGCTGTATACTTAGGTGGCATAATCGTCCTTTGAAACAGATCAACAGACTGCCCCCAGATACCCAAAGTCACTGGACAAAAACTCCACAGGTTGTCCCTCAAATTAATAATGTTGCAAGTTAATTCAAAATATGAATCACTGTTAATGATGCACAGATCTGCAGCCTGAAACTGGCTAGCACATTCCAATTTGCAAAGTTCCTTGACCAGGATACACTTAAACCCTGACTGACCTCAGTCTGTGACTTTATGCCCTTACAGATCTGCCCATGGTGGAATAATACATAATGAACAGAAAATGTTGGAAATACTCAACAAGTCTGACAGCATCTGGCATTATTAAGAAAGATCATTTACCAGAAGCTTTAACACACATGATCAGTTCTGAGTATTTCCAGTTTTTTTAATTTCAGATTTCCAAAATCTACAGTATTTTGCTTTTCAAATAATGCATTGTCCATGTCACTGTTTAAAATTTATAAATAAGTCAATATATCATGAGCATGGAGTTTTTTTTTAATAATTCCAAATAGTATCCAAGCCTGCCCACTTTCTTAGTGACCATAATTTGAATGATAAATATTGAATTATCTGTTTTTTTGCTATAATGACATAATGGCTATCGTGTAGGGTTTGACTAAGGGGAACAGGTGAATTATTAATCCAGGTTTCCAGATTACTCCTCCAGCAACCAGTTTGGGGGCGGGGGGGACGTATGCAGCCCAGTCACCCTGTTTAATTGAATATTTGCTGCTGAGATAAACAATAGGCTACCACTCAGTGGTGTCAGCTACTTCTCTGAATGCAAGCGATGAATCAGTTTACTTTGAAAAGAACTCAGAGGCATTAACTACACATATTGTTGTGCAAGAAAAATCATTTGCTACCTCACTCTGCATTCAAATCCAGCAATATTTTCAGTTCAATTGTATTTCGTAAGCTGATCATAATACAATCTACTCCTGACAACTCAACATCTTATTTTGAAAGACAACAATAGTTAAAAACAGCTCCACGAATGTCACCTGAACCCAAACATTGTCCTTAAAAGCAAACTCCGATGTGTTGTGCTTGGATTAAATCCACAGATGGAGGAGGGAGCTTTTGTGACAGAACAGAAAATTTTTCGGATTGCGGGCAAATGGGATCAAATATTATGGGGACAAAGCAGGATAAGTCTATTGAGTTGGATGATCAGCCATGATCGTAATAAAGAGCAGAGCAGGCTCAAAGGACCAAATGGCCTCCTGCTGTTCCTATCTTCAATATTTCTTCATCAGAATAATACTAACGAGGCACTATTCTACCAACTGATTTTTACTAGCTTTGGTTAACTGCTTATTAAAGATCAGCAAACTGAAGATATAACAGGACAATGCCGCTATCCTCAGCCCAAAGGTCTAATTCATAACAAGCTCACTTGCTAGATCAAATAAGAACTAAGAGCTTTTAACTCTTAATTCTTAGTACACAGAGCTTAGTAAAATAGAGAGTTATAGGTAAGCCTAGTTACCTCTAAGGTAGGTACATGTTCGGCACAACTTTGTGGGCCAAAGGGCCTGTATTGTGCTGTAGTTTTTCTATGCTTCTGTGTTAATGGCTAACAGATTTTGTCTCGACTTGTTCTTTAAAGATTCCTGACCATTTTTGGACATTTCTAGTCCAGCAGGCACAACTTTTAACAAAAATATTTAATTGTAGGTTACTGAAAGTATTTTATAATGTCGTAAAAATTCTAATAGTTTTATAAAGGTTCATTTGAAAGTATAGAAAAGGTTGAAATGAAAACAGAAAATACTGGATAAACTCAATAGGTCCGGCAGCATTTGTGAAGAGAGTTAACATTTCTAGTCCATACGACAATTCAACAGAACTGAAAAGAGATAGAAATGTGAATAATTACATGCTTGGAGAGGAGCAGATAGAAAGTCAGTGTTAGGTCAGAGCTAAGGAGAGATTGACAAAGATATCATGGACATGAGACAAAAGAGCTGTTAACTGCCATTAAAGACTGAAGAGTGTTAATAGTGGCAAAGGTAGAAAAGCAGAACTTGTTAATAAGGTCAGTGCTCAATGGGAGCAAAACTGAACAAGAAGTGACAGTGACCACGTGGGGGAGGGGTGGAATTATATTGAGACCAGCCAGGGGAACTGAACGACAGAAAACAAATGGAGCGAGTCAAGAAATGAGGGTGGTGTTTACTGTCTAAAGTTGTCGAACTCACTTTTGAGTCCTGAAGGCTCTAACATGTCCAATCAGAAGATGAGATTCTATTTTTTCAGTTTGTGTTGAGCCTCACTACAGCATTGCAGCAGGCTGAGAATGGACATGTGAGCAAGATGCTGAGTTGAAATGGCAAGTGACCAGGTGGTTGGGGAAGTCATGCTATCGATGGAGCGGTAGTGCTCTGCAAAGCAGTCACCAAATCTGTATTTAATCTCCCCAATAAGAAATCTCACAACACCAGGTTAAATCCAACAGGTTTATTTGGTAGCACAAGCTTTCGGAGCACTACCCCTTCATCAGGTGAATGAAGAGTTGGGTTCACAAACAGGTCATAAATAGACACAAACTCAATTGCAAAATAATGGTTGGAATATGAGTATTTACAAATAATCAAGTCTTTACAGGAATAGACAATGTGAGTGGAGAGAAGGTTAAGTACACATTAAAATTATGTGAATTGTATCAAGCCAAGGCAGTTAGTAAGATTTTGTAAGCCTAGGCAAATCGTGGGGGCGACAGGTAATCTGACATGAACCCAAGATGCTTGTTGAGGCCGTCCTCATGTGTGCAGAATTTAGCTATCAGTTTCTGCTCAGCAATTCTGCATTGTCGTGTCTTGAAGAGTGCCTTGGAGAACGCTTACCTGAAGATCGGAGGCTGAATGCCCTTGACTGCTGAAGTGTTCCCCGACAGGAAGGGAACACTCCTGTCCAGTGATTGTCGAGTAGCATCCATTCATCTGTTGTCTTAGCGTCTGCATGGTCTCGCCAATATACCATGCCTCAGGACATCCTTTCCTGCAGCATATCAGGTAGACAACGTTGGCCAAGTTGCAAGAGTACGTACCATGTACCTGGTGGATGGTATCCTGACGTGAGATGATGGCATCTGTGTCGATGATCAGGCAAGTCTTGCGGAGGTTGCTGTGGCAGAATTGTGTGGTGTTGTGGTCGCTGTTCTCCTGAAGGCTGGGTAGTTTACTGTGGACAATGGTCAGAGTACCCTTTGTCATCCAGTACTTCCCTGGAGTTGGAGGAGCTACGACATCTTTTGAGCCTTCAACATGTCATCAATGGAAACGAACATCTTGCCAAGGCCATCCGCACACCCCCAATACTTGTCTTCAAACAACCATGCAACCTCAAGCAGACCCCTGTCCGCAACAAACTACCCAGCCTTCAAGGGAACAGTGACCACAACACCACACAACCTCTACAAGATGTGCCAGATCATCTACACAAATACCATGATCTCACATCAGAACACCATCCACCAGGTGCACGGTGCATGCAATTCGGCCAACATTATCTACCTGTTTCTCTGCAGGAAAGGATGTCCCAAGGCATGGTACATCGGCAAGACCATGCAGGTGCTACGACAACGAATGAATGGACAGCGCTCAACAATCACCAGGCAGGAGTGTTCCCTTCCTGTCAGAACACTTCTGTGGTCAAGGGCATTCAGCCTCCGATCTTCAGGTAAGCATTCTCCAAGGCTGCCTTCAAGATACACGACATTGCAAAATCGCTGAGCAGAAACTGATACCTAAGTTCCGCACACATAAGAATGGCCTCAACTAGGATCTTGGGTTCGCATACACAACTTGTAACCCCCACAATTTGCCTGGTCTTACAAAATCTTGTCCTGGCTTGAGACAATTCACATTTCTTTAACCAGTGCTTAACCCTCTCTCCACTCACATTGTCTGCACCTGTAAAGACTCAAATTCCAACCAATTTCTTGCATTTGAGTCTGTGTCTACATATGCCCTGTTTGTGAACCCAACTCTCCACTCACCCGATGTTGGGGCAGCACTTCGAAAGCTCGTGCTACCCGTTGGACTTTAAGTTGGTGTTGTGAGACTTCTACCCCAGTCCAATGCCAGCACCTTCACATCTTAATCTCTCCAAGATAGAGGAGACGGCATTAGGAGCAACAAATACAGTAGGCCAAATTAGAGATGCAAGTGAAATGCTGCATCACCTAAAAGTTGTATTTGGGCCCTTGAACATGAGGAGATAAAGGAGCAGAAGTTGCCTCATCAGTAATTAATTACTTGGGAAAGTGCTGTGGGAAGGGGATGGTGACGCCAGGGATAGAGCGGCCATTACAGAATGCTAATATGGGAGGCGGGGGGGGGGGGAAATGTGTGTGTGTGTGTGTGGGGAAGTAATGTCATCAGTTGACAGAAATGGCAGAGGTTTTTCCAGCATTTTCTGTTTTTATTTCAGATTTCAAACTTGTGCAATATTTTGCTTTTAAGGAAAATAAACTGAGTTGGTGCTGGAGGCAGCTATCCTAAACTCTGAAAAAAAAACCTGGATCTATACCTTAAATGCAGCAAACTACAAAGCAATGGGCCAGGTGCAGTAAGGTGGGATTAGAAAGGCACCTGGGTGTCTTTGACCTGGCATGAACAAGATAGGCCTAAAGGCCTCCTTCTGTGCTTTAAGTTTTCCATGGTTCTAAGAATTAGACTGGTACGTAAGTACATCTTCCAGAGTGGGACTGAGCCATGATAACTGGTAAAGAATCAGGATCAATTCCCAGTCTGGGCTGAATTAACTGACTTTAACCAAGATGATGATAGAGTGCAATAGACATCATCAGTTCTGTGGTAGGGCAAAAGAGAAGCAAATTTGCTCAGGATTATTGAATTTTTCTGGAAGCATAAAATAAATAATGACTGAACAAATGACATAAAAATATGGACACAAAATGAAATTGCATACAATAAAAAGGATGTATACACAGTGATTGAAACAGCCTCTTTTCACTATTTTTTTTAAGTGCAATAGAATATAAATAATGCCCATATTCTCCAATCAATCCCATCACCAGTCACAGGAGCACATCACTTTTTGCCCGCACATCAACCCACCCATTCTCCCCTACAACTGCTAGTTTGCTATTAAATACCAATGTTAAATCATCAATTGCAGTTCATGGGTATATAGTAGTCTACTTAAGGTATAAACAAAAAATATTGCGTTTATATGGCATCTTTAACAAAAAACATCCCAGAGTTCTTCACAGGAACACAATCAAACAAAAGTTGACACAGAGCTATTTCAGAACATATTAAAATGTGAAAGAACATATTAAAATTGTCAGAGGTAGATTTTAAGGAGTTACTTAATCATAGAAACCCTATAGTACAGAAAGAGGCCATTTGATCTATCGAGTCTGCACCGACCACAATCCTATCCAGGCTCCACCCCTATATCCCTACACATCTACCCACTAATCCCTCTAACCTACGCATCTCAGGATACTAAGGGCAATTTTTTAAGCATGGCCAATCAACCTAACCTGCGCATCTTTGGACTGTGGGAGGAAACCGGAACACCCGGAGGAAACTCATGCAGACACGAGGAGAATGTGCAAACTCTACACAGAGTAAGTCGTCTCACAACACCAGGTTAAAGTCCACGATAAGAATAAGTCTCCACTCACCTGACGAAGGGTCAGAGGCCTGAAAGCGAGTGGCTTTTGCTACCAAATAAACCTGTTGGACTTTAACTTGGCGTTGAGAGACTTCTTACTGTGTTTACCCCAGTCCAACACCAGCATCTCCACATCAAAACTCCACACAGTGACCCAAGCTGGGAGTTGAACCCAGGTCCCCAGAGCTGTGAAGCAGCAATGCTAACCACTGTGCTACCGTGCCCCGTGCCCCCTGCACCCCCCCGCCCCCCCCCCCCCCCCCTTAAAGGAGAGGGGGTGTGATATAGAAATGTTGAGGAAAATTCCAGGGCTTAATGGAGCAATTAAAAACGGGGATCCACAAGAGGGCAGAATTTAAGGAGAGCAGATGTCAGAGGATTAGAAGGCTGGAGATTACCCAGGAGGTGTGGTGGGGACGAGGTCATTTTTAAAACACAGGTGAGAATTTTAAAATAGAGACATTGCCAAATCAGGACTCTATGTACATTAGTAAACACAGGGTTAATGGGACCGGGTATGATTTAGGATATGGGGAACCAAGTTTGGGATGGTTTCCACGAACATTTGGGATAAGATAGAATTTCATTGTACAAAGCATTGCCAGTTCAGTTTACTCAAAACGAAAAAAAGAGCCATTTCACTGTCTGGAAAATATAATAAATGGAACTTAAATTTCAGCTGTAATGTTAAAGGGTAATTTGAAAGAACGTGCGATTTGAAAGAAAAAGAATGCAAGGCCACTCCTTTTCAAAACATCTGGGACTTGAAGTGAAGAAAACACTATTTCGTCACATTGTGAAAGGTATTAGCTCAGATTTCAAAAAAAATTGTAGTTTTGCTTAACGATTCCGCCACCACTTAGATGAGTTAAAGAAAATCACGCAGAGGCGTACAGGACAGAGACAGGGAGGTGAGGCATACACCGACTGAATACATCAACAGACTGGGATTAAACCCTTCCCGGGTTCAGTCAACTCCAGCGAACCACTTGATGACAACTGAAGAAAATGTCTGCTAGTTTCTTGCCGAATTACTCCAGAATTCCCCTTCCTTCACCTATTATTCCAGAGTGTCGATATTCCAACAGCTTTATGGACATTAACTGGCTCCTGCAGACAGACAGTGAACAAGCCGTCGCCTCGGTACCGAGCCGATCCCGGTGCTCATCCTGACAGAACGTTTCCGACTGTGAGACTAAAATCGCGGCAGTTTACGGCCCCCCGGACTCACCCGAACCACCTGCTCAGGCTCCGGGACACCCCTGGCCCCCAGCTCTTCGCCGACATTCGGCTCCATCTCCCCCTCGTCCGCCATTTCCACCAGTGTCGCAAGGCGAATCCGCTAGCTGCCGGCATCGCCCGCCTGCTCTTTCCGACAGTTTTCCAGCAGAGGTCGCACACGCTTTACAGCAGTTTGCCCAGAGTAGGGGGGAGGGGGGCAGCCTGGAGAATAGGAACGAGGGAAGAAATCCTCCGGGAACTGAATTATTAGCAATAACATAGAATCGTAGAACCCTACAGTGCAGAAAGAGGCCCTAAGGCCCATCGAGTCTGCACCGAACACAATCCCACCCAGGCCCTACCCTGTATCCCTACACATTATACCCACTAATCCCTTTAACCTAAGCATCCCTGGACACTAAGGGGCAATTTCTTAGCATAGCCAATCAACCTAACCCGCATATCTTTGGACTGTGGGAGGAAACCCATGCAGACACGAGGAGAATGTGCAAACTCCACACAGACAGTGACCCGAGCCAGCAATCGAACCCAGGACCCTGGAGCTGTGAAGCAGCAGTGCTAACCGCTGCGCTACCATGCCACCCTAACAAACTGGTGCTCATCTTACTTTTTTTCCAAAAGGAGTACATTGAGCATCTTGGCACAATCTTAACAAAAATAACAGGATGTAAATCCAGGGTGGTCACTAAAATTAAAGCAAAATCCTGAGGTGCTGAGAAATTCGCAATAAAAACAAAAGTGCTGGAAATACTCACCATGTAGGGCAGCGTCAGTGGAATGAGAAACAGTAACACAGTGGTTAGCATTGCTGCCTCACAGCACCGGGTTCAGTTCAAGGCTTGGGTGACTGTTAGTGTGGCGTTTGCATGTTCTCCATGCCTGCATAGGTTTGCTCCGGTTTCCTCCCACACTCCAAAAGACATGCTGGCTAGGCCTCTTTTAGGGCAAACCAAATAAACCAACTCAAATTAACTCAGGAATAAAGATAAAGGGGCAGCTCCCCAAAAGAAGGAGGAACAGTCCAAACAGAAGTACAAAGGAAACTTAAAACATCAAATCATAATGTGACTATCAGGGTCTATAATGCACCGCAGCCCCTGTGGTGCCCAATGGGTGCGAAAGGCATCAACTGTGCCCGTGGGCATCACATGCACCCTCTCCAGGGACCTGGCTGCAAACGTAGCCAAGGTAGAGGGGCAGACAGTCATGATAGACAACCCTGTCGATCGCCTGCTGCCTACCTGTTAAAGGTGCCCAGAAGCAGGTTACATGCTGGTTAGATGCATTGGCCATGATGAATCCTCCCTCGATGTACCCGAACAGATGCCAGAGTGTGGCAACTAGGGGATTTTCACAGTAACTTAATTGTAGTAATGTAAGCCTCCTTGTAACTAATAAATAAACGTACTTAGGCTTAATGTTTCCAAACAAATATGAGTCTTCAGACCTACTGAGTATTTACAGCACTTTCTATTTTTATTCTAGGTTGGCCAATGCTGCAATTATCATGCAATATCTCCAGAGAGTCACCTAAGATGGGGCATTTGCAAACTGATATTTCATTTCATTCACAAAGTTTGTGCCCTGTTGTAATTTTTAGCATTTAAATTTGTTCATGGTTTCAGGCCAGCAGAGTAATGCAACCCCCACCATCTCATAATCATGAGTCAAACTCTTTAAAAACCAAGAAATTTGGTAAATAAAGCATGAGTAGCTATTTTCTCATAAAAACATGGAAAGAAAATCTGAAAAGTGAATACAAAGTTGTTAAAATGGAAAAACATCTCACTGTAATCTGGAAAGTATTAATGACGTCGGAACTCATTGCCTCATCTGTCTTCCAGGGAAAAAAAGAATTATATGCAAAACTGAAAAAATTAAAACGCCCTACAAGGAAATCTCTAGACTCGGTGATTCAATTACACTGAACTTGAAAAACAGAAGTCAATGGAGCCTGAAAGCTCAAACCAGTGATTTGCATAAAAGGGAAGTGGGACGGTGGGGGCAGTTTTTTCTACTGCATTGTAGTAATTTATTTACGGACTGCAGAGGCATGAGTTTCACATCAGATCGCTGGTAGGATCTGATTCTGCCATGATCTTGGAGCTTCAGCAGTAATCTGGGCACCATATTTACCTCTTCAAGGAATAGGAAGCTGCTGGGAACTGATGGATGTCAAAACTAAGAAACGTGCTCCCTAAAATTTAGTGATGCCTCCCTTGTGCGCTACCCAGTACAGTGGAAGTCCACCATGATGTCCTGTACCAGCAAATAAGATCATCAGTGCACCATGGGAGGTGGTGGTTAGTGTCAGTGCTCTCCATAAGAGGCTGGCCACCCACAACTGAAAGAGGATGATGATCTCCTCTGTTCCACAAAGGTAAGTCATTCTTATCACTCTCAAATCACACGGTCATAGACTTATCACACTGCTCGCTTAAGGGACACCATCACTCACTCTCTCACGCATACGTTCATCTCCTTGCAGGTCATGTCCTCATCCTCTCCATGGCCCACATAGCAGGCATCTTTATCATCTGGTCTGGCTGGCATCCTGCTTACACTGCCTCCATCTGTCTTCATGCATGACAAGCTGGCACACATCAAAAGGAAGAGGACCCAGACTGGTGGAGGAATGTCCAAACTCAAGGTCCTAACAGACTCTGAAAACAGAGCGATTCAGCTGGCTAATGAGGATGTGTATCATGTGCTGATGATCTAATCTGATCAGTGGTACTAAACCAAGTGAGGACCCTGCACTGCAACATCCATTAAACAGCCATGCTGTGGGTGGTATCTCTTGTTTTACAGACACTAATGACTTCTTCTTTCATTTGTAGGCATATCAAGGAAGCAGCAGAGGGAGTCCATGAGCCAGATCCTGGACTCCAATCCCATAAGACACAGGACGAAAATTAGGCCACTAGGCCCATCGAGTCTGCTCCGCCATTCAATCATGGCTAATATTTTTCTCGTCCTTATTCTCCTGCTTTTTCCCCATAACCCCTGATCCCCTTATTAATCAAGAACCTATCTATCGCCATCTTAAAAACACTCAATGGCCTGGCGTCCACAGCCTTCTGTGGCAAAGAGTTCCACAGATTGACCATTCTGGCTGAAGAAATTCCACCTCATCTCTGTTTTAAAGGATTGTCCCTTTAGCCTGAGATTGTGCCCTCTGGTTTTAGTTTTTCCTGTTAGTGGAAACATCCTCTCCACGTCCACTCTATCAGGTCTTCGCAGTGTCCTGTTAGTTTCAATAACATCCCCTCATCCTTCTAAACTCCAATGAATACAGACCCAGAATCCTCAACTGTTCCTCATAGGACAAGTTCTTCATTCCAAGTATCGTTCTTGTAAATCTCTGGACCTTTTCCAAGGCCAGCACATCCTGCCTTAGATATGGAGTCCAAATACAAAACTCCAAATGGGGTCTGACTAGAGCCTTATACAGCCTCAGAAGTACATCCCTGCTCTTGTATTCTAGCCCTCTCGACATGAATGCTGACCACACTACAGAAGACATCCATATACACTGATATTGTAGACTTTTACAGCACTCACCCACACCCTCCATTTAGAGACAAACACCTCAGTGGGACCGAGATCTAGAGTAGTCTCAAGGGTCACAATCGTGTGAGCACATCACACTTTCAGATCCACAGCAAGGAAGAAGCAGGGACATCTCAGAGTGCTGACATTCAGATGATTGCTGGAGACGAAGTCTATTGAGTCTGAGTCAGATGAGGAGCCTCTGGACTTGGTCATGGCTCAGTTACAGGCGCTGTAAAGTCAAGCTTGGGAACATTAGGAAGGGATGTCTGTTGCACTCAGATTGAAAGGCACAATGGAGGAGTCCATCCGTTTTCAGGCTGAGATGATAGCACCAATTTGCCAATGCACCAAGCTCAACAATGGTAGGGTGGCGACTGTGTGAAGACCTTGGTCCAGGTCATTGATCCTTCATTGCTGCCAGTGCTGCACTCTATTACTGAGGCACTTACTGACATCCATCAATGTCAACCCCTCCTTCTCAGGTAGTCAGCCAAGGGCCCTTGGGCACCCACAGGAAGGAAGATCAGCAGGTCCACCCATGGGGCCATTCACCCAGATAACTTCAGGAATGTCTAGCCCATCTGAATCCCCTCTTCTGTGATCCCCATCTGTTCCATCAACCAAGAAGTGTGGCAGTGTCACACTGCAGGACCCTAAAAGCAGGCAGGACCCTCCAGCTGATATCTGCCAAGATCATCACAGGCAGCAAGGCATAGTGATCATCAAGCTGCTTCCACTTCCACTGTGGATGCTTGGGATGCATCAAGACATAACAGCAGGTTTAGAAAGATCAAGCGTAGTGTGGGAATGAGTGTTCATCATTTGTAAGTTATGTTGCTTATTATCAGTATACACCCAAGAATTCTCATTATGGTGAATAATGTTTGTGTCAGGCATTTTAATAAAGCTTGTAAGAAAATTAGAAATTTGAGGGCTATTTCACTGATGTGGGCACTGATGAGACAGAGCAGTAAACCAGAGATAAAGGACAATTGTGACTCTACTAACTTTTCTTTCCAAAAATATACTTTGTTTATAAAAGTATGTTAGGCAACTGTTAAAAGTTGATATTGTATAAAGTGCAAGATCAGTTGCTTCCAGTACTGTAAGGTACTCTCTACATTCACAATTACAGCTAATATTCACACATTGTTACACATCAAATATAGTCCAAAGAGTTTTTCACAGTTTTCAGTCTTCAGCTAAAGGAAAGAGCCTTAGTGACCTTTCCCCAGTTTGACTCCACTGGCATACCAGTGCATAGCAATCACAGCTTTCAATGTGGTTAAAGATTGCCTTTCGATATATACACAATTAGTTCACAGATTACATCCAATACAAACAGCTATTAGTCACTTCAGTATTAACATCAGCCACACCCTCCTTAGATCTTTAACACACTCAAAGTAGGGTATTATTTAATTTTAGAAAAAATTCCCACAAATTTCCCATTTGAGTTTCCTTCCCTCCAGTTCTGTTAAAGAGTCCCCATTTGCATGTGACATTCTCTGGAATATTTTACAGACAGGACAATCACAGCCCAGAATTTACATTATTATAATGTAGTAGAAGACTCAAGCAAGTCAAATTGACAGCTTTATCATAATTACAAGAATCAAACCAACGGGCAATTAATATAAACAGGAAATGCTGGAAATACACTGCAAGCCAAGCAGCATTATGATGGCACTTCTGCACAGTATGAGTTTAAATTGAAAGCACCCAATTACATTAGCAGCAGATGGTCTCCCACTTCGCCCACTGTCAGGGGTAAATGTGAAACTTACTGCTGCAAGCCATGACAGTTGAGGTACCCACCATCACAAAGAGGAGTGATTATTTGGAAGCTTCGCAGATGGACAACTTGTCAGTTACTTGTCAGGATGGGTGTAGTTTGTAGAACAGCATTCTCTGTTGGCCTCGGGCAGGATCTTACAGGCCTTGGGTAAGAGAGGCGGTAAAATTCCAGCACTTGTCTTTTTTGTTCTTCTTATTCCACCCCACACTCTTCCACCTCCTCCCAACAGTCTCCCCCCACCCCACCTCAACCCATCCCTCATTCACTAGAGAGATTATTTCATAGACCTCTGGAAAGTATCACTGCAAAGTATCAAGGGGTTGACAGATTGTGAACCAAAGCATTTACAAAATCATGAGATTGTGTTAACATCAACACGCCCAATGTAAGTGGTGGCTCTTCTACATTTTAATTGCTTTGTCACATTGTATGGACATAGAAAGTGATCTATTAACTGGTATTTCCAGGTTCCTTTCCAAATATCTCTGTGGTTTGGGTGGTTAACTAGTGAAACTAAATATAGTATCAAATTTAATATAAAAGCAATTTTTGAGCAAAGGTGGGTGGCAGGTCAGAAAATGGGACAGGCTATTAAAAAGCAGCAAATATTAGTGTGGAAAAATTAGAGTACATGAAAAAGCTTTCTAGAAATATAACGATAGCTGGTAAGAATTTCTATAGGTATTTTTAAAAGAAAATAGTTAACCAAGTGAGAGTTAGCCCCATAGAAAGTGAGTCTGGGAAGACGTCCAAGGAATTGGACTGGTATTTTGCATCAGTCTTCACTATAAAAGATAAAAGTAGTATCTCAGAAATAGCTGTAGATCAAAAATTGGAAGGGAAACAGGAACTCAAGAAAATTACAATCATCAGTGAAGTGGTAATTAGCAAATAGTTTTTTTTGTTTTTTAGGGCAAATCAAATAGACCAACTCAAATGAACTTAGGGACAAAGTAAAAGGGTCAGCTCTCCAAAAGGAGTGGGAACAGCCGGAACAGAGCAGAAGTACAGAGGAAGCTTACAAAAGGTTCAGAGAGCTAGGTAATGTTAGAGATCCAGAAGAGTATGCGGCTAACAGGAAGGATCTTAAAAAGGAAATTAGGAGAGCCAGAAGGGGTCATAAAAGGCCTTGGCAGACAGGATTAAGGAAAACCCCAAGGCATTCTACAAGTATGTGGAGAGCAAGAGGATAAGACGTGAAAGAATAGTATCTATCAAGTGTGACGGTGGGAAAGTTTGTAGGGAACTGGAAGAAATAGCAGAGGTACTTAATGAATACTTTACTTCAGTATTCACTATAGAAAAGGATCTTGGTGGTTGTAGTGCAGACTTGCAGTGGACTGAAAAGCTTGAGCATATAGATATTAAGAAAGAGGGTGTGTTGGAGCTATTGAAAAGCATCAAGTTAGATAAGTGGCTGGGACTGGCTGGGATGTACCCCAGGCTACTGTGGGAGGCAAGGGAGGAGATTGCTGAGCCTCTGGCGATGATCTTTGCATCATCAATGGAGACAGAAGAAGTTCCAAAGGATTGGAGGATTGCTGATGTTGTTCCTTTATTCAAGAAAGGGAGTAGAGATAGCCCTGGAAATTATAGACTGGTGAGGCTAACCTCAGTGGTTAGTAAGTTGATGAAGAAGATCCTGACAAGCAGGATTTATGAACATTTAGAGAGGTATAATATGATTAAGGATAGTCATCATGGCTTTGTCAAAGGCAGATCATGCCTTATGAGTCTGATTGAATTTTTTGAAGATGTGACTAACCACATTGATGAAGGAAGAGCAGTAGATGTAGTATATATGGATTTCAGCAAGGCATTTGATAAGGTGCCCCATGCAAAGCTTATTGGGAAAGTGAGGGGGCTTGGGATCTAAGGGGACATTGCTTTGTGGATCCAGAACTGGCTTGCCCACAGAAAGCAAAGAGTGGTTATAGTTGGGTCATATTCTGCATGGAGGTCGGTCACCAGTGGAGTGCCCCAGGGATCTGTTCTGGTGCCCTTGCTCCTTGTGATTTTTATAAATGATCTGGATGAGGGATGCGTTGGTAAGTTTGCTGATGACACAAAGGTTGGAGGTGTTATGGATAGTGTGGAGGGATGTCAGAAGTTGCAGCAAGACATTGATAGGATGCAAGACTGGGCGAAAAAGTGGCAGATGGAGTTCAACCCAGATAAGTATGAAGTGGTTCATTTTGGCAGGTCAAATAGGATGGCAGAATACAATATTAATGGTAGGACTCTTGGCAGTGTGGAAGATTAGAAGGATCTTGGGGTCCGAGTTCATAGGACGCTCAAAGCAGCTGCGCAGGTTGAAGCTGTGGTTAAGAAGGCGTATGGTGTACTGGCCTTCATCAAACAAGGAATTGAGTTTAGGAGTCGAGAGATAATGCTGCAGCTGTATAAAACCCTGGTCAGACCCCACTTGGAGTACTGTGCTCAGTTCTGGTCACCTCATTACAGGAAGGATGTGAAAGCCATAGAAAGAGTGCAGAGGAGATTTACAAGGATGTTGCCTGGATTGGGGAGCATGCCTTATGTGGATCGGTTGAGGGAGCTCGGCCTTTTCTCCTTAGAGAGACGAAGGATGAGGGGTGACCTAATAGAGGTGTATAAGATGTTGAGAGATATTGTTGAGTGGATAGTCAGCGGCTTTTTCCCAGGACTGAAATGGTTGCCACAAGAGGATACAGGTTTAAGGTGCTGGGGAGTAGGTACAGAGGAAATGTCGGGGTAAGTTTTGCACTCAGAGAGTGGTGGGTGCATGGAAAGGGCTGTGGGCAACGGTGGTGGAGGCGGATTCAATAGGGTCTTTTAAGAGACTTTCATATAAGTACATGGAACTTAGTAAGATAGAGGGTTATAGGTAAGCCTAGTAACCTCTAATGTAGGGACATGTTCAGCACAACTTTGTGGGCCAAAGGGCCCATATTGTGCTGCAGTTTTTCTATGTTTCTATGAAACTTAAAACATCAAATCATAATGGATTATTGGGGTCTATAATGCACCCCAGCCCCTGCAGTGCCCGACAGGCGCAGAAGGCGTCAACTGCACCCGTAGACACCGCATGCTCCCTCTCCAGGGACATCTGGCCGCAGTAGAGGGGCAGACAGTTAGGATGGATGACCCCATCAATCGCCCGCTGCCTGGACCTGTTACTGGCACGTTTCACCAGGCCCAGGAGCAGGTTCACGAAGAGGTCGCCATCCCGACCCACCCCTCTCCGCACCAGATGTCCGTAGATCAGGAGAGTGGGACTGAAGTGCAAACAAAACATCAATAAAAGGTTCTTCAGGAAAACAAAAAGGGAGTGCAACTTAAGACACAAGACGTAAACATGGTCCACAGACTTCACAAGGGCACAGAAGGGGCAAACTTGGGAGCCCGTGAAGCCAACGGTTGTACAGAACTGCTGCATGTATCACTGGCCATCCAGGTCCCCAAGAGAACTGGGGGAGATCCCTCTGTAGAGGGATCTCCACTGGGGACCTCTGCCGCCCGGCGGCCACAAGGCCTGCCAAGGTGTATCCAGGCAACAGGCGAGGGTGCGGTAGTGGAAGGTGTGCAGCAGCAGCTCATACAGGAAGTGCCTCCGCACGGTGGACAAAGGCACGGAGAACATTTCCGTGAGGCAGCATGTGCTGTGGGGCACCTGTCCCAGGAGTTGGGGGGTGGGGGCACAGGCTTTGGACCAATGTGGAATTCCATCCAAACGGGGACGTCCAGGCAGGATCCCACCGCATGCCTGCACTGCTTCGAAATCACGTGCACATTCGGGCTGAGCACAACCGTCCTAAGATTTTGAATGGTTTTGGCCGCATGCCAGACGGCCACCCCTGCGTGCTCAGCCAGCATGTGGGGGCTCATCCAGCCTGCTCCTCCGCCATCCAGCACTTCCTCGATCCTGGTCACCCCTGTGTCCATAGTCCTCCTCCCCGCCAGCCACCTGAAGTTATACGGCTGGAGGAGCGGATTTCTGAGCAGCAGCTCTCGCATGACAGCCACTACTCCTGATGGGAGAGAGCTGCATCACGAGGCAACCGTGTTCCAGACAGGGAGGAGGTCCTGGTAAAAGACGGCAACTCCTGCAAGGAGGTCGAAACGTGTCCCAGATTTATATGCAGGAGTTGCACATCGTAATTCAGGCTGTGCAACTGGTGGAAGAAATACATCGCCAGTGCACACCATCATGGAGATGGTAAAGGTACCTCTGCAGGGTCTGGAGGCGGAAGGTCGCCACCTGCGTGGGAAGGCACATGAGACCTTGACTGCCCTCCACAAGCGGGAGATGCAGAACCGCAGCAGAGATCCAGTGCAGGTGGTTGTCCCAGAAGAACCACACAAGGGAGATTGGTGACAAAGCCAGGGGGAGAGGTCAAAGGGACCAGCCGGTACCACAGCATGGAGGCGAGCAGCTGGTTTATGATGAGAACTCTTGCCCTGTTCGACAGCAGTTGGTGTAGTGAGACTTCTTACTGTGACAGCACTTGGAGCAGTCCTGTCCAGCAATTCAGGCAGAGACTTTGGCCTCCAGCTCCTGCCAGTTCGCCAGCCAGGATTCCTTGGCAGGGCAGAGATGGGCCCCCAAGTAGAGGAGGTTGGTCCTGCTCCAGGTGAAAGGCCTGAGCTCCTCCTCCCACAGACCGACCAGGATTCTGGAGCACTTGGCCCAGTTGACCCTGGAGAACACAAGAACATAAGAAATAGGAGCAGGAGTAGGCCATCTAGCCCTTCGAGCCTGCCCCGCCATTCAATAAGATCATGGCTGACCTGAAGTGGCTCAGTTCCACTTTCCTGCCTTCTCCCCATAACCCTTAATCCCCTTGCCCATCCAAAACCTATCTACCCGCATCTTAAATATATCTAGCGAGGCAGCCTCCACCACTTCAATGGGCAGAGAATTCCAGAGATTCACCACCCTTTGAGTGAAGAAGTTCCTCCTCAACTCCGTTCTAAAGTGCCCCCCCCCTTATCTTGAGGCTGTGCCCTCTAGTCCTACTGTCCTTTCTGAGTGGGAAGAGCCTCTCCTCCTCTATTCTATCCATCCCATTCATCATCTTGTACGTCTCAATGAGATCTCCCCTCATTCTTCTAAACTCTAATGAGTACAAGCCTAGTTTATTCAGCCTCTCCTCATAGTTCAACACCCTCAACTCCGGTATCAGCCTAGTGAACCTCCTCTGCACTCCCTCCAAGGCCAAAATATCCTTGCGTAAGTGCGGCGACCAAAACTGCACACAGTACTCCAGCTGCGGCCTCACCAGTGCCCTGTACAGTTGCAGCAAGACCCCCCTACTTTTATATTCAATCCCCCTCGCTATGAAGGCCAGCATCCCATTCGCCTTCCTGACCACCTGCTGCACCTGCAGGCTGGGTTTTTGTGACTCATGCACAAGGACCCCAAGGTCCCTCTGCACCGTAGCATGCTGCAGTTTTTCACCATGTAAGTAGTAGTTCTTCCTACCATTATTCCTACCAAAGTGGACAACTTCACACTTGCCAACATTAAATTCCATTTGCCAGTTCCTGGCCCATTCGCCCAGCCTATCTAGATCCCTCTGCAGACGTTCCACACCCTCCACACAATTTGCCGTTCCACCAATCTTGATGTCATCAGCAAATTTCGACGCCTTACACTCGGCTCCCTCCTCCAGATCATCTATATAAGTGGTAAATAGCTGAGGCCCCAGCACCGATCCCTGGGGCACTCCACTAGTCACCAACCGCCAATCTGAATAGCACCCATTGACCCCCACTCTCTGCCTCCTATTTGACAGCCAATCCCCTATCCACGCTAACACCCTACCCCCAACTCCATGCCCCCTAACCTTCTGTAACAAGGAGGAGTACACCGCTTGGCATTCTCGCATCCTCTGCAGATCAGCCGGGTCCATGAACATGAAGAGCATGTCATTGGCATAAGCCGACAGGATCACCCCTACATTCGGGCCGGGCAGAGCCAAACCCGACAACTTCCTCTGCAAGAGTTGCTGAAATGGCTCCATGCGTACAGAATACAGTTGGCCAGACAAGGAGCAGCCCTGCTGTACTCCTCTAGCAAATTGTTGGAGGTTGCAGGTTGACAAGTCCTGGGTTCTACTTAAAAGGAGGCAGCATGGTTGCACAATGGTTAGTGTTGGTGCCTCACAGTGCCAAGGACATGGGTTCAATTTCAGCCTTGGGTGACTGTGTGGAGTTTGCACATTTTCCCCGTGTCGGTATGGGTTTCCTCCAGGTTCTCCAGTTTCCTCCCACAGTCCAAAGATGTGCAGGTTAGGTGGACTGGCCTTGCTAAATTCTCCTTTAGTGTCCCAAGATCCGTAGGTTAGGGGGATTAGCAGGACAAATACATGGGGTTACAGGGATCAGGCTTGGGTGAGATGCTCTGTCAGATAGTCAGTGCAGAATGGATAGGCCAAATAGGCTTTTTCTGAACTGTAGGGATTGTATGATGATGAAGTGACTAGTGAGATAGCTGATGCATTGGTTATAATTTTCAAAAATTCACTAGATTTGGGGAAGGTTCCATTAGGTTAGAAAATAACTAACATAACTCCTTTACTCATAAAGACAGGACATTGGAAAACAGGAAACTACAGGCTCATTAATTTGACATTTGTCATAGGGAAAATGTTAGAAGCCATTATTAAAGACGCTATAGTAGGCTACTTAGGTAAATTCAAAATAATCAGGTAGAGTCAACATAGTTTTGTGAAAGGAAAATTGCGCTTAACCAATTTGTTGCAGTTTGTTAAAGAAGTAACTTGTGCTGTTGGGGGAGATGTGATGTTAGTGTACCTTTAAGAGGTTTTTTTAATCATGGTCACAACCTTGGGTGATGTCATTGCTGGAAGGAGAAATAAAAACTGGGCAGGTCAGGTGACCAAAGTTTTTCAGCTTTCGGTTTCATTTTGGCTGCAGAGTTGAAGGTAGTCTTAGATCAACCTGGAAAAGAAGTCTCTTTCTGTGTCTGTTTTGCTTTGAAAATTTTACAAGTTAGTTGAAGGAATGTCTTGTTGATATGCTGCAGTCAAAAATCTGTGCTTTGGTATTTTGAGAAGCTGGTCTGACAACAAATTGCTCTGAGTTTTCAAGATCATTTAAAATCAGCATTCAATCCAGGGAACTGGATTCCAGTATCATCTGAGCTTTAGCCTGTGTAGTGCTAAATCTGTTAAGAGTTTTGTTTATTGGATATTGGTTTTGATTGGAATATCTGATATATATTGGTTAAGGGATATACATTATTGTGGTTGTTTTGTTTGTGTGTGTAATTCATAAAAGTTATTGCTAATTTTTGTTCGGTATGTGTTAACTATATTCTTAAATAAACTTTGTTTGATAAAGCTTCCCTAGGGTGTTTTGAATCACACTTGAAGGGGAACATATGCTTATTCTAGCCAAATTCAAGATGCAAAACTTATGATTCAGGCAGGTTTCATAAAACACTTTGGAGTTTCTAACCTGAACCATAACAATGTGGTGAAGAGCTTCCTTGTTTTGTCCAGAAGGGTATTTTACAGCCTGGCTGTACCTGTTGCTTTGTCTGCTCATAGTGGGTTTCACCACTGAAAAGCTTCTCCTGCCATATCATCTCTTGTATCTCCCATGCACACTGTCAGCACTTTCATTTGTAATTCAAATCACTTAAGAACGAAAAAAAGCAAGCATGTAGAAGTGATGCCTACTTCCTGTTCTTCAGTTGGGAACAGAGTGCAGGGTGAAAATTTTGCCCATAATTTCCGAATCAGACAGTTTATCAGTCAAAAGCAAAACACTAATGATGCCGGCTATCTGAAATAAAACAAAATTCTAGAAATGCTCAGCAAGCCTGGAAGCACCACGGGGAGGTTTCAGGTGTATGACCATGGATCTGTTACTCTATCCAATTTTACTTACCAAATTTTTGTACTGAATGCCAACAACTTGGCATAAAGTCAATGGGCTGAATGCCCTCCATGGCTCATTAGTTATTTGCGTGAAACATAATCACACAAGATACGTGACAACTTCTGGATGAAATGAGTAGCAGCTATGTTTTCGTATCAGCTTCATTAGTTGAAAATAAGTTTGTTTGGATCAAAATAGTTTTGTTGCTGCATGGGAATTTGGGCAGATTGATTGCCTTGAATAGACCTCCCTCAAACTATTCTGAAACCTAAGAACATAAGAAATAGGAATAAGTTACTCAGCCCTTTGAGCCTGCTCTGCCATTCATGAGATCATGGTTGATATTCTACTTCAAGACCATTTTCCTGCACTGTCCCCATATCCCTTAATATTTTTTAATTTTTAGAAATCTATTGATCTCAGTCTTGAACATATTCAAGAACTGAGTCAGCACAACCCCCTGGAGCAGAGAATTCCAAAGATTCACCACCCGCTCAGTGTAGAATGTCCTCCTCATCTCAGTCCTAATTGCCTTCCTCTTATTATGATATTGTGTTCCCTGGTTCTAGACTCCCCAGCAAAGGGAAACATCCTTCCCGCATCTATCCTGCAAGGCCCTATAAGAATTTTGTATATTTGAATGAGATCGTCTTATATTCTTCTAAGCTCCAGAGAATAAGGCCCAATCTATTTAATTTTTCCTTGTAGGACAGTTTTTCCATTCCAGGCATAAGTACAGTGAACATTCATTGGACTCCCTCCAAGGCAAGTATTATTTTTCTTTCACTGAGGAGACCAAAACTGCACACAATACTCCAGGTGTGGTCTCATAAAGGTCATAGTACTGCAGTAAGACATCTTTATTCCTTTACTAAAATCCTCTTGTAATAGAGGCCAACATACCATGCCTTCTTAATTGCTTGTTAGCTTTCAGTGACTTATGAACAATGACACCCAAGTCTCTTCAAAGTTCAATACTTCCCAGCCTATCATCATTATAAAAATACTCCATATTTCTTTTGTTCCCACTGACGTGGAGAATCTTTTATTTCTCCACGTTACAATCCATCTGCCAAATTTTTGCTCACATGCTTTGCCTCTCGAAATCCCCTTAAAGCTTTTTTGCAACCTCTTCATAATTCACATTTGCAGCTAGTTTTGTGTCATCTGCAAACATGGAAATATTACATTTAATCCCCACAGCCAAATCATTGATATTGATTGTGAATAGCTGAGGCCCAAGTAGTGATCCTTGCAATATCATACCAGTCACAGCCTGACAACCTAAAATGGCTCATTTATTCCTACTCTGTTTTTTGACTGTTAACCAGTTCTCAGTCCATGCCAGTATATTCACCTAATCACGTGAGGAATCTATCAAAATCTTTCTGAAGATCTAACTATACCAATTTTTCCCTCATTTATTATGCTAGTTACATCCTCAAAAACTCTTTAATAGTTTGTTGAACATGATTTTCCTTTCATAAATCCATATTAATACAGCCCAATCCTTCCATTACTTTCTAAGGCTTACTATTATAGATCCTTGCACTTCTCCCACTACTGATGTCAGTTTCCTCCACAGTCCAAAGATGTGCAGATTAGGTGGATTGGCTATGCTAAATTGCTCTTTAATGCCCAAAGATATGTGGTTTAGGGAAATAAGTGGGGTAAATATGTGATGTTACAGGAATAGAGTGTGGGTGGGATGCTTTGTCAGTGAGTCAGCGGAGACTAGTTCAGCCAAACAACCTCCTTCTGCACTGGGGCAGAATGGTGGCACAGTGATTAGCACTGCTGCCTTACACTGCCAGGGACCCGGGAGCGATTCCTGATTTGGGTCACTTACTATGTGGAGTCTGCACATTCTCCCTGTGTCTGTATGAGTTTCCTCTGGGTGCTTCGGTTTCTTTCCACAGTCCAAAAGATGTGCTGGTTGGGTGCACTGGTCATGCTAAATTCTCCCTCAGTGTACCCGAACAGGCTAGGGCATTTTCACAGTAGCTTCATTGCAGTGTTAATGTAAACCTACTTGTGACACTAATAAATAAAAAATTTTTAAAAAATCTATAGAGATTCTATGATTAAAATTCTATGTGCCAGACTCCTATACTACACCATACCATCTTGTTGTTGACCTTCTTGCCACTGGAAACAGTTTCTCATGTTTTATAAAACCTCTAATAAATGTTCCAATAATTTCCTCTGCACTCAGTAGAACCATGATGAGAAGATGCCAGTGTTGGACTGAGGTGAACAAGATGAGAGGTCATATGACACCATAGTCCAACAGATGAAATCACAAACTTTCAGAGCGTTAATATATATGTCAACACTTTACTCAAACTGATCATACTTAACTGCTTGTACTTGTCTATTAGACTCGTGATTACCTGTAAAAACATATTATTCAGCCGGCCTACACTGCACTGTACTGTCCGATGTGAGATGCCAACATCTCACACATGAGAACACCATCCACCAGTTACACAGCACATACTCTTGCAACTCGGTCAACATTGTCTACCTGATACGCCGTAAGAAAGGATGCCCCGAAGCATGGTACATTGAGGGGGATATGCAGATGCTACGACAACGGATGAATGAACACTGCTCGACAAGCACCAGGCAAGACTGTTCCCTTTCTGTTGGCGAGCACTTCAGTGGTCATGGGCATTTGGCCTCTGATCTTCGGGTAAACGTTCTCCAAGGCGGCCTTTATGACATACGATAGCGCAAAGTCGCTGAGCAGAAACTGATAGCCAAGTTCCGCATACATGAGGATGGCCTGAACCAGGATCTTGGGTTCATGTCACACTATCTGTAACCCCAATGACTTGCCTGGGCTTGCAACATCTCACTTACTGTCCAGTATGAAGACAATACACACCTCTTTAACGTATGCTTAATGCTATCTCCACTCAAATTGTCTGCACCTTTAAGAATTGATTAGCTGTAAAGACTCACAATCTAATCAGTATTCTATAAACTGTGTGCGCCTTTATGTGCTCTGTTTGAGATCAGGACTCTCCACTCATCTGATGAAGGGGCAAACCCCGAAAGCTTGTGGGTTTACTATCAAATAAACTTGTTGGACTTTAGCCTGGTGTTGTGAGACTTCTTACTGTGTTCACCCCAGTCCAACGTTGGCATCTCCACATCATGTCCATACTTATCCATTGACACTTTTGACTACCTGAGAACGTTTAGCTATCGTTACTCTACCTATATATTCTGTACCTGCGTATCCCTTTCCACTTCACCTGACAAAGGAGCAACACTACTAAAGCTTGTGATTTCAAATAAACCTGTTGGACTATAACCTGTGGTGTGACCTCTCATCTTGTCCATTGGCCTCTTTTAAGGTCAAACCAAATAAACAAACTGAAGTTAAATTTGAACAAAGTAAAAGGGGAAGCTCCCCAAAAGGAGGGGGAACAGCCCCAACAAAATCAAAATACAAAGGGAACTTGAAAACATCAAATTAAAACGTGATTATTTGGATCAGTAATGCACCCCAGCCCCACATCTTTGGCCTCTTTCAAGGTCAAACCAAATAAACAAACTCAGGTTAAATGACGACAAAGTAAAAAGGGCAGCTCCCCAAAACGAAGGGGAACAGCACAAACAAAATCAAAGTACAAAGGAAACTTGAAAACATCAAATTAAAACGTGATTCTTAGGGTCAATAATGCATCCCAGGCTCTGTGCTGCCCAACGGGCACTGAAGGCATCAACTGCGCCCATGGACACCTCATGCTCCCTCTCCAAGGACACCTGGCCGTGAACATGACTGTGGTAGATGGCAGACAGTCTCTCCAGTTGACCGACATCCCTCTCCACGCTCTCGTCACTGCCTAACAACTGCTGCTCCTCCCCATGGTCTCTGGGCGCCTCTTGTCCACTCCCGCTGTATTGTCGCTATTGGATGTCCGCTTCAGGATGCCGGAAGTGCAATGGTTGCTAGGGAGCAGCCTCTCAGCCCCGGCCTGCTCCACCGCATCGCTGTTGTCCGGTGGCGGAGGATGTTACGCCTGTTCAGCATGCTGATCGCGACGGGCCTGCTGCTGGCGTGTCTTACCGCCTACGTTTTAGAGAATTACACCGTGCAACCTGCCTTTACCGAGAGCGGCGGTGGGCACCCGCGGGCCGAGCAACCTCCTTATCCGGGCCGGGCCATGGACAACATCTTTTGGTTCCTACAGGTAAAAGACGGCGCCCCCCCCACTCAGCTACCCGCTCAGAAAGGGATGTGGCACGCTGGTTATGGGCTCACCTGCGTCAGCTGGATTTTTCCTCTCGCTCTCTCGGTATCTGGGGCATCACCAGTTTTGGGGGGCGGGAAGAGGGAGAAGGGGCGACTAATGATTACCTTTCACTTCACTCTCCTTCAATGAGATAGAGTATTTTAAGTACGTTGCATGTTAACAGAATGTTTGCGCCTGTTAACGAGTTTTCAGGGTAGATTCACCCAATATACAAAAAGGCTCGAGATTTAAGTTTAAACCATGGCTAATTTCTGTCTGGACCCTTCTACTCGAAACACGAGTCCATCTACAGAACAAGTGCAGCAGTGAATCAGAACCAAAGTAGCTTGCTGCTGTATTGAATTCACTTTTGCCGTTTCTTTCTTTTTGCTTTCGCCTTTTTTTTGAAACATATATTTCAATACCTGCAGCCACACTACTGGAACAGTCTGATGTTCAAGATGATCTGGTGATCAATATCTCAAGTGTCTCTTGTATACAGATTGATATTAAACTTAGTAGAACACAAAAAAAGACATGCTCATTGGCCATGTAAGATTCAATAACATATGTATCTTCAGCTGCACCACCCATGGAAAAAAAAACAGCTTACCTTGAATTTTAGACTTGAATGGGCGGTTATTCTGCCCCCTCACTTCAAGGAATTTGAATGTTAAATCATTCTTCATGTTGTTGAGTGATGTGAAAGGATGGATTCATACAATATGAAATGCAGATTCATATCATTTACAAGCATTTGGTATAATATAAAAGTAGAACTACACACCTGGAGCATTAGTATGTTTTTGTGGCAGAGGCTGGTTTTTTTTGTTTATTGAAGGAGATGGAGGCTTTGTGCATGCTGACTTTTTTTTAATCATCGCTTTTAAGAATATGTTTGTACTGGCTATGTTCATGGTGGATTTAACTGAAAAATATTTTTCTGCTCAGGTGTCTGACCTCCATATCAGTAGGTTTATAGATCCCCAAAGAACTCCTGACTTTAAGAAATTTTGCACAGAGACCATTGATGTAATTAAGCCAGCAATCGTTTTTGCCACAGGTAGGTCATGAAACCCAACAGCAACAAAAAATTGATTATCAATGGATTTGTAGTTGTTCAAATATTTTACATCAACACAGGAGCATTTAACAAGTTCTCAGCAATATTACAAGATACTTTCTTAACTAGAGAATTGATTAGAAGAGAGGTTCTCAGCTGGAAGTCCATTTGAAGTTTTTTTTTCGTGGTCTGCCAATTCAGCACCTTTCAAGAATAAATGAGATTAAGATCAGCAATAATTATTTACTACCAACATTAGAAGTACTGCATTTATTATATTAAGAACGAGACCTTGAAATCAGTTTTTTTTTCACCTACTTCTAAAAATGAGAATTTGATTTAGTGCACCAATGCGAGATTGGGCAGAGGTATGGCTGTCACCGCCACTGAGGTTGGAGGAGAAAAGATATGTCTCTTATATCTATTTGTGACAGTTAGCAGCAGATTCTTTCCTGGCAGTGTGCTTCTTTCCACAAGGCACAAATCTAGCAAATAAAGCAATGGGTCAATAGAGTTTGATGGCCATTTTGTAGGATAATTGAGCTAGGAAATCATCAGATTACCAACTCATTTGTATTTCTAACCTCCTAACATTTGTGTCTCCTGATGTTTGAGTTTGCCACAATAAAAAAAAAAGGTGGCTTTATTAGCTTAGTAAATCTTTGAAAGGAAGTGGAGAGGAAAACCATCATAAAACTAACAAGTATACATAGCAATAGTGTAAGGCCACTCAACCCCTCAAACCTGGTCCACCATTCCATTAGATTGTGGTTGATCTGTATTTCCATTCCAATTACCTTTTCTAATTATCCCTTGACATCACCATTTGACAATGATCCAAAATATCAGTTGGTCCTGAGCATTCATAACCTTTGGAGTACTGAGTCCCATTCTGCTGACATCCTGTGTGAAAAAATCTTTCCTGATTTAACTCCTGAGTGGCCTAGCTCTAATGAAGATTGTGTTCCTGGTTCCCTATCAGAAGAAATAACCATTGTGTGTTTTTAAAGATGGTGATTAGACTATGCTAGACTAAACTCAAATAAATGTGAGCCATGTTTTAGTAGCTTGACCTCATATATAAGTTAAACATTTAAATCCGAGTATTATTCTAGTGAATCTATGCTGCACTCCTTCCTGAGGTGTGGTGCCCAAACAAGCATACAACAAAGGAAGCACGCTTTTAATGGGGGATTTTAACTCCTAGGTGAGATTGTCTGGTGTCAGAAAACTAGTGAATTTTTGAGTGCGTTCAGGATGTTTTCTGCAACAACAAGTCCTGGAACCAACAAATGGCAAAGCCATATTAGATTTAATCATGAGCAATGAAAGTTTAGTTAACAGCGTAACAGCACATCAACATTTATTTTAAAGCAATTGTATGATTGAGTTTGAAAGGGAGAAGCTTGGAACAGCTACTAAGATTCTAGGTTCAAGTGAGGTTGACTTCAATGGCATGAAACGAAAACTATCCAAAATTAAATGGGCAAATCTATATAAATTTATACACCAAGACACAGAAATCTACTTGTCAAAATAAAGCTATAAATGACTGAAGACAAAAAAATATATAAATTAAATGCAGCCTATGTAAGTCCAAGAACTAATGTAGATCCTAGCAACTAGGAGAGATACAATATACAATAAAAACGTAATTAAAATGCTCAGAGCTACAAAAGAGAGTCTAAAAAGAAACTTGCAAGGGATAGCAAAATCAACACAATTATTTTACAATTATATTAGGAAATAGAGAGTGGTCAGGAATGATGATATTGTCAATGTAAACATTACGGTAGTGAAAGAGATCTACGTGCCAGACATCCCAAATATTCAGTCGGGGGATAAAGGCTTACCAAAGTTAGTCTAAGCAAAATAACAGAAATGAAGAAAATAATGGTACCAAAGAGTGGCAAATCCCAGCACCAAGGTTTTCATCCCAGATATTTAATAGAAGTAGGTGAGAACATTTCTGATGTACCTACTGTAATCTTCCAAATTTTTCTCTCTTTGGGAAGAAAATTGAGCATATCACTCTACTATTTTGGGAAGGTGAGAGAGCGAGCCCAGAACTAGCTAACCTAACATCTGTTATCAGGAAATTGCTACGGTTTCTAATTAAACGTAGGGTGACTGAACATCTTGAGATTTTTCAGCTGATTGGAGAGCAGCATGGATTTGTAAAGTGTAGGTTATGCCTGACGAATCAGATTGAATTTTTTTAAACTAAAATAGTGAATTTGGGTTTGTTCTTTAATGGACTTCTGAGATTTGATAAAGTAACTCTAAAACTGTTGAAACTCATCAAATTGAATGTAAATGAGTAATATAAATGAATGTAAAAAACCAGTGCATATGAATGCAGGCACATATGAGGTCACCCATTTTGGACCTAAAAAAAGGATAGTACAGAGTTCTGTGAAAACCACAAAACACTAGAGATCCAAAGAAGCCGCTGGGAGGTGGGGGTTAGGTACATCGATCATTAAATTGTCATGAACATGTCTTGAAAATAATCAAAAAGGCTGATAGACTGCTGGTCTCTATATCTAAATGATATAGTATACAATGGGATAGAAGCTATTATTCAGCTGTACAAAGCCTCGATGAGGCCACACCTGGGGCTACAATGAGCAGTTTTAGGCCTCACGTTTTCAGAAGGTTATATTGGTTTTGGAGGAACTGTAGCATTGTTTTACCAAAATGAAAGCTGGATTCCAATTGCTATAACATATGCTAGGCTTGTAGTCGTTGGGATTTAGGAAGTTAAGAGTGGATTTGATCAATTTTTTCAAGATATTAAAAGAAACAGGCAAGGTAAAGAGAAATTATTTCTGCTGGTTTACAGTCTAGAGAACTAGCAGGCTTGGCCTATAAATAAGAGTTTCACCTTTCAGGAGCGAAATTGGGAAACATTTCTATTCAGAAAGGGAAGTAAAACTATGGAGTTCTAACTGCAGTTCACACAAGATCTGTGCTAACCAAGGATTTTAAAGGTTATAGGGCAAAGTCAGGTATGTGAAGTTAAATCTCAGAACAGCAATGATTCCACTGAATGACTTGACATGCTTGAATGGATAAATGTTCTCCTGTTCCAATATAATTGGGATGTAGAGATGCCAGCGTTGGACTGGGGTAAACACAGTAAGAAGTCTTACAGTATAATTGGGCCGTGGGTCTAATTGTCGTCCCTTTCCCTGAGGAAATGCCTGGTTGGTTTTCTGCAATGGGGAGCAGACAAGCATCTAAGGTTTGATACTCGCGTTATATAGATTCTTTATCACAGGCTTACTTCATACCAGTCTGTGATACATTGCATCTCAGAAGCAAGACACCAGACTGTGACATAGCAGAAATGCTGGAAATACTTATTTGTCGTGGCAGCATCTTTAGAGAGAAAAAGAGAGACCTTTTGTCAGTACAGACCTGAAATGTTACCTGGTTAGCTAGCAGGGAGTGGAAAATGGGGATAAATGGGTCATCTTTGGATTGGCAAACTGTAACAAGTGCAGTGCCACAGGGATCAGTGCTGTGGTCTCAACTATTTACAATCTATATCACTGAGTTGGATGAAGGGACTGAATGTATGGTTGCTAAATTTGATGATATCACAAGATAGGTAGGAAAGTAATATGTGAGAATGACAGAGTTTGGAAAAGATTTAGATTGGTTAAGTGAACGGGCAAAAATTTGGCAGATGGAGTATAAGTGGGAAATGTGAACTCCTGCACTCCGGTGGAAAGAATAGAAAAGCAACATATAATCTAAATGGAAAGAGATTGCACACAGCAAGATCCCACGTAAATCAGCAGTTGAGCTGTTTGCCTGATCTTGGTTGAGTATTGACGAAGACAGTGAAGAAAGTTTCCATGCTCTTTGCAGGGCATTGATTACATACTCCCAAGAGAGAGGACAAGAACTTGACTTAACGTTTCATTCAACAAAGGCACCTCCGATAGTGTAGTCCTCCCTCACTGTTGAGTGTTGGCCTGAATTATGTGCAGACCATGACAATGTCTCTACCAATCAAAGTCCACTTGTCAGCCAATCAGCATTCTCATGCACTAAAAATTGTTGTTCCTTTGAGATTTGGTATTCTTATAATTCTGTCCTGGTGAGTGCAATATGAAAAGTTTTGACAGCATGTCTCTCTTTACACTGATGCTCAAGTTATGTGCTACCAGGTAATTTATATTAATTTTGCTCCTATAATTGTATCATACAGTCCCCATCGCTTGTAGTGGTCTCATTGGTGTCAACACAATTTTCCCACTCTACATAAGAACAATGTAGTAAATATGTGATGGATGTGAACTGGTGGGGACATAAAGGAATTCAGGATGAATCTGGAAGAATATGTAAAAGTCAGGATGTTTTGTTCAGCCATGAAAATGTTTTAATGGTAGTCAGATTATGACAGAAAATTAAGCTAAATAAAGCCCAAATCCAAAATATTAGTTGTCTAAAAAATGTGTTTTAATTTATGTAGTACTAATCAGTTATATGTAGATATTTGTGTTCTATAATAGCATGTGACACTTTACCAGTTTAATATCATTACGGGCAATGGTGGGCTGACAGTGAAACCATTTCTGCAGCTAAGTTAAAGTTTTCATCAGTTGACACTTGCACTCAATTGTTACAGAGATTAATCTGGGATAGAGAGACCTAAATATGTGCTGGAAAGTTACAACAGTTACAAGTTCGCGCTGCTGCCTCACAGCACCAGGGACCCAAGTTCAATTCTGGCCTTATATAATTGCAATAGGAGGGACAATCCTGTTTACCCAGGTCAACAACCCCCACCACTTGCCAGTTTTCACCATCCAATAAGATATCTCCTGAGCCACCAAGAACATTATCGCAGGAGATTGGTTGATATGTGTAAACCTAGCACATCTTAATTTATTTTAGAACAGTTCGAAGTCCCTCTCAAAAACTTTTGCCAGTATGCAACACCTTAAACTCTTAAAAACAGGGTTTTCAAGATTGCATACATCATTCTCTGTTGTTATATGACAGTGGAACAGAAATCAACATTCGAAGCTTCCACCTCAACAGCATGTTGCTACAACAAAGCACAGTATTTTATTAGTAGAAGACTAGATTTTGCTAATCATGTCTTTCTCAAGTTATACCCAAAGTGGCAAAAACAAAAAAAATCAAGTCTGCGCCATTAGAATCATAGAACCCTACAGTGCAAGAGGAGGCCCTTCGTCCCATCACGTCTGCATCAGCAGCAATCCCACCCAGGCCATATCCCTGAAACCCCACATATTTACCTTGTTAATCCCTCTAACACATACATCCTGGGACATCAAGGGGCAGCTTAGCATGGCCAATCAACCTAACCTGCATATCTGTGAACTGTGGGAGGAAACTGGAGCACCTGGAGGAAAGCCATGCAGACATGGGAGAATGTGCAAGCTCTACACAGTAAGAAGTCTCACAACAACAAGTTAAAGCCCAACAGATTGATTTGTTAGTGCAAGCTATCGGAGCGCTGCTCCTTCATCAGGTGAGTGAAGAATTGGGTTCACAAACAGGGCGTTTATAGGCATAGATTCAATTTACAAGGTAATGGTTAGAATGCGAATCTTAACAGGTAATCAGTTCTTTACAGGTGCAGACAATGTGAGTGGAGAGAGGGTTAATTGTCTCAAGCCAAGACAGTTAGTGAGATTTTGCAAACCCAGGTGGGAGTTACAAATAGTGTGACATGAATCCAAGATCCCTGTAGAGGCCGTCCTCGTGTGCAGAACTTAGCAATCAGTTTCTGTTCGGTGTTTCTGCGCTGTCATGTGTTGTGAAGGCTGCCTTGGAGGAGGCTGATTGCCCTTGACTGCTGAAGTGTTCCTCAACAAGAAGGGAAACTGATTATTGTTGAGCAGTGTCCATTCATCCGTTGTCGTAGCGTCTGCACGGTTTCACCAATGTACCATGCCTCGGGACATCCTTTCCTGCAGCGTATCAGGTTTTTTTGATTTGATTTATTCTTGTCACATGCATTAACATATAGTGAAAAGTATTGTTTCTTGTGTGCTATACAGACAAAACATACTGTTCATAGAGAAGGAAACAAGAGAGTGCAGAATGTAGCGTTACAGTCATAGCTAGGGTGTAGAGAAAGATCAACTTAATGCCAGGTAAGTCCATTCAAAAGTCTGACAGCAGCAGGGAAGAAACTGTTCTTGAATCGGTTGGTACGTGACCTCAGACTTTTGTACCTTTTTCCCAAAGGAAGAAGGTGGAAGAGAGTGACCAGTGTGTGTGGGATCCACAATTATGCTGGCCGCTTTACTGAGGCAGCGGGAAGTGTAGACAGAGTCAATGGATAGGAGGCTGGTTTGTGTGATGGATTGGACTACATTCACGATCTTTTGTAGTTCCTTGTAGTCTTGGGTAGAGCAGGAGCCATACCAAGCTGTGATGCAACCAGAAAGAATGCTTTCTATGGTGCATCTCCAAAGTTTGGTGAGAGCCATAGCTGACATGCCAAATTTCCTTAGTCTGAGAAAGCAGAGGTGTTGATAGGCTTTCTTAACTATAGTGTCGGCATGGGGGGATACCAGGACAAGTTGGTGATCTGGATACCTAAAAATGTGAAGCTCTCGACCCTTTCTACTTCATCCCCATTGATGTAGACAGGGGCATGTCCCCCTTTACGCTTTCTCGTGTTGACGACAATCTCCTTCCTTTTGTTGACATTGAGGGAGAGATTATTGTTGCTGCATCAGTTCACCAGATTCTCTACCTCATTTCTGCATTATCACAACATTGGCCAAGTTGCAAAAGTATATACCATGTACCTGGTGATGGTGTTCTCATATGAGATGATGGCATCTGTGTCACTGATGAGGCATGTCTTGCAGAGATTGCTGTGGCAGGGTTGTGTGCTGTCGTGGTCTCTGCTCTCTTGAAGGCTGGTTAGTTTACTGCAGACTGTGGTCTCTTTGAGGTTGCGTGGTTATTTGAAGGCAAGTAGTGGAGGTGTGGGGATGGCCTTGGTGAGATGTTCGTCTTCATCAATGACATGTTGAAGGCTCCGGAGAAGATGTTGTAGCTTCTCCACTCCAGGGAAGTACTGGATGATGAAGGGTATTCTGTTTGCCATGTCCCATGTTTGTCTTCTGAGGAGGTCGGTGCAGTTTTTTGCTGTGGCACATCGTAACTGTCAGTCGATGAGTTGAGTGCCATATCCTGTTCTTATGAGGGTGTCTTTCAGCATCTGCGATCCTCCGAAGAGGAAAGAGTTGAATTGGACTCCTCCAGAAGGCCGTTGCCCTCAACTCGACACGTATGCCCAAGCCATCAGCAGGTGCACCAATGCCAGATTCATCAACTGCACTCAAGACAGCTCCAAAAGTCACCCAAGCACAACGCAATGCCATCGTGCTCTTGAGACCAACTGCAACGTTGTCATCAAACCAGCGGACAAAGGAGGGGACACTGTCATATTGAACAGAATGGATTGCTTCAAAGAAGTGTAACGACAACCGAACAATGAGGAACACTACAGACCCGCAGATCCAACCAAAGGACACACCCGTCAACTCAACTGACTGATCAAGATGTTTGATGCAGGCCTTCAGAGCAACCTCCGTGCTCTCATCCCACGTACTCCTCTCATTGGAGATCTCTACTGCCTCCCAAAGAAACACAAGGACAACACACCTGGCCGTCCTTCTGTATCAGGCCATGGGACCTGTGTGCGATCCTTGCTGGTTACATTGAGGGCATCCTAAAATCTATCCACGGCACCATGGATTTCTTACAGAAACTCAGCACACATGGAACATCAAACCAAGAGCATTCCTCATCACGGTGAATGTCTTGGCGCTCTACACCAGCATCCCCGATGACAATGTCACTGCTGCAACTGCCTCAGTACTCAATGCTGACAACTGCCAATCTCCATAGGCAATTCTACAACATATCTGCTTCATCCTGGACCACAATGTCTTCACCTTCAACAACCAGTTCTTCACCCAGACACATGTGGAACAGCCATGGGGACCAAACTCACACCTCAATATGCCAACATCATCTTGCACAAGTTCAAACAAAACTTCACCACACAGAACTTTCAACTGACGCATCGATAACATTTTCTTCCTTTGGACTCACAGCAAACATCACAAACTATATGATGACATCAAGCTCCATCCCACCGTGGACTACTCCCCAGAATTGGTTGCATTCTTGGACACATGCATCTCCATCAAGGATGGTCACCTCAGCACTTCACTGTACCACAAGCCCACTGATAACTTCACAATGTTCCATTTCTCCAGCTTCCACCCTAAACATATTAAAGAAGTCAGCCCCTACAGACAAGCCTTCCGTATGCACAGGATCTGCTCAGATGAGAGGATCGCAACAGATGCATACGGACGCTGAAAGACGTGCTTGTAAGAACAGAATATGATGCTCGACTCATCGATCGACAGCTCTGACATGCCACAGCAAAAAACTACACCGACCCCCTCAGAAGACAAACATGAGACATGGCGGACAGAGTACCTTTCATCGTCCAGTACTTCCCCAGAGCAGAGAAACTACAACATCTCCTCCGGAGCCTTCAACGTGTCATTGATGAAGATGAACATGTCATCACTCCCCACTTCTTGCCTTTAAACAACTGTGCAACCTCAAACAGACCATTGTCCACAACAAACTACCCAGCCTTCAGGAGAACAGTGACCATGACACCACACAACCCTGCCACAGCAATCTCTGCAAGACATGCTGGATCATCGACACGGATGCCATCGTTTCATGTTAGAACGCTATCCACCAGGTACGTGGTACATATTCTTCGAACTCAGCCAACATTGCAGGAAAGGATGTCCTGAAGCATGTTACGTTGGCGAGATGCTATGACAATGGATGAATCACTAGGCAAGAGTGTTCCCTTCCTGTCGGAGAATACTTCAGCAGTCAAGGGATCTTCATGTAAGTGTTCTCTAAGGCGGCCTTCACGACATACGACAGCGCAGAATTGCCGAGCAGAAACTGATAGCCAAGTTCCGCACGCATGAAGATGGCCTCAACAGGACTTCAGGCTCATGTCAGACTATCTGTAACCCCCATGATTTGCCTGGGCTTGCAAAATCTCACTAACTGTCCTGGCTTGAGACAATTTACACCTCTTTAACCTGTGCTTAACCCTCTCTCCACTCGCATTGTCTGCACCTGTTTATCTGTTAAGACTCGCATTCCAATCGTTGTCTTGTAATTGAGTCTATAATTGCCAATATGTGCCCTGTTTGTGAATCTGACTCTTCACTCATTTGATGAAGAAGCAGCGCTCTAAAATCTTGTGCTGCCAAATAAACCTGTTGAACTTTAACCTGGTATTGTGAGACTTCTTACAGTGCCTACCCCAGTCCAATGAACATAAGAAATAGGAGCAGGAGTAGGCCATCTACTAGATGGAGTTTGATGTGGAGATGCCAGCATCTCCACATCAAACTCCACATAGACAGCTGGGAATCGAACCCAATTCCCTGAAGCTGTAAGGCAGCAGTGCTAATCACTGTGCTGCCCATTGGTTACTCTAAGCTTGCTGCCCAATCTTAAGAGTATTTTGCATGGCTCTGGTCTCCATATTACTCAGTTGCAGGCACTGGAGAGAGTGCAAAAAAGATTCACAAGGATGACACTAGAACTGAGAGGTTATAATTATCAGATATTTGAAAAAGGTTGAGGAGCAACCCAATAGAGCTAGTAAAAAATTATGAAGAAGTTTCATCAGGTACAAGTGGAGAAGGTGGTTTCCACTTGTGGGAAATTCAAACCACGGGCCATAATCTAAGAATAACTCTGAAATTCAGGAGAAATTTGTTTTCATTACCACATTGAGCAGTTGGGGTGTAGATGTGTTTAAGGGGAAACTAGATACCTGCATGAGGGGTGAAAGAAATAGAAGGATTTGTTGATTTTTTTTGGGGGGTGTTAGATGATGTAGGATGTTTGTGTGGATCATAAACAACAGAATAGATTTGTTCTTTTCTATCTTTAAAAAAAGCTTTCCTTAGAAACATAGGAATTAATAGATTAAAAAAGCTTTGTTTCACCTAGTCCGCCCAGGTGCATTTCCTGGTCCGCAGAGTGCTATTGGAGCTTCCCAACATGTCATTTTTTTTGAGTCAAAGAATATTGAATGACTTAGCATGACCAAACAGCCAGGGAAAAATACACCAAGGCGCCAGGAAAATTAACACAACTCAACTCCCAATGATGCCAGCTGATGGCAAGATAGACAACTCCAGGTCTTGAACATAATGGACGGGGCAGGGTCTTTTTCTAATGTGCTCTGATGGCTTTGATTTCATGGTTGGATTGCATTATGTCTCACAGGAGATCTGACAGATGCCAAGACAAGGAACAGGATTGGATCTGTTCAACATGAGGTTGAGTGGCAAACCTACCAGACAATCTTAAAGCAATCCAGAGTTTTGGAAAAGACAAAGTGGATCGATATCAAAGGAAATCATGGTACAACAGTCACCCTGATTATTTTTCCATTTCACCTTACAGTTGTAACACAGCAAACCAGTTATTAACTCCACTATAATCGTGTCATAGAATCGTAGTCATAGACATTCACAGCATGTAAACAGGCCCTTTGGTCCAACTTGTCCATGCCGCCCTTTTTTTAAAATCCTTAAGCTAATCCCAATTGCCCACATTTGGTCCATATCCTTCCTATACCCATCTTACCCATGTAATTGTCTAAATGCTTTTTTAAAAGACAGAATTGTACCCGCCTCTACTACTACCTCTGACAACTTGTTCCAGACATTCACCACCCTCTGTGTGAAAAAGAATGCCCTCTGGACATTTTTGTATCTCTCCCCCCTCACCTTAAACCTATGCCCTCTAATTTTAGACACCCCTGCCTTTGGGAAAAAATATTGACTATCTAGCTGATTTGTGCCCCTCATTATTTTATCGGTCTCTATAAGGTCACCCCTCAGCCTTCTATGCTCCAGAGAAAAAAGACCCAGTCTATCCAGCCTCTCCTTATATTTCAAACCATCAAGACCTGGTAGCATCCTAGTAAATCTTTTCTGCGCTCTTTCTAGTTTAACCCTAACCCTATCTTTTCTATAATAGGGTGACCAGAACTGTACACAGTATTCCAAGTGTGGCCTTACCAATGTCTTGTACAACTTCAACAAGACGTCCCAATTCCTGTATTTAATGTACTGACTGATGAAATCAAGCATGCTGAATGCCTTCTTCACCACTCTGTCCACCTGTGACTCCACTTTCAAGGAGCTATGAACCTGTACTCCTAGATTTCCTGGTTCTGTAACTCCTCCCCAACACCCTACCATTAACTGAGTAAGTTTTGCCCTGATTCAATCTATCAAAATGCATCACCTAGTTACAGTATAGGAAGCCATTCAGCCACTGTGTCCATGCTGGCGCTCTGCAAGAGGAATCCAGCCAGTCGCACTTCTCCAATATTACTCTTTTGTTGTGCAATTTGTTTCTCTTCTGATAATTATCCAGAACCCTTCTGAAAACCACAATTGTATCTGCTTCCATCATGCTCTCAGGCAGTGCATTCCAAATTCTTACCACTTGCTGCATGAAAATCATTTTTCTCATGTTGCCTTTGGTTCTTCAGCTATTCACCTTAAATCAGTGTTGTCTGAAAAAAAGATTTACATTTATACTGCCCTCACAAACTTCTGTTCCAAAGTGCTTTTGAGCCAATGAAGCATTTTTTTGAAGTGTAGTCAGTGTTGTACTTTTGAAAACAGCAGTCAATTTGCATGCAGTAAAAACCCACTGCATCTGATCAAAACCAGACAATCAGTTTTTACTTTAGCAGCATTGTTTGAGGGATAAATATTGGCCATGACACCGTGGCCTTGGTTTAACATTGTACACAAAAGATTCTACCTCAGAGTACAGTGTCCTCTGAAGTGTGAGCCTGGATTACCTGCTCAACTGTCTTGAGTTGGACTTGGATCCACTACATTTTGAGTCTGTGACGAGAGTACTGTCACTGAACTTTAATGAGTGACAAGCAGAAACACCCAACAAAGGAACGGGAAATCTAGTATTGTCCCTAGTCTTTTCCCACCATGACATGAAAGTAGACCATTTAGCTCAGACTTTCTGTAGAGCATTCCATTGTTTTTCCTCCACGGCCCTCAAGTATTCATTGGATGTAGTACTCTAGGTGTGGCCTAATTATTGCTTTACAAAGGTTCAGCACACCCTCATGCTTTTGCACTCAATGGACTGAGTCTTCTAGGAGTGTCAATCACCATTGAATTGCTGTTCCATTGCTATTTATTTACATTAAGATGGCTCCAACTTCCAAACAAAGCCTCTTATGAAATGTGGAGCTTTCCTGTTCTCATGTCCTTTGCATGCAGGATCATTGGAAGCCAAGCTACATCCCCTTTTTAACCACACTAGCTGTCATATTTTGCTAAGTCTTCATTCACAAACTCACTGAAAAGCTTTGAGACCTTGAAATAGCTTTTTACTTGTCGTGAATGAATGTCAGTGAGGTGAATGGATAGGGTGCCCACAGGATAGGGTAGCAGGGTGGGTAGGTCAGGAGGGAAGTTGGAGGCTTTGTGGGGGGATTTGGGATGTCAACGTGTGAGGTAGTGGGAGAGTTGAGAAAGGGTTGAAGGGTATTTGGGGGAGGAGGGGGTTCAGTAGGGAAGTCGTAGGGTCAATAGGGGAGAATCGGGGTGGGGAGGGAGCAGGGGAGAGGGGGTGTGGGTGAAGTCAATTGTACAGTTATCCAGGAATTAGACGTGGCTTTTTGTGTCTAATATTTCTTTGGTAACTATCCAGGTAAGTAAGTTGGAAAGTTTGAGACTTTTTTGGAAAGTCTTGGGGAGTAGGAAAATTGCCTATTGGAAGTTGAAATTCCCTGGACAATCCCCATGGAGCCTTTGCATTGAGATTTCTGAGGAGTCCCTGAAGGTATCTCCAGGGTATATCCAGTCTCTGATCATCTTGAGATAGAAAGATCTGTGCCTAGACCTCTATTTATGAAGCCTGAGATCCTTATGTTTTCCTAACAATTCTTTCAATATGTCCTGCCAAAGATCTATGCACGTGAGTCTCAGGTCCCTCGGTCCCTGTACACTCTCTTAAATCTATATTGAACTACCATCCACCCTTATTACAGAGGACCACCAAAGTTAGTGTCACTAGAAAGGACTTCCCTGAGCCTGAGCTACAGATCCAAGGTCATGTTAGGGGTATTGTGAGAAATGAAGTTCACAAGCCTCTGTATGCTGTACATTGACACAAGGCCTGAAAATGACCTAGGCCCCCCCGCCACCAAATAGATTTTTAATATTCCGAATGGTCTCTCCTTTTTTTCACTTCTCCCACAACCCAAATTGACTTTCAGAAGTCCACAGACACAAATATAAGATGTATTGCCCAATAAGCTTCCATGTCACCAGCCACATTTGAAACCATTGATCCTCAAAATGGATGTTGTAACTCAAACATGACAGTATTGACTGGAAACAAAATGAAATAGCGCAGGCAGCTTTTCACGATGTGCTCATGAATCTGAATATTATAGTGTTTGGCAGCAGCACTACTTTAAAATTCTCATCTTTCTATTCAAATCCATCCATGGCCTCCTTCCTCTAATTCTGAAATATCCTCCAGCTCCATAATCCAACATAATCTCTGTAGTCCTTAAATTCAGATATTTTGCGCATTCCCTCACTCCCTTCACAATACCATTGGTGATAGTAATTCAACTGTCTCTGTCCTAAGCTCTTGATTTTGTTTCCTAAACATCTCTCCCTCTCCCTCCTCCTTCAAGACACTTCTTAAAATCTACCTCTTTGATTAGGTGTTTGCGCAATAATTCTAATTTATGTTGTCAAGTGTTGGCTGATTATGCTTCTGTGAAGAATCTTGGGACATTTTACTTTATTAAACTGCTATATAAATGCAAGTTATTATCACACGCAGCATGATGCGATTTTCTCTTTCTTATTACAGATGCCTTCAACATTCCATCACTTGACAGTATCAATAACTATTACAGGTATTGTGCTTGAAGTTTATCTAAGATTAGGTTCTCAAATACACCATGTGGTGTTGAACTGTATAATTTATGTCTTGTATTTCAAACTAAGAAATTGATCCAAGGCAGGAAAAATGCAGCGAGCATTCGTTTTTTTGGATGATTTGGAGTGAAACTTGCCTGAGGTATTTCTCACTTGGCTCACCAAGTGCCATTGGTGACTTCACCAGCAACCTGTTCTCACAGATTGTAGATGGTCTGCTGGAAACTGCACAAGACTAACAGCAGAGGACTCTATGTTTGCTTTTTCTCTTGCTGTGGATATTGCCCTGGCTCCCAATTACTGCTTTTCAGGATAGAATAAATGAAAGGCTTATGGCAAGGAAGTCTTGTTATGCAAATGCAGATGAGAAGGAGGTTGGGAAAGGATGGTGGAGGAGGATTGTGCTTGCTGGAATTTAAATATCATTGGAAATTCTGACTTAACTGGTTTGAATAAGCTTTCTCTCACCTTTCTTGTGAATGCACCTTTTAGACTTTGGGTATCATCAAATCATAACAGGATAGGAGGAGACTTTTCAACACATTGAGTCCATGTCAGTCACCTGTACTGTAATCCAGTCAGTCTCATTCCCCACTCTATCCCTCTAAATGCTGCAAGTTTATTTTATATGGGCCTAATGAGGGCAATTGGGACAAGCTGAATGGTAAAAGCTGGGCGACATGGACAAGTTGGGCCGAAGGGCCTGTTCCTATGTGGAACAGCTTTTCTTTGTCTTCAAGCTTTGTTAACCAGCCTTTTATGTAGTACTTTTGTCAAATGCTTTCTAATAACATTCCTGCCTAAAGTGTGGCACCCAGATTTGGACATAATACTCCATTGGAGCTGATCTTGTGTTTTATATGGGTTCAGTGTAACATAATTGCTTTTGTACTCTGTCACTATTTATAGATCCCAGCTTTATTAACTGTTTTGTTTGACTTGTATCATCTTCAAAGATTTGTATGCATACCCCCAGGTTTGCCTGCCTCTTTGGAGGAAAGAATGCCTGACTATTCGATCTTTCTTGCTGGTATGAGCTCTGAGTTTTTGTATAATTCTAGTAGGTCCTTTTTTATTGTGCTTTCTCCATTATCTGTATATCCTTGTTATAATATAGAGACTGGAACTCTTCACAGCACTCAAAGTTTGTTCTACCCAAGGTTCTACATATTTAACATAACTTTGCTGTTTTTCAATTCTATCCCTTAGAGCTGAACCCCAGAGCTTGTATTTTTTTTTATCACTGTTAACCCATGTTGCTACTTTTAGTTTTGTGTAGTTGTACCCACTGCTCCTCTACCCAATTTCAACACTTATTTTCCAACGAGTGTGGAGGTTCCTTATTCTTCTTACCAAGACACACTCATTCTCACTTGCCTGTGTATTGAAGTTCATTATCCAAATTGCACCGTCCTGTAAGCTTATTCTTGTCACAGTATTTCTTTGTATTAACCACGCCGTCCCCAACTTGGTGTTGTCTGCAAATTTTGAAATTTGTACCTCTCGCTTCTGGTCCAAGTTGTTTCTGAAAATGGTAACCAACAGTAGTCCCAGCACTGATCCTGGAATACAACTTCCCATATTTTGCTAGTCTTAGTAGCTACCCTTAACATCTATCCTCTATTTTCCATTTTGTAGCCAGCTGTTTATCTATCCAGCTACCCTGACGACAGATGTTTTGTCTTCAGGTGTGATTCTACTGTAAACATTATAATACTGTGACTACAACAATAGTTTAGAGGCTGAGAATTCTGTGGTAAGTAACTCACCTCCTGATGCACAAGGAAAACCTTGTCAACAAGGTACAAGTCAGGTGTACTCTCCACTTGACTGGATGAGTGTGCTTGTACCAAAACTGAGGAAGCTCAACATAATCCAGGACAAAGCAGCCTGCTAGGTTAGCATGCCATCTGCCACCTGAAACATTCAACATCTCAACTGGTGCACAGCTGCTACATATTGTACGCAAGATGTACTGCAGCAACATCCTAAGGCTTCTTCAATGCATCTTTCAAATCCACAACGTCTACTGCCTAGAGGGACATAACAGCAGATGGGTAGGAACACCACCTGGAAGTTTCCCTCCAAGTCACACACCATATTGCTGTTCCTTCACTGTTGCTGGGTCAGAATCCTGAAGCTTCCCTTCTATTACACTTGTTCTATGTGGGCTGCAGCAGTTCAAAAATGCAGCTTGCCATTATCTTAAGGGCAATTAGGGATGAGAAGTGTGGGCCTTGTCACTGACACATGCATCCCATGAAAGAATTTTTTAAAATGCAATACCTTATCACATGCCTTTTGGACATCTAAATATATTACCTTAATCTACCCTTTTCATTACTTCAGAGAATTCAGAAGCTTGGTCAAATGGGTGTTAACTGCCAACATACCCTCAATGTTTTTTGGAGCATTTAAATGTGCAGCCCTTTAATTCTTTTTGCCTGGCTGCACCTGTGTGTAACTTCAATGTCTGCAGTCAGCACATCGACTTTGGGGTTGAACATGAGAACTAATAGCAGGAGTAGGAAATTCAGATGTTCAAGCCTGTTCTGTCATTCAGTACGATCATGGCTGATCTCATCTCGGCCTCAAAGCCACTTTCTTGCTCTTTCACCATAAGCTTTCAACCCATTATTAATTTAAATATCTGTCCATCTCCTCAAACTTACTCAATGTCCTGGTATCCACTGCATTCTGGGGTAGTGAATTCCACTGGTTCACTGCCTTTTGAGAGAAGTAATTTCTCCTCATCCCTGTTTTAAATCTGCTATCCCTTTTTCTAAAACAATGACTTCTTGTAGTTTGCTGCACAAGAGGAAGCACCCATTCTATATCTACTTCGTCAATACCTTTTACCATCTTGTATACTTCCAACTGGATCTCTCTCATTCTTCAAACTCAAGAATATAGGCCTAAACTTCTTAATCTCTCTTCATAAAACAAACCTCTCGTGCCTTGAAATCAATCCAGTGAACCTCCTCTGAACTATATGGGTAGAGCTAAGAAAGGGCAAAAAACTTTAGTAGGGGTTGTATGTAGACCCCCAATCTCTATGGTGATGTTGGGAAAGACATTAAACAGGAAATTGGAGATGCATGCAATAAAGGAACATAATTATGGGTGATTTTAATCTGTGTATAGACAGGACAAATTAAATTAGGAACAGTACCAAAGAGAAGGAATTCCTGGAGTGTATATGGGATGGCTTCTGGATCAATACATTGAGAAACCAACTGGAGAGTAGGCCATTTTAGACTGGATATTGTAATAAGAAAGGAACAATTGGTAGTCTAGTTGTGCAACATCTCTTGGGGATGAGCGAGCATAACATGATAGAATTTTTCATCAAGATGGAGAGTGATGTGGTTGATTCTGTGACTAGAGTGCTGAATCTTAACAAAGGAAACCATGATGATATGACATGCAGGCTGTCTATGATTGGGAAATGTTTGTTGAAGGGATGATAGCGGAAAGGTAATGACAAATGTTCAAGGAGCTCATGAGTAACTGCAACAATTGTTTTGTTCTTGTCTGGTACAAAAATAAAACTGGAAAGGTGGCCAAATCAAGGGCAATTAAAGACAGTATTAGATTCAAGGAAGAGGCATACAAATTGGTGAAGAAAACCAACAGACCTGAGGATTGGGGGCATTTAAAAATTCAGCAAAGGAGTGCCAAGGGACTGATTATGAAGGGGAGAATAGAGTATCAGAGTAAGGGAACATAAAAACTGACTGTAAAATTTCTATAGATATGTGACGAGAAAAAGATAGCGAAGACAAATCAGAAACGGGTATTTATAATGGGGAACAAAAATGGCTGACCAACTGAATACATACTTTGGTTCTGTCTTCACAACAGAGGACCAGAAATGTTGGGGAACACAGGGTTTAGTGAGGGGGAGGAACTGAGGAAATCAGTATTAGTAGAGAAATGGTATTGGGGAAACTGATGGAATTGAAGGCTGATAAATCCCCAGGGCCTGATAATTTACATCTGAGTACTTAAGGAAATGGCCCCAGAAATAATGGATGCATTGGTGGTTATTTTCCACGATTTTATAGACTCTGGAACAGTTCCTACAGATTGGAGTGTAGTTTATGTAACCCCACTATTTAAAACGGGAGGTAGAGAGACCTCAGAATTATAGACCAGTTAGCCTAATGCCAGTAGTGGCGAAAATTCTAGAATCCATTATCAAAGATTTTAAAGCAAAACCTTTGGATAATAGTGGCAGGACTGGACAGAGTCAGCATGGATTGATGAAAGGGAAATCATGCTTGACAAATCTACTGGAATTCTTCAAGGATGTAACTAGGAGAGTTGATGAGGGGAAGCCAGTGGATGTGGTTTCAGCAAAGTCTCACATAAGAGATTAGCGTGTAAAATTGAAATGCATGGGATTGGGGATAGTGTATTGAGATGGATGGAAAACTGATTGGCAGACAGAAAACAGAATAGCAATAAACGGATCCATTTCCAAATGGCGGTCAGTGACTAGTGGAGTACTGCAGGGATCAGTGCTGGGACCCCAGCTACTCACTATATAAATGATTTGGATGAGGAACTAAATGTAATATCACCAAATTTGCAGATGAGACAAAGCTGAGTGGGTGGGTGAGCTGTGAGGAGAATGCAGAGATCCTTCAGTGCAATTTGGACAAGCTGAAGGACTAGATAAATTAATGGCAGAGGCAGTATAATTTAGATGAATGAGAGGTTATCCATTTTGACGGCAAAAAACAGGAAGTCAGATTACAATCTGGCCATAAATTAGGAGAGGGGAATGTGCTAGGAAATCTGGGTGTCCTTACACCAGCCACTGTAGGTAAGTATGCAGGTGCAGCAGGCAAAACAAAAGTCAAAAAGTATGTTAGTCTTCATAGTGAGGGGAGCAGGGATGTCTTGATGCAATTATACAGTACTTTGGTAAGGTCACACCTGGAATATTGTGTGCAATTTTGGTCTCCTTATCTGAGGAACCATGTTCTTCTTCTGGAGGGATACAGAGAAGTTTTGCCAGATTGACTCTGACTGAAGTCTGAGGAGAAAATGAGTCAGTTAGAATTGTGTTTGCTGGAGTTTAGAAGAATGATGGGTGAATCTCACTGAAACCTGCAACATTCTAACAGGGCTATAAAGGGTAGATGCAAGAGGGATGTTCCCGATGGTGGGGGTGTCTAGACCCAATTTGAGGATAGAGGGTAGACCATTAAGGACAGAGATGAGGAGAAATTTCTTCACTCAGAGAGTGGTTAGCTTGTGGAATTTGTTACCACAAATTGTAGTTGAAACCAAAACATTGTATGTTTTCAAGAAGCTGTTAGATATAGAACTTGGAACGAAGGGGTTCAAAGGATATTTGGAAGAAAGCGGGATCAGGCTATTGAGTTGGATGATCAGCTGTGATCATAATGATTGGCAAAGCAGGCTCAAAGGACCAAATGGCCCCCTGCTCCTATTTTCTATGAACTGCCTCTAATGCCACTACATCCTTCCTCAAATAAGGGGACCAAAACTGTACATAGTACTCCAGGTGCAGTCTCACAATGCCTTGTATAGTTGCAGAAACATTTCCTTACTTTTATACTCTATTCCTTTAGCTGTAAATGCCAAAATTCCAGTTGCATTCCTTAGTATCTTCAATACTTGCACACCAATTTTCTGCAACTTGTGCATGAGGACACCTAGATACAAAAACAAAGAACAACCCAGCACGGGAAACAGGCCCTTCGGCCCAACGAGCCCGCGCCGCCGCATCACCCTACACCTATTCTACCCTGCATGTCTACGAATGGGACCCTACTCAGTCAGATTCAGGGAAGAAATAGTGTCAATTTGGTAGAAACCGATTAGCCTAAGAGCACATCTTTGGGGTGTGGGAGGAAACCGGAGCGCCCGGAGGAAACCCACGCAACCACAGGGAGAATGCGCAAACTCCCACAGACACAGGCCCAAATCCATGTATCTGCACAGCTAGCAGTGCTAGTCACTGAGCTGTTGTGGCGCCCGTCTATCGGTCCAGGATCAAGCACACACACCGACATGAAGTACTAGGCCACTCCTGGACTTCCAAGAGCAGCCCACGCACGACCCGCCGTGTGCATGCCCCTCGCTTGACACGAGGTGGACCTCCACCTTTGGTGTAGATCCCTCTACACCAAAGCATCCCAGAGTCTCTTTTCATTTAGATAATTTATCTTTCTATTTTTCTGACCAAATGGACTAAAAAAAACCTGATTTTCTTTCAATTTTTACATACTTTTCTAATACATCTTTACACCTTTGTGAGGATTCCATTATCTTTCTTATTCTTGATAAACTAATTGATCTGCTCAAACTGGACTTGTTCTATCTCGCTTTTTATAAATATAACAATCGTTTTGTGGGCAGAATGTTTAACTTCTGATTCATAATAACTCGCTTTTAACGTTCAAGATTGGAACTCAAGAAGGCAGGTAAAAGTAACTACGCTAGATTTGTATTTAATACATACCCACAAAACTTGTGACTTTGAAACTTATGCTCATTTCACAGGAAATATTCTGCCCATCGTCAGGATGGTTCCTTTCACTATGTACATCAAACTCACTTTGGAAATTACTCCTTCATCTGTGCTGATGCCACCCCGAGTCCTGGCCCCAAAAGGCCATTCAATTTCTTTGGTTTCTTGAACCAGGTAAGAACACAATTCCGCACATTATAGAGAATTAAACCTTTTTTTATATAACTCTCAGGATGTGTGTGTCTCCGGCAAGGTCAACCTTCAGGGCAACCAGGGCTGGACTCCTTTGCCGCTTCAGAAGGCAGTTAAGAGCCAGGCATGTTGGAATGAGATGAGTCTGATAAAGGCCAGGTCAGGTAAGGGTGGCCAGTTTCCCTCCCTAAAGGACATAAGTGAAATGGCTGTGTTTTTAATGATAACCCAACAGCCTCATCGTCACTTATCCAGATGTCAGTTACTTTGTGCCAGATCTTTGTAAGTGAATTCAAATTCTCAAATTTGAACTCGTGCTCCACATTATCTGTCCAGAAGCACTACATTACTGCTTTTGTGCGACTAGTGGAAGCAACTTCACCTTTGAGTCAGGAGGGCATGAGTTAAACCTCTGCACCAGGAACATTGATAGAATTACCATCTGCTTGATCTAAGTATCTTCGTAACTATTTTGAAGAAAAAGGGATTTCTCCTCAATGTCTTGCTCAATATTTAGAGAAAGAGAAAATTTTGCATACACAGAAAGGAGGGCATTCCATTCTTTGTGTCTATGCTTGCTGAAACAAATACCCTGATTAATAAGCCTAATCCCAATTTCACGCACCTTATAGCACCTTAGTGCATAGCCCAGTGTTTTTTTTTCAATATGATTAGCATGTCTACCTTTAGGTTTCACCATTTCACGGAAGTTCAAAACTGAAACCAACATCACTTAAGAAACAGATTAACTGATCATCATCTCATTTATGTTTGTGGTAATTTCATGTGTGCCTGTTGGCTGCCCGCAGTTTCCAGTTCAAAGATCTGTAGCACATTTGACATCTTCACTTTTACACTTCAACCCATCTGTTCTGTTCAGTGCTATCGTGGACTACTCCAGTCTGACCAGATCAAACCTTCTGACATATTAACCCACTTATTGTCTGCAATCAGCTTATTTCCAGCGTGTTTTGTACTTTTATTACAAAATAATTTACTAACTAGAAAAAGAGGCAATGCATGTTAAATGTGTATTAAATGTGAATAGAGATAAAGAAATTGTGTAGTGTCGTTCATGGCCTCCAAACATATGAAAGCAAGTAGTTTGTAAAGTGTCATCACTGATAATTTGGGAAATGGGTCATAAATTTGCACACGCTTCCACAAACAGTAATGTGATTATGATCAGATGATCTGTTTTAATGATGTTGATTAGATGATCGACCAATTTCCATTCGAGTCTCCAGTATACATACAATCCTGGCTGACAGTTGCATTGCAATACTGAGGGAGTGCTGCGTTATCGGTGGTGCTGTTTTTCAAATAAAATGTTACAAAGAACAAAGAACAAAGAACACAGCACGGGAAACAGGCCCTTCGGCCCAATGAGCCCGCGCCGCCGTCCTACTATCAGTGACCTATTCATGATTTTAGTCTACGCCTAACGTGCGAGGATCAGGGAGGTCCAATTTAGGGACAATTTAGTACCCAATCAATCAGCCTAAAAGCACATCTTTGGGGGATGTGGGAGGAAACCGGAGCACCCGGAGGAAACCCACGCAACCACGGGGAGAACGTGCAAACTCCCACAGACACAGGCCCAAATCCATGTGTCCGCACAGCAACAGAGATAGTCTCTGAGCTGTCATGTTGCCCTCGAGATGGTCCAGTTTAAGCACACTAACGACATGAAGCAATAGGCAACTCCCGAAGCAACATCCAAGAGCAGCCCACTACAACCTGCCGCATGCATGCCCCTTGCTGGACTTAAATGCCTGTGGAGACAAAAAAATTCATTATTAAACAGGCAAAGACTAACATTCCTGAGGCAAAACGTATTCCCAAGCCTACAATGTTCGGTAAGGCCTACTATATCCCCCTATATGTAGCCCGCTCATATGGCTGTCTAAGTGACTCTTAAACAACCCTAGCGTGCCTGCTTCCACCACCTTACTCGGCAGTGCATTCCACACCCCCACTACCCTTTGCGTGAAAAACTGCCCTCTAATATTTGTCTTATACCTAGCCCCCCTCACCCTAAGCCCGTGACCCCTCGTTCTATCCATTTCTAGTAGCGGAAAAAGCTTACCACCATTTACTCTATCTATCCCCTTCATAATCTTATAAACCTCTATTAGATCCCCCCTCAGCCGACGTCTCTCAAGGGAAAACAGCCCAAGTTCATTCAAGCTTTCCTCGTAAGACAGCCCTTCCATACCAGGCAACATCCTGGTAAATCTCCTCTGCACTCTCTCCAGGATCTCTACATCCTTCCGGTAGTACGGCGACCAGAACTGGACGCAGTACTCCAAGTGAGGCCTAACCAACGTTCTATACAACTGCAACATCAGACTCCTACTCTTATATTCTATACCTCTTCCTATGAAGGCTAACATACCATACGCTTTCCTCATCACATTCTGCACCTGAACCGACACCTTCAGGGACTTGTGCACTTGCACCCCCAGGTCTCTCTGCGTATCTATACTCCGGATAGTTCTACCTTTTATCGTATAACTCCCCTCCACATTATTCCGGCCAAAGTGCATCACCTCGCATTTCTCCGGATTAAATTCCATTTGCCATCTATCTGCCCAATCTACCAGCCTGTCTATGTCCTGTTGCATTGCCAGGCACTGCTCCTCAGTACCCGCCAATCCAACCATCTTGGTGTCATCAGCAAATTTGCTGATCACACCACCTACCCCCTCTTCCAAGTCATTAATATATACCACAAATAGAAGAGGTCCAAGTACCGAGCCCTGCGGCACACCACTGGTGACAGGCCTCCAATTGGAAAAGGAGCCTTCCACTACTACTCGCTGTCTCCTCCTCCCAAGCCAGTTCTCCACCCATCTACATACCTGGCCTTGTATCCCATGAGCCTTCACCTTTTCTATCAGCCTACCATGAGGGACCTTGTCAAACGCCTTACTGAAATCCATATAGACAACATCAACGGCTTGTCCTTCGTCAACCGTTTTTGTCACCTCTTCAAAAAATTCCACTAGATTCGTAAGGCACGACCTCCCTGTAACGAAGCCATGCTGCGTATCCCTGATCAGATTGCAGCGCTCCAGATGTTCATACATCCTATCCTTGAGGATCCTCTCCATTAGCTTGCCTATAACTGAAGTCAAGCTCACCGGCCTATAATTCCCTGGGTTATCCCTCTGACCCTTCTTAAACAACGGTACTACATTTGCAATGCGCCAATCCTCTGGGACCTCACCTGTGTCCAAAGAAGAGACAAAGATTTGCGTCAGAGGCCCAGCAATTTCATCCCTCACCTCCCTTAACAGCCTGGGATAGATGCCATCAGGCCCTGGAGATTTATCCGTCTTTATACTGTCTAAAAGTCCCAACACCTCTTCCCTCGTGATGACTATATCCCTCAACGGATCCTCAAACTCCTCAAGCACAGCACCAGACATCAGGCCCCTCTCCTGCGTGAATACTGACGCAAAGTATTCATTCAGGATCTCCCCCATTCCCCCAGGCTCCAAGCATAGTTCCCCTCCTCTGTCCCTGAGAGGACCAATCTTCCCTCTAACCATCCTTTTATTTCTAACATAGGAGTAAAATGCCTTAGGATTTTCTTTAATCCTACCCGCCAAAGCCATTTCGTGGCCCCTTTTTGCCTTTCTGATGCCCCTTTTAAGTTCTCTCCTACATTCTCTGTATTCTTCTAACGCTATCTCTGTCCTCAAATGCCTAGATCTAATGTACGCCTCTCTCTTCCTCCTGACCAGGTCCTCAATATCCCTAGTTACCCACGGCTCTCTAATCCTACCCTTCCCATCCTTCCTCTTGACCGGCACGTGCCTTTCCTGCAAAGATTTTAGTTTTCCCTTGAGAGACTCCCACATACCCAGCGTCGACCTGCCATCAAGCAGCTTACCCCAGTCCGTATCTTTAAGATCCTGCCTAATCCGGTTGTATCTAGCCCTCCCCCAGTTTAACACCCTCCCCTTAGGACAGGCTTCATCTTTATCCATTAATATCTTAAACCAGACAGAGTTGTGGTCACTGTTAGCCACCTGCTCTCCTACTTCAACGTCAACCACCTGCCCAGGCTCATTCCCCAGAACCAAGTCCAGTATAGCCCCCTCCCTGGTCGGGCTATCCACATACTGCTCCAGGGATCCTTCCATTACACACTGTACAAATTCCTCCCTGTCAGCACCCTCTGATCTCGGCACCTTCCAGTCTACCCCGGGGAGATTAAAATCTCCCACTACCACCACCCTATTCTTCCTGCACTTATCTAGAATGTCCCTGCTTATCCCTTCTTCCACAGCCCTCGGGCTGTTGGGCGGTCTGTAGTACACACCCAACATAGTAACATCTCCCTTCCTATTCCTCAACTCCACCCATAGCGACTCGATTCCTATATCCTCTATACCTCCCTCCCTCTGCACTGCTATGATGCAATCCTTAACTAACAACGCCACTCCCCCACCTCTCTGCGACCCACCCCTATCACGCCTGAAGCACTTATACCCGGGAACATTCAACTGCCAGTCCTGCCCTTCCTTTAACCAAGTCTCTGTCACTGCCACCACTTCCAACTTCCTTTCGAACATTATTGCCTTAAGTTCATCTGTTTTGCCAGTCACACTCCTAGCATTGAAACACATGCACCGAAGACACTCAGAAACAATCCGATCCCTCTTCCTACCCTCCGGGCTTACCCTATCCCCAATCCCAGTTCCGTCCACCTCCCCACCCCCCCTCCATATTAGTTTAAACCCTGCCGAAACACTCCAGCTAACCTTCCAGCTAAGATATGCACACCTTTCCCAGTTAACTGTACCCCATCCCTCTTATATATTTGCCCCTCTTTCATAAAGACTTCCCAATGGTCTACGAATCTAAAACCCTCTGCCCTACACCAATCCTTCAACCACGCATTGAGTTGGAGTATCTCATTATTTCTAGCCCTGCTAGCCCCAGGCACCGGCAGCAGCCCAGAGAACGCCACCCTGGAGGCCCTACATTTCAGCCTAGCCCCCAACTCCCTGAACTGCCTACGTATGTCCCCCCTGCACTTTGTTCCTACATCCTTCTCTCCTATGTGCACTATCACATCAGACTTGGTCCCTCCACCCTTCAAAATTCCCTCTACCCTTTCTGAAACATCCTGTACCCCTGCCCCAGGGAGGCAGACTACCATCCTGGAGTCCCGCTTTTGCCCACAGAACCACCTGTCAATCCCTTTGACTCTCCCATCCCCCACCACTATCTCACACCCTGCACTCTTCCCTTCCTCCGAGGTATTCTGATCTCCCTCCCTTGCCTTCTCTACCCCAGCTGTCACCCCACCCTTAATATTCTGGGGTAATTCCTCTGGGGCGGTCCCAGTGCTATGACTCCTTTTCTTTTTGCTCTTCCTAACTGTAACCCATCCATCTCTCCTCCTAGGTCCTGGTATCTGCTCAGTGTTACTGTCCCTATCCATTATTTCCTCATTTTCCCTAACTAAAAACATATCCTCCAGCCTCAGTTCCTCAGTTACATCGAGGCCCTGTTTGCCGCCTCAAACGAATGTAACAGATCCCATAAGGGAATGAGGGATTTCTTTTGTTCTCAAAGACTAAAACAGATTATCTGGTCATTTCTACCATTTCTGTTTGTGGAAGGTTTTGCACATACTGGCTGCCACTTTTCCTTAAATTACATCAGTGATACATCAAAACCAATAAATTGAACGTAAGGCGTTTTGGGATGTCAAATAAAGTTTGTTCTTTCTTTAGTGCATAGATACCAACAATATAGATCATTCCACTGTAGAGATAACTGGAGCTCATGTGTGCTATCCTCTTAATTCAACACAGCAGCTTACCTTATAGGAAATCAATCTGCTGTATATAGGGGTAGGGTTAGAAGAATACAGCTGGAAAATGGGGAAAATACAAGATGAGAGAATGAGTGGACGTTTAGCAACTTTGATAAATATATCCAATGCTTTGCAGAATAAAATGGATGAATTGTCAAAGCTAGCATCTGAAACAGTCCACAGTAATCAAACCATTTGGCTTGGCCATTACACTACCTCCACTATTATCTCTGCTTCTCCTGGAATACAGCAAGTCATGAGGTAAGAGATTTTCTTTTTAAGCTACAAGGCTGAAATGGGAACATAGAATTGGAGGAGGCTATTTGGTCTTTGAATCTGTTCCACCATTCATTTAGATTATCGCTGATCTGTATCTTAACTCAATGGACCCAATTTGGTCCTGTTACCCTCGATATCTTTAACCATCAAAAATCTATCAATTCCGATATAAACCCATTGACCTGCACCATTTATTATGTTTTCTCTCCATAGAACTTTTCAGCTCTTGTGTTTCCAACAATTTTTGTTTTTATTTCAGATTTGCAGTATTTGGCTTTTGTAAAGGTCTTATCCATCTTAGTTAGAAATTTTAGTTTGCCCCCACCCACCCACCTCAACAGGTTACTGGGGGAGAGTGTTCCAGATTTCCACTATCCTTTATGTGAAGTGGGACTTCATGACAACCCCTCTGAAAGGCCTGGCTCTGAGTTTAAGGATATGCCCTCGTCCTGGTCTCTTCTGCAACAGGAAACCATTTCTCTCCATCTATCCTGCAAATCCTTTCATCTCTTCAACACATTAGTTGGCAGCATTTGTGAAGAGAGAACAGAATCAATGTTTATTGCCGGTATGATTCTTTAATCACAGCAGAATGATTCAAACTTGAAATATTAGCTCTGTTGTTTCTTCGCAAATGCTGTCAGACCTGCTGAGAATTTAAAGCATTTTCTGTTTATTTCTTGACTAAGTTTATGGTGCTCTGTTGTAGTACTGAATGCAGGAGCCCCAGACTAACCAAACACTGAGGTGCACCTTGTAGGGATTTGATTGTAATGCAGAGCAGGCTATTTCAACCCAACAGAAAGTAACCACAACATGCCAGAGATAATTCCAGGACAGGAGGTCAATTCCTCATATCATACTGTGCCTTTAAGAAATATATTTATTTTGTGTCCCTTGTGAGGGTTATGTTTAAGATTCAGCTCTAATGAAAGCTAGGTAGCTTATTCTGAGAATGCAGCAGTATAATTGGTTTGGATAAACAGTGAGTATCCTGCCTGATCCTGAAAGAAGCAAGGGGCACATGGCTTCATGTGAATGCTTGCTAAGAAATCTAGAGCTTTTGACCATCTTTGGAGAAAAAGAGAGAGAGAGAGAAAGACAGAAACACCTCTTGCTTCTTTCAGGACCAGGCTGAAGCTCATTGTTTAAACATTAAAGGTGTTTTCCCTGTAAGCTTAGCTTTGCCCATTCACATCATCCTGCCTCTATCAATCATCCTAATCTGACACTCCAGGTGAAAAAAACAAAATAAACAAAAATGGATTAATTTAGATAAAACAAACATCCCATTATCCAAATCAATTATTCTCCTGCATTCTGAGCAAGAAGCTGCTTCGTTTGAAGATAAATCGGCACTTTGTAAACCAGACCTGAATTTTAAACATACTCCTCACAGGAAGCCAGACGTAAAACATCTCTTAAAAGAGACATTACCATCTTATAGTACTATTCCGTTATGAATTTAGAAGGTGAAAGGATTAAATGTAGTAGGCTGGAAAGAAGCTTGTGTGGATCATAAACATCAGGATTGACCTGCTGGGATGAATGACCTGTTTGTGTGCTGTAAATTCTATGGACTAATCACAGAACATGATTATGCAGCAATCTAGATCAACCAACTAGTGGAATGCAATAGTTCTCATTCCGACACTGAAATTGTATTTATGGAATGCAGCTAGTCTGCATTCAACAATGGAGATTGTCAAGTTAAGGTGACGATTCTCTAGTGTTTGCCTGTGGAAATTAGCAAGCTCATACATTGACTGCTGAATTCTTTCTCTCATTCCATATTTAATGTTCTTATGTCATTATAAACCATGAGTGTGGAATTTTAGCCAGTGAAAGGCAAGGCATGCTCATAGACAGTAATTTTCTTTTAAATTGTTCTGTTACTTCTAAGCCTCTCTGTTGTGGTTGAAACAAGAACTTTCTGATGATATTGCTTATATCCAAACTTCTCTTCAATCAGTAAAATTGGGGTGGTGAGATTTTACCTTTGTTTCTGTGCTCAAAAATGAATATAGATTGGACCCTGGCCTTGAATTTCTTCTGCACCTGCATTGAGACACACATTAAATGGAGGTAAACAAATTAAGGTCAGGAAGGCGAATGGGATGCTGGCCTTCATAGCGAGGGGGATTGAATATAAAAGTAGGGAGGTCTTGCTGCAGCTGTATAGGGCATTGGTGAGGCCGCAGCTGGAGTACTGTGTGCAGTTTTGGGCGCCGCACCTGCGCAAAGATATTTTGGCCTTGGAGGGAGTGCAGAGGAGGTTTACTAGGCTGATACCGGAGTTGAGGGGGTTGAGCTATGAGGAGAGGCTGAATAAACTAGGCTTGTACTCGTTAGAGTTTAGAAGAATGAGGGGAGATCTCATTGAGACGTATAAGATGATGAATGGGATGGATAGGATAGAGGTGGAGAGACTCTTCCCGCTCAAAAAAGACAGTAGGACTAGGGGGCACAGCCTCAAGATAAAGGGGGGGTGGTTTAGAACGGAGTTGAGGAGGAAGGGGGATTAAGGGTTATGGGGAGAGGGCGGGAAAGTGGAACTGAGCCACGACAGATCAGCCATGATCTTATTGAATGGCGGGGCAGGCTCGAAGGGCTAGATGGCCTACTCCTGCTCCTATTTCTTATGTTCTTATGAAAGATTGTGGAAATGTTGTCAATATCTACCATGTAACAACAACATTCTCAGGCATTTTTCCAATTTTTAGGTCCGACCATCAAATCCTGACTCCTAACTCTGCTCACAGCCATAAATCAGACCAAGCCTATTAACCAGCCTATGCCCACAGACTGACCACACCAGAAACTAGGCTTAACCACAAAACTGACTACATTCTGATTGTCAAATCACATTTACCTGAGTTCACTGGGAAACAGTTGTTTTCTTGGTCTTAATGTTTGAGCATTTGAAGTAAAATTCATCCTCGTGCAGATTAGCTCTATATTTTGTTTTTTTGAATGTAGTTTTATGATACAAGTCAGGTTAAAACGTGAAAAACTCTCTTGTTTGTAGATTTCAAACCTGCCATGCCCGATATTCATGAATGATGGTGAAATACGGTGAAACTATAAATTTTAGGGCTGTCATTTCCTGGGGCCCTGAATGTTGGTCCTGATTTACATCCACTTTATGTTCAGCTGCATTCTACTGAGGCTGAAAGAATACTTCAGCACAACTTGACATCAGCAAATGGAGCTTGCCATGGGGGGCATTTTCATGTATAATATCTGAGCTTGGTTCAAGAAAACTGCAAACCCAGGGTCAGTATCAAATATTCCCCAGTCAGGTACGGTGCATGATGGGAAGTGCAAACTTTCTCCAGAGCAAATAGTTTCTCCCTATCCACCCTTTCGAATCCTTTGATTGTCTTACATACCTGAAATCGATCAGCCCTTAGTTTTTTAAACTTTAGGAAATGCATGCCTTGTCTTTGTAATGAATTTTCATACTGCAATCCTTTTATATTTATTAGTCAGAAATAATACCGACTCGATACGTGCAAGAGTTTCACGCAATGATTTATATTTGAATTAGGATGAGTACTGTTATGTGGGCAAGGTTTTGGGTGAGAGTTGACGAATTAACTCTTCTCTACTGTGACCAGAGAGCACTCACAGGTCAGGAATAAAACTCCCACCATTTTTAAGAACAAAGTTGCATAGTACTAATAAAATAGAGGGCAAGATGTTGATAACGGTGTAAATTGACACACATGTTGAAATAGAGAAAGTTGAGAGACGATATGATTGTTGACTTTATTATTCTGAAAAGAATAGAGGATGAAGAACACCGAGTTGTTTCTCTCTGTCCCAAGTAGTCAGGGCAGAGCACACAGACCACACAAAGGAAGACAAATTCAAAGCTTATCTTCAGAAATGATATTGCAGTGAGAGATTGACTGTGACTGTGAAACAGACTGCCTAGGATACTGTAGAAAAAGTTAATATTGATTAATTCAAATACAAATTAGATAGAAAACAACATTTTGGGATCTAGTTTGAGTAATTTAAACCATGACGTATTAAGTGTAGCATGATTGCAAGGAACAGGTGAATTTGGATCTATAGGGGGTGATTCGCCCATCGCGATCCACAAATTTTCTGGCAGCACTGGTGGGAGAATCACATGTCAGCCATTGCACGAGATTAGCATATGCATTCCCAGTGCATGTGCGTTTCTCAGAGCCAGGGAACAGTTGCGGTTGGGACGGCACTGGAAATGGGTGGGAAGAGAGGTAAGTAATTTAAATCTTTTAATGTATTTTAAAACTATTTTTCGTGTTATTATCGGGTCCAGCACAGAACCTGCCGGGTCCGAAAGCACCTCCCACCCCACCAGGAGTACTTCACTCCAGCAGGATTTAGAGTAGTTCCCCATGATCAGGGAACTAGAGGAAGACCCCACCAGAGTGAAAGGGAGGCAACCAGGGTGTCGGGCGGAGGCAGAGGGGAGTGGTGACTCCTAGGCATGGGCACCATGGCAGTGCCGGCCTGTTCCCCTGGCACTGGTCAAGGGGCAAAGTGCCCATGCCCAGGGGGCACCTTGACACTGCCCACCATGCATTGTGATGTGGAGATGCCAGCGTTGGACTGGGGTAAAACAGAAAGAAATCCCACAACACCAGTTTAAAGTCCAAAGAGGTTTATTGTAGCAAAAGCCACAAGCTTTCAGGACAGCCTATCCCAAAAGCTTGTGGCTTTTGCTACAAATAAACCTGTTTGGACTTTAAACTGGTGTTGTGGGATTTCACCATGCATTGGGCAGTGCCAAGGGGGCAGAGCCTATTGTGGTCAGGGCCTAGGGCCAGCGATTGGATGGAGAGGGTGTGGTGGTCTGCCATGAGAAGGAGGAGAGTCTGCTTCCTGGGGGAGGGGTTCACCACTGCTGGTGCAGGGGGCTGGACATTGGGGCGCTCCCGGGACCATGGGAGGAGGGGGAGCGCTAGGGGTTGGTTGGAGAATTATAGTGGGGGCTGTGGGAGTGCTAGAGGGGCAATGCTGCAAGGGTCCTGAGTTGGCCATCAAACAGGGATACTGACAGGTCAGGACTATTCACATGCGCAGAGTTCCAGAGCTGTCAAACTCTGGCGTGTATAGGCCCCCACCTCTAGGTTTTAAATGAGATTCACAATTGTGAATCCTGCAGTGCACAAATTGGGGAGAGTCAGGTCTAAAGTTAAGAACATAAGAAATAGGAGCAGGAGTAGGCCATCTAGCCCTTCGAGCCTGCCCCGCCATTCAATAAGATCATGGCTGATCTGTCGTGGCTCAGTTCCACTTTCCCGCCCTCTCCCCATAACCCTTAATCCCCTCTCTTATCAAAAACCCATCAACCCGCGTCTTAAAAATATTTAGCGAGGCAGCCTCCACCACTTCAACGGGCAGAGAATCCCAGAGATTCACCACCCTTTGAGTGAAGAAGTTCCTCCTCAACTCCATTCTAAACCGCCTCCCCTTTATCTTAAGGCTGTGCCCCCTAGTCCTACTATCCTTTCTGAGCGGGAAGAGTCTCTCCACCTCTATCCTATCCATCTCATTCATCATCTTATACGTCTCAATGAGATCTCCTCTCATTCTCCTAAACTCTAACGAGTACAAGCCTAGTTTATTCAGCCTCTCCTCATAGCTCAACCCCCTCAACTCCGGTATCAGCCTAGTAAACCTCCTCTGCACTCCCTCCAAGGCCAAAATATCTTTGCGCAGGTGCGGCGCCCAAAACTGCACACAGTACTCCAGCTGCGGCCTCACCAATGCCCTATACAGCTGCAGCAAGACCTCCCTACTTTTATATTCAATCCCCCTCGCGATGAAGGCCAGCATCCCATTCGCCTTCCTGACCACCTGCTGCACCTGCAAGCTGGGTTTTTGCGACTCATACACAAGGATCCCGAGGTCCCTCTGCACCGTCGCCTGCTGCAGTTTTTCGCCACGTAAGTAATAATCCTTCCTACCATTATTCCTACCAAAGTGGACCACCTCACACTTGCCAACATTAAATTCCATTTGCCATTTCCTGGCCCATTCACCCAGCCTATCTAGATCCTTCTGTAGACTCTCCACACCCTCTGCACAATTTGCCGTTCCACCAATCTTGGTGTCATCAGCAAATTTCGACACCCTACACTCGGTTCCCTCCTCCAGATCATCTATATAAATGGTAAATAGCTGAGGCCCCAGCACCGACCTCTGGGGCACTCCACTAGTCACCATCCGCCAATCCGAATAGCACCCATTGACCCCCACTCTCTGCCTCCTATTTGACAACCAATCCTCTATCCATGCTAACACCCTACCCCCAACTCCATGTCCCCTGACCTTCTGCAATAACCTCCTGTGAGGTACCTTGTCAAACGCCTTCTGAAAATCAAGAAAGACCACATCCACCGGCTCTCCTCTATCCACCGCCCTAGACACATCCTCATAGAACTCCAGTAAATTTGTCAGACACGACTTCCCTTTAACGAAACCGTGCTGCGTCTGCTCTATCAAGCAATTCCTCTCCAGATGCCTCGCTATTTCCTCCTTGATGACGGATTCTAACATTTTACCTACAACAGACGTTAAACTAACCAGCCTATAATTCCCTGCCTTTTGCCTCCTACCCTTCTTAAACAACGGCGTAACATTAGCCGCTTTCCAATCTTCCGGCACTTCCCCGGAATCCAGTGACGTCTGGAAAATAACCACCAAGGCATCCACTATCACCTCCGCCATTTCTTTCAGAACCCTCGGATGCATTCCATCCGGTCCTGGCGACTTGTCCACAATCAGCCCCTCCAGTCTGTCGAGCACCTCCTCTCTAGTAACAGTAATGTCATTAAGACCCTCCAGTCCTACCACCTTTCCATCTCTAACACCCGGCAAATTATTCACGTCCTCCTCCGTGAAGACAGAAACAAAAATGCTATTCAGGACCTCAGCCATATCCCCATCCCCTACCACTAAGTCCCCCTTCTCATAAGGTTGCACTGAAAAAACAGTTGTGATCTAGATCAGTTTTCCCACCAATTCAGCACTTTTGGGAGAATTGCCCCCATTGTTTCCAAAGCTGAGCACCTGTAGGCTTTTACTCTTTCTTGGTCTGTTGTAGCCAAATTGGTGGATTATTGAGCTGGACAATGATTCTTTTACTGCAACAATTGTTTGCATTTATCTAGCACAGTTTATTGTCGTAAACATCCCAAGGTGTTCTACAGCAGCTTAAACAGACATAATTAACATCACACCAAAGACGACAATCTGATAACCAAAAGCTGGCCTGTGGAGCAAGCCCTGTCTGCCACTGGCTAAAATTCTGCTCTCACAATTTATGATGATGTAAGTACACTAAATATGGAATGAGAGAAAGTATTCAGCAAATCACAACGTGTGAGCTCGCTGATTCCCACAGGCAGTCACTATTGCATTGTCACGTTAACTTGACAATCACCATTATTGAATGCTGACTAGCTGCATTCCACAAATACAATTACAATGCATGGTTGAGAACCATTGTATTCCACTGGTTGGTCGATCTTGTGTTTGCAGTAGGTTGCTGTATAATTCTGCATTGTGGTTCTGTGATTAGTCCATGGCACAAAAAAGTTATTCAGCCAAGCAGGATACTCTGATGTTTATGATCCACACGAGCTTCTTTCCATCTTACTACATCTAATCTCTTCACTTTTGAAATCCATGAGGGAGTCATGTTGTGAGGAATTGACCTCCTCTCCTGGAATTATCTCTAACGTGTCGTGGTTCTTTTTGTTGGGTTGAAATAGCTTGCTGAGTTAACAATCAAATGCCTATAAAGTGTGCCTCAGTATTTGGTTAGCATGCGGTGTTACAGCAAAAAGTCATAAACCTACTCGGACAAAAACAGAAATGCTGGAACATCTCAGCAGGTCTGACAGCATCTGATGTTTCAAGCCTGGATCACCCTGCTGTGATGAAGAATCATTCAGACATTCAACGTTAGTTCTGTTTTCTCTCCACAGATGCTATTAGACCTGCTGAGAATTTCAAGCGTTTTCTGTTTTTGTTTCAGATTCTAGCATCCACTGTAGTGTGCATTTAACTTAGGGTATTGGGGCTAACTGGGCAGCAGAAGGCGCCAGTAGAAAATGATGGGCTGAATGGGCTCCTTTGTTGTACGATTCTGTTGTTCTACTTGTTCTTTCTATCAGTCATTCATTCTCATTGTTAGTGTTTTCTTGAATGTGATGACTTCTGCTTAACACATTGCCGCAGGAGTTACAAACTATTCCCTTTTCGTCTCTCCCCTGTCATCACCATTCGTCTGAGAATCAACACTGCAATGTTTGGGATAGGATAGAGGTGGAGAGACTCTTCCCGCTCAGAAAGGACAGTAGGACTAGAGGGCACAGCCTCAAGATAAGGGGGGTCAGTTTAGATCAGAGTTTTTAAGACGCGGGTTGATGGGTTTTTGATAAGCGAGGGGATTAAGGATTATGGGGAGAGGGCGGGAAAGTGGAACTGAACCACGACAGATCAGCCATGATCTTATTGAATGGTGGGGCAGGGTCGAAGGGCTAGATGGCCTACTCCTGCTCCTATTTCTTACGTTCTTGTGTTTTGAGACCTTGTCCACTGTTCGTAACCTCCTCCCAAAAAAGTGACAATTCCTGTGTCCACAAGTTAATCTCATCAAGAAAGGACAAAACTTGCTGCCGCTGAAAGATGCGTCCACAATAGATCCCCTCGTTGAACAATCCATTCTGCTGGAAATGGGGAAAAGCATGTATAAAGAATAGTATAGCACAGGAACAGGCCCTTCAGCCTTCCAAGCCTATGCCATTCATGATGCCTGCCTAAACTAAAACTGAATGCACTAACCTCCATTCCCATCCTATTCATGTATTCACCTAGTTGCTCCTTAAATGCATTATCGTACCTGCTCCCACCACTTCTCTGTGCAGTGCATTCCAGACATTCACTACCCTCTGTGTAAAAAAAACTTGCCTTGTACATCTCCTAAGTTTTTCCCCACGCATCTTAAACCTATGTTCCCTAGTACTTGACTTTTCAAGCCTAGGAAAGAGCATCTGACTATCCATTTTGTCCATGCCATTCCATAATTTTGTCAACCTCTATCAAGTTGCCCCTCAACCTCTGTTGTTCCAGTGAAAATAAACCAAGTTTATTCAACCTCATAGCTAATGCTCTCCAGACTAGACAATGTCCTGGTAAACCTCTTCTGTACCCTCTCCAAAGCATCCACATCCTTCTGGTAATGTGGCGACCAGAATTGTATATAATTCTCCAAATGAGGCCTGACTAAGATTCTGTACAGTTGCAGAATGATCTGTCAATTTTTATACTCAGTGTCCCAACTAATGAAGGCGAGCATGCCATATGCCTTCTTGACTACCTTACCCACCTGTGTTGCTGCTTTGTGACTGTTGGACGTGTATGCCGTGATCTCTCTGCCTGTCAATATTCCTAAACATTTTACCATTTACTGTATAATTCCTACATGCATTGGATCTTCCAAAATGCATTACCTCACACATATATCCGGATTAAACGTCATCTGCCATTTCTCTGCCTAAGTCTCCAACCAGTCTATATCTTGCTGTATCCTCTTCACTATCTGCAACTCCATCAATTTTTGTGTCATCTGTGAACTTAGTAATTAGACCAGCTACATTTATATGTACTACAAACAGCAAAGGCCCCAGAATGGTTCCCTGTGGAATACCACTAGTTACAACTTTCCATTCAGAAAAACGCCCCTCTACTGCTACCTTCTGTCTTCAATGGCCAAGCTAGTTCTGTATCCATCTTGCTAGCTCTCTTCTGATCCCTTGTGACTTCACCTTTCATACCAGTCTACCATGAGGTACCTTGTCAAAAGCTTTACTGAAGTCCATGTATACAACACCCACTAACTTTTCCTCATCTATCATCTTCGTCACTTCCTCAAAAAACTCAATCAAGATAGTGAGACATGATCTCCCTTTCACAAAACCATGCTATCACTAATATGTCCATTTGTTTCCAAATGTGAGTAAATTCTATCTCTAAGAATCTTTTCCAATAATTCTCCTACCACTGCTGTAAGGCTCACTAGCCTATAATTTCCTGGATCATTTCTGCTACCCTTCTTAAACAATGGAACAACATTGGCTACAGGTGATGTTCCAGAGGATTGGAAGAAAGCCAATGAGGATACAAAGATTTCTGTCAAGGCCCCAGCAATTTCTGTCTTTGTCTCCCTCAGTATTCTGGGTAAATCCCATCAGGCCCTGGGAACTTATCTACTTTAATGCTTTTTAAGACCCCCAACACCATCACCTTTTTGATATCAACATGACCCAGAATATCTACATGCCCTATCCTAAGGTCCTCATCTATCAATCCCTCCCTTTGGTGAATGCTGAGGTGAAGTATTCATTTAGTAATGCCATCTCGGATCCAATTACCTGGATCCATTCATCTTTGAACTTCTTCCATTAGATGTCCACCCCCTTTGTTGTAACATACATTTAAATTAAAACAGCCATCATTGGACAAGTCCAAGCGGAGTGGCTGCAGTTTGGAATCAGGAATTAAAGTACTTGCATTTCAAATATGGATAATTCAACCAAGAACCAGGATGAATTTTGAAGATTCAGGAGGGAAGTGAAAAAGCAAATAAGAGAAGCCGTATGAAAGGAGACTAGCACTAACATAAATGGGAAATCCCAAAGTTTTCTGTAGGCATATCAATATTAAAAGGATTTTTGGGAGTTTACGCATGGAGGCAGAGTGCCTAGCCAAATTATTAAGTGAATAGTTTGCAACCAAGGAAGATGCTGTTAAGGCCATGGTGAAAGAAGAGGTAAATCAGATACTTGAAGAGCTTAAACTGCTAAAGAGGTGGTGTTGACGTAGCAATATTGAATTAACAGTTGTAGTGCTTTAAGTTAGGATAGTGTGTGATTTGGAGGGGGACTTGCAGGTGATGGTGCTCCTATGCATTTGCTATTCTTATCCTACAAGGTGGTAGAGGGTGGTGGATCTGTGGAATTCATTGCCACAGAAGGCTGTGGAGGCCAGTTCATTTGAGTATATTTAAGACAGCCAAAGATAGGATCTTGATTTGTAAAGGGATCATAAATTACAGGGAAAAGGCAGGAGAAAGGGGTTGAGAAACATATCAGCCATGACCTAATAGCGGAACAGGCTCAATGGGTCGAATAGCCTAATTCCACCCATGTTGTATGGACTTTTGCTGTTTGGAATGTTCTGCTGAAGGAGTCTTGGCAAGTTGCTGCGACGTATCTAACAGATGGTCCACACTGCTGCCACTTGCAAAGGTAGAGGGAATGAATGTTTACGTGAATGTGCTAACCAAACAAGCTACATTGTTCTGGATGGTAATGCTTATGGACTGCTTTCTGTTCTGTTTCCTCTTCATTATTTTAAACACCCATCAGTTGTAACAACTGCAGAATCAGATCTTTTGTCTTTAATAAGTTAATGTTACGTAATTCAACATGAGTGCCAAGTCAACTCATTTAATACAATTCCATTAATATTGAGTTCACAATTCACTATGAGCGCAGGTACCACGATTCACAGTTCCAGCCTGATTACACAGTCAAAACTCACACCAATTCTACCTTTGACCTTCATGTTCCATGCAAACTAACACTAAACTACAACACATCAAAAGACAGGCAATGCTGACTTCAGATAACAAAGCCAAGACAATTCACTCCTCACAATCTCTCATTGATTCTGCTAACATGGTGGTTATGTGATCCACTTAAATTTTTCAATCACTTCATTACTATAAACAGTGACCAAACATCCTGTGACAAAAACTTATGACGTAGATGAATGGCCTTCCATTTCCTTCAGCTTCATAAAGCAACCAAGCAGAATTAAAGCATCTAACTTGTGTGCTAATCTCACAAACAATGAGATACAAAGAGATACATCAGTAGTGTGAACTCCTATTCCCGCATTGAGCTCCTTGTGTTGTGGGAGCAGCATTCATCTAAGCAAGTAGAGAGTATTCCATTGCATACCTGACTTCCATTTTGTACAGGCGCTGAACAAGCTTTAGGGAGTTGAGTGATGAGTTGCTTGCCACAGAACTCTCAGCCTCGCATGTTGTTGCGAGATTCAGCAATATCAAGCAAAAAGGGTTAGATTGTCTTTTTGACAATGGTCATTACCTGTCGCTAGTGTGACGCAAATGTTATTTGTAAATAAATGGGAAGTCACAATCTGGAACTCATCCCCCAAAATTCTGTTGTAACTTAAAATGTCTTGAAAATTCCAATGCTGAAGTTAACACTTTTTGTTAGGCACAGGTACTAAGGGTTACAGAACAATTAACAATTTGAGAACAACTCAGATAAGTAGATGGATTTAACGTACAGATTAGCCACGACCTAACTGAACAGCAGAACAGACTAAATATTCTACTCCTGTTCCTATGTTTCCGTAAAAGTTAAACAAGTTTTAAGGAGTGAGAGGAGAGGAACAAGCTACACCAGCAGTTTGTGCTTCGCAAATAGAACTTTTCTATACTTTACAGCTCTGCTATTGCATACCTGTGTGGACATCTGCACACACTGGGTGGTCTCATGCCTGTTCTGCACAGCAGAAATGCACAAGGGACACTGGAATTGGAGCTCGCCGACTGGATGGACAACCGGAAGTAAGTATCTTTGAAATAACAAATACACTAGTGCATGAGAAATTTTGGAACAGTTTTTTTCACCATAAAGCTTGTGACATGCACCATTTTCATTGTCAAACGTCTTAGGTTCATAGCATAACAATAACAGAGTAGTATTCTACATTGTATTATACTCTCATCTCAGATTCAAGTCCAACTCCAGAGCTTGAGCATGGAAATGAAGGCTGACACTGACAGAGTGCTGCACTGTTGGAGATGCTTAAACCAAGATCCCTCTGTCTGACTGATGGATATGGAAGATCCCAAAGCACTATTTTGAGGAATAGCAGGGAAGTTTTTCCTGAGATTCTTGGCCAGTATTTCTCCCTGGTCATTATCACAGCACTGTTTGTGGGAAATTACAATGTGCTATATTGGCCTTGGTCTCTTTTCATCTTAGTGAAGACTTAACTGTAGAAATTTTAAGTTGCCCCATTTTAAGTTTTGGTTTAACAATGTGCTTTTAAGGGATCCAATGTTTGCATCTAGTTTTATGGGTTTGCATTAGAATTATTCTGCACAAGGTTGGATGTAGGGACATGTAACTCAATTGACAGGAGTTTGAATTGGCCCTCCTGCCCCATTTCTGGTTGCTTACCCCTGGAAACCTGCAACTCAAACTACTCATTCCATAGCTTGCTTCCTGCTTTCGCTGCTCATTTTATAAGCCCTAACTCGGTGAGGATTTGGGAGAGGGAAGTGGAGAGCAGTGAGAGGGTCAGCCTGTGGGAGGGTCAGCTCGCATGATTGAGAGAGAGCGGGAGAATGGGGGAGCAGAAGAGACGTTGAATGTGAGGTGAGTAGAAGGAGTTGGTGTATTTCTTTCAAAATAACTTTTTCATGTTTTTAAGTTTATTTTAATTTACAAATACTTGTAATTTAACAATGTATAGTACTTAACTTTATAGGGTATAATGTTTTAATGCTTTTTGGAAAAGGGCCAATCAAATCTAACAAAGGTTTTACATTGGTTTTAATGGGAAAATATGATTTGTTTTTATTTCCTTTAAAGTTGCACTTTGTAGGAATGAAAATTAAGCATGGAATTGGTGTACGCTCCCAGATGTGATAAAATGATAAATAATGGGTCTAAACCATTTGTTCCACTATTTGTAGCAGAATGGAGTCATGGAGGTTCTGCACATTCCAGATTATCTGGAGACACTCTTTCCCTTTCTGGGACTTGGATCTTAAGCACAGGAGGGGAGGGGTTTACAAGTAGAGCATTTTCTTAGGACATTCTACTGACATTACTGCAAATGTAAGCCAAACATTGTGTCAGAGAATATTACAGCACAGAATGAGGCCATTCAGCCTGTCATGCTCATTGAAAAAGCTATCTAATTAGTCATTCTCCCTTTCTCTTTCCACATACCCTGCATGTTTTTCCCTTAAGTAGCCAAGTCCCATTTTGAAATTACTACTGAATTTGTTTCCATCACTTTGCTAAGCAGTTCACTCCACATCACAGCTGTGGCTACTCATTACAAACATTTGTCTCATCTCTCTTTTTTGCTAATTATCTTAAATTTGTCTTCTCTAGTTACCGCTTCTTGCCACTTCAGTTTCTCCCTATTTATTTCTCAGCTCTTTAAAGAGAACAGGCAAATTTCAATCTCTCCATCTAACTGAAGTCTCTTACACTGGTACCGTTCTAGTAAATCACCCCTCTCTAGGACATTGACACCTTTCCTGAAGTATGTTGCCCAAAATTGTGTGCACTCTTTACTCTCACTGAAGCCAAACCAGTAATTTGTAAAAATTTAATATCATATCCTTACGTTTTGAATTCTACTTCCCTTTAAAACCATGATTCATGTATGCCTCTAACAGCCTGATCAATTTGTCCTTCAATTTGAGAATCTGAATTACCTTTGGTTTCCCTCTTGGGCCAGTAGCATGTGAAGTCCATTTTGTGTTTGCAGCAAGCCATCCTCTGATTCTAATCTGAATTGCTAAACGTGGCTCTTCAGCCACTTTGAATCGGTGTCATGTACACAACAATGGGTCCGCTCCTGGCCAGGAAAACGGTGGAGAGTCAGAGGGATGGGAACAGTTTGTTATAATAATGTAAATTGAAAGACAAACTCTGAAGGAAATTAATGAGTCCCACAATTCTAAGACCAATTTGAAACAATGAGCTTGAATACGGGATAATGCATAAGGTTGACTCTTGGTCAGTGGGAATACAAAGAAATGAGATTGTGTTTTGGAATTTAGGAGGAGCAATGTTGAGAGGTCTTGATTAGTTTTGATACTCACTGGGCTTCAATTCCACTGGTGTAGGACATGTTGGAGGGGTCACATGGAGGGTGGTGGAAGGTTATGGACATATTTGGAGATCTGGCAAATAGCGGAGGAGATGCACAGTATTACAGAGGTGAAAGAAAGCAACAGATCCTACATGAAGAGGAGGTGGATTTTAAGATTGAGCAATGCATTGTGGTTTGGGACCTGATCCTGAGGTGGAAGCCATGGAGAAGGATGGAGTCAATCAAAGGAGGGTGGCTTCAGATTAAAAGCTGGAAAAACCAACTTATATTTGTGCACCTATAGTGTAATGAAATGTGATAAGGTGCTTCACAGGAGCATTATAAAGCAAAATTTCACTCTGAAAAATACAAGACAAAATTAGGTAAGATTGGTCAAAACCACAATCTAACATTACCAGGAGGGTAGCTTGTAAATCATGATATGCTGCGGTGGGTTGGATGGTGCTGCGTAGAAAAGATGAGACGTTGATGCCCACCAAAGATAAGTGCACGGATACAGGAGGAGAAACTGTTTGAAGGACTTTAATACAGACAGGAGTAATAATGGAAATGAGCAGTGTCACAGAAATGGAGTGTGGAGGAAAAGGTGTGCATGGAGAATTGAGTGGCTGCAACACTGAAAGCAGCAGAAAGGTGAGAAGGATACAAAAACATTCAATCACGTTATTTGAATCAGGCCAATTTGCTTTCCAATCCATGACAATTTGTTTTGTAACCAGCTGTTTCAATATAGATGATGCATCTTGTTTCCTAAACAAGCAGTTCATCGGGAGCACACCTTCTGAGGAGAAGATAAAATCAACTTATGGTCACACTTAAGTTCATGCTGTATGGACTCATTTAAGCTGAATGCTGTTGTCCTGTTCACAGAAGTTGTGCCTCCTTATTGCTTTTCTCTTGGCAGATACCGTCTCGTAGCATTTGACCATGATCTGCTTAGCTTTGTGGATCTGAATTTTGACAAGTGGCCAGTAGTTCTCATCACAAATCCAAAGTCTGCTCTCTACAGTAGCCCAAGACATGAGCCACTGGGGAAAATCAAGCACTCTACACATATCAGGTATGATCAAGTGTGTTTTCTACTATTTTCAAATACATTCTCTTAGGCTGCCTTTTTTATTTTAGTGAGTCTATAGTCAAAGGATGTAAGAAGTTGAGAAAGCAGAGCAGAGCACCAGGAGTAAACCACACAGCCCTTGAGCCTCTATGACATATAATCAGGGACGATCATCTCTCACTCCATTTTCCTGTCCACCCTTCATATCTCTTGCTTCCTTGAAAGACCAAAATGTTGTCTATCTCAACCTTAAATATATTCAGTGATGGAAGAACTATAAACCTCTTGGGTAGAGAATTCCAAAGATCTACAGCCATTTGAGTAAAGAAATTTCTCCTCATCTTAATTCCAAACAATCGACCCTTTTACTGAGTCTGTGCCTAGTATCCTAGGTTCTCCAGTCAGGGAGAATAACCTCTGTGTCCACCTTAACAACCGCCTTCAAAATCTTTTATGTTTCAACGCGATCACTCTTATTTTCCTAAACATCATAGAGTATAGGCCCAATTTACATACTCTGTCACCATAGAACAACCCTCTCACCCCAAGAGCCAATCAAATGAACCTTTTCTGTAACGCTGAGAAGACAAGTATATCATTTCTTAGCTATGGAGACCAAAACTGGTATAGTATTCCATGTGTTGTTTCACCAAAGCTCTATACAACTTTGGAAAAACTTTCTTTCACTTGCAATAAAGGTCATCATATTATTTGCCTTTCTCATTGCTTGCTGTACCTGCATGCTAACCATATTCTTTGTACTAGTGTGATCAAATCCCTCTAAATAGCAACATTTACAAGTTTTAGACTTTTCAAACCCTATTCTGTTTTTCTATTCTTATTTCCAAAGTGAATAATCTCACTGTTCCCCACATTATACACCCATTTTTTAAGATATCAGTGTTTCTAAATAAAAATTCTACATTACAAATTCTTAATTTCTAACACAAGGGTCCTCGGTTGAGCTTGACCCCACAAAGTACAAATATGTATTGATATAAGTATGTATGAAATCAGGTAGAATTTATTAAGCAAAATTGTTCATATACGTAACACTAAGTACTGAAGATAATGCAAGTCCCTCATCCCTCTGGCTCTCAGGAGTCTTTGAGTAGTGCCAACGTCTTTCTCTTTCTTTGAAGTGATGTTGAACTGTGTCCAGAAGAGTCATATCCCAGAAACCATGGTAACACTGCCAATAAAGACTCCAATTTTCTAGGGTCACTTATTTGGAACAGTCCAAATTTACCTCTTCCATTAGCTGAAGGTGCAAGTCATCTTGTGGCAGCCCACCACTGTAACTAGAGCCATATAGAACTAAAGGCAAGTGTTCGTTTCCTGGTTTCCCTTGGGCTCCTAGGGTTTACACTTCATACAAAGAACAAAGAACAACTCAGCACGGGAAACAGGCCCTTTGGCCCAACGAGCCCACGCCGCCGCATCCTCCTACACCTACCCTGCCCTGCGTGTCTGCGAGTGGAACCCCTAACTTAGCCAGATTCAGGGGAGAATAGTGTCAATTTGGTATACCAATCAACCTCCTCTGCACCCTCTCCAGAGTCTCCACATCCTTCTGGTAGTAAGGTGACCAGAACTGGACGCAGTACTCCAAATGCGGTCTAACCAACGTTCTGTACAACTGAAGCATTAGACGGCAGCTCCTGTACTCTATACCCCTTCCTATAAAGGCTAGCATTCCATAAGCTTTCCTCACAACCTTCTCCACTTGTGTCGCAACCTTCATAGACTTGTGAACCTGCACTCCCAGGTCCCTCTGTATTTCTATACCCCTAATCGGTCTACCTTTTATCACGTAGCTCCTCTCTGCATTATTCTTTCCAAAATGCATCACCTCGCATTTGTCAGGATTAAATTCCATCTGCCCAATGTACCAAACTATCTATATCCTGCTGTATCACCTGACATTCCACCTCAGTATCCGCCAACCCTGCCATCTTGGTGTCATCCGCAAACTTGCTGATCACACCACGTACGCTCTCTTCCAAGTCGTTTATGTATACTACAAAGGGGAGAGGTCCCAGTACTGAGCCCTGCGGTCACTGGCCTCCAGCCCAAAAAGGTCCCCTCAACAACTACCCTCTGTCTCCTATTGCCCAGCCAGTTCTCAATCCACCTAGCTACCTGTCCTTGTATCCCATGCGCCTTAACCTTTTCTACCAGCCTACCATGAGGGACTTTGTCAAACGCCTTACTGAAATCCATATAGATGACATCAACGGCTCTCCCATCGTCAACCGTTTTTGTCACCTCCTCAAAGAATTCTACCAGATTCGTAAGGCAAGACCTCCCTCTAACAAAGCCATGTTGCGTATCCCTAATCAGATCGCAACGCTCCAAATGCTCATACATCCTACCCCTAAGTATTTTTTCCATTAATTTCCCTACCACCAATGTCAAACTCACCGGTCTATAATTTCCAGGGTTATCCCTACTACCCTTTTTAAACAGCGGTACCACATTAGCTACCCCCCAGTCTTCTGGCACCTCACCTGTGTCCAAAGAAGAGACAAAGATTTGCGTCAGAGGCCCAGCAATTTCATCTTTCACCTCCCTAAGCAGCCTGGGATAAATACCATCAGGCCCTGGAGCTTTATCCGTCGTTACGCTACCTAAAAGCCCTAGCACTTCCTCCCTCGTAATAGATATTTCCTGCCACTGATCCACAGCTCCCTCCAAGACACTGCACGACGAACCCCTCTCCTTCGTGAATACTGACGCAAAGTATTCATTCAGGATCTCCCCCATTCCCTCTGACTCAATACATAACTCCCCACTTTTGTCCCTAAGAGGACCAGTTTTCCCTCTAACTACTCTCTTGCTCCTAATATAGGAATAAAATGCCTTTGGATTTTCCTTAATCCTATCAGCCAAAGTCATTTCATGCCCTCTCTTCGCCCTTCTAACTCCCCTTTTTAGCTCCCTCCTACTCTCTCTATATTCCTCCAGCGCACTCTCTGTACCCAGTTGTTTCGACCTAACGTACGCCTCCCCCTTCTTCCTTACCAAGTCTTCGATACCCCCTGTAATCCACGGCTCTCTAATCCTACCTTTCCCATCCTTCCGCTTAACCAGAACGTGCCTTTCCTGCAACATTTTCAGTTTGCCCTTAAAAGCCTCCCACTTGCCAACCGTGGACTTGCCAGCTAACAGTCCCCCCCAATCAGTGTCCTTCAGCTCCCTCCTAATCCGGCTATAGCGCGCCTTCCCCCAGTTCAGCACCCTCCTGTTTGGCCGGCACTCATCCCTTTCCATTTTTATCCTAAAGTAGACGGACTTGTGGTCGCTGTTAGCCACATGTTCGCCTACCTCAACCTCAACCACCTGCCCCGGCTCATTACCCAACACTAAATCCAGTATAGCCCCTTCCTAGTCAGGCTAGTTACATACTGCTCTAGGGACCCTTCCAAAACACATTTTACAAACTTATCTCCCTCTGTACCCCCAGCTCTAGGCCCCCTCCAATCCACTCCAGGAAGATTAAAGTCACCCACTACAACCACCCTATTCTTCCTGCACCTATCCAAAATGCCCCTGGTGACACATTTTCTTTAGACTGAACAGTTAGAAACAAGCTTGTATTCTCTTTAACAATTTTGAACCCAAGCCCCACAGGTACTAAAATCATTAAGACTAGATATTAAAAATTTCCCATCATAACGTCAAAACAGAAAGCTTTCCCGCTAATACATATGTTTTGCTCTACAAAGATTAAATTAATTCATACATTCAATGAAATCAATGCATGGATCTTGTTTAAAGATGAAGTCACCTCAGGTTCATACGACTTTAACCATTCCTTCCAAGTTGTTCGAACAAAATACCTAATTGTATTGTGAACAAGTAAGACAGCATACAGCTGCTCCAACTCCAGAATTAAAAATCATAAAACAATTAAGTGTAGTTTCTCACAAACAACAGCTGCAAAATATCCCAACTGCCTGTTGTCTCGTTAGCAGAAATGCAAACTGAACCATTATATTCTAAAACTTGGTTTTAGAATAAAATTCATAGATGTAAAAAGCCATAGATAGGGCAGCACGGTGGCACTGCTGTCTCTCAGCGCCAAGATCGATTCCTGGATTGGATCACTGTCTGTGTGGTGTTTGCACATTCTCCCCATGTCTGCATGGATTTCCTCTGGGTGCTCTAGTTTCCTCCCACAGTCCAAGAATGTGTGGATTAGGTGGATTGGCCGTGTTAAATTGCGCCTTAGTGTCAGGGGGACTGGCTAGGGTAAATTCATGGGGTTGTGGGGATAGGGCCTGGGTGGGATTATTGTCGGTGTGGACCTGATGGGCCGAATGTCCTCTTTCTGCACTGTGGAATTCTATGATGCTATGTTACAGACCAACAACAAATGCTAAAACTTAGTAGAATTATCAGAATTTTATAATTTAGCTTGTCTATATATCTTTGCAGCCTTTGTGTCCTTTTCACAACTGTTTTAATGGCCTGAAATAAGGACTAGATATCATCTTTGATTTATCGTACCTTTGATTCCTTGAATACAATTAGCATGCATATCCTGTGCAAAATTGCAACATAATGGCCCTGACACAAGGTACTGTCCTTTCCATCCCTTGCTGAGGCACATGCAGATGGGTGGCAGGTTCCCTACCTTGAAGAATGTGGGTTAACCTGTTGAGCCAAATAATGCATTCCTGTAATGTCATGAATATTTTCATCTGTTTGACCTGTCATCACTCCTTATTAATGTGGCAGTTTGAACTCTCACAATTTTGATGAGCTGAAACCACTGAATCACAGAATCCTAGAATCCTACAGTGCAGAAGAGGCCCTTTGGCCCATCGAGTCTGCACCGATGCATGAGAAGCCCAGACCTTAATCCCACTAGCCAGCACTTTGCCCATAGCCTTGAATGGTATGGCGTGCCATGCACTCGTTCAGGTACTTTTTAAAGAATGTGAGGCATCCTCCCTCCATCACTCTCCCAGGCAGTGCATGCTAGACCATCTGAGTAAAAAGGATTTTCCTCAAATACCCATCCCCCCAAACCACCCACCCCTCACTTTTAGCTTGTATCTTCTCATAACTGACCTTTCAACACAGCTGCTCCCTACCACTGTCCATGCCCCTCACAATCTTGAATACCTCAATCAGGTCGCCGCTGTCTTCTCTGTTCTAACAAAAACAACCCAAGCGTATCCATTTATACCTTCTTGTAACCCAAGACACTCAACCTCACTGTTAACCACCCAATCTTTGTGTCATCGGCAAACTTACTGATCATACCCTTACCTCTGTCTAACCTAAAGCGATGTGTTTTGGCTGCTTGATGTACATGGAGTGGGATTATAAGGACCTAGTTAGGAACAGACAAACTTGTGGGGCAAAAGGTTACAGCTCAAACCCAACGTCACAACAGTTTAATGGCATTTTCTTTGTTGCATAAAGAGTATTCAATGGTAACATATCGCCTATGGAATAATGCAGCATATGTTCATTTCCACACCAGGTGGCATGGCACAGTGGTTATCACTGCTGTCTCAGAGCACCAGGGACACTGGTTCAATTCCAGCCTCAGGCAACTATGGAGTTTGCACATTCTCCCCATGTCTGCATGGGTTTCCCATTTCCTCCCACAGTCCAAAGAAGTGCAGGTTAGGTGGATTGGCCATGCTAAATTGCCATGATGTGGGTATGCCGGCGTTGGACTGGCGTAAACACAGTAAAAAGTCTGACAACACCAGGTTTTAGTCCAACCGATTTATTTGATAATAGACTCACAAGCAACAGGGATCTTGGGTTCATGTTGCACTATCTGTAACCCCCATGACTTGCCTGGGTTTGCAAAACCTCACTTACTGTACTGTCTGGAGACGATACACATCTCTGTAACCTGTGATCAGTGCTCCTTCCACTCACATTGTCAGCCACTTCAGGTCTTGAACAGCAGGTTAGGTGTAAGGATTCGCATTCTAATCAGTAATCTCTAAACTGTCTGTGCTTTATATGCTCTGTCTGAGGCCAGAACTCTCCATTCACCTGACGAAGGGGCTAACCCCGAAAGCTTGTGAGTCTATTATCAAATAAATCGGTTGGACTAAAACCTGGTGTTGTCAGACTTTTTACCATGCTAAATTGCCCCAGAGGTCTATGGACAAATGTGCCAAGGTTTCTTTGTTCTTTGAAACTTCCCAATGTCAGACCTTTCATAGTATACTTCCTTGTCAAATTACTGTTTCCTAAGTGTATCACCTCACACTTTTCAGGGTTAAATTGCATCTGCCACTTAACCGCCCATTTGACCATCTCCTCTATATCTTCCTGAAACCAAAGACTCTCAACTTCACGAGTGTCAGGGGGATTAGCAAAGTAAACATGGGGTTATGGGGATTGGACCTGGGTGGGATTTTTGTCAGTGGAGGCTTGATTGGTTGAATGGCCTTTTGGGCTGTAGGGATTCTATGATTCTAGACCTTTAATGGAGCAGTTATTCATTTCACGCTTTCAATTTTCATTAGAGGAAAGTGCATTTTTTTTGTTTTAGATTTTTTTTAAAGAATTGCTTGTGTTTATATAGACCTCTGAGGATCCAAAATACTTTACAGCCAATGAAGTTGTTTTGTGCAATAAGCTGCAGTTAACCTGTTTTAGCTGATGTTGATTTGAAGGAGAAGTGATGGCCCCAGGGGTTACCAGGAGAACTTACTAATCTTTACAAAATAGTGGTAGAGAACCTATACATTTCACTTACAACACAATTCTGGGTTCTTGGTTCAGAATCACATCTTGTAGTACATTCTCCTTCAGAAATGAAGCAGTACCATGCTGACAAAAAACTTGTATTTATACAGCAACTCTCATAACTCCAGGATGTCCCAAAGTACGACAAACCTTTGCAATTGGGTTGCTATTGTAATGTAGGAAATGCAGCAGCCAGTTTGTGAATAGCAAGTTCCCACAAACACGATAATGCAATAATGACCAAATATCTGTTTTTACAACTATTGGTTGAGCAATAAGTTCTTTTCTCCAGACTGAGTAAACTAGTCCTTTTCAGGTTGGCAACATGTACCACTGGAGCGCTGGGGCCTCAAATATGTACAATCGAAATTAATGACTTGGATGAGGGGAAGACTGTATTGTAGTCAAATTTGCTGATGATTGGAAAGTAAGTTGTGAGAAGGATACAATGAGTCTGAAAAGGCATGTCGATAGGCTAAGTGAATGTATAATGAAAAATCATCAACTGGGGAATTTAATCAGGTTTTGTAATTCAATTACATTGATAACGTTGTTTATATTTCCTCTTCAGGGTTCTCGCCTTCTCCCCAGCACAAATCACCTCAGTCATAATCAGTATTGATGGTATCACTTTAGGCAATGCGATTCACATCGAAGGTCCATTCTTCTCCTTAGCTTGGAGGGTCGAGGATTACAATAAAGGAATGCACAATATTGAAGTCCGAGCAGAGGTAACAAAATGCATATCATTCTCACTAGTATACCTGTTGTGAGAATATTTGCACAAAGTCCCTGAACAAGTTAGTTCGTTGCTGAATAATTTGGGTAAAAAAATTATTATTTCACAAGATCTTGAAAGATTTATCCAGTTTCTCTTCCTTTCTCCCTCCCACCTTATTTGCCCTCTTGCCTTTCAATTGTAGTAAGAAGTCTCACAACACCAGGTTTCTGATGTATGCAGAGAGAATTCGAGAGGCCATCAGACATAGGAACAGAAGCAGGCCTTTTGGCCCATCGGGTCTGCTCTGCCATTCATAGAGTCATTGAGGTTTACAGCATGGAAACAGGCTCTTCAGCCCAACTTGTCCATGCCCCCATTTTCTCTTAAAACCCCGCAGCTAATCCCAATTGCCCACATTTGGCCCATATCCCTCTATACCCATCATACCCATGTAACTATCTAAATGCTTTTTAAAAGATAAAATTGTACCTGCCTCTCCTACTACCTCTGGCAGCTTGTTCCAGACACTCATTCCTCTGCATGAAAAAGTTACCCCTTGGACACTTTTTTTGTATCACTCCCCTCTCACCTTAAACCTATGTCTTCTAGTTTTAGACTCACCTACCTTTGGGAAAAGATATTGACTATCTACCTTGTTTATGCCCCTCGTTATTTTATAGACATCTATAAGGTCACCCTGCAGAAGGATCTAGATAGGCTGGGTGAATGGGCCAGGAACTGGCAAATGGAATTTAATGTTGGCAAATGTGAGGTTGTCCACTTTGGTAGGAATAATGGTAGGAAGGACTATTACTTACATGGCAAAAAACTGCAGCATGCGACGGTGCAGAGGGACCTCGGGGTCCTTGTGCATGAGTCGCAAAAACCCAGCCTGCAGGTGCAGCAGGTGGTCAGGAAGGCGAATGCGATGCTGGCCTTCATAGCGAGGGGGATTGAATATAAAAGTAGGGAGGTCTTGCTGCAGCTGTATAGGGCACTGGTGAGGCCGCAGCTGGAGTACTGTGTGCAGTTTTGGTCGCCGCACTTACACAAGGATATTTTGGCCTTGGAGGGAGTGCAGAGGAGGTTTACTAGGCTGATTCCGGAGTTGAGGGGGTTGAACTATGAGGAGAGGCTGAATAAACTAGGCTTCTCCTCGTTAGAGTTTAGAAGAATGAGGGGTGATCTCATTGAGACGTATAAGATGATGAATGGGATGGATAGGATAGAGGTGGAGAGGCTCTTCCCGCTCAGAAAGGACAGTAGGACTAGAGGGCACAGCCTCAAGATAAAGGGGGGTGCGGTTTAGAACGGAGTTGAGGAAGAACTTCTTCACTCAAAGGGTGGTGAATCTCTGGAATTCCCTGGCCGTTGAAGTGGTGGAGGCTGCCTCGCTCAATATTTTTAAGACGCGGGTTGATAGGTTTTTGATAGGCAAGGGGATTAAGGGTTATGGGGAGAGGGCGGGAATGTGGAACTGAGCACGACAAATCAGCCATGATCTTATTGAATGGTGGGGCAGGCTCGAGGGGCTAGATGGCCTACTCCTGCTCCTATTTCTTATGTTCACCCCTCAGCCTCCTACACTCCAGAGGCAAAAGGTCCCAGTCTATTCAGCCTCTCCTTATAACTCAATCCATCAAGTCTCGGTAGCATCCTAGTAAATCTTTTCTGCACTCTTCCTAGTTTAATAATATCGTTTCTATAATAGGGTGACCAGAATTGCACACAGTATTCCAAGTGTGGCCTTACCAATGTCTTGTACAACTTCAACAAGATGTCCCAACTTCTGTATTCAATGTTCTGACTGATGAAACCAAGCATGCCGAATGCCTTCACCATTCTGTCCATCTGGGACTCCACTTTCAAGAAGCAATGAACATGTACCCCTAGATCTCTTTGTTCTGTAACTCTCCCCAGTGCCCTATCATTAACTGAGTAAGTCCTGCCCTGGCTCAATCTACCAAAAGGCATCACCTCGCATTTGTCTAAATTAAGCTCCATCTGCCATTCGTCAGCCCACCAGCCCAATTGATCAAGATCCCATTGTAATTGGAGATAACTTTCTTCACTGTCCACTATGCCACCAATCTTGGTGTCATCTGCAAACTTACTAACCATGCCCTCTATATTCTCATCCAAATCATTAATATAAATGACAAATAATGGTGGCCCAGCACTGATCCCTGAGGCACACCGCTGGTCAGACTTCCAGTTTGAAAACAACTCTATACAACCACCCTCTGGCTTCTGTCAAGAAGCCAATTTTGTATCCAGTTAGATACCTCACCCTGGTCCATTGAAATTTAACTTTATGCAACAACTACCATTCAATTAGATCATGATCATCCTCGACTCCACTTTCCCATGTTGCTCCAGGGATGAGGAACTTTAATTGTGAGAATAGATTGGGGAAAATGGGTTTATCCATCTTGGAGATGATTAAAAGGAGATTTGGCAGAAATGTTCAAAGTCATGAGAGGTCTGGACAGAGTAAACATTCAACACATTTCCCTCTGACGCAAGGGTCAAAAGCCAGATGAGACACATTTTTGGTGATTGGGAAAAAAAGTGACAGCATCATGAAGGAAAAGCATTTTTACCCAATGAGTGGTTTGGATCTGAAATGCACTGCCTCAGGTATGGGGAAAGCAAAATCTGTCAAGGATTTGAAAAGAAAATTGAATAATTATCTGGGGAGAAGTTTTCAGGGCTAGGGAGAAAAGACGGGGGAATGGGATTAGGTGAGTTGATCTTAGACCATAAAACATAGGAGCAGAATTAGGCCATTCAACCCATCAAGTCTGCTCTGTTATTCAATCATGGCTGATATGATTCTCAGCCCCATTCTCCTGCCTTCTCCCTGTAACCCTTGATCCCCTTATTGATCAAGACCCTATCTATCTCTGTCTTAAAGACATTCAGTGACCTGGCCTCCACAGCCTTGCAGAGAACTTGCACAGACATGGTCTGCTGAATGGCCTTCCTCAGTGCTGTAGCAATTCTTTGATTTTATTTTTGCCCAGACGATGTTGTGGTGGTATACCTCCTTGAACTTCTGTGTGGTTTTGATACAACTGGCTGCCTTACTTGGTCACTCCATTGGACAAATAAAATTCAACGGGGTGGTTTATTACCACCTTCACCCACAGTAAATAGCCTCAAATTGGAGGTCAGTGACTTTACTAACCCTCCATTAACACTGGCAATGTAGATGCTGCCATTTTGAAAGGCAGCTACCATTGGATGTTCAAAGCACCTACCTATTTATGGCAACAAACACCTTTGAATCTGAAAATTAGGGTCTGATTCAGGTAGGATCTAGTCTTAATGGCCTCATTTCTCCTAGCTTCAAGAACCTGCTCCCACAAACTCTCTCAGACCAATTCTGGCCTCTTCAGCATTCCTAATTTTATTTGCCCCACCATTTGCAGTTGTGCCTTCAGCAGCCAAGACCCTACGTTCTGAAATTCCCTGCCTAAAACCCCGTGCCTCACTTTCCTCATGTAAGTCACTCCTTAAAACCTATCTTTGTCCCAGCTTTTAGTTACTTACTTAACTCAATCAAATTTGACCTGATAAGGCTTATAAAGCTGTTATATATTTAAATGGTTTGCATCATTGTTTTAAGAGCTGATCACAAGATTTAATGGTGATATCATTAGGCTGTTGCACAGGTTTGCAAAGAGTTTGCTTACTGAACATGCTTTGACATTAAAGATAGCAGTGTTGATGGAACTGGCTGCTAAAGATGCTTCAAAAGTTGGTGCAGGAATGAAGATGCACAAATTAAAAACTGTCCATATGTCAAACAGCAGCAAGCATGTCACAGATGTGACAAAATGGGTCAGTGACTGAATGCTGGAGCAAGGATAGTCAATGCAAGAATTATGGCAAAATGGGACACATTGATAAAGCTTGCTGGGTTAGACCAGCTTCCCTTGAGAAGAATCTTCAAGAAGAACAAGTTGCATTCGATAAAAAGGACTTACAACATGGAAGAAAAAAATTATGTCTGTGAAGACAAGAATATCCAGAAATATATTGAGCTGTAACAGGACACCTTATCCATATAGGGTGGATCACATAGATTCCGGATGATTCCGAAGTCAAGCCAACAACCTATTAGGATGAAGATTAACACTGGTGCTGCAGTAACTTTAATTGTTGAGATTACATACCAGCAAAAGCTGAAGCATTTTCCTTTAAATCTAGCTGATGTGATTTTAAGGACATACACAGAAAAGACTGTGCTATTGAAAGGTTACAATCTTGATCAACAGAGAGTTGAGTGGAGAAACAGTGGAGTTGTTTCTCCATGTGGTCTGTAGTAATTTTCCAGCTCTATTTGGGAGATCATAGTTGGAGAAGATGAATCTTAAATTGAGCACTGGCAACAGGTTGGTCAATGTCAAAACAGATCTACAACACCTTCTGCATAAATAAGAGTGTATTCGAAGAGACATTTGGCTCAATAAGGGAGTTCAAGAGAAACTTGAGATAAAACCTACTAGTCAACCAAAAAGTCTCAAAGCAAAAGCAGTGTCATATGCAATGCATTCTAAGGTGGAAGAAAAATTAAGCTTGTTAGCACTGGTTAGAGCCAGTTGCAATGAGTGACTGGGCTATCCCCATCATGCCTCTAATGAAACCTGATGGTTCAATTCACATTTGTGGTGATTTTAAAACAACCATAAAACAATTGTGTGCTGATCAATATCTGCTTCCTTTAACTGAAGATTTGTTTGCTAGGTTTTCAGTTGGGCAGAAATTCAACTAGACTTATCTTTCACAAGCATATTTATAGATGAATGTGGCTACTGAATCTCAATCATTGCTTACCATCATTATAGTTTTTTTTTGCTTTAAAAGATTACTTTCTGGAATAACATCCACACCAACCGTATTCCAAAGATTGATGGATCAGATTTCATGGTCTCTTTGGTGTACAATGTTACCCAGATGATATTCTAATTACAGCATCTAGTGAACAAGAGTACTTGAATAATTTAGAAATAACATTGGAATGTCTTCAAACATGAGACTAAATCAGTGTCTTGTAAAGGTTCTTCATGATTTCCTTGCTTTTGTACGCTATGCCTGTTTATAAAGCCCAAGATCTCATATGTCTTTTTAACCACTTTTTCAAACTGCCATGCCACTTTCAAAGATTTGTGCACATGTACTACCCGCCTGATCTTTCTGCACCTGCACCCCTTTAGAATTGTACACTTTTTATCACCTCGCTTCATTCTTTCAATTAAAATGTATCACTTCATATTTCTCTGCAGTAAATTACATCTGCCACATGTCTGACCATTTCAGTGTGTCTGCGTTCTCTTGTTATCTATCACTGTCCTCCTCAAAGTTTGTGTCATCTGCAGATTTTGTGGTTATTTGCACTTGCAGCTCACCAACCTTATTTACCATACTCTGTGTTTATAGATTTGGGGCTGAATTTTCCCAGTATTTGGCAGAGCGCAATAGTGGGTGGGAAAAGCAGCGCTGATGCCATTGACGCCAATAGCGGCTTTCTCATTGTGAACAAAAGAAAGTAGCAAGAGGCATGTCCCATAACGTCACTCTGATGGGATAGGCTTTGATTGAGCTTATGCTACCAGCAACTTAGATTTTTAAAGATTAGGGCACCATTTTTAAAGGCTGTCCCAGTGCACAAAAGTTCACAAAGAACCCCACCCTCTGGCAGTGTCATTAAAATTATAAAAAAAACTTATAAAAATGTCCTTACAAATCATCATAGTTCCTCCTATCAACAAATGTCCCTGTTTGAGAATCTCCAATAATTTGAGCTTGCACCTCTGTGTGAAACTGACAGTTGATGGCTGGTGTTGACCCATTTTAATTTTGAGATTTCCTTGTTCCCTAACATTTGTTTTAAATTTGCATTATTGATTTGTAAACTTCTTACATTACACATTTTGTAGAATGCACGTTATGCTGAAGTGACCTATTATTTATGTAACGTTCAATAGGTATTGTTAATCTTTATCATTTAGAATTTCTTCCAGTTTCTTCAATATGAAGAATGCTGTATCTACTGCCTCAACAAGGGTGAGTGTTTCTGTTGCCAAAGTACTCTTTACTACTCTATCTATCTATCTTAGTTTCCCATGCCAATGGACATTTATCTCTTTTCCCCCATAAGAAATATTATACATCCTCCTGCACTTGCAAACTTATCTTAGAAGTTTGCAAAAGAAACCTCATTAAATTAATTTCATACCCATCTATGGAACAGACTGGCTGTTACCTGCCTGGTGCCTCTCTTTACACCCCAAATTCTTCCCAGCTGTGGAATTTATTCATTCGTGGAAATGGGCGTCACTGACTGGCCAGCATCTATTGCCCGTTTAGTGGCATGAGAACAGTTGAAAGTCAACCAGCTTGCTGTGGGTCTGGAGTCTCACGTAGGCCAGACTGGGTAAGGGTGACAGATTTCCTTCCTTAAAGCTGTTTGGCATCTTTTATTAACTTGTGTTCTAATTTATTCATAGTTACTAAGACTTCTCAATCACATGGGCTTCAGTTCCTTGTAGTATTCCTGATCTGCACCATAACCCTTGACCTTGATAAACTATACCCTCTATCCGGTCTCCTATCTCTTTTAGTCTGCTACTGTTTGATCTCCCTCTCCTATTAGCATATGTTCTTTTAACAGTTTCTGATCTTTTCCTAGGAACATGTTCACTCCCAGATCCACTGTCCAAACTCTATCTTTCTCTACTTCATGTTCCCAATCCACGGGTCTAATCTCCCGCCCTCGTCGCGCACGTTCAAACAGTTTTTGTATTTTCCAGTGGTCTTCACTGCTCTACCTTTAATAGTTAAGTTCCTCCATTGACTGACCCCCTTCGGCATGAATGTAATTTTAGTGTCACCTTTTGGCTGTTGTCCTCTGGGACAAAATTGCCGCCTACTGTTCTTCAAAATTACTATGTCCATTGCAGCAACTGGACCTCTCAATCGTGCAATATATATAATCTCATCACTTTCTGTAACACTTATGGATATGCAAGTTTATAGTCCTTGCCAACTAACTTCAGAGTGTACCCAAATAATATTTTTCCCATGCTGTAAAATGACTGTTTTATTATCTTTACCAGTAACATTTCCTGGGCCTTTGCACTCTTATAAGTGCACCAGGTTTCCCTGATGGAAAATCATTTTGAATAGCTGATCGTTGTATCTTAAGGCTCACCGCGTTCTATCTGAAATTTCAGCTTGCAGTGAATTCTTGGCATGGACAGCCCACGCTAGGACAGACGTTAATTAACAGCTTGGTGGATCTGCCAAAATTTCACAAAGCCCCTCCTCTATCACCGCGTGCTTCCTTCCACACATACTAAAAATACAATACTAAAAAGGCTTGCTACTGCCCTATTTATAACAACAGTAATATTTTTGCACATATCCCTACATGTATCATTAGCAAACTCCCCTCCCCACACCCCCCCCCCACCTTCCAAAATATCAGTGAGGAATTTTGTCAGTGGCTCCAGTCCGGATCCTGTTCGCTTTTCCATGACCTTATCCACAATTATTTTTCTTTGCTATGTATTATTGTCAACTGGCTGAGCCTAGTTACCAAATCTATGAAACGTAAAATGAATTTTTTAATCACAGATTCATTATGTACTGTGATGGTGCTCTTCTCTACTTCTTACATATCGCACATCTTTCACTTATCTCCTCTATAAGTTTAGTGTACTCTTCATCCCTTATTCTTGCATCCTTTAGGAAAATTTTTAACCCTAGGGAAGAAGGATGGACAAACTGCCAATGAAACTTTAACATAGTTAGCTTCTGGTCCTCAAAATTCCAATCTCCTTCAATAATATCCAGATCAACAGTATCCACTTCAATAGTATCCAGATTCTGTAAGTTTAGATTCACATATTTTCCAAGTACAATGGTCTGGTTGTTTCACACATCCAGTTTTATTTGCACTTTTTTCAATCAGTGGCCAGATAAATAGTAACAGAATTTTGTTGGCACTACATCAGTGCTGATGAAATGATTGACTCTAGCTATCTTGGAGGGAATCAGTACTCGTTTTGAAGACTTCAGGATGTCATCATTCCCAAATCTGAAACTGCTGGAACTGTCAAATTCCTTCACTTTTCCAATCCTTATTACTTAAGTAACATTTCAATCAGTCTATTCCACACACAATAGATGTGCATCTACTAACGCCAGACAGCTGAAGGACTCTGCAACCAACATTATCACCGGATTGAAACTTTTTGTAACTAATACAATGCTGTCTCTTTGGTCGATACTACCGTCTTCGTGTTTACTTTGGAACACTTTGTTATCTTTTTTAGGATTGTTCATTGTGCAATGGTGTTTTGAATTAGATCTGTAACATGGATTGACAATGTCCTGGGCATTTATAGAGTCGAAGAGTCATAAGTTTACAGCATGGAAACAGGCCCTTCAGCCCAGCTTGGCCATGCTGCCCTTTTTTTAAACCCCAACTGCCTGCATTTGGCTCGTATCCCTCTATACCCACCTTACCCATGTAACTGTCAAAATGCTTTTTAAAAGACAACATTGTACCCGCCTCTACTACTATCTCTGACACTCACCACTGTGTGAAAAATGGACACTTTTGTATCTCTCTCCTCACCTTAAACCCATGCCCACTAGTTTTAAACTCCCCTACCTTTGGGAAAAGATATTAACTATCTAGCTGAAGTTTGGCCCTCATTATGTTATAGACTTTTATAAGATCACATCTAAGCCTCCTACACTCCAGAGGAAAAAAAGTCCTAGTCTATCCAGCCTCTCCTTATAACTCAAACCATCAAGTCCTGGTAGCATCCTAGTAAATATTTTCTGCACTCTTTCTAGTTTAATAATATCCTTTCTATAATAGGATAACCAGAACTATACACAGTATTCCAAGTGTGGCCTTACCAATGTCTTGTACAACTTCAGCGAGACATCCCAGCTCCTGTATTCAATGTTCTGACCAATGAAACCAAGTATGTTGAATGCCTTATGAACCTATACCCATAGATCTTTCTGTTCTGTAACTCTTCCCCAAAGCCCTACCATTTACTGAATAAATCCTGCCTTGTTCAATCTACCAAAATGCATCACCTCACATTTATCTAATTTAAACTCTATCTGTCATTCGCCAGCCCACTGACCCAATTGATCAACATGCCGTTGCAATCCGAGATAACCTTCTTTACTGTCCACTGTGCCACCAATCTTGGTGTCATCTGCAAACTTACTAACCATGCTTTCTATATTCTTATTCAAATCATTAATATAAATGACAACTAACATTTCTGACGTCCTTTCCTTTGTTATAAGTACCCAATTCTTTTCTCTTGTTAGAGGTGTTTCTGTCCTTTTTACTAGTTTCAAGTCTCGTTTTGTGCTGACGCTTACTTCCTGTAGACGTTCTCACCATCCCATTAACATTGTATCCTCAATTTTCTGCTTTATCACCAAAAGGCCTGTTTGCGCCAAAAATGCTGCTGGCAAGGAATGATTTCCAAGGAATGTTTTTTTTAAGAGTCTGTGACATCTGTTCTAGCAGTGTGTGTTTTTCTGCAAATGTAACTCTTGTCCAAACAAAATCTGCCTATACTCGATATTTAGCATAATCCAATAACTTAAATGTCAGCACTGATGGGCAAATGTCTAGAACTTTTGCAAGCTATAGTCCACTGTAAGTGTTTCCAAAGTGGGGTACCCTGATACCTGGGTGTCTGTGAAAGGTCTCTGAATGTCCATGGAAGTGATAGTCGCCACATAACCAGCAAACAGCAGTCTAAAAGGAACAACCGACCAATTTCACAAATAACCAGAGCAATGAAGTGGGCTGACTCGTCTCTGCTTAGCCTATCAACATCCCTGAACTGTCTCTAAAAAAACAATTAATTAGTGATAATCACTTTGCTGTTTGGTATCTTGCTGTGTGCAAATTGGCTGTCATGGATCCTATATTACAACAGCATGGCTGTAAAGTATTTCGGAACATACTGAAGTTATGTAGGGTGCTATAAAAAATGCATGTCTTTCTTCTAACAATCACAGAGCCATGAAGACAAAAAAAAAGAGGCGTTAATATGATTTCACAGGATACAATGGCTGTTTACTGTTAAGTAATTGCAAATTATTGCAGGTTTTTTGAGAAATGAAGAAGCTCTGTTTGTTTGGTCACGAGAGAAACTAGAAGATACTGAACCCAGTGGTTAGAATGTTGTGTAGAAAGCTCTCCAGGGTCATATACATATGCTGTATATTAATATATCAGCCACAGAGAATTGTGCGTCCACAAAAGTATCTTGTTTCCCGATGAAGAATGACAGGAACAGAAAGTGCCTATGGTTCATGGGCCATACTCTAACAGGAGTGAACACCTTTAGTAAAAAATAGGGTGAGAAAATGTCAAAAGCATAACATTCACTGAATAACTGTGATTTTTATTAGAACTTTTGAAAGGATGATGCTACCATCATGGCCAGAATCTCTAGGTCTTTGACTGATACTAACTTGGCATTAACCAATATCTAATTAACGGATGTGATCCTTCTCCTTGTTGAAGCCCTCTGTTAAAATCCAATCTGTAATTGAATCCCATTTTCCACATTGCATCAGCTGAGCATGAGCAGATTCTGCAGAATCACTAGATCCTTGTTGTTCTGACAAGATCTACCTCCATATTGGGGGTATGGTAACCTGCAGGGTGGCAATGCCAATGGTGAATGATTTGCCAGAACTGGTACGTTGAGTGGTCATGTGGCTTGAAACTCTGTACCCAACCATCAAGAGGCATATAACTTTGCTGCCAATTTCTTCCCAGTTAAGTGCGTGCTTCTGCGAGGCTTTGGATTCTTTGCTAGATCCACTACTGGACCCTTACTTTAATTGAAACAGCCTTGAGCAATGACGTAGTGAATCACTCATGCACACACCAAATCGTTTCTCTTTCTCTTTTCAGGACAAAGCTGGAAGAGTTACATTTAGCCATCATGAGTTTGTAGTGGAAGAGATGAAACTACTGCCTTTTGATGTTATAGCCTCATTCATCCTCCTAGCTCATCATTACATTATGGTAAGTGCAGTTTCAACCTCAGCAAGGAAGAAATCAATTTGGTTACAGTTGGAGTGTTGTGTGCAGTTTTGTCAGTGCATTTATATGATGGGTATTAGATTCCTGGAGAAGGTGCAGCATAAATCTACTTGAATGTTAAGTGATTCAGCAGCTCATTCTTCTGTTTGTTATCTAGGCCCTAAATTTAAACAAAGTTTGAGGGGTGAATTGACTCTAGAAGGTTGAAAAATTAAATTGAATGGAATGATAGTAGATACACAATGGCAAACATTTCAAGAAATAATTTGTAATTCACTATGAATACACAGCCTGCTGAGGGATAAGAACTTTGAGAAAAGTTGTCCAACTATACCAAACAAGAGAAGTTGGATTGAAAAATTAAAAATGGATTGTTGCAAGTAGTGAAAGTAATTCCCAGATGAGGAATAAGGAAATAGTAGTGATGTTAACAAAAATCTTTGCATCCATATTTACAATAGAAGACACAAATAGTATTCTGAAGATTGTGGGAACCAAGTGTAAATGAGGAACTTTAATTAAAATTAGACAGCAAAAGTACTGGAGAAATTAATGAAACTGAAAGCCAATGAAATCCCTGGACCTGATGGTGCACACCCTAAACTTCGAAAAGAGTTAGCTGCAGAGATGATGGATGATGGTTTTTGATTTTCCAGAATTTTTTAGATTCTCGAATGGTTTCTCTGGACTTGAGGGCAGCAAATATAAATTCAAGAAAGGAGGGAGAGAGAAAATGGACCAGTTTGCCTGACAGTAGTAGTAGGAAAATGTTAAGATTTATCGTTGAGCATGTGGTATAATTAGGCAGAGTCAACACAGAATTATGCAAGAAAAATCGTCTTTGTCAAATCTGTTAAAGTTTGAGGTTTTAACTAGCAGAAACCATTGAATGTAGTTTATTTGGACTTTCAGAATATTTCAGTAAGGTGCCACTGAAGACGTTGTTGCACAAGATGAGGATTCATGGAGGGAGATGGGGATAATATCAAGAGCACAAATTAAGGAATGGTTAATGGACAGAGAACAGTGAGTAGGAATAAATATCATTTTCAGGTTGGCAGGCTAATGTGAATAACTGTAAGCATCAGTGCCATGGCCAATTTGCAATCTATATTAATGGCTCAGATGAATAGACTGAATGTAATGTATCCACGTTTTCAAATAATACAAAGCTAGATGGTAATGCAAGCTTTCATGAAGGTTGAAAAGGAGCTGCATAAGGATGTGAAATGGGCAAGAAGATGGCAGATGGAGCATCATGTGGGGAAATGTGAAATTATCCACTTTGGTGCTGCTCATCCTTTGAGGCAAGGATGCCCATGTCCAACATTTTGGGGTGTTTGGTAGGAGTTTGGTGGGTACATAGGAGAGTGCAAAGGCCAAGCTGTGCCTGGAACCTGCAATTCTGCTGCAGATAGGACAGGATGCCTCGGATGGTTATAGTTGCTGTTTCCTCTCCTTGCGTTTCTCTTTCTGCCTCTGATATGAACTTGCTTTCCAAAGAGGCTGCACCATTTTGGATGTAATCCTGGGCGAGCCTCACCAACAACAGCCAAGAGAAGCCTTCAGAATGTCCTCATCGTGCTTCCATTAACCATCATGAGAGAGCAGACCAGACTCAAGCTCTGCATAAAAGATTCGCTTTGGTAAGCGAGTATCAAGCATTCTGGCTATATGACCACTACAACTTGAATGGGTGTAAATTGAGAGAGATGGATACTCAACGAGACGTTAGAGTCCTTGTGCATCAGTTGTTGAAAGTAGATGCACAGGTATAGCAGGCAGTAAGGAAGGTAAATGGCATGTTGGTCTTCATAGCGAGAGGATTTGAGTATAAGGATAGGGATGTTTTGCTGCAATTGAATAGGGCGTCGGTGAGGCCACACCTGGAGTATTATGTGTAGTTTTGGTGTCCTTTATCTGAGGAAGGATGTCCTTGCTATAGAGGGACTACAGCAAAGGTTTACCAGGCTGGTTCCTGGGATGGCAGGTCTGTCAGATGAGGATAGACTAAGTTTAAGATTATATTCATTGGCGTTTAGAAGAGTGAAAGGGGCTCTCATAGAAACTTTTAAAATTCTAACAGGGCTAGATAGAGTAGATTCAGAAAGAACGTTCCTGATGGTGGGGGAATCCAGAACTAGGGGTCATAGTTTGAGGGCGGCATGTTAGCACAGTGGTTAGCACTGCTGCTTCACAGCTCCAGGGACCTGGGTTCAATTCCCGGCTTGGGTCACTGTCTGTATGGAGTTTGCAAAGTTTCCTTGTGTCTGCATGGGTTTCCTCCTGGTGCTCTTGTTTCCTCCCACAGTCCAAAGATGTGCAGGTTAGGTTGAATGGCCATGCTAAAATTGCCTCTTAGTGTCCTGAGATGCGTAGATTAGAGGGATTAGTGGGTAAAATATGTGGGATATGGAGGTAGGGCCTGGGTGGAATTGTGATCGGTGCAGACTCTGAGTCAAATGATCTCTTTTTGGGTTTTGAATGAAAAGGCCAACTTAAATTAAGTCCAATCATGGTTCCCAAATGAAGGACAAACAAGATCCAAGCTGACAAAACAGGACTTTGCATCCCATCTTGGGCTTAATCAAACAAGATCCAAGCTGACAGGATGAGGCATTGTACCCCCTCCCAAGCTTGATCTAACGCTTCATGTTAGCCAGAAGGTCGAGATGGCTTTAAAAAAGTTGTATCAGATAAAGCCTTGGTTTTACCTCATTGGCTAACCTGATCCTTTACTGTACCCCAGCTTGGGGATACCTCGATCGCAGGTATCCCTGCTCCTTTATTCTATGCCCCAGTTAATGAAGGCAAGCATTCTATATGCCGCTTTCTCCATCTGTCCGGTTCCAATCATCAAATATCAATCTATACTAATCCCATTTACTAGCATTTGCTCCATAGACTGCTATGCCTTGGCGATTTAACTGCTTGTTCAGATATTTCTTAAATGTTGCAAGATTATCTGCCTCTCAGGCAACATGTTCCATATTTCCACCACCACAGGATGAAAAATATTTTCCTCAGATTCCCTTTAAACCAACTGCTCCTCACCTTAAACCTATGCCCTCTGGCCTTAGACACCTCTGATGTGGAGATGCCAGTGTTGAACTGGAGTAAGCACAGTAAGAAGTCTCTCAACGCCAGATTAAAGTCCAACACCTCTGCCATGGGGAAAAGATTCTTACAATCTACCCTATCTCTGCCTCTCATTTTGTACACCTCTATCAGTACCCCCACCAGTCTCCTCTGCTCCAGGGGAAACAAACCCAGCACATCCTCAAGGGCCTTACTGAAATCCACGTAAACCATATCAGCTGCATTGCTCTCGTCAATATATTAAGTTACCTTTACAAAATACTCAACTAAATTATTTAGACAGGATCTCCCACCAACAAATCCATGCTGATCAATCCCTGCCTTTGCAAGTGTTGATTAATGCTGTCCCACAGAATATTTTCCAATAATTTCCCTACCACTGACATTAGACTAAGTGGCCTGTAATTACCTGGCTTATCCCTACTTACCCTTCTTGAATAAAGGTACCACATTAACTATTTTACAGTAATCTGGCATTTCACCTGTGGCCAGTGAAGATTCAAATATCTGTCACACCCTTGCAATCTTCTCTTGCCTCCCATAGCAGCCTGAGATACATCTCATCAGGCCCTAGTGATTTATTCACCCCTATGTCTGTTAAAACATCTAATATCTCTTTATTAATCTTAACATGCTCCAGAACTTCATTTTCCCAACTGAAATTTCCGACGACAATCTCTTTCTCCTTAGTGAATACAGATGAAAAATCTTCATTTAAGACCTCATCCACATCTTCCGGCTCCACAAATAGATTGCCCCTTTGGTCACTAATGGGTCTCGCTCTTATCCTGGTCATCCGCTTGCGCTTTACATACTTATAAAATGTCTTGGAATTTCGTTAATCTTACCTGTTAATATTTCATAGCCCCTCTTTGCCCTCCTTTTTAAGTACCACCCTTCACTACCAATACTCCTGAAGGGCCTCCCTGTTTTACGTGCCCTTGCTCTATAACTATCATATGCTTCCTTTGTTTTCTTTACCAAACCTTCAATATCCCTTGACATCAGGTTTCCCTGGACCACGAATGCCTGCTTTCCAAACCCCCCCCCCCCCCCCCCCCCCCCCTGCCAATGCTGGTCTCATATAAACTCCCATTTCTCACTGTCACCAACATCTCCAACCCACCCTCCTATCAAATCAAAGTGTGCCTTATTTTATCTGATCTTTGTCTCTCTGTTCCTGTACGTGATTAAGTCATTATCACTTTCTCACTCAACATTACTGTTCTTCAAGAGGGATAGTGGATCAAGGCTCTGAGAAAAACGGCAGCTTTCAAAATTAATTCTCTGAAAAACTACCTAATGAAAAATGGGAATCCATCATAGATTGAGGAGAAGCTGAGTTTGTGATGTTGAGGTGTTGACTTGATGGTGGGTGTGCTTTTATGTTTTCCAGGCCAGAGTTCTCTTTTTTCTGGTTTTCCTAGCTAATATGATCATTATTGTCGCCTTCCGATACCAAAGAAAGCCACAGCTTAAAGGCAAGTTCAACTCCTTGTGTTTGATACTAAATGCTGTTGAAAATATTATCCAATATCCAGTAGCTCTCGACTGAACCATGCACTGGCGGCGCGGGCTTGTTGGGCCGAAGGGCCTGTTTCCCATGCTGGGTTGTTCTTTTTTTTTTAAAAGTACTCTCACTTCTAACCATGATAAATGTTCAGAAAATGTCCAGCCTTGTTGATTTGCTGCATGTGTCAAGTTAGGTCTATACAAGGGGGCGGCGGGGGAGAAGCTGGTCATTTTAATTATTTGGAAAAGTGGCAATTTGTAGGGTTGTAAATCCACAGATCACTGTGCTGCTACTTTTAAGCTACATTGACAAGTGTAGCTGCGCAGAAAAATTCAAAGAGGGCACACACGTAAATAAATCACCCATTCAATCCAGTAAAGATTATAAGGTACATTTTTGGTACCTGTGCTGAAATTGAATTGGTAATGATGCATCCTTGACATCAGTGAGAGGAAAAATTGGGCTGGGGTGTATAATCTGAAAGCAGCCATTTCACACTATTGCAAACAGTTAAAATGACTCCTCTCTCACTGTCTCAGATCTATGTAAAATTTGGTGATTGCAGTCAGTAAGGCCAATGAGTTTGTTATGGTTAGCTTAAACACCCAGAGAAAGAGAAAGTGGCAAGCCTGGAGGATTTCCTGCTCCTAGTGCCTATCCAGTGAACTTTATTTGATAGTATACACATGGGGAGGGAGAGGGATTGAGGAGAAAGGGCTAAGATCATATTCTGCTGCAATTCCTATCTACCCCCACTCTTCTCATTCCATGATCCTATATCTCACCAATACTTAAAGTTAAATCTCATATCTGAGGAGGAGCTAAATGTTGGAGTTATTATGGATTATTCTGTGTGTAAGACAGGACTAAATAAATGGCTTCTCAAATGAGGGTCGAATATTAGGGAAAGCACATGTTCAGAAAAACTCCAGAAAAGTAAGAAAGCAAAAGAATCAGAAAAGATATGAGGGGTATTTGTTTTTACACAATAAGTTGTTCTGATCTGAAATGCACTGTTTGAAATGGCGGTGGAAAAAGATTCAACAGAAACTTTTAAGAGGGAACTGGATAGATATACTTAAGTTTGCTGAATTATGGGGAAAGAGCAGGGGAGTAAAGCTAATTAGGCAGCTCTTTTAAAGAGCTGGCACTAGTCACGATGGTCTGACTGGCCTTCTCCTTCTTGCTGGATGATTCTTTTGAAGTTCACTTTTTTTAAAAACTTAAAATTGCATTCATTTCTTATTAAATGGTTCAATCTCTTTTCCACACTAGAGAGTCCTGGCGCCTTCACTCTGACAGTATTTTCATTTCATGTGTTGTGCAAGACAAACATATTCTATTATCCTGTATTGCTGTTCACTTGCTGCGTGGCTGTGGGTGAGTATTTAACACTTGGCATCCGTATGTTATCTCCAATAACATTAGGACGTCCCCATGGTTCATTCACAATTTGTCAGCTGGTTTATTGTATATTGTAACAAGTCTTGTTGGACATCTTTTCAAATGTGATACAGTGATGCAACATCACCTCCAATATCTTTCACTTACAGAATAATTGAGAGTATTATTTCATCTTGTCCTGCCCCACTTTCTGTTTGCTGACTGATTTTATTTTCTCTCGGTTCTTTCACAGCATGTATAGAGTTGCCAGCAGTAGCTGGATATATTTCTGGAATTTTCATCACACAACTGCTCACCTCCAACAGCGAATTCATAAGCCATTAGTCATCTGAAACGTCCATCTTCCTAGAGCCTTGCCTACCCACGCTTCTCTGTCGGTCACACAGCCTCCTCGCCTCATTGCCCAGATTTTTAATACTAATAACTTTCTTGAAATGCACTGCTGATTTAGGTGTCCAGCCCCTTTTAAACTTAAAGAGCTAACTTGTGTTACATGGGGACTTCTGCAGAGGGAATCTTTCTTATGATTCCAACTTTTGTTTGTGCCCTGATGATTTTTCATCTGGTTTGTTTGAAGCACAGATTAATCTTTAATTCTTGGAGACTCCAGGAAATTCTTAGAGGGCAATCCAAAACTAAAAAAGTATGTGGGAATGCCATTGTATGAGGGAGTTGGACGAAGTAACCTGGAACGACCTCCATTGGTGCCTACCTATCTTTCAGGTTGAAAACCTTATGCATATCATTCTGCTACTTAAAAAAAATGAAAGCAGGAAACCAGGGAATTATTGGCCAGTTAGCCTGTCAGGAAGTTATACAGTTTATAGTTAAAGTTAGTGACTGTAATTACTGTGCACTCCCAGCAGGTCCTGTTTGTTACTTGTTGAAACCTGTTGTAAATCCTTCTCGCGTGACGTCATGCCAGCAGTGGCAGTGAGGGAGAGAGGACACCTACGTGGAGGGATGATGGAGCAAGGGGGCTCCTGCCATGCAACGACAGTAACGCAATTTAAATATACATAATGGGCCCCCTCCACTTCATCATCCCTCCACGTAGGGTGGAGGTGACAATCAAGAAGGGAAATTCTGCTGATGTGAAAGGACTCCCTTTTGATCCTCTGCTGATGCTGCTTTTCCCACCCACCAAAAATAGGAGCAGAAAATCTCCCCCTTGACCTCCACGCCCTGCTAGTGTAGAGAATTCCACAGTTCAGCACTCTTGAGTAAAGATGTTTCTCCTCATCTTGGACTTAAATGGCCTTCCCTATATCCTCAGACTGTGACCCCTTGTTCTAGACCACCTTTCCCCTACTCCTCCCTCGCCAGAGAAAGACAACATCCCTACATCCAGTCTGTCCAGAATCTTATACATTTCAATTGGATCCCCTCTTCTAAATTCCAGTGAATACAGACCCAGTCTCTAATCAGAGAGCCGCCAGCCAGGATTTGTCAATTTGTGAATTAAAGATTAATCTGTGCTTCAAACAAACAATGAAAAATCATCAGGGCATGAACATGAATTATAAGAAAGATTCCCTTTGCAGAAGCCCCCATGCTGGCTGCACACAGGTTAACTCTTTAAGTTTAAAGGGGCTGCGCGCATAAATCATCAGTGCACTTCAAAAAAATTATTAGTACTAAAAATTAGTACTAAAATTTTTGGACAGCTCTTTCAAAGAGGCACAACATGGTCAGTGTTAGATTCTATAGCAATTAAAAATGCATAAACACTCCTGAATCATCTAGTATTTGAAACGAAGCAATGTGGAATTAGCAATTTACTATTTGAATGATATTGCATAATCCCTCTATTGTTACAGGGCACCTGTTCATGATAGTGTGATGATTATGTCACTGGACAAATAATCCAGAGAATGAGAATTTAAAACCTACCAAACTGTTGTAGAATTTTAATTCAGTTTAAAATACCTGGAAGGAAAAGCTCTGCTGTGTATGCCTGATAAACCTGACTAGATATTGTTAAGAGGTGATTTTCTTAATCCATCTTTGGTTTTATTTTCATGGGGAAATGAAGAATTGTTTTTCCTGTCCATCATCTAACTTGAATCAAATCCAATTCTACCATCACCTCTATGAGGCTCCTGGAGAAGTAATGCCTGTATTTTGAACTGCTGATTGTTGTGCCACGTACTTCTCTACCTCTGTAAGCTCCTTCAGTCCCTTGACACTCCAAGTTATCTACAGTGCTCTAATTTTAACTTCTTTAGTATCTCTAATTTCTTCCATCCCACCGTTGGCAACAATTCCTAAGTCCAAAAGTCTGGAATTCCCTTCCTAAATCTCTCTGTCTCTCACTCACATCCTTTAAATCTCTCCTTAAATTCGTGTTTTGACCGTGCTTTTGATTACCTACCCCAATATCTCCGCCTTTGATGCCAGTTTTTATCTGATAGAGCTCATGGAAGATTTAATGCCATTTATATGTGTTGCTGATGCCGCATGGTACATTTCTAAAGCTCTGGATCTGAAGACTCTTGCATGCCATGTTAAACTCAACTTAACGACCTAGTTATTATCATTTATCACATTTGATATACTCTAGAAGACAGTAGATTTGACAAAGGGTCATCTGGACTCGAAATGTCATCTCTTTTCTCTCCTTACAGATGTTGCCAGACCTGCTGAGATTTTCCAGCATTTTCTCTTTTGAAATTAAAGAAATATGACTGATTCCTAAGAATGCATTTTCATGGCTGAGCTCTTGTGTGGGCACAATGATCTAATGTGTACTTTGTGGAAAAAATTGAACAAATCAGTTATTCACCAGAGATCAATGGTAAAAACTCAATAGTTGTTCCCTCCGATGTTTATAATATTCTTGGAAGTTATACTTACAAAAGTGAGAGACTGGTGTAGAAGGGAATACTTTCACTTCTGCCCCAATCCTCCATTTTGAACCTATTCTCGACAGCAAGCAGAGGTTAGATTTAATAATCTTGGCATTCACTTTTCTCATGCAGGGCCCTGGTTTGTTGGTGAAGTAGTAGATGGCCAAATTGGAGCCTGCTTTGTTTTTGGGATCGTGGTGAATGGTCACTTCTTGGAGGGAAGCCTATCTTTCGTCGTTGGGATCTTTCAGGTATATAAACAGGCTGAGACTGCACCAATGAGCTTCATCAATAGATCACCTTAACATTGTTGAGATTAACATTCCGGTAATGTTCGATTTGATTTATTATTGTCACGTATTGGGTACAATGAAAAGTATTTTTTCTTGCACACTATACAGACAAAGCATACTATTCATAGAGTACACAGAGGGAGAAGGAAAGGCAAGGGTGCAGACTATAGTATTACAGTCATAGCTAGGGTGTTGAGAAAGATCAACTTAATAGATGGTAGGTCCATTCAAATATCTGATAACAGCAGGTAAAAGTTGTTCTCGAGTCAGTTGGTACGTGACCAGATTTTTGTATCTTCCTAATGGAAGAAGGTAGAAGATGGTACGTCCAGGGTGCGTGACGTCCTTTGTGATGCTGCCCTCTTGTCCGAGGCAACGGGAAGTGTAGATGGACTTATAGAACATAAAACACTACAGCACAAACAGGCCCTTCGGCCCACAAGTTGCGCCGACCATATCCATACCTACCAGACTTATCGATAACTCTCAATCCCATGTTCTCATCCAGAAGTATCTTAAAAGACCCCAAGACCCCAGCGAGTTTGCCTCTACCACCACCGGCAGCCGATTCCACTCACTCACGACCCTCTGAGTGAAAAACTTACCCCTGACATCTCCTCTGTACCTGCTCCCCAGCACCTTAAACCTGTGTCCTCTCATTTCAGCCCTGGGAAATAGCCTCCGAGAATCCACCCTATCTATACCTCTCAACATTTTACAAACCTCAATCAGGTCGCCTCCCAATCTTCGTCTCTCCAGGGAGAAGAGACCCAGCTCCCTCAACCTATCCTCATAAGGCATGCCTCCCAATCCAGGCAACATCCTTGTAAATCTCCTCTGCACCCTGTCAATAGCTTCCACATCCTCCTTGTAGAGAGGCGACCAGAACTGCGCACAGTACTCCAAGTGGGGTCTGACAAGGGTCTTATAAAGTTGCGGAATTATCTCCCAACTCCTAAACTCAATCCCTCAATTAACAAAGGCTAGCACACCATATGCCTTCTTGACCACATCCTCCACCTGCAAGGCCGATTTTAAGAGTCCTATGCACCCAGACCCGAAGGTCCTTCTGCTCCTCAGCACTGCTAAGAGTCCTATCCTTGATATTGTACTCCTTCATCCCATTGGACCTGCCAAAATGGACCACTACACACTTATCCATGTTGAAGTCCATCTGCCACTTCTCCGCCCAGTCTTGCATTCTATCTATGTCTTGCTGCAACTTCTGACACCCCTCCAGACTATCCATGACACCACCAACCTTCGTGTCTTCGGCAAACTTACTAACCCATCCTGCCACTTCCTCATCCAGGTCATTTATGAAAATGACAAACAGCAAGGATCCTAGAGCAGATCCCTGGGGCATTCCACTGGTGACTGACCTCCATGCAGAAAAAGACCCATCCACAACCACTCTCTGCCTCCTGCAGGCAAGCCAGTTCTGGATCCACTTCTGGAGTCGATAGATGAGAGGCTGGTTTGTGTGATGGATTGGGCTACATTCCCAACCCTTTGTAGTTTCTTGAGGTCATGGTCAGAGCAGGAGCCATACCAAGCTGTGATACATCTGGAAAGGTTGCTTTCTATGCTGCATCTGTAAAAATTGGTGAGAGTCATAATGGACAAACCGAATTTCCTTAATGTCCTGAGAAAGTAGAGGTATTGGTAGGTTTCTTTGAAATAGTGCCATTGGATCTATATCTATTTGAGGCAACTGGGGTCTCTATTTAATGCTTCATCCAAAAGGTGGCATTTCTGACAGTGCAGGGTCCCTCAATACTTAACATCACATGGGGCTCAATGGCCTAATGGTATTAGCGCTAGACTATTAGAAACTCAACTAATGTTCTTGGGACCGGCATTTGAATCCTGCCATGGTTGATAGTGGAATTTGAATTCAATAAAAAAAATCTGTAATTAAGAATCTACTGATGACCATGAAACCATTGTCAGAAAAACCCATTGTGTATCATTGATGTAACGTTAAAAGTGTTGTGTGGACCATGGTTTTGGTGGGAGAATTGATGATCAAAATATTCAGATTTAAGATTATTGATAAAAAGAACCAAAGGGGAGATTTTTTGGACAGCTCTTTCAAAGAGGCACAACATGGTCAGTGTTAGATTCTATAGCAATTAAAAATGCATAAACACTCCTGAATCATCTAGTATTTGAAACGAAGCAATGTGGAATTAGCAATTTACTATTTGAATGATATTGCATAATCCCTCTATTGTTACAGAGCACTTGTTCATGATAGTGTGATGATTATGTCACTGGACAAATAATCCAGAGAATGAGAATTTAAAACCTACCAAACTGTTGAAGAGTTTTAATTCAGTTTAAAATACCTGGAAAGAAAAGCACTGTTGTCAGTAAAAGTGACATGAAACTGTTGGATTGTTGTTTTTAAAAAAAACTCAACTGGTTCCTTTAGGGGAGGAAACTAAGTGTTGTTGGGTTTTTCAAATACCACTCTGAGGCAGAGGTGTGTAGAATATCAAAGTTTATTCAAACATATACATGAGAGTCTTTCCCAAAGAATCATTGGTTGCTATGGTCATATTTATATTTCCCCCCAAGTGTGACCAAATTATTTTGGCTAACCCAATTAATCTTAACCTAGTAATGACCACACTGGGACTTCAAATGTATTACCTGCACTACTTCAGGAAGCTAAAGGTAATATTAAATTGAAGGAAGAAGTACAATTATACAAAAATAAGTGGCAGGTCGGAAGACTGGACTGGACTGGACTAGGGTGGCACAGTGGTTCACACTACTGCTTCACAGCTCCAGGGACCTGGGTTCACTTCCTGGCTTGGGCCACTGCCTGTGTGGAGTTTGCACGTTCTCCTCGCGCCTGCGTGGGTTTCCTCCCACAGTCCAAAGATGTGCAGGTTACGTTGATTGGCCATGCTAAAAATTGCCCCTTAGAGATGCATAGATTAGAGGGATTAGCGGGTAAATATGTAGGGATGTGGGGGTAGGGCCTGGATGGGTTTATGGTGGGTGCAGACTTGATGGGCTGAACGGCCTCCTTCTGCATGATTCTATGAAAATATAAAAAACAGCACTAGTGACTTTAACAAATGAGAAATTAAAGTACGAGAGACATCAAGCTAGGAAAAAAAGGTAAAAATTTGTACAAGTATTTACAAAGAAAAAGAGTAACTAAAGGAATTCTCTAAAGAGTGAATCTGGGGAATTACAAAGAACAAAGAACAACCCAGCACGGGAAACAGGCCCTTTGGCCCAACGAGCCCGTGCCGCCGCATCCTCCTACACCTACCCTGCCCTGTGTGTATGTGAGTGGAACCCCTAATTTAGCCAGATTCAGGGGAGAATAGTGTCAATTTGTTACACCAATCAGCCTAAGAGCACATCTTTGGGATGTGGGAGGAAACTGGAGCGCCCGGAGGAAATCCACGCAACCACAGGCCCAAATCCATGTATCTGCGCAGCTAGCAGTGATAGTCACTGAGCTGTTGCGGCGCCCGTCTACTGGTCCAGGATTAAGCACACACACCGACACGAAGTACTAGGCCACTCCCGGAACCTCCAAGAGCAGCCCACGCACGACCCACCGTGTGCATGCCCCTTGTTTGACAACAAGGTAGACCGACACCTGCGGAATAAAAAGACAAAAACGTTAACATGTAATTCTACGTTTCCGGTGTCGTCCCAAGGCTCTGACCCTATTTAATACCCTCTACTATAACCCTCCATCCTTGTTTCGCTCATGTGTCTATCTAAGTAAACCTTAAACAAGTCCAACGTGCCTGCCTCCACCACCCTACTCGGTAGCACGTTCCATACCCCCACGACCCTCTGCGTGAAGAACCTTCCTCTCATATCCAAATTATACTTCTCCCCCCTCACCCTTAGATCGTGACCTCTCGTAATTGTCCCCAATCTAGGGAACAGCCTACCACTATTGACTGTATCTATTCCCTTCAGTATGTTATATACCTCTATCATGTCCCCCCTTAATCTCCGTCTTTCCAAGGAGAAGAGTCCCAGTATCTCCAACCTTTCCTCGTAACTCAGTCCTCCCATGCCAGGCAACATCCTGGTAAACATCCTCTACACTCTCTCCAGAGTCTCCACGTCCTTCTGGTAGTAAGGTGACCAGAACTGGACGCAGTACTCCAAATGCGGTCTAACCAACTTTCTGTACAACTGAAGCATTAGACGGCAGCTCCTGTACTCTATACCCCTTCCTATAAAGGCTAGCATTCCATAAGCTTTCCTCACAACCTTCTCTACTTGTGTCGCCACCTTCAGAGACCTGTGAACCTGCACTCCCAGGTCCCTCTGTGTTTCTGTACTCCTAATCGGTCTACCTTTTATCACGTAGCTCCTCTCTGCATTATTCCTTCCAAAATGCATCACCTCGCATTTGTCAGGATTAAATTCCATCTGCTGTCTATCTGTCCAGTGTACCAACCTATCTATATTCTGCTGTGTCACCTGACATTCCTCCTCGGTATCTGCCAATCCTGCCATCTTGGTGTCATCCGCAAACTTGCTGATCACACCACGTACACTCTCTTCCAAGTCGTTTATATATACTACAAAGAGGAGAGGTCCCAGAAATGAGCCCTGCGGCACACCACTGGTGACTGGCCTCCAGCCCGAAAAGGTCCCCTCGACAACTACTCTGTCTCCTATTGCCCAGCCAGTTTTCAATCCATCTAGCTACCTGTCCGTGTATCCCATGTGCCTTAACCTTTTCTACCAGCCTACCATGAGGGACTTTGTCAAATGCCTTACTGAAATCCATATAGATGACATCAACGGCTCGCCCATCATCAACCATTTTTGTCACCTCCTCAAAGAATTCTACCAGATTCGTAAGGCAAGACCTCCCCCTAACAAAGCCATGTTGCGTATCCCTAATCAGATCGCAATGCTCCAAATGCTCATACATCCTACCCCTAAGAATTTTTTCCAATAATTTTCCTACCACCAATGTCAAACTCACAGGTCTATAATTACCAGGGTTATCCCTACTACCTTTTTCAAACAGCGGTACAACATTAGCTACCCTCCAGTCTTCTGGGACCTCACCTGTGTCCAAAGATTTGCGTCAGAGGCCCAGCAATTTCATCTTTCACCTCCCTAAGCAGCCTGGGATAAATACCATCAGGCCCCGGAGCTTTATCCGTTTTTATGCTACCTAAAAACCTTAGCACTTTCTCCCTCGTAATGGATATTTCCTTCCACTGATCTACAGCTCCCTCCAAGACACTACACGACACCGAACCCCTCTCCTTCGTGAATACTGACGCAAAGTATTCATTCAGGATTAATAATGGAAAATAAGGAAACGGGGAAACATTTAACCAATATGTTGTGTTCTCACTGTAGAAGGCACAAATAACATCCTATATCAATAGGTGATAAGAGGGAGGAAGGAACTTAAAACAATTACAAGGGAAAGGGCACTAAGAAACTGTAGAGTCAGAGGTTTACAGCATGGAAACAGGCCCTTTGACCAAACTTGTCCATGCCGCCCTTTTTTTAAAACCCCTAAGCTAATCCCAATTGCCAGCATTTGGCTCATATCCCTCAATACCCATCTTATCTATGTAACTAAATGCTTTTTAAAAGACAAAATTGTACCCGCCTCTACTACTACCTCTCACAGCTTGTTCCAGACACTCTCTACCTCTGCATGAGAAAATTGCCCCTCTGCACATTCTTGTATCTCTCCCCCTCACCTTAAACCTATGCCCTCTAGTTTTAGACAGTCCTACCTTTGGGAAAAGATATTGACTATCTAGCTGATCTGTGCCCCTCATTATTTAATAGACCTCTATAAGGTCACCCTTCAGCCTCTTACGCTCCAGAAAAAAAAAGTCCCACTCTATCCAACCTCTCCTTGTAACTCAAACCGTCAAGTCCTGATAGCATCCTAGTAAATCTTTTCTACACTGTTTCTAGTTTAATAATATCCTCTCTATAATAGAGTGACTAGAATTACACACAGTATTCCACGTGTGGCCTTACCAATGTCTTGTACAACTTCAACAAGATGTCCCAATTCCTGTATTCAATGTTCAACCAATGAAAGCAAGCATGCTGAATGCTTTCTTCGCCGCTCTGTGCACTTATGATTCCACTTTCAAGGAGCTATGAATATGTACTCCTAGATCTCTCTGTTCTATAACTCTCCCCAGTGCCCTGCCATTAACTGAGTAAGTCCTGCCCTGGTTCAGTCTACCAAAATGTATCACCTCACATTTGTCTAAATTAAACTCCTCCTGCCATTTGTCAGCGCACTGGCCCAATTGATCAAGATCCCGTTGCAATTGGAGATAACTTGCTTCATTGTCCACTGTGTCACCAATCTTGGTGTCATCTGCAAACTTACTAACCATGCCTCCTGCATTCTCATCCAAATCATTAATATAAATGATAAATCAGAGCTAAAAGTTAACAAGTTCCCAGAATCTGATGGTCTTCATTTAGGGTCTTAAAATAAGTGGCTGTTGAGGGAGTAGATGCATTGGTTTTAACTTTCCAAAATTCCCGAGATTCTGGAACGGTCCTATCAAGATAATGAACAGTGAACTTTATTTAAGAAAGGAGGGAGACAGAAAGCTGAAAACTGTAGGCCAGTTAGTCTAATATCTGCCATAGATAAAATGCTGGAATCAATTATGAAAGAAGTTATAGCAGATTATAGACAACGTTAATGCAATTAGGCAGAGCTTTGTGAGAAGGAAATTGTGTTTGACTAATTTATTAGAGTTCCTTCAGGAAATAATAAGCAACGTGAACAAAGAGAAACCTGTGGTTGTGTTGTACCAGGATTTCAAAAAGACATTTGATTAGGTGCTACGTCAAAGTTTACCACGTAATACAAGAGCTCATCGTGTACGGGTAACTTTTTAGCATCAACTAGAGGATTGGTTAACAGGTTAACAGAAACAGTTGAGATAAATTGTTTATTTTTGAGTGCAAGATATAACCAATGGAGTGCCACAATGATCAGTGCTGGGACCTCAACTGTTTACAATCTATAGCAATGACTTGGGTGAAGGGACCAAATATATGGTTGCTAAATCTCCGGATGACACAAAGGTAGGAGAGTAAGTTGTGAAGAGGACATAGGTTCTGCAAAGGGACATAGATTAAATGAGTGAGCAAATATTTGTCAGATGAAGCATAATGTGGGAAAACGTGAACTTGTCCACTTTGGTAGGAACAATAGAAAAGTGGTTTAAATAATCACATGGAGAGAGATTGTAGAACTCTAAGGTACAGAAGGATCTGGGTATTCCAATACATCATCATAGAAGGTTAATATGCAGGACCAGCAAGTAATTAAAAAGGCAAATTGAACATCAGTATTTATTGTAAGGGGAATGAAATATAAAAATAAGCAAGTTTTGTATTGTGCACTATAGGAAAGTTGTATGGAGTCTTAGTTGGACCACATCTAGAATACTGAGTACAGGTTTGGTCTCCATAACTTAAAAAAGAATATAATCGCATTAGAAGCGGTTCAGAGAAGGTTAATTCAACTGATTCCTGGGACGAAGAAATTTATTTTATGAGGAAAGGTTGGACTTGAATCCATTGGAGTTTAGAAGAATGAGATGATCTGTTTGAACTCTACAGGTTGGGCTGAAGGACCTGTTTCCATGCTATAAACATCTTTGACTCTATAGGTCCTCAGGAGCCTTTCCTGAGTGGAAAAATCAGGTCTCACAAATTTGATTGCATTTTTTGAAGGCGTAACCAAAAAGGTAGATGAGGGCAATGCAGTTTATGTTGCATATGTAGACTTTAGCAAGGCCTTTGACAAGGTACTGCATGGTGGTTTGCTGCATAAGGTTAAACCTCACAGGATCCAGGATGAGGTAGCTAAATGGATACAAAATTGGCTTCATAACACAAGGTTTTGGAGGGTTGTTTTTCAAACTGGAGGCCTGTGACCAGTTGTGTGCCTCAGGTATCAGTGCTAGGTCTACTGTTATTTGTCATTTATATTAATGATTTGGATGAGAATATAGGAGGCATAGTTAGTGAGTTTGCAGATGACACTAAGATTGGTGGCATAGTGGACAATGAAGAATATTTTTTAGTGAAGAAGATTATCTCACATTGCAACAGGATCTTGATCAATTGGGCCAGTGGGCTGACGAATGGCAGATGGAGTTTAATTTAGATAAATGCGAGGTGATGCATTTTGGTAGATTGAACCAGGGCAGGACTTAGTTAATGGTAGAGTGTTCGGGAGTTATAGAGCAAAGAGATCTGGGGGTACAGGTTCATAGCTCCTTGAAAGTGGAGTCACAAGTGGACAGAGTTGTGAAGAAGGCATTCAGCATGCTTGGTTTCATCGATCAGAACATTGAATACAGGAGTCTTGTTGAAGTTGTACAAGACATTGGTTGGGCCAACTAAGTAACTAGGATGCTGCCGGAACCTAATGATTTGAGTCATAAGGAGCGGCTGGATAGACTGAGACTTTTTTCTCTGGAGCATAGCAGGCTGAGGAGTGATCTTATAGATGTCTATAAATAATGAGGGACATAGGTCAGCTAGATAGTCAGTATCTTTTCCCAAAGGTAGGGGAGTCTAAAACTATATGGTATAGATTTAAGGCGAGAGGGGAGAGATACAAAAGTGTCCAGACAGGCATTTCTTTCACGCACAGGGTGGGGGGTGAGTGCCTGGAACAAGCTGCCAGAGGTAGTAGTAGAGGCAGGTAGAATTTTGTCTTTTAGAAAGCACTTAGACAGTTACGTGGATAAGATGGGTCTAGAGGGATATGGGCCAAATGCGGGCAATTAGGACTAGCTTAGGGATTTTAAAGGGTGGCATGGACAAGTTGGCCAAAGGGCCTGTTTCCATACTGTAAACCTCTATAACTCTAATAGTATGGATGCTGAGATGGGAGGCACTAGAACAAGGGGACATAGTTTAAAAATAAGTGGTTTCCCATTTAAGATGGAGAGAAGTTTTTTCTGAGTTAGTCTATGGAATTCTCTTCCTTAGAGAGCAGTGGGGGCAAGATCATTAAATATTTTTCCTCCGGAGCACCCAGAGGAAACCCACAGAGACACAGGGAGAACGTGCAGACAGTGACTCAAGCTGGGAATCAAAACTGGGTCTCTGGCACTGCAAGGCAGCAGTGCTAACCACAGTGCCACCATGCTGCCCACTGTGGAGTTGGGCCACAATAAGCTTATCAAATGTTGCATTCAGTTCAGGGGGCTAAATGGCTTTGTCCTACTCTTAATTCAAATGTTCATGTGCTGAAAGATGGTGGAACAGTGGTACTGCCACTGGACTAATAATCCAGAAACCTGATTTAACTCACTGGGGACATGGGTTCAGATCAACAGATGGAAATTTAAATTGAATTAATTAATGTTTAAAAAATCTGGAATTGAAAGCTGGTCTCAGCAATGGCAACCATGAAATCATTATCAGTTATTGTAAAAATCCACTGATCCACCAATAGCTTTTAGCCTTAGCCTTCCCTGATCTGACCTGCATGTCAGTCCAGACCCACAGTAATCTGACTGACTCTGACTCTTACCTACCCTCTGAAATAACTGAGCAAATCATTCAGTTCAGGGGATGAGTGATAACCACATCCAATGAAAGAAAAAACTTGGTGTCCTTACCCAATCTGGCTAATATGTGACTCAAATCTCCACACCAAGTGACACTCAGTTGTATCAAGAGTGTCCACCACCATGCAGCCGGAGTCACTGGTTCGCAAAATTTTTTTTCTAGTCAGAAACAAACCTTGGTGCCTCTGATCGGAGTAACTTCGGTTTGGGGAGAACAGGAGTCAGAGCACAGACTTTGATAGGAAGTTGTGGAAGTGCTAAAGCGGTGAAGAATGGAATGACTCTTGCGTTATCCCTGCCAATCCACCGCTTTAATCTCAGTAGGCAATGTCCCTTTTTCATACTGTATTTAATACTTTTCCCTTCCTTTTCTACATCCAGCTGACACTTTTTAATTTTCCGTTGATGTGCTACCTGTGCTGGTGTCTACACCTTCGCTGTCGAGGGGCCTGCTTTCGGTCACACATCAAGTACACAAGGTGGATCTGCACTGTCCCCATGCACGTCTTCATAGTGGCTCTTCTCCTGTGGCAAGTCTACAGCTGCTACTTTCTGCTGATGACCTACGGGACAATTGCCTTCTTCCTGTCTCCAATAAGGACGTGGTCAGTGGTCTTGGCCCTGGTCCTTGTGTACAAGGCTTGGACTCTCAACAACTCCACCATTAGAACGTTTAAAGCTGAAATGAAGAAGTGCCCCTATTTCTGATGGCCTGTTGGGAACAACCCAGGAGCTGAACATACACTGATCAAACTTGTCAACTGCCAGTCTCGTATTGCAAAGAAATCTGTCAAAATCACATAGGATGATTGAAGATAAATGCTGTCAAACAATTTATTCCATTACCCTCCTCAAAATAAACTGCAGGGAGGGAAATAAAATGAAAATCTATTTTAAATGTAAATGGAGGTAATACTCAAGGAGGGCTCTGGTAGAAGTGGCTCATATTTTACTTCACTGTCACAAAAAGTATCTTTTCACAATGCCTGCTGGTCAGAATGTGAGGGATACTGTGCGCATGTGTATGTCTGTGCATATGCGCATTGCATCCTTTACACAACATTCCCTTCACCGCAGCTTTGGGAGCAGGCTTGAATAAAGCAATTGCTGCTGTTTCTGATCTCTCTATTGCTTTACAAGAATGATGTGCATTATGAAGAATAAGGGGTGTTGAACACAACATGAAAAACATTTAAAAGAATATTTGTCTGGTAGAATTCTGTGATTCTTCTGATTAATTCAGAACAAATTCAGCTTTGAGAGGCAAAAAGCAAAATGCTGTGGATGTTGGAGAACTGAATGAAAAAGCAGAAAATGTTGGCAAACACTCAAGTTCTGACAGCAACTGTGCAAAGTCATCTATCTTAAACATTGACTGTTTCTTTATCTATACTGTGGGAGAGCTGCCCATGGGATGGCAGAGGTGCCATCTTTTGGATGAGATTATAAACTGACTCCTCTCACATGGATGCAAAAGATTGAGTCGATATTTCAAACAAAAAAGGGAGAATTTTCCGGGTTTCCTGCTCAATCAAAAAGAAAAACTTGTATTTATATAGTGCCTTTCACAACTACCAGACCACTCAAATACTTTAAAGTCACTATTGTAATGTAGGAAATACGGCAGCAATTTGCATGCAGCATTGTGATGATGACCAGCTCATCTATTTTAGTGATGTTGATTAAGTTATAAATATTGGACAACCCCCAACAATACCATCCACCCCCCATCCACTCTTATTCAAAATGGTGCCAAGGAATGTTTTAGTCTATCCTGGAACCCGGATTGGGACTCACTGTAATGTCTCAGACAGAAGATAGAACCTCAAAGTGCAGCACTACCTCAATTCTGCACAGAATCTCAACTGCAACTAGGGATGGGCAATAAATGTTGATCAGCCAGTCACACCCATGTCCCATGAATGAAAAAAAAGTATCAGCCTTGTTTTTGTGCTGAAGTCCTGGAGTGGGGCTTAAACCTACAATCTTCTGATTCCAAAGCTATCAACTGGACCACAGCTAGCGTTAAAAATTATACCTCAAATCAGATTATTTCATCTTTATTATATTGCTGTTTGAAGAATATTATTGTGCACCAAAATTGGCTGCAGCATTTTATTAGATTACATGAATGACTATCGACTCAAAAGTGCTTTGAGAGATACCCTGACACTGTAACAGGCACTGCGAGATTGAAGTGGCTTTCTTTTTCTTCACAGTTGCATTTTCAGCATTTTCTGCTCTTTTTAATTTGGTGAATTTACCTCGCTATATGTTGTAATTCTATGTTAAAGAATTGTTTAAACAATTTACAAAATTATTATCCAGTGAAGCACTGAATCAAAACTCCTATACTTTGGGAACACTATATTTCAGAGATCTATTGGATTTTGAACACAAGTTGAATCACCTAGGTTGTCTTGCATGGAGGAATATTCACATTTTAGTGTGAGAAGAAATTGCTTATCACCAAGGAGAGATTTTGAAAAAATAAATAGCAAAATAGATGCTGTTTGGATGTTGTCAAATTTAGTTTAAAGCATACATGCTTCACTGATGCACTTTCAATAACATCGTATTCATATAGCAGCTTTAATGCCATAAAACAGCCCAAGGTGCTTCACAAACAAATCTTGATACAGATTCGTTTTAGGAGATATTAGGTTTTTTGTTCTTTTGTCCTATGTCAAAAAGGTGTCTTAAAGGAACGCAGAGATTTTGGGGATAGAATTCCAGAGTTTGGGGTGTAGAAAGCTGAAAGCCACATTAAGGGCAATAAGAATACAGATTTTTGTTAAAAGTTAAGAACCAAACTAGATGTGTGAGATTGGAATACATGGTAAAATAGGCTCGAGGGGCTGACAAGCTTCCTCCTGTTCTTATGAATCCTACTGACTTGTATATTAAAATGCTTACAATTATTACCATTGTAGTGCTTCTCCATTGAAATCAAAGGGAGAAGTTGTACATTTCTCCCCAACCCATTGAAATCTTCTTATTTGAGCTAAAGGTGATGCTATTTTTCAATCCAACACAATCTTGTCCCTCACAGAATGAGTCAGATAAGAAATTTGAGTGCATAATATCAGTGTCAAACTCTAGCAAGTTTGAGAGATAATGCATTGCCCAACATATATTTTTTAAAATTCAACTTTGGAAAAACAATCCCAAATTTTAAAAGACAAATGAGTCATATGAAATTACAACCTTCAAAGATTTGTATTCGACTATACAGACATGAGGTGCTTTCCAAGAATATACTGGAGTTGTTTTAACTTGCGAGGTTGGCATAACTACCACAGCTAAAAAATGTTGAGGCTCAAATTTACATTATCAACTCATGAAAGTATTAGTCATGTATAGTAAAAAGCAGTTGGGGCAGGGAAAGAGCCACTTTAATGGCAGCCAACTTAGGGAAACACGACTGCAAAAATCAGAATGTGCTTCAAATAGCTCAGGGGAAACTGGAGGGGAAATTTAGACTTCAGCTATGAAAGATGGGGTGCAATGGAAATGCTGAAATGTTATTGGATTCACCTATTTATAACCATTTTACACATGCTGCTATTCCCTACCCCTCTCTCCCCAAACACACAGTTGTAACTAAAATGTAGCCGAAAATATAGGGAGTCATAGCTGAACAATTCAAATTAAGCAAATATAGTTTTCCTCTCAAATTCCACCTAATAACAAGAGAAAGGAAGAGTAAACTTACATTTATGCAGGGTCTTTCAAAGCCCCAAGCCATCCAAAGAGTTTCAGTCAACAAATTACTTTGGAAATGCAGTTGTTGTAGTTTTGTAAATGCACTGAAGAGTTCTTCACTCATGAGAAGGGAAGTGAGGAGAACTAGATTCATTCATAAGATGCAATATGCTGCCTCAAAGGGATTCAGATTCCATAGGAACATTCAAAAGATAACTTTGTAAACCTGAGAGATCTAAATTATGATGTTTATGGGGGGAAAAGTATGGGCTGTGAGACTAAATTGGACAAAACTGGGACAAACACAATGGCTGAAGGACCCTATTTTTTTAAGATTCTATGATTCTAATGGCAGACAATTTAAACACGGTGTTAAATGCCTGGCCAACTGTTTGTCCAGCTAAATAAAGATCCTGCAGTTATTCAGCCCTTTGTTATTTTCAGCCAGCTTTTAATGACACTTGTCTAACAGGCTGGATTATGGCTCCTGAAGCCACAGTTCAAAAGAGGGAGGAAGAGCTACAGAGATTTGTGTGTGTCCGTGTCTCAGCCCCACATACCAACAGATATTTGCTTCCATACCCACTGTGGGTGAGGGTGAGTGAGTGAGCAATGCACACACACAGTGACCATCCCCTCACACTCTAATAGTCAACTTTATTACTGTTTTAATTATCAATTTATTGCTGTGCGGTTGCTTTTCTTTTTTTCATTGTGTAACTTTAAAAAAAATAGTGTATCTTTCTGAAATTTGCTGTTAGGCTCCTTGGCTGAGAAAGAAATGGAAAATATGCCCCCTTCTTTCCGCAACCACACCCCCCCCCCCCCCCAGTAAAAAGGTTGGACAAGCCTGCTATAGATTGAACATTTGTGTTACTATTTGATGAATAAGGGTGTTCTTCTCAATGAATTAATTTGGAAATGCAGTTGCTATAGTTTTGGCGTATGTGCTTCCATCAACAATTCTGGAACAGATTAATTATTGATTCATCTCATTGTTTACTGTGGGACTTTACTATGTGTTACAAATGCTACTCATTCTTGCTTTGAGCTTTGTTTAGGGTAAAGCAGTTGCAGTTCAATAAACAATTGGGAGCCAAAGTCCAATTTGTCAGGACTAAAGGTCAGGTTTAGTGACTGGTGCCCAGGGTTGAATCTGGGGTTTAATCTAGTTCTCATAGAATCCCTACAGTGCAGAAAGAACCCATTTGGCCCATCAAGTCTGCCCCAATTCTCCAAAAGACCATCTTATCAACATGCCTGCTTGTGCATTTACCAACCTATGCATCTCAGACACTAAGGGGCAATTTAGCTTGGCCAATCCATCTAACTGCCACAGCTTTTGCACTGGCGAAGGAAACTGGAGTACCTAGATGAAAAGCATGCATTGACAGGGAAGTTCTGGTTTATTAAAGTTAACTGGATATTCTTGTGATCCTCTTCTAAACCTTTTCCAAGGACTATGTTACCTGTCATTGTGACGGGACTTATCTGGGTCTTATACTGAGGCTTAACTAAGGACAATATAATGCTTTATTATACCATGTTGGAACTTTCTAACAATACAACCATTTACCTTGTATGGCTGTGTGTGTGAATTGTTGAGAATGATGTACCCAACACCAAGACCTTTTTCTTTGTTTCAGTTCTGGACTCTCTAGGGCCTTACTGCTGATCCTATGCACATACACCAATTTATTCAAGTTAAATTCTTTTGGCCAAATGCTGGCCCGTTCCTATCTCATCAAGTTCCATTTGCTTTGGGTTGTTTGTATCCATAGTCTCAAAATTCACACAAGTTTCATAGGAACAGGCCATTTCCACCATTCAAGATCAAGTCTGATCTGAACTGAACTCTATATACTTAGCTTAACTGTGCAGATTTAAAATTTCCAATTGACCAGCTACTCACCACCACCTTTGCAAGGGCAATTATGAATAGGCAACAAATGTTAGCTTAGTGAGTGACTCCCACATCTCATGAAAAAAAAAATTATCTAGCATCACAGACTCCTGACATTGCAGAAGGAGGCCATTCAGCCCATTGAGTCTGCACCTACTCTTCAAAAGAGCAACTTACCCAATTCCCCTATTAGTATTCCCATACATTTACCGCATTAATCCCCCTAATCTATTCATGCTGGGACACTAAAGGGGAATGTAGCATGGCCAATCCATCCAGACGAAACCCATACAGACACAGGGAGATACACACACACACACACACACACACACACACTGCAAATTCCACATAGCCCAAGGCTGGAATTGAACCTGGTCCCTGGCACTGACATAGTTAATAGAAGCACCCAAAAATGTAATAGGAAGATCCAATGGGGCTCAATGTGACTCATGCAGATTTTAAAATCTAGAGCTTTAAATAAAAATTCACCACCATAGAATCACTATGGTAGGAAGAGGCCACTTGGCCTATCAAGTTTGTACCAACTGTCAGAAAGAATATCCCACCTGGGCCTTCATCATTACCCTACACCCACACATTTACCGTGGCTAATCTACACATCTTGGGGCAATTTAGCAAAGCCAATCCACCTAACCGGCACATCTTTGGAGGAAACTGGAGCACCTGGAGGAAACCCACACAGACGTGGGGAGAACATGCAGACTTCACACAGTCATCCAAGGCTGGAATTGAACCCAGGTCCCTGGCAGCAATGCAGACTTCATAGAATCCCTGCAGTGCAGAAGGATTCTATGCGATGGCCCATCGCATCTGAACCAACAACAACCCCACCCCGACCCTATCCCCGCAACCCCACACATTTACTCTGCAAATCCCTCTAACTTACACATTCCAGGACACTAAGGGGCAATTTAGCATAGCCAATGTACCTAAACTGCACATCTTTGGACTGCAGGAGGAAACCGGAGCACCCAGAAGAGACACATACACATACACACACAGAATGCAAACTCTGCATAGACAGTGATCTAAGCCGGGAATCAAACGCAGGTCTCTGGAGCTATACGGCAGCAGTGCTAACCACTATGCCACCCTGAAACGTTAACTCTGTTTCTCGTTCCACAGATGCTGCCAGACCTGTTGAATTTTTTTCAGTACTTTCTGATATAGGATTCCAGGTGGCCTCAGCAGCCCCATGCTAGGGAACAGGAGAGAGATCTAATAATCAGACTAACTTTCGCCTGTTTACATACTGGTCAAACAACCGTTTACAAAAGCACTGTATAAGTTGTTGAGTATTGACTGCAGCACCGGAGTATTTAAGTGTAGCACTCTTTCATTCACTTCAAGAATGGGTTCTGTTAAAAACTCATTCTCAGTACAAACTGCTGCTGTTAAACAACAGTATGCTGACCACAAGTAGTTAACATGTCATTAAACGTGCAATGTTTCACTCTCGTTTGATGAATAAAACATTCTGAACTGAGCTGCTGGAACTTGTACCAGTTCATGTAAAAATATAACTCCTTTTGGAGTGACTTCCAGACAATATTAGTTACTGTTCCTATAGGAAAATAAAACAGCCTTGGGAGAAAAGTCAAATGCTTGGGTGCCAATAATCCAAAAGCCTGGAAAACACAAGTGAATATAGCTTCAAATCCCATAAACAGTGGAATAATTTGGATTCAATTGTTGTTTTAAAGCTACAAAGTAAGAAGTGGATGTCAGTAAATGTAACTTTGAAGCTGTCAGACTGTTGAGAACCCTTTCATCTCCATTTAGGGAAGGAAAGCTGCCATACCCTTACTTGATTTTTTAATATTTGTTCTTGCATCATGGGTATTGCTGCCAAGGCCAACATTTGTTGTCCATCTGAATTGTCCTTGGAATGATGAGCCACCTTCTTGAGCTACTGCTAGTCCATATGTTGGGATGTGTCTCTCTTCTGCAGCAGTCAGCTACATCCTAGCTGGACGGATAATTGCACCTGGTCAACAATCACCCAGCTCTCACCTGTAGATCTACACAGCTGCTTGTGCATGGCAGCGACCACATCCCAATGACTGCATTGGTTTACAGGGCAAAGTACCATGCAGCTGGTCTCCATGGAAGGTAAAATGCCCATCTCCATCCATTTTTTCAAGCATTCAAAAATAAAAATAGTTTTGAAGACTGTAACAGAGGAAATGGTATTCCATGGTGGGCACTGTAAGTTTCACATCACAGCTGTGTGAACAGCTGTAAAGTTCATCAGCACAGATGCAGAAGATGCTGCAAATCACCCACAGTAGTCAGCCACATCTGCAACTGCCTTGACTTGTAAAGGCATTGGCAACAAGAGTTCATGCCTGAAAATGCTGCTTACAATTGCAAAGTAAACAACTTACACAAGTGTTTCTTGTGCACACAGCTCACTGAATTCCCAGCCTCTTACCTGCTTTGGCAGCCAAAGTATTTACATAGCCATTCTAGTAACTTTCTAATCAATGAAACCCAACAAAAGAGTTGATACAGGGGATTCAATGATGGCAATGCCAATGAATGTCAAAGGGAGATGGTTAGATTCTCTCATGTTGGAGACAGTCATTTCCTGGTACTGGTGAGTCATAAATATCTGACCCATTGTGATCCCCATACCAGATCCACTGCTGTGGAAGTTGCATAGCAAGACACTCCAATGTATCAAAACATTACCAGTTGAACATGGCAATATTTCACCACAACCTTTCCAGGATAATTAGAGATAGGCAATAAATGTCAGGCTTGCCAGTGACACCCACATCCTGAAAATGAACGAAGAATAAAGGAAAAGCTACTCAAGTGGAACCAGGTCTTCAAATCCAATAACTTCATAATGCAGCTACAGATGGTAGCCCCAGGTAAACAAATTAGCAGATCAGATTTGAGGAGCTGGACTGCTAACTTCCTATGTTCAGAAACTGCCAGGAACCTATTTTGAAGGATTGGTTTTTAATGAAGCCTTGAGAAGCAGCACCAGATTGGACCAATGAGAAGCAAAATGAAGACTCTTAACTGTTGGAAATCTGAAACAAGAACAGAAAATGGTAGAAACAACATCTGATTTGATTTGATTTGATTTATTATTGTCACATGTATTAACATAGTGAAAAGTATTGCTTCTGACATGCTATACGGACAATGTTTTGGGCGGCACAGTGGCTGGCACTGCTGCCTCATAGCTCCAGGGATCTAGGTTCAATTCCTGGCTTCGCTCACTGTCTTTGCGAAGTTTGCACATTCACCCTGTGGCTGCATGGGTTTCCTCTGGATGCTCCAGTTTCCTCCCACATCCAAAGGTGTGCGGTTTAGGTGGATTGGCTATGCTAAAGTGCCACTTAGTGTCAGAGGGACTAGCGAGGGTAAATGCATGGGGTTATGGGGATAGGGTCTGGGTGGGACTATGATCAGTGCAGACTCGATGGGCCGAACAGCCTCCTTCTGCACTGTAGGGATTCTAATGATTCTATTCTATGAAAACATACCGTTCATAGAGAAGGAAATATGAGAGAGTGCAGAATGAGAGCAACTCATATTGATGCAGCACCTTTAGAGTAGCAAAATGATTCACTGTACTTCAAAAAACTGACACCAAGTCAAAGGCAAATACATTTGGACCAAATATTTAATAGGTTTTAAGGACAGTCTTAAAAGAGGAGAGTTGGAGGGAGTCAGGGAAGAAATTCCAGAGTGGCCATCAATAAAAATTGAAGATACATCGAAGGCCAGAAGTTGAGGAGTGCAGATATCTTGGCTGTGAGACTGGAAGAAGTTACAGAGAAAAAGGAAGGGTAAGCCATGAACATCAGGATGAGAATTTTATGTTCAGGACTCACTTAGAATACCATTTCCTCTGCTACACTCGACTGGGAGCCACTGTCAGTCAGTGAACACAAAGTTAATAGGGAACAGGAGAGACTTGGTGACAGTTGAGCAGGAGAGCTTTGAATAAACTCAAGCTCATGGATGCTGGGAGATGTATAGCCAGTTGATATCAAAATTGGAAACAGTTGGTTTGGCCAAAAGCAACAATGACAATTTATAGAAACATCCCAGAAACTTAGAATCAAGGTCTCTCTACATTAACTGAATCAGAGGTTAACAAGATCACCAGGTAATGATGAATAGCACATGGGAAGAGAACAAAGGCATTGCCCCAGGTGATTCTCTCAACCTGACAGGGCTCCAGAAAATATTCCACCTTTTAAAAAAGAGAAAATCTGAATCTTCTGTTTGAAATTAGCAAAATTGACATCACTCCAACACGGAACTGTTTACAGAGATTTTTATTTTGATGTGAATTAGTTTTGCAAAATGCATCTTAACAATAGGTGGGATACTGGGACCCAGGAAGAATGGATGCTAGAGCAGCATAGAGCATATACAGATTAATATACCATTATTCATACTTGATCAAGTTTCTCTCTCTGACATCTAATCAAAGATAAAGGTGAGAGAAACCATAAGTGCATTCAGCTCATTGTAGAGTCAGGATTAATATACCAGCAGCAAGAAATGTTGGTGTCCTCGAATAAGCCAGTTTCTCGGATGCCTCAGGCTGACTGATTGCTAATCAGAAACGAGGACAACCTGTTTCCCAAAGTTCCCTCCTTTCATCATGGACACAAAAGCAGCTGAAAGAGACAAATTGTGATATTTACAAATTTAAGAAAGGAAGACAATCCCCAAAGATCATTTTCACAAACTGATCACATACAAGACTAACAATGCTCTTGATTCAGTACACTTTTCCTCTCAAGTAGGTACATTTGCAATATAGCCACTGCCTAAGGGACCAGATTTTCATGTAATTTGAAATGGTACCAGAGGTGAGGGATTTCAATGGAGTGACAGGAAATGCTGGGGTTGCTCTAGTGAAGGAGGAAGAGGAAATGTAAAAATGTTTCAAATTATGAGGGGTTTGATAGTAAATCAAGAGAAATTCGTGGATAGGTTTATGGATGAAAAGGGATTGGTTTAGGTTAGAGGGTCATTGTTTTTTAACTGGTCGGCGCAACATCGTGGGCCGAAGGGCCTGTTCTGCGCTGTAATGTTCTACGTTCTATTCTATAAAATCTTTTCACTAGCAGGAGGATCAGTAACCAGCACACATCCATTTAATAGAACTGGCAAAACAAACATACATAGAAACTCGACGCAGGAGTAGGCCATTTGGCCCACACAGCCTGCTCCACCATTCATTTTGATCATAGCTGATCATCAAATTCAATATCCTGATTTCCTCCAGAAGGAAGGTGAGGATTTCATTTCGCAAAATAGTTGTAACCAGGAATACTCTGTGGTGGGGATAGATTCAATGCTTCCCTTCAAAAGAGAATTGGATACAAGGTTGGAAGGAAAATAAAATTGCAGGATTGGACAGAGTGAGACTACTTGGATAGTTCTTTCAAAGAGCTGGAATAGGTTTGATGGGCCGAATGGCCTCCATCTGAGCGACCTCCGTTTCTATATCTCTTATCACCTTTTCCTTCAGCCAACTATTCAATCTAGAGTTAACGAGTGATATAGACTCTGCATTCATTTAACACCAATATCCCATTTCACAGCCTCATAACTTTGTTCAAAAGGGTCTCTATCCCATTTCCGGTAATCTAATTGAAACATAAAAAATTAAGGAGCTTGATAGGGTAGATGCTGTAAATGTCTGCCCTAATTGGGAAATCTAGAACACAGGGTTACAGTCTTAGAACAAGAAACTGGCTTTTTACGATTGAGACAAGGAGACATATTCTTCACTTGTGAACCTTTAGAATTCTTTACCCCAGTGAACTGTGGATGCTTCATTATTGAAGGCCAAGCTCTGTTTTCACAGCCATTCATCCAGTCATCCACATTCCTAATTGTATTGTCATTTAGAGACATGCAGAGAGAATAAGAACATTGAAGAAATTGCCTTTCAGACTGCGGGTCACTAGAAGCCCAACAACTGAATCATATTCTGATAAACAGAGTCTGGTCTGACCAGTATGTGAGTCCTGTCTAACAGCAAAGCATTCAATTCAGGATGGACAAGAAATAGCAGTACAGTGAGTGACATCCATACTCATGCTTCCACCACAACTTTAACATGATTTTGTATTGTGTGACTTAGCATCAATTCACCACATGTGGTGAGTATATTTGAAAACAGTCGTCAATGGCTGTATGGTATAGGAGAGACCAATTAAAGGGTAAGGGCAGAATTAGAAGTGCTTTGGTATAGGAAACCTAGGACAGCATGAAGCTGACCATTCACTTACCTCCAACGTTTTCCAATCCTTTCACTACCGTCTCACGAGCCTGCAGGAATAGAAGTGTTTGTGAGAGCTACAAACATGTTTCGTATATTCCTGAAATCCATACTACCATTAAAATGGCTTATTTTTATAACGATCATTATTAGATTATCAATAAGGCACTACCATTGTAATGTCACTGTGGAAAGTACACGTACAACTCAATAATCCAGCACTCGGGTCCGAAAATCTTAGCTTTTTTTTTTGCCTCGATCCAGACATTTTTTAGAAAGCTAAGATTTTCCTCACCATCTCCTCTACTGATTGTTGCAGAAATATCTCTTGGCTGGTAACCACTGTTCCTAAAATCTTCATCCAGTTTCTCAACTGTACCGTCCAGCAGCACAAGACATTGGTCTGGGGTTGAAGCTAAGGTCTGAGGCTGTGGGAAGTGGGGGTAGTGACCACTGTTCCACATTCTGATGCACTTGCTACTTACAGCTTATTCTTAATCACCGCCAATTAAACAATTCAACTGAACTAATCAGCTGGGGAATATTTTTGCCAGATTCGGTTGAGGAAGATTATTGGATTTGCAAGAACAGTATTTGAAATAATGACTCCTCGATGCATCCATTGTGGAGATGTTCACTAACAAAGACCAGGAACATATAAACAAAACACTCAGAACTCTGCACTAGCACAAGTGGGGTAGAACTGAAACTGAACCCGCCTGCTGTAGAGTAGAATGAGTGGACTAGCGACAGTTTCTTAATCCACCTGATCACAGCTGATCACAGGTGGTGGGAAATGGTAAAATGAGCATCTGGGACAAATCAAGCTCCCTACCACTGCCCCACAGCTGCCCTATCATTCTGCAGTTCTTTCGTGCACCATTTACCTACCAAATCACCTGTAGGTAGAGGTTCAGATGCCTGGTAATGGGGAAGGAGGCCAACGGATAGTAATCACCCTGTTTCTCCTCCATACCTCCTGGCTTTGTGAGCAGGTTTTAGAGGTTGGGACCAGCAGAGGCCCAAGCTGGCAGCATAGATTTCTCATGCAATTCACCATCTGTCAGACTGCAAACACTTAATTGCAGGTTTTGCAAATTGTCAACTGGACAATTATCCCGGGATGCTGTAGGACATGACAACACATTTACAATGGTACTTTTCCAAAATGAGGACTACATCATTTGAACAGTCTGTTTAAACAGAGGCTATGCAAACTGTAGCAACAGAAATCATCAGCAACAATGCAGTAAACTCTCCTGATCAAAGCAAGCTTACTTCTCCAGCCAAACATCGTGAATACAGGATAGTTATACGACCCAAAATAAATCCCCAGTAGTTACAGGAATGCGGGGTCTGGGTGTGACTGACAGGGAAATTCCCAATCATTCTCCATTCTGGCCTGGAATATACGCAGCTTTAAAAAAAACACATGAGGAATGCACCAAGCAGCAAGCACAGTGTCCAGTACAGTACCTTGAGCTTCCTCTCCTTCAGCCACTGGCTCAACTGGGCAAGGCCTGCTTCATACTGATCTGGATAATTCAATATCATGAATCTCTCTCTGTAGAAGGTCATGAGAGAGAGGGAGTGAGAAGAAGCAGCAAACATTGTATTAGAGAACAAAGTGCTTTTGCCAAAACAATGCCCTCATTAATCAGGTTAGACAGACAGACATGCTAAAGCCACTGAAAGAAACAACGCCTAATACATAGCATTGCATATGGAACATATCGAACGTAATGGAAAAAGATTACCATAGAATCCCTACAGTGCAGAAAGGCCATTTGGCCCATTGGTCTGCACTGACTCACTTAAGTAGCATCCCTCCCTTCTGCCCTATCTTCATAATCCCACGCAGTTACCATGGCCAATCCACCTAATCTGCACATCTTTGGACTGTGGAAGAAAACCAGAACACAGGGAGAACGTGGAAACTCCAGAGACAGTGACCCAAGCCGGGAACAAACTTGGGTGTCTGGCACTGAGAGACAGCAGTGCTAACCACTTTGCCACCAGCTTTAATGAAAAACCTTTATCTAAATAAAGAATATCTGTTCTATCTTTTGAATAAGACAAACTTCCTTCAACAGCATCTTCCAAACCCATGATCTCAACGATCTAGAAGGACAAGGTGTGCAGCACCACCACCTGGAGGTTCCTCTCCAGCCACTCACCATCCTGACTTGGAAATATATCTCTGTTTCTTCACTATCGCTGGGTAAAATCCTGGAACTTTCTCCCTAACAGCATTCTAGATGTACCTACACCACAGAGAGTGTAGCGGTTCAAGAAGCCATCACCTCCTAAAGGCCAATTAGGGATGGGCAATAAATGCTGGTCTAACCAGTGACAACCAACTTCAGAAAAACGGAAACAAAAAGGAAACCAGTGCAATTCTGTGCATTATTAATGATTAAATTTCAAGAGTGTTTGATAACACGTTCCTCAGTAAGGTGAGAAACAGATGTATGAAAATGGAGAGAAAACAAGCACCTAGGCTCTCACTCTTTATTTTCAAAGAGATGTACAAGATTTACAGCTGTCAAATAACTGACCATCATTCTCTGTCTGTTCTTATACAATGAATAGTAGCTGGGCTTGGAGGTTGCCCAGGAAGTGGAAAGTGCAGGGAGGGAGGGTGGGTAACAAGAGAGGAAGAAATTGAGAAGGAACCCAGTCTCACAAAGACTCAGGAATCTTATGGATTCAAGTTGCACTTCAGAGACCGGGATGGATATTCCAGGCTGATGCCCCCATGGTAGCATAGATAAATCTGGTCAACTGAAACAAACCCCTTTTCATTGATTTAGGGCGAGAGCACGGGAGCACTGAGGAGACATTGGCAGAGAGAAAAAAAATGTTTCTCAATCAGTTGAAAAAGTAAAGCACATATGAAATATGAAGGCCTTAGGGAAAAACAAGTTGTAATCTGCATGATTCAAAGATGTTTCATCCAATAAAAAAAATTGAGTTGCTTTTAAAAAACCAGAGTTGAAAAGATTCCTTTTTATGGGACAAATAAACATACATCTGGTATGGATTTGATGGGCTAAATGTTTTCTTTCTGTGACTGTGCATTCCTGTCACAGGAGGAAAGAATGAACCTGCATTTCACAACCTCACAATCTCAGCGTTTTGGTCAATAAATTCCTTTTGAAAAGCAATTTATGTTGTAATGTAAATAATGCACACAGCAAGTTCCCACAAACAGCAATGTAATGAAGACCAGATAAAAGGGGTCAAATTTAGAATTTGCAGTGAAAAAGTACTGACCACTAGGAAAGCTGCCCAGTGATCTAACAAATTGGCACCAAGTCAAGGGGAAGTGCCATTAGCAGCCAGATTGATGTATTCTCAGAAACAGCAAACTGGGAAGGAAAAACTACTGATTCCCTTCACTTTTAATTTTAAAATGTATTGGTCATGAAATAAATGATTAGGACGTACAGAGGATTAACTCGAACACCGAGCACAGAAACAAGTCATCCTGCCCCACCAGTCCATGCTGGGTATATTCACGCCTCTTCCCATCTTCTAAATCCACCATCGTACTATCAAGTCCCTTTCCCTTCATTTCTTGTCCAGCTTCCCTTAAATGCCCAAAGGATTATGGTAGAACATAAAATATCAAACTTAAAAACTAAACTTTGGTAATTCACATTAAAATGGAGGAAACTGACACTGAACGAGTATAATTTTTTTTTCAGAGCCAGTGAGTCTGTTTAGCAGTAGTTATAAACTTAATTAAAATCTGAGTTGCAACTCATTTAACAAGGCGCAACTTCTTCGAGGAATATTACAATGAGACTAAACGCATTCAGAGTAGGGATTTCTGCAGCTCAGTAATTTCCCACTAATTGTAGACTGGGGAGGAACTCAGCAGGAGAAGTGTAGAATCACTGACATCCAACGCCTGGATATCCATGTTTAACTGTACATGTGCAAATAACAGCAACTGTTGTTAGCTTCAAAGCACTAATGAGAGTGAATGCTGACAGTTTTACTATGATCACCACCACAAAACCTTGGCCAACCTGTATTAGTGATGTTGGTTGAGGAGTGGATAATGGTCACGACACTAAGGAGAACTCCTCTACTCTTTGAATAGTCTCTCAGGATATTTCACGAGGGAGGAGATGGGGCCTCAGCATCTCATTTAAAAGACAACCTCCCCAACAGTCACAGCATTCTGTCTGCTTTGCATTGGGAGTGTTAAAATAGATTTGTGCTCAAGTCTCTGGACCAGGATTTGAGTGCATAACCTTCTGACTCTGATCCAAGAGTAATAACCACTCAGCTATCCATCTCTTCTAGCCCCAGCCCTTGTCATGTCTTCACCATACCCTCCAGCCTTCCCCTCTCTGAGGCTGAACGTGCTGTTCTCAGCAAAGGACTCAGCTTTGTACCCTTACACCCCTACCTCAATGAATTCCAGGCTCAGCATGATGTTGAACTCCTCTTCCGTAGTCTTCAACTCCGTGCCCACTTCTTTGGGCAAAATTCCTCCCCCCGATCCATAGATCCTTTCATATGCCTCCAACATTTTGCCTCCAATTGGACACCCCCACTGGGATAATTACCTGACCTCGATCTTTTCATTGGGAACTGGCCATCTCAATTTTTCTGTCCCTCACCCATTCCAACATCTCTCTGAACTTTCCGCTTTTCGCTCCCTCAGGTCTAACCCTGACATTGTCATCAAACCTGCTGACAAAGGGGTGCTGTTGTCGTCTGGCACACTGACCTCTACCTTGCAGAGGCGGAGCGTCAACTCTGAGATACTTTCTCCTACCTCCCCCTTGACAATTACCACACCATTGAATATCAAGCCATTATCTCCAGTACCATCACCTACCTCATTTCCTCCAGATGCCTTCCTCCCACAGCTTCCAATCTCATAGTCTCCCAACCCTGGACAGCCCACTTCTATCTACTTCCCAAAATCCACAAAAAGGGCTATCCTGGTAGGCCCATTGAGTCAGCATGTTCCTGCCCCTGATCTTATTTCCTCTTATCTTGATTCCATCCTCACTCCCCTGGTCCATTCCCTCTCCACCTATATCCGGGATTCCGCTGATGCTTCCTATTCGCAGGCTCTAACTGCCTATTCACCATGGATGTGCAATCTCTCTACGCGTCCATCTCATACCAGGTCGGCCTGAGAGCTCTTCGCTTCTTTCTTGAACAATTCCCATCTACCACCACTCCGCTCCGCCTGGCAGAACTTATTCTATCTCTCAAAAACTTCTCCTTTAACTCATCCCACTTTGTCCAAACAAAACAAGTGGCAATGGCTATCCTCGTGAGTCCTAGCTACACTTGTCTTTTTTATGGGATATGTGGAATATTTCTGGTTCCAAGCCTGCCCAGGACCCCTCCCACAACTCCTTTACCAGTACATCAATGACTATTTTGGTGCTGCTTCATGCTCTCATCCAGACCTCGAAAAATTCATCAACCCATTCAATTTCCACCCATCATGTTCACCTGGTCCATCCCCGAAACTTTCCTTCCCTTCCTTGACCTTTCCATCTCCATTTCTGGCAATAGATTATCTACCAACATCCATTACAAGCTCAGTGACTCCCATAGCTATCTGGACTACAGCTCTTCACACCCTAATCCTGTAAGGACTCCATCCCTTTCTCTCAGCTCCTTCACCTCCATTGCATTTGTTCCTATGATGCAACTTTCCAAAGTGGTGTTTCTAATATGTGCTCCTTTTTCCTCAACTGTGGATTCCCATCTATAGTTGTTGACAGGGCCCTCAACAGTGTGCAGTCCATCTCCCGTCCCACGACCCTTCCCTCCCAGAATTAGGATGGATGTCCCCCTTGCTCTCACATTTCACCCCACCAGCCTCAACTCCAGCATGATGCCACCACCAAACACATCTTCCTTTCACTCCGTCTATCAGCATTCTGCAGAGACCATTCCCTCCAGGATAACCTAGTGCGCTCCTCCACTATACCCAACACCTCTCCCATCACTCATGGCACCTTCCCATTCAATCGCAGAAGGTGTAACACCTGTCCCTTTACCTTTTATATGGTTACCATCCAAAGTCAAAACACTCATCCCAGCTTAAGCAGTCTTTTACTCTTTCAATTTGATATATTGCATTCACTGCTCCCAATACGGTCTCTTCTACATCGGAGAGACCAGGTGTAGAATGGGTGATCGCTTTGTTGAGCACAATCAGAACCCTGACCTTCTAGTGCTTGCAATCTTAACACATGATCCTGCTCCCATGCCCACATCTGTCCTTGGCTTGCTGCAACATTCCAGTCAAGCTCAATGCAAACTGGAGGAACAGCATCTCATCATCCAGCTGGGCGCTTTACAGCCTTCCAGTCTCAACATCAAATTCAACAAACTTCAGATGATTTGCTCCCCCCCACCCCTAGCTTCTTTGCCATTTGGCCAAACTTGGGATGTTGAGGCCCTGGTCAAGAAGAAGAAGGAGGCCATGACATGCACAGACAGCTGAGGTCAAGTGAATCCCTTGAAGAGTAAGGGGTGTAATTAAGAGAGAAATCAGGAGGGCAAAAAGGGGATATGAGATTGTTTTAGCAGATAAGACAAAGGAGAATGCGAAGAGCTTCTACAAATACATAAAAGGCAAAAGAGTAACAAGGGAGAGAGTAGGGGCTCTTAAGGATAAACAAGGTCATCTACGTGCGAATCCACAAGAGATGGGTGAGCTCCTAAATGAATATTTCTTATCAGAATTTACTGTTGAGAAAAGCATGGATGTTAGGGAACTTGGGGGAAATAAATAGTGATGTCTTGAGGAGTGTACACATTACAGAGAAAGAGTTGCTTGAAGTCTTAAAGCGCATCAAGATAGATAAATCCCCGGGATCTGATGAAGTGTATTCCAGGACATTGTTGGAGGCCAGAGAGGAAATTGTGGGTCCCCTAGCAGAGATATTTGAATCATCGATAGTCACGGATGAAACGCCTTAAGATTGGAGAGTGGCAAATGTTGTGCCTTTGTTTAAAAAGGGCTGCAGAGAAAAGTCTGGGAACTACAGGCCAGTGAGTTGTTGGAAAGTATTTTGAAAGACAGGATCTGCAGGCATTTAGAGATGCAAGGGCTGATTAAGGACAGTCAGCATGGCTTTGTGAGTGGAAAATCATGTCTCACAAATTTAACTGAGTTTTTTGAAGGGGTAACCAAGAAGGTAGATGAGGGCAGTGCAACTCACGTTGTCTACATGGACTTTAGCAAGGCCGTTGACAAGGTAGGTTGTTGCATAAGGTTAAATCTCACGGGATTCAAAGTGAGGTATCTAAATGGATACAAAATTCCAGAGGATGGTTGTAGAGGGTTGTTTTTCAAACTGGAGGCCTGTAACCAGTGGTGTGCCTCAGGGATTAGTGCTGGGTCCACTGTTGTTTGTCATTTATATTAATGATTTGGATGAGAATGTAGAAGGCATGGTTAGTAAGTTTGCAGATGACACCAAGATTGGTGGCATAGTGGATAATGAAGAAAGTTATCTCCGATTGCAACTAGATCTTGATCAATTGAGCCAGTGGGCTGACAAACGGCAGATGGAGTTCAATTTAGATAAATGCGAGGTGATGCATTTTGGTAGACTGAACCAGGGCAGGATTTGCTCAGTTAATGGTAGGGCGCTGGGGAGAGTTACAGAACAACGAGATCTAGCAGTACATTACATGTTCGTAGCTCCTTGAAAGTTTAAGGTTAGGTTTAAGAGATATACATGGTCATATTCAGATAACGTAGAAACAAAAAGGTGGACGACAGTGAAGACGACATTCGGCATGCTTGGTTTCATTGGTCAAAACACTGAATACCGGAGTCGGGACATCTTGTTGAAGCTGTACAAGACGTTGGTAAGGCCACACTTGGAATACTGTGCGTAGTTCTGACCACCCTATTATAGAAAGGATATTATTAAACTAAAAAGATGCAGAAAAGATTTACTAGGATGGTACCAGGACTTGATGGTTTGAGTTACAAGGAGAAGGCTGGATAGACTGGGACATTCTTCCTCTGGAATATAAAAGCCTGAGAGATGATCTTATAGAGGTCTATAAAATAATGAGGGGCATAGAACAGCTAGATAGTCAATATCTTTTCCCAAAGGTAGGGGAGTGTAAAACTAGAGGGCGTAGGGTTAAGGTGAGAGGGGAGAGATACTAAAGTGTCCAGAGGGGCAATTTTTTCACACAGAGGGTGCTAAGTGTCTGGAACAAGTTGCTGGAGGTAGTTGTAGAGGCAGTTACAATTTTGTCTTTTAAAAAGTATTTAGACAGTTATGTGGGACAGTTATATGGGCCAAACGTGGGCGATTGGGATTAACTTAGGGGCTTAAAAAAAAGGGCGGTCTGGATAAGTTGGGCCGAAGGGCCTGCTTCCATGCTGCAAACCTCTCTGACTCACTGAGATTTTCCAGCATTTTCTCTTTTGATTTCAGATTCCAACATCTGCAGTAATTTGCTTTTAACCACTTACCTATGATTGACAATAGTGAAAAAAGTCAGTACATTATATCTGATCATACGATTCAGTAACAGGAGCAAGTTCATTCAGCTCTTCGAGCCTCTCTGCCATTTGATAAGGGGAGCAAGCCTTTGGTTAACTGGTAGTCATTCCCACCGAAGTCAGAATGGTCAAGGTCTGAACCCCATTCCAGACAGTCCCAATGAGCGGAGCTCAGAGCTCTAGAGCTGATTTGGAGGTTGGCATCTTACGTCTGGTGTATGTGATGACCATGACTATATTGCATGGCCCTTGAAAGTTCATAATCCATCCCATCAGATCAGACCAACCCATCCCATGAACTGATATAAAGATCAGACTGACCCTCCTCATGGACTGATAATAAAGATGGCTCTGTCCATGGAAGATGGATTCACAGTGTTACCTGTCAGTTATTGGGAATCTTCCTGCTACTGAACTAAGGTATGAGAAAAAGCACTCACTTTTTTGCTTACCTTGTGATATTTCTCTCCTTTAGGACAGAATCTATTTGGGGAGGCAGTGGAGAAGGATAAGGCAGGTCCTTATTGTACTGGGAGATCTGGCCACAAAGAATGATGTGACTGTTCTGATTCATCTAGATTTAAGAGATAGACATGGTCATATTCAGATAACATAGAAACAAAAATGTAATTATGGGGCATCAGTTTTATTAATCAAAGATACTAAGGGCATGGGGAAAAGGCTGGCTTATTGAGTTAAGGAGCAGATCAGCCATAATCTCATTGATTGGCAGAACAGCTTGAATGGCTTCATTCTGCTCCTATGTTAATCTTACAAAATCATAATAAGACAGAAAAGGTTAAATTATGAGAAACTGTTTTGTATTTCCTCAAGATTAGATGGTTGGGACAAGATATAATCAAGACTTTTATTTACCCCATCAAATCCTCTTAAAGAGAAGTTATTTCCTCTGGGAGAATCCAGAACATGGAAGAATTGCCTTCAGATGAAGAACTGGGTCTTTCTGGAGTGAAATCAGGAGGTACTTTCTCCAAAGGAAATCTGGAGAAATTGGGGGAGACGTGAAATTTTTGTTCCTGATTGTGCTGGAGTTTTGTTGGATAAGTATATAGAGTTGGGTAAATATAAGGATCAAAGGCATGTATACTTCTATCATTCCGCCATTGGCTGTTGAGTCTTTAGTTGCTGAAACTTTAAGTTTTGAGATTTCCTCGGTCTCTCTACCTCATTTACCTCCATTAAGATGTTCCTTAAAATCTACCTCCTTAATCAAGTTCTTGCTCACAGGTCTTAACATCTCCCCTACTGATTCAGTGTCAACACTCCCAGTGAAAAGTTTCAAAATGTTTCACTACATTAAGAGGTGATGGTGACATAATGGTAATGTCACCGGATTATCCAGAGGCCCATGCTAATACTCTGGGGATATGGGTTTAAATTCCACCATGGCAACTTGTGGGATTTTCAATTGTAGTAAAAACCCATGTGATTCATTCATGTGCTTCAAGGCTGTCCCTATCAGTTTGACCTCCAGACCCACAGCGAATTGGTTGATTCTGAAATGGCCTTGGGCAATTAGAACATAGCACATTACAGCGCAGTACAGTACAGGCCCTTCGGCCCTCGATGTTGCGCCGACCAGTGGAATCTAATGACCCTCTAACCTAAATTATTCCAATGTCATCCATGTTGACCATCCCTAATGACCATCCATTAGGGATGGTCAACAAATGCTGACCTTCTCAGTGATGCCCACATCCCATGAATTAAAGGCACAAAATAAATGCAAGTTGTTGTTGTATGTGGTGCTACAAATGCTCTGTCAAATGACAGCAGAAGGGGCTGAATGGCCTACACCTGTTCAACAGGGTGTTGACCAATCACAATGAGGCAGTGGGCTTTGTCTAGACCCTGAGGAGCTGCAAGAATCAACGTTACCTCCAATTAGCTGAGAACCTGTGAGCTAATTTACAGATCAGACCATCTTCGCTGCCTGCTAGGAATAACTAAGCCACTTTGTCAGATGAGAATGGCGAAGGAGTAGGGAGGAGATGGGATGGACTTCAAACAGTTCAATAGTGCTTCAATGCTTCACGTTTACACTTTAATCATCATCTGTTGAGTTGTTGTTGTCAGGTTTTCAAGAGGTACAAGTGCCCAGTGGGTGGCAGGCTTTCAACCAGCTATAGTCAGTGTACCCTGGAAGAGGGAGGTCTTGGATGTTTTGATTGGCAGCAAAGAACGGAAAGTAATATGTTATCCTAACTGGGGAAGGAGGAATAGAAATCAGGAGTAGTGGTGAGGTACCTTCACCCACTGGTAGAAACCTTACTTATTGCCTGTGCCTCACTACATTCCCTCAATCTTTAAGATCCTTACCTGGCTAATGACAGTGTTGCTGATATCCCCACCGACATTGTCAAAGTAAGCATCCACTCCACACGGACAGTATTCCTTCAGCTTCTCTGCAATGTTATCCTTTCTATAGTTAATGGCCGCATCAAAGCCCATCTCACAGATCAGAATCTGACACTTCTCATCTGTGCCACAGATCCCGACCACTCTGGAGCATCCTTCAAGACGTCCAATCTGGGAACACAGTTACAATGTTAAACGTTGACTCACTGCCTTCTAATGGACCTGCTTATCAAAATAAAATAGATTTCATCAAAATTCCTAAACACAAGGTGAAACTTCAGAATCCATTTAACACATGACGATACACTTGTCTCTCTTTGGGCATGAGGTAATTACTAAAATTTACATTTTATTCTAACGTGCAAATTAGAAGCAGGAAACCATTCGGCCCATCAAGCCTGCTCCTCAATAAGATCATGGTGAGAAGGATGAGGCCAGCGAGCCTTGCCATGATACCTGTGATTGAGTTTTCAGACAAGGTCAGCACTCACAATGTGGTTGCATGAGGATAGTTACCATGCTGCAAACGATTCAATTATCTGAGGAGATCTGACAATCTTGCAGCCCTGCATGGCACAAAAGGCAGCAATGAAACATGGTAATAAGGTGATGACCAAAGAACTAGGCATTGACAGAGAGAAGCTCAGTGGCCTCATAGCAAAGGCCCTTGGTCAGTGTCAGCAATGCTAAAGGGAACCCATGTTTGCAAAAGCAGATTCACAATGCTAGGGAACAGAGACAAAGTGGAATAAGGTCTCCATTGTTGAGGAGAGACTGGAGCTCTGTAAGAAGAATTTTCTGAGGTGTCCTCCTGGGGTGCCCTGTATTTAGCTGACCTTCACTCAACCAATACATAGACTGCAAAATACAGTATATAGTTAAAGAATTAAAGGGAATTTATTTACTAATGCATGCATCAGGAGAAAGACACAGTCAACAAAGGTTGACTCTCCAAGCTAATCTCGCAATCGTAAAATTGTTATATTATTCTGAACATTTTAATATGCCGCCCAGCCTTGTCAATCAGACTGGAGAATCCAATCACAATATTAAACATTTGTTACCTTAGCCAATAATGTTCCACCTATCAACAGGAATAGGAGATCATTAGTTCACCACCCCTGTAGGTTCTTCCCCCGTTACCTAGAAAACCTAACCCACGTCAATTTCAGTAATGAAAGCCATTCTTGTAGCTGCGAATCTTAATTGACAAAAGGAGTAATTCTCAGCCCGAATCTGGCCTTTCCTTATCAGCTTAACAGACTTCTCAAGCCTTGCTACACATGAACAAATCCACTCCCTTACATACCAGTCCTATTAAACTTGCTTTCACGTATCCAAAAACAGATAACAGAAGCTGCCTTTCTGTGCTCCACTGTATTAAAAGAATTTGGCCTGTCTATCACTGTTTCCCATCATGCTGCAATCAGAATGAAGTAGGCCAAGGCGCACAATACATACATATTGAAAATGCAGTTTAAGCTTATAATATTTGGTTAATTGGTGGTTATACTACACTACCTTCACAGTTTATAATACCTTTGCATGTTTTGTTCCAGACACATTGTGAATTCTCACTATATAAAATTCTCACTTTAAATTACCTTAACCTAGTCTACTTATTATGGTAAGACCAAAATGAAGGGCCTCATACTAAGAATTCTATATTATCCCCATCAGTCCCTGCTTTTGGCCTTGGCTCTTAGCTATTGCCCAAGATAAGGTCACTAAATAGAAGTGTCCCAATACTCATTTGTGTGTGTTCTGACGGACGACTGGTCACTTTGTATCCTTGCTTGCTGAACGTAACTGCCATCACTGGTACCATCCCTTCTGTGGACTTGGATAAAATGCATCAGCGCACTTAACTACATTAACAATCACCATCAATGCCAAGATTACCATGAAGAATATTGCAATCCTCTGCAGGATTGATGTTCCCAAGGAACCCAACCAACCTGAGAGCCAAACACCTAAGGTAAATGGTTCAGTTTTTCCATCTCTTTCCTGATATGATTAACCAGATCAGTTATGTTTTCCGAACTATCTGGTATGTCCGTGTAGCACCCTGATCCAATCACTGCACAAGTCCCACCCTTGCTTACCAGATATAATCCAATGTCAATCTGTGTTGAAGTACCAGTGTGCATGGCTACCATTTCATCATTAACTTTAGCAAGGGCGGTTGTTCAGGGATGTTGGAGAGGATGAGTGGGGTAACACCCCATCAGTCTCAATCTGTCCGCATGCCACTGAGCAACTACAGCTACCTGTATTCCATCAATTTTCTCACAGTAAATGTGGAATAGTTTAGTGACATCTGGCAGTCCCAAAGCTGGGGTAGGTTCCGAAGCCTGCTTCAAATCTGAAAAAGCCTGTACTTCTGCATCTCCCCACTCTATCTTTTCCTGACTAGCCCTTCCTCCCTTTATCAAGTCCTGTAAGGGCTTTACCACTCGGGCATAATCTTCCATAAAGTTCCTGTAATAGTTAAAAAGTCTTCAACACTTGTCTTTTTCTGGTGAAAAATCTTTGTACGCAAATAACCTTCCCCTGGTCCTCTGGAAACTATCTTTTCTTCCCCCCGAATTCTATAACCTAATAACATCTTTGAAACTGAAATCAAACCTTTCAATCTGATCCCAAGCCATAACTTATTTTGATTGTTTGTTCTGATCCCAAGTAACATCGTTTTATTAAGGTAACTCGCTTACAGCATATTTTCTTACGTCAGAATCATCCCAAACTCAGAAAACAGTGATGTGGGCTTTCAACTGCCCATTAGTGTCTATCTTATATCTTCTTTCTTTTAAAAAAGCTTTGTTCCTTCATCCATAGCTATCACCTAAATTGTGTTCTACTTCCTAGAATGTCTTTAAATGTCTCTCTTGTATCCAATGAATCCCACTTTTCATTCTGTCCTCTTCTGTTTACTATCAGCTCCTCTATAGCATATCTTTTATTACCCTCTTCATTTTCCTTTCTCATTTATTCCACTGAATTATGTCCCTCAGCTCTAATCATATTGTTCTGCTAATTTTGTGGTATAGGTGGGGCTCTCCCTTTTAACCTGTCTAGCATCTAATACAGATTTCAACATTCTCATATTTAAAATTTACAACAGGGCATGCTTTATGTTCAAAACTATTCTCCCGGTTTTGTGGTTGATTCACTACTTCGTATATCCATGCCACACATTTCAACTAGAATGCATCATGGCAGTATAATAATTCCCATCATTAAACACATATTCCCATTCCACCTTATGTAACTCACCACTAAAGGTTGATTCCCCTTTTGTTAGATGTTTGATTTTATGTCTTAAAAGTACTGCAAATTTTATAACACAAAGATTCATCCTGTCTGGGATAGGATGGTTAATTGTTTCTGCAGGGTGCAGTAAGTTGGCTCAGATGGACATCATCACTTGAAACACTCTGGAATAATTCTCTCCATTTATCTTTTTATTGACAGTTCTATCAAGAATACATTTTTGAATTTAACAAAAAGCCTAATCCGGATTAATCCAAAATGAGATTTTTTTTAATCACTTTTAAATACTCCTACTAAATTAAAACTTTTACATTTATAATCTCTCCAGTTTCAGCTCAAAATTTGCACGTTTGATTATTTTTACAACTCTGCCTCCATAACTAACACAGGCAGATACAAAATCAAATCAGTTGTGTGCTTAACTCACCTTACAACTTTTCAAACATATCTTGAAATTTCCTTTCCCAACGTGACAGAGCTCAAATCTCTGTCAGAGACAATGACAGAGACAAAACAGTGCAAGTGCAAAGAAGACTTCACAAAAGTGAGAGAGCGAAGGAGGAGACTTCATAAAACAGCAAGTGAAGAGTGGAAATCTCTCTGTGGAAAAGTTGTGAATGCTGGGGTCAAGTGATAATTTCATAACTGAACTTGATAGATTATTAGGAAAAGGTACTCTGGTTATGGTACCCAGAGATGAAATTCAGACACAGATCAGTTATGTTCTCACTGAATGGTAGAACATTCTCATGTTTCCAGTTGCTACTTGTGACTGGTGTCAGTGCTTCAGCGGAGAAGGTCACTGAAAGAGGTCCCTATATGAAATAGGAGATAAAGGAATGAGTACCAGGATCCTTTTTGTTACCCGTGAGGAACTTGTCCACCTACCTGCCCAGCCAACATTCCACAAGCTCCTGCTGCACCACTGACGACCATTGTTTGGTTGGCTCCTGGTTTCACGTGTCCCTTTATTCTCACACCCAGCAAAGAAGTGAGGCCAGGCATTCCCACAACACCCAGGAAATAGGAAAGGTGTCCGTCAACAAGCTGAGGGTCAAGCTGCAAGATGGGCAAATGGTCATGTGTAATGAAAACTGGAGAGAGCAATTTTAATCCCATCTATCCAAAATAAAGCTGACAAGACCAGGCAAAATACTAGTTTCCCTCAACTTACCATCCACTTGTCATGATCACATTATCGATAGTGGGAACTTGCTATGTATAGACTGGCTGCTACAGTTTGAACTCTAAAACAAAGGTGACACTTTGTAAGTACCTTCTTGAATGCAAAGTGTTCTGGGATATCCTAGTGGTACGAAAGATTCTAGTGAAATGCATGTTTGTCTCTTACAGAAGGTAAAATTAGGCTAAAAGTAGAACTGTTGCTTCACCAATCCTGTCAGGGTCTGAAAAGTGATTTAGGATCAAATGACCACCATTACATCAGCCATCCTCCCGACTCGGCTGGCCACTGCTCTTCTCTCCAACGGAATTTCCATTTGTCTCTTTCACCCTGTCCACCACCTTCATTGCAATACATCTTTCTGATTCTCTTTACTCTCAGCTCTGAAGAAGGGTCATGTAGAGTCAAACATTGGCTCTATTCTCTCTCCACAGATGCTGTAGACCTGTTGAGATTTTCCAACATTTTCCAGCAGTGTCACAGGAGGGGGAGTTATGTGCTAAATCGAAACTCAGCTAATGTTTTGAGGATCTGGGTTCGAATCCTGCCACAGCAGATGGTGGAATTTGAATCCAATAAAAAAAAATCTGGAATTAAGAATCTACTGATAACCATGAAACCATTGTCAATTGTTGGAAAACCCCATCTGGTTCACTAATGTTCTTTAGGGAAGGAAATCTGCTGTCCTTACCTGGTCTGGCCTACATGTGACTTCAGAGCCACAGCAATGTGGTTGACTCTTAACTGCTCTCTGAACAAGGGTAACTAGGGATGGTCAATAAATGCTGGCCAGCCAGCAACGCCAATGTATGAATAAAAAAATGCCTGTCTCACCCATCGTATACTAAAACTAAAAACATGCAGAAATTCTCATGCTGGACTCTGGAATAGCTCCTTTCAAATATCTGGGGCATACTTGAACAATTCAATGGAATAAATTTCTCCTTTAATAAGTTGCAGAAAACACCGTGAATGAAGGAAGCATTTTTGTCCATGATGTAATGCGCTATTAAATTGTCAGCATCTTTCTTAAAAGAAATGATCACAGGGATACGAGTCATCTTGACTTTACAGAAGATTATCACATAGAAAGGAGTCAGTTCTCAGCAAATCTTTACCAGCTTACCGGGGGAGGGGGGAGAGAGAGAGAGAGAGAGAGAGAGAAGAGAAGAAGCAAGAGAGAGAGAATTGTTTTTTTAATGCAGTGAGTTGCAGCCTGGAATATAAGAACATAAGAACATAAGAAATAGGAGCAGGAGTAGGCCATCTAGCCCTTCAAGCCTGCCCCGCCATTCAATAAGATCATGGCTGATCTGTCGTGGCTCAGTTCCACATTCCCGCCCTCTCCCCATAACCCTTAATCCCCTCTCTTATCAAAAACCCATCAACCCACGTCTTAAAAATATTTAGCGAGGTAGCCTCCACCACTTCAACGGGCAGAGAATTCCAGAGATTCACCACCCTTTGAGTGAAGAAGTTCCTCTTCAACTCCGTTCTAAACCACCCCCCCTTTATCTTGAGGCTGTGCCCCCAAGTCCTACTGTCCTTTCTGAGCGGGAAGAGCCTCTCCACCTCTACCCTATCCATCCCATTCATCATCTTATACGTCTCAATGAGATCTCCCCTCATTCTTTTAAACTCTAACGAGTACAAGCCTAGTTTATTCAGCCTCTCCTCGTAGCTCAACCCCCTCAACTCCGGTATCAGTCTAGTAAACCTCCTCTGCACTCCCTCCAAGGCCAAAATATCCTTGCGTAAGTGCGGCGACCAAAACTGCACACAGTACTCCAGCTGCGGCCTCACCAATGCCCTATACAGCTGCAGCAAGACCTCCCTACTTTTATATTCAATCCCCCTCGCTATGAAGGCCAGCATCCCATTCGCCTTCCTGACCACCTGCTGCACCTGCAGGCTGGGTTTTTGCGACTCATGCACGAGGACCCCGAGGTCCCTCTGCACCGTTGCCTGCTGCAGTTTTTCACCACATAAGTAATAGTCCTTCCTACCATTATTCCTACCAAAGTGGACCACCTCGCACTTGCCAACATTAAATTCCATTTGCCAGTTCCTGGCCCATTCGCCCAGCCTATCTAGATCCTTCTGCAGACTCTCCACACCCTCCGCACAATTTGCCGTTCCACCAATCTTGGTGTCATCAGCAAATTTCGACACCCTACGCTCGGTTCCCTCTTGAAAGCGTGGTGCAAGTAGATTTAATACTAATTTTAAGGGGGGAGTGGAATAAATACCTGAATGGGAGAAACAAATTGCAGAACCACTGGGAAAAGGATGGGAAATGAAACTAATCGAGTTGCACTCTCAAAGAATTGGCACAGACCAGATGGCTTCCTTCTGTGAATTGCACTGTATAATCTCGCTCTCCACATGCTCCCACTACAATTCCCAGGACCAAATTCCCATTTGAAAGAATTTATGGACATTTAAAAATTCGTATTGGATTATTCTTAACCTTCTTTGTTCTAACAAAAGGCCCTTTTATTTATAATTGAACTTTGGGATAGGAGGAGGCCATTCAAGTCTGATCTGACATTCAATTAAATCATGGACCACCTTGTAGCGCAACTCCTTTTGTTTCACATACTTTCAGCCCGGATCTAATTCTGATCAATCTATCTTGGCCTTGAAAATATTCATTGTTCCACAATCTTCTGGGGAGAGCTGCCCTCTGTGTGAAGAACGGCTTCCTGCCATAAAGCCGAATTCTAATTTTAAAGTTACCCCCCTCATTCTGAACTCTCCCTATCAGGGGAAATTATTTCTCACTATCTACTCCCTTTACTTTCCTTGGTCTAGTGGTATGATTCTCGCTTTGGGAATTTCACCGCATGATTATACAAGAGGCCCTGGGTTCAAATCCCGGATGAGCCCTCATTTGTTGCCAGTTTGTCATACGTTTCTGTAGCGTAGTGGTTATCACGTTCGCTTCACACGCAGAAAGTCCCCCATTCGAAACCGGGCAGAAACATTCCTTAACCATTTCAATTAGAACACTATCAATATGCTGGGGTCACCACTGACCAAAAACTGAGCTGGAGCAACCCATTCAATCTATTAGCAGTTGCATTCTTTGGCAATTACATTGTTAAACCAACTGCATTGGTGGAGACAGGCGATGATCATTAGCTCAACTATAAATAGATACACCTAAAAGAGTTTAAAAAGGTAATCCAAAAAGTATAAAGGGACACAATTGTGCTCACTGGCTATCACAGGGATTGGAGTACATTATTGACCCCTCTTGTCACATTTCGTTTTGATGTTCTAAGTTTCCTTTGTGATCTGTTTATTGTTTGAGGCAGTATCTCTTAAAGGGTTGTTGTTTTAATTTGTCCATCAGCTTGTTTAATTTAGTTTAATTGGGTACAACCCAAAATAGTTGAAGTGGACACAGCTGGAAGTGTTTGGCGTGGGAGGCAACAGAACAAGGCTAATACTTTGCTACACTATTCTAACAAACTTGCTTAAGGTAAAATACAAACTCTAGACTTACTCCTCAACTATATTCTATTAATGGAGTTAACACAGTCATATAAATATGACTGTAGCTACAAGAGGTCAGTGGCTGGGAATTCTGCAGCAAGCAACTCAATCCTGACTCTCCAAAGTCTGTCCATCATTTACAAGACACAAATCAGGAATGTGATGGAATTCTCTCCACTTGCCTGGATGTGTGTAGCTCCAACAACACTCCAGAAGCTTGTTACCACCCAGGACAAAGCAGCCCTCTTGGTTGGCACCACATCCACAAACATTCACTCCCTCCACTACCAAATGCACCACGGCAGCAACAGTGCCAGCTACAACACGTACTGCTGCAACTCATCAAGGCTCCTTCGACAGCACCTTCCAAAATGCAACCTCAACCACCCAAAAGGACAACAGCAGCAGATGCACAGGCATACCACCAGCTGCAGATTCCCTTCCAAGCCCCACACCATCCTGCCCACATCTTCCAAGAATGAATATATAATCACTACTTAATCTTTGACATTCAAGATATTGCAAGCCCAATTTATGCAATCTGTCCTCATAACTTAACCCTCTCAACCCTAGTTCTGGTACACCCTCTAAGGCCAATACATTATTTCGGAGGTGTGGTGCCTAGAACTGAATGGAATCATTCCAGATGGGGTCTGACCAAGACTCTGTACAATTGAAGCATTTTAAAAATTCATTCAGGGAATGTGAGAATCGCTGGTTAGGCCAGCATTTATTGCCCATTCCCAACTGCCCTTGGTGGTGAGCTGCCTTCTTGAACCGCTGCAGTCCATGTGGTGTAGTTCACCCACAGTGCTGATAGGGGAGAGTTCCAGGATTTATTGCCCAATGACAATGCAGGAATGGCGATATATTTCCAAGTCAGGATGGTGAGTGACTGAGAAGGGAACTTCATTTCTTTCCCATTTTAGATAAAACGTTCTATAAACATTTTGAATGATTTTTATGGCTATCTACTGGCTTTTCTCCAATTCCTGGTTTCTCTGCACTTAGAAAATATTCCTATTTGTCTAACTTGGATCCAATGTGAGAACAAAGACCCCCAGCATCAATAAGAGAAAATTTATCCCAATAAAAATTCCCCAATATGGAGTCTCAGAAATAATTGTTGATATAGGTGCTCAAGTTTTCAAAGTCTGCAATATAAAGAAGGTGTGCATTTTTAAAATCATATTATAAAATAAATGTGAGAGTGGGGATTGAGGGCAGCACTAAGTTAGCTCAGTGTCATTGGGATTTGAACAAGTGTAACCTACTCAATGAAATAGCAAACTACCTTGGTGAGGATTTGTCCATCCACAACAGCCTGTGACTGCCAGGGCCAGCTGAATGAAGTCACAACATCGCATTTCTGAAACTTCTGATGTTTACTTTCTTCCACCACACCCACTCCTCCACCAGTAATAACACTGGACACTTGCCATGGAGACAGGTAAGATGTTCCAGAATCTTCATTCATCCTGCATCGCTGTCAAGAATAAGTCAAAGCCAACCGTTAAAAATCTGGGGAATTAATGATTAACTCATTACTAGCTCAATACAGACCTGGATAAGGTTCGGCTGCATTAGTTGCCAACACCATGGACATGCAATTCTACCACTTTGTTCTGTTAGATCTTTGCGAGCGACAGAGTAAGCAGCAGTCAGAAGCACTGATGCTAATCACACTATTATTAAAGATATTTTCCCATGAATTTTGAAAGATAGTTTAAGCAAACGCAGATGCTCAAAGAAGACACCAGGTAAGACCCCAAACCAGTGAATAAAAATGACCACTGCACCCAACAATGTTTGTAGCATAGTTCCCCAAATGGGAGCAGGCCACCAAATGACACATTGGGTTATTATCCTTGGCACTGATTGGGCAGTTTAATCCACTCACAATCTCACTCTGGGCCTTGGTTTGGATCAATGTTGTCCTCGTTCAGCAGACACCAAAACGATTCTAACCACCTGATTCATTCAATGTCATGTCTGCAGCTGATACATATCAGCCCGCCCCGTCAAACTGACATTACCATTGGTCAATGTGCATGTTAATCATGTTCAAGGGCATGGTAGACGCTCTGATGGGTTTTTGCTGGCACTGTGTCAGATTGGATAGAGGAGTGACAGCAATGGTTTTCTGCACAGGTGAAGGCTACCTTGATAACAAAGACAGCTTTGTCGGACTCAACCCCAAACTCTGTGGCCTGGGCCTCAGCACCTCCCTCTGTGACTGGATCCTGAATTTCCTAACTCAGACCACAATCAGGAAGGATAGGCAACAACACCTTCTCCACATCAGTGCCCCACAAGGTTGCGTTCTCAGCCCCCTACTATGGTCCTTATACACCTATGACTGTGGGGCCAAATTCCCCTCCAATTTGATTTTCAAGTTTGCTGACAACACCACCGTGATGGTTTGGACTTCAAACAATGACGAGACAGGGGACAGGAGTGAGATAAAGAATCTGGTGAACTGGTGCGGCAACAATAATGTGTCCCTCAATGTCAACAAAACAAAGATCACCATCGACTTCAGGAAGTGTAAAGGAGAACATGCCTCTGTCAACATCAACGGGGATGTAGTAAAAAGGGTCGAGAGCTTCAAGTTTTTAGGTGTCCAGATCACCAGTAACCTGGCCTGATCCTCCCATGCTGACAGTATAGTTAAGAAAGCCCACCAATGCCTCTATTTTCTCAGAAGAATCAGTCTACTCTCGCAGACAGATACAAAAGATCCCTGACTCCCATTTCTAAGAAGATTTCATTCATCACCTAAAGCAGATTGTCTGCTCACAACCTCAGCACATCTCCAATAGGAGCACACCTAGATCAAAGGAAGATGGTTGTTGAAGAGCAATAATCTCAGTCCCAGGGCATCACTGCAGATGATTCTTAAGTTAGTGTCCTAGGCCCAGTCACCTTCAGCTGAACGTACACAAGGTCAGAAATGGAAATGTCCACTAAACATTACATAATGTTCAATACCAATTGCAACTCAGAAAATGAAGCAGTCTGTGCCCATATGCAGCAAGAGCTTCAGGCTTGGATTCTTAAGTAGCAAGCAACATCAGTGTCACACGAGGGCATTCACCAGCATTACCATCATTAAATCACACAACATCAACATTCTGGGAGTTTCCCCACTGAGGAGAATGGACCAGCCATATAAATACTACAGCCACAAGAACAGGTCAAAAGTTGTGAATTCTGCGACAAGTTACTATCTTCCTGACTCCCCAAAGCTGTCCAGAATCGACAAGGCACGAGTCAAGAATGCGATGGAACATGAAGAATACAGCTCCAACACTCAAAAACTGGGATACCATGCAGGACAAAGCAGCCTGCTTGATTGATACTCCTTCTGCCCCATTAAACATTCACTCCCTCCAACACCGGCTCATAGTTCCAGCAGGGTGAGCCACTTGCAATATGTATCGCAGCAACTCAGCAAAGCTCCTTCAACAGCACCTTCAAAACCCACAACCTCTGTCCACCTGGAACAAAAATTTTTGGTTAAAGGGATCCTTTACAAATCCTTTTTATATGGATTAACAGAGCCCACAGCCACTCACCTAAATTATAACAATAGGTATTCTTCAGGGTATCTGGGCAAATGTGTATTTTGGCACCCTTTCTTTTAGCTCTACTTAAAAATCTCTCCTTTCTTGAACAAGTCTGAACGCAGCACCAAGTAGTAGGGTTCTACCTGATGATCTGCTTCTGATGGTGCTGCCCGGTATGAGATAGTCAGCCCACGCTTACACTCACTTAGAAGGACAAAGGCAACACTGCTGCCTTCAAATCTCTCACACTTCTGATTGTTGCTGGGACGCACTCTGCAGTGTGGGAGTACTTTCATCACACCGACTGCAGAGGCTCATGACCAGCATCTCAGGGGTAATTCGGGATGGACTGTCATAGAATCATACAGAGCGGAAGGAGACCATTTGGCCAACCACAATCCCACCCAGGCCCTATCCCAGAACCACATACATTTATCCTAGCTAATCACCCTGACACTAAGGGGCAATTTAGCATGACCAATCCACCTAACCCACACATCTTTGGATTATGGGAGGAAACCGGAGCACCCAGAGGAAACATACGCAGACACAGGCAGAATATACAAACTCCACACAGACAGCAAGCCGGGAACTGAACCTTGGTCCTTGGCACTGTGAGTCGACAGAGCTAACCACTGCACCATTGTGCCACTCAGTAAACAGGTTTTGTCAGTGAGGCCCACATTCCATGAATTAATTTTAAAAAGTGCCGTCAAACAAGGGAAACAATGAATATATCACTTTAAAATTAGGTACCAGAAAAAAATTAAATTGGATGGGACACACGGAGGAATGCCTTGACACAAAGGCTTAGCATGATCTGCTAGGCAGGTTTGTGTTTAGGTTTTAGCTTCAAGTCAAACAAGAATACTAACATCATGGCTGGTGATTTTGCATGTGGGTGCTAGACTGGGGACTGGAATGCAAGAAATCACTAACACTGCGAGTTGTTGTGATCGGGAATGCACTGTTTCAAAGGGCAGTGGAAGCCAATTGAATATTAACCTAATGAGTATTGGATATATATGTTAAGGGCACATGGTGGCACAGTGGTTAGCCCTGCTGCCTCACAGCGCCAGGAACCCAGGTTCAATTCCAGCTCGGGTCACTGTCTATGTGCAGTTTTCACTTTCTCCCCATGTCTGCATGGGTTTCCTCCAAGTGCTCCAGTTTCCTCCCACAGTGGAGATTTGTGTGTTAGGTTGATTGGCCATGCCACATTGATGTTAGTGTCAGGGGGATTAGCAGGGTAAAAGAGCGTTACAGGAATAGGGCCTTGGTGGGATTGTGGTCAGTACTGACTCAACGGGCTGAATGGCCTCCTTCTGTACTGTAGCGATTCTATGATTTAAAAAGGAAAACAATTGCAGGGCAATGGACCAAATTGGGTTGCTCTTTTAACAAGTCAACATAGGCATATTGGGCTGAATGGCCTCCTCCAGAGTTCTAAGATTGTATAATTCCATGGCTTATGTTCTTTCAGTCATTAATGGGTACTCATTAATGCAACCTAACAATCTAAAAGGGATGTGCACTCACCATATAAGGATCCACAGACAGATATTTGGTGCAGACTTTCACCTGCCCCTCTTGCAAGGCTGGAGGCAAAGAAACTTCTTCCGTTCTAAAATTCTCAGCAACTGGTTCCCCATTTTTCCCTAAAGACAGGAGAAAAGAGAGGACACACAGTTATTCCTGATAGCTCTTTGCAAATCACTGAGCTATGTGGATCATAGGGTGCAATGCTGCTCATCCAAGGAATACTCTTTCAAATCCCACTAGCAGTTTGAGAATTGGAATTCTCAATTGAAAATATATATTTTATAAATAAATCTGGAAATAAAGAAACTAGCATCTGTCGAAGTGACATGAAGCTGTGGGGATGTTGTAATGATTCTCTGGGAAAGGGAATCTGCTATCCTTATCTGGTTGGGTCTGTAAGTGATTCCAAACCAACACAATCATGGATTGACTCTTAACTGGCCTCCACAATGGCCCAGCCAGCCAGTCTGTTGTACGACTGACTTTGCCAGTGATGCCTACATCTCGACAATGAGTTTTATTTTAAACTACAGAGCATGGCAGGGCCAGGTCACTCAGCTGGCAGGTGGCAATGGGGATACAACCATTCAATTCAAAATGGACATTTCCTGCTCCTGATTCCAGTGCCCCACTCTGCCAGGAATGTTCACTTGGAGACCTAAGTGGGCTTATCTACACTAGCTCCCTTGTATTTATAGTCACGGCTCACACATGAAGTATGCCCATGGATAAGATGACAGAGAGCGGATGGACACTAGCTCACAGAAGAGGGTAAAAGAGTTGGATAAGCAATAACATGTTCGGGAACAATGAGGGATGCCTATCCGTTCTAGGCTGGAGCTGCAATCCTTACAAAACAAACCACTCTGCAATTCCACATGGGTGAACGTAGAGAACATGTTTCGGGAGCGGGGAGGGGTGCATTGACTAAAGTCATAAATACAAGGCAGTCAATAATAAATCAAACAAGGAATTCAGACGAAACGTCTCTACTGAGAGTGTGGTGAGACTATGAAATTTGCAGAGACAGTTAAGGATGATAGCATAGATGCAATTAAAGGGAAGATAGATAATCAAACGAGGGTGTGTGTAGAAGGTATTGCTGAATGGGTGAAATGAGATTGGGTGGGAGGACCATCCTGCAGAGCAGACACTGGCATGGACCTGCAGAAATGAATGGCTAGTTTCAGTTAACATAGAAAATAGAAGCAGGAGCAGGCCATTCGGTCCTTTGAGCCTGCTCCACCATTCAATATGATCATGGCTGATCCTCTACCTCAACGCCATGCTCCAGCACTGTCCCCATATCTCTTCATGCCTTTGAGTCTAGCAATGAGTCTGGATACCAGTGAATATAGGCCCAGTCAACTCAATCTCTCCTCCTATGACAATCCAGACATCCCAGGAATCAGTCTGGTGAACCTCAGCTGTACTCCCTCGAATGCAAATATATCCTTTCTTAAATAAGAAGAACAAAACTGCAGTCAATACTCCAAGGCTCTGTACAGCTGAAGTGAGATGTCCTTGCTCCTGTATTCAATGAAGGTCAACAGACCTTCCTGCTTGCTGTACCTGCATGCTTGCTTTCAGTGACTGGTGCACTAAGACACCCAGATCCCTTTGTGTGTCAACACTTCACAAGTTATCACCATTTAAATAATACTCTCCCATTTTGTCTCTCCATCCCAAATGGATAACTTCACATTTATACTTATTATACTGCATGTGCCATGTATTTACCCACTCACTTTCCTCTTCTCTTTGTAGTATATATAAATGACTTGGAAGAGGGAGTAGGTGGTGTGATCAGCAAATTTGCTGATGACACCAAGATGGCTGGATTGGCAGGCACTGAGGAACAGTGTCTGGCAATACAACGGGATATTGATAGGCTGGTATATTGGGCAGATACATGGCTAATGGAGTTTAATCCGGATAAATGTGAGGTGATGCATTTTGGCCGGAATAATGTAGGGGGGAGTTATATGATTAAGGGTAAGCCCATAAGGAGAACAGAATCGCAGCGAGACCTGGGGGTGCAAGTGCACAAGTCTTTGAAGGTGGCAGTGCAAGTGGAGAAGGTTGTGAAGAAAGCTTATGGTATGTTAGCCTTTATAGGAAGGGGTATAGAATATAAGAGCTGGAGTCTAATGTTGCAGTTGTATAGAACGTTGGTTAGGCCGCATTTGGAATACTGCATCCAGTTCTGGTCACCTTACTACCGGAAGGACGTGGAGACTCTGGAGAGAGTGCAGAGGAGGTTTACCAGGATGTTGCCTGGTAATGGAAGGACTGGGTTATGAGGAAAGATTGAAGAAATTGGGGCTCTTTTCCCTTGAAAGACGGCAACTGAGGGGGGATCTAATAGACGTATGTAAGATTATGAAGGGTATAGATAGAGTAAACAGAGGTAAGCTATTTCCTATGTTAGAGACACACAGTACAAGGGGCCAAGGGCTTAAGGTGAGGGGCGAGAGGTATAACACAGATATTAGGTTTTTCACACAGAGGGTAGTGGGGGTGTGGAATGCTCTGCCAAGTAAGGTGGTGGAGGCAAGCACGCTAGAGTTATTTAAGAGTAACTTAGACAGGCACATGAGTGGGTTGGAGATGGGTGGATATAGGAGATTGTTTTAAACAAGGGTCATTAGCATTGGGGCGTCGTGGTAAGGTAAATGGATATGGTACGATAATAATGTTTTTTCTCTTTTCATTCACAGGTTTTAAGTCGGTCTGCCTTGTTGCCCAATGAGGGGCATACACGCGATGGGTCGTACTTGGGCTGCCCTTGGTTGTTTGAGATTGGCCTAGTGCTTCATGTTGTTAGTGTGTGCTTAAACTGGACCAGATACTGGGAAACACGATAGCTCAGTGACTATCACTGTTTGCTGTGCAGACACATGGATTTGGGCCAGTGTCTGTGGGAGTTTGCGCATTCTCCCCGTGCTTGCGTGGGTTTTCTCCGGGTGCTCTGGTTTCCTCCCACACCCCAACGATGTCCTATTAGGCTGATTGGCAGTAATAAATTGTCCCTAAATTAGTTTCCCTCAATGTGGATGGCCATAAAACAATAGATAAGGGTCATGGGTGGAGGGAGGGACTGGTGGTGTTAAAATGGCGGTGCGGGCTCGTTGGGCCGAAGGGCCTGTTTCCCGGGCTGTTTTTGTTCTTTTTTTTTGTTCACTCAATTTATCTAAAGCACCTTGAAGCCCCTTAAGATCCTTCTCACCACTCATATTCCCACCAAGTTTTGTGTCTTCAGGAAACTTGGAAATACTATATTTGGTTCTCTTATCCAAATCATTGTGAATAGCTGGGACCCAAGCACTGACCTTGTGCGGACTCCCACTAGTCACCGTCTGCCACTTCAAAGACCCATTTAGTCCTACTTTCTGTGCCCTGTCTGCTAACCAATTCTCAACCTGTGCCAATATATTACACCCCCACATCCCATGCACTTCCTGTAAATTCTGTGCAAGCTCCGTGCATCCTTGCCTCCAAATTCATTTCACTTCAGTGCAAACTAAAGCAGCTGCTTAAATGTAAATTAGATCAGCTATTTTTAAAATGAGTAATTTTTATACCAACTTTCAAATTTGGCATAAAAACCCAAGGAGAGTTACTGCTTTAAAAAATAAGTTCTGCAAGTTTTGATGGTTTGAATGTACCACCTGAAAGGTTGGCAGACACAGAGTCAATAGGAACTTTCAATAGGGAATTGGATACAAACTTGAAAAGGAAACATCACGGGGAAAAGAGCAGGGGGGCAGAGCATATTCAATAGCTCTTCCAAAGTGCCAGAACAGGCATGATGGGCTGAATGGCTACCTTCCGTGCTGTATTGCTCTACACGATTTATAGTGAAAAATGACTGCAAATTTACTTACTAAACTGTCAATCTCCTGAAGCTCTCTCCCCAGGTCTCATCAGACAAATTAGGTCTGAGCATCGGATAGATAAATATCATGTCCTCTGAGAAGGGACTCCAATAATGTGTTCACTAATCTCTCATTCCATGAATATATTTTCCTATTTTAAATCTCTACCAGTTTAGTTATTGCTCCTCTGATCTTTTCAGTTTACTTTCTCTTAACTTCCAAATAAGCTGATTCCTTGTTTTTGATTCTTTCAGTGTGCTGAAATCAAATTCTCAATTTATTGTTCCTGCTTTGCCTGACCTTCAAAACATTTCCACTTGCTATCTTCCCTCAATTTTCCTGTCTTCTTCCAGGCTTTCAAAAACTACACTGGGTCTTGCTCTCACTTTATCTCCTCATCAGGCATCCTTTTCACCTGTCTCAACTAGAGACCTTAGAATTACATTCACATGTACATTGCAGATGTCAGATTTTTCACAAGCAGTTGAAGCATTTGCCTCAAGATATTGTCATTAGAACGTACAGCATTGTAGAGTTAAGAGAGTTTTACAGCACAGAATGAGGGCCCATTGTGTCTGCAATTGGCCATCAAGGACCTAGCTATTCTAATCCCATCTTCCTGCACTTGGAATGTAGCCTTGTAAGCTATGGCATTTCATGTAACTGCTTCTTAAATGTTGTAAGGGTTCCTGTCTCTGCCACCCTTTCAAACAGCAAGTTCAGATTCCCACCACCCTCTGGGAGAAAATGCTTTTCCCTCAAATCCCCTCTAAATCTCCTGCCCCTTTACCTTAAATCTATGTCTCCTGGTTTTTGATCACTTACTAAGGAGAAAAGTTTCTTCCTACCTACCCTATGTATTCCCCTTAATTTTGGTACACCTCTATCAGGTCCCCTCTCAGCTTTCTCTGCTCCAAGGAAAACCACTCCGGCCTAACCAGCCTCTCTTTATAGTTGAAACACTCGAACCCAGGCAACATCCTGGTGAATCTCTCTGCACCCTTTCTAGTGCAATCACTAATGTGGTGACCAGAACTGCACACAGTACTCCAGCTGTGGCCAAGTAAGCATATTATACAGTTCCAACATAACCTCCATACTTTTACATTCTATGCATCAGCTAATAAAAGCAAGTATCGCACATGCCTTCTTAACCACCTGATCTATCTGTGCTGTTGCCTTCAGGAATCTTTGTACACTAAAGTCCCTCTAGTTCTCTGTACTTCCTAGCGTCTTACCAATCCTTATGTATTCCCTTGCCTTGTTAGTCCTCCCAAAATGCATCACGTCACACTTTTCAGGGTTAAATTCCTTTTGCCTCTGTTCTGCCCATTTGATCAGCCAATCTACATCATCCTGTAATCAATCATATTAGTACACAAATGTTATTGAAAAGATAAACTTCCACTTATATATTACCTTGCGCAACCTCAAGATTTTGCAAATCACTTTACAATGAAACACTTTGGAAATACAGTTATGTCAGAATGTGGAAAACATGGTAGCCAATTTACATACAGAAAGGTCCCACAGGCAGCAATATGATAAAGAGCAGATAATCTATTTTTTGTAACGTTGGTTGAAGGATAAATATCAAGGGAAAACCCCCCTGCCCTTCTTCCAATAGTGTCTTGAGATCATTTACATCCACTTGAGGTGGCAGGTGGGGCTTGGTTTAATCTCTCATTGAAAAGATAGCCCCTTTCACAGCAGGGTGGCTAACGATTCCAGATTTTCCAGAATCATCCTGTAATCTGGGCTTTTGTCCCAGGTCCTGAATCAGGCATTTCCTGGTGTCTATTGTGCTATATTTCTCTGCTTTCCTGCTTACATGTGTGGGGACTGGCACTTTCTCTATCTATTTCTGTGCATATAAGAACATAAGAACATAAGAAATAGGAGCAGGAGTAGGCCATCTGGCCCTTCGAGCCTGCCCCGCCATTCAATAAGATCATGGCTGATCTGTCGTGGCTCAGTTCCACTTTCCCGCCCTCTCCCCATAACCCTTAATCCCCTCTCCTATCAAAAACCCATCAACCCGCTTCTTAAAAATATTTAGCGAGGCAGCCTCCACCACTTCAACGGGCAGAGAATTCCAGATATTCACCACCCTTTGAGTGAAGAAGTTCCTCCTCAACTCCGTTCTAAACCTCCCCCCCTTTATCTTGAGGCTGTGCCCCCTAGTCCTACTGTCTTTTTTGAGCAGGAAGAGTCTCTCCACCTCTATCCTATCCATCCCATTCATCATCTTATACGTCTCAATGAGATCTCCCCTCATTCTTCTAAACTCTAACGAGTACAAGCCTAGTTTATTCAGCCTCTCCTCATAGCTCAACCCCCTCAACTCCGGTATCATCCTAGTAAACCTCCTCTGCACTCCCTCCAAGGCCAAAATATCCTTGCGCAGGTGCGGCGCCCAAAACTGCACACAGTACTCCAGCTGCGGCCTCACCAATGCCCTATACAGCTGCAGCAAGACCTCCCTACTTTTATATTCAATCCCCCTTGCTATGAAGGCCAGCATCCCATTCGCCTTCCTGACCACCTGCTGCACCTGCAGGCTGGGTTTTTGCGACTCATGCACAAGGACCCCGAGGTCCCTCTGCACCGTCGCCTGCTGCAGTTTTTCGCCACGTAAGTAATAGTCCTTCCTACCATTCTTCCTACCAAAGTGGACCACCTCACACTTGCCAACATTAAATTCCATTTGCCATTTCCTGGCCCATTCGCCCAGCCTATCTAGATCCTTCTGCAGACTCTCCACACCCTCCGCACAATTTGCCTTTCCCCCAATCTTGGTGTCATCAGCAAATTTCGACACCCTACACTCGGTTCCCTCCTCCAGATCATCTATATAAATGGTATGTCTGGCCTGGAGGCCCGGACTGCACACAGCTCAGTCTAGGGATGAATGTCAGCACCCACACCCCACTATCAGCCCTTACAGCTCTGGCAGAATGCCCCCCAAAACACAGTACCAGTATTAGCGTAGATTTTAAGTTCCAGTCTCCAAGGTATAATCTGAACCCACAATCGTCAAGACTTGGTGACAAAAGTGTTATCAATAGAACTATGACTAATACGTTAAGAAATATGAGATAAATTGCAGTTGTACCGAGCACTGTTACATCTTAATAATCTCAAAACTCTCCATGTAGGGTGAATTACTTTCTAAAAAGCAGGGACTATTATAATAGATAAATGATGAATAAACAGCCAGCCAGAATAGTTCTTGCAGTTACAGATAGGGTGAAGAGAAAGATCAACTTTAAAAATGATAGAGCCAGCAGGGAAGAAGCTGTTCTTGAATCTGTTATATCAGACTCAAGACTTTTACATCATTTATATTTTTATATCATTTTCCTGATAGAAGAAGCGGAAGAAAGTATGTCCAGGGTGCGTGGAGTCCTTGATTATGTTGGCTGATTTTCCAAGGTAGCAGGAAGTGTAGATGGAGTTAATGCATGGGAAGCTAGTTTGGTCTTGGTCAGAGCAGGTGTCATACCAAGCTGTGATACGACTGGAAAGGATGCTTTCTATGGTGCATCTGTAAAAATTTAATAGTATTACCACTCCTTTTGCCTTGAGTTCCATGACATCTTTGTCATTTAATTTTCCCACCCTCTAATCTATCCTTGACCTTTTTTTCTCCACCTTCTCAACAGGATCTAACCCATCACATTCCTATGTCTACTATGTTCAGGTGAGGAAGAACTGGGAGAACCTCCTGCCATTCTAACATGGGGGTTAACCAGGTTTGGGGAGGTAGATGGTCGGGGAGAGTTCAACAGTGACGTGTTTGAAGATTGTCACTCCCCACACTGCAACACTCGATTATGTTCCTGTAAAGAACCAGTTAATTTCTTTAAAGACACTAAGGGTGGGATTTTCCAGTCATGTCAGGCCCGAAATTGGAAATTCCTGTCCAAGGTCAACAGACTTTAAGTAGTCCGCCAAATTTTCTGTCCCACTCACTATGATTGATCCCTAGAGCCAGCACGATCAGAAAAATTACCCCAATATGTAAATATATGTTGTTGTATTTTAAACCTAGTCCCTGTTAATTCCTTGCATAAAATTGATTACAAAGAAAAAACTTGCAACGAATTACTATCATAAGAAGCAAATTAATGTGCAGCTAAAATGACACTCACCTGGCCGGGAGTTTAATACAACTTGCTGAATCAACCCCATTTGTGAAGTTAAAAACCCAATTGCAGATATTGTTCGCCTGAGTGAATGAGATACAAACAGTTTACTTGACTTTGTCACGGTGTCCATAAACAGCAGAATTGGGCTTACAAACTGTAATAAAAACAAACTTGGCCCTATTTCCCCCTGATATGTTGTGCTCACACCTCAACTGAGCCACTTGACAACCTGTTCTCTATTTCAATTACACAAAGGAAGTGACAGCACAGAAGGTCAAGGGGAAATTAATTTGCAACACGCAAAATTTCAAAGGGGTTCAATTGAGTGAAACTAATTCCACTGGCATCAGAATCAGTAACCAAAAACAATGGGCAAAAGAATCAGGCAAGGAGAATTTCTTTAAAAAACTCACCAAGTTGCGATCTGGAACGTGCTTCCTGAAAAGAAAGCAGATTCAACAGTAACTTTCAAGAGTGAACGGGATAAGTACTCGAAATGGAAATATCTGCAGGAACAGGGAAATGGCACTATAATAACATACTGTTGATGCTGGAAATCTGAAATAAAAACACAAAGTGCTGGAAAAATTGCTCTGCTGACATCTGTGGTGAGAGAAGTAGAGTTAATGTTTTGAGTCCTCCCTTCGGATCTGAAGAAACGTAGGAATATGATAAGTTATATCCTGTTGAAAAGGAGAAAAAATTCAGGGATAGGTTAGAGGACAGGAAAATTAAATGACAAAGACATCATGGAACTCAATGCAAAGGGAGTGATAATACTATTAAATTTTTACAGATGCACCACGAAAAGCATTATTTCCAGATCAGTGAGGTACGGCTCCTGCTTTGACCAAGACCACAAGAAGCCACAAAGGGCTGTGAACATATCCCAATCCATCATGCAAACTAGCCTCCCATTCATTAACTCCGTCCACACTTCCTGCTGCCTTGGAAAAGCAACCAGCATAACCAAGGACCCCACTCACCCCAGACATTGTCTGTTCCACCTTCTTCGATTGGGAAAATTATACAAAAGTCTAAAAACATAAACCAACAGACTTAAGAACAGCTTATTTCCTGCTGACTTTTGAATGGTCCTATCATACATAAAGCTGATCTTTCTCTTTGACCTACTTGTAACTGCAACACTATATTTTGCACTCTCTCCTTTTCCTTCTCCCCTATGTACTCTATGATTGATATGTTTTGGCAGTGTAATGTACAAGAAACAATGCTTTTCACTGTATCCCAATACATATGACAAAAATAAAATCAATTCAAAAGCATTGATCCAGAATAGGGAGTTAACACAGAATAAAGATCAACGCTGTGTGAAAGCAAAAACATGAGAATAAGAAACAGATTGACACTTGGGGGAAATAAATTCAAAATGGAGTTCATAGTTAATAGTTGAAATCAATGTTGGCTCTAAAAAGCTGTACAAGTGCCTGATTGAAAAATGAGAGGCTGTTCCTCAAGCTCGCGCTGGGCTTCACTGGAACACTGTAGCAGGCCGAGATAGTAAAGCAGATATGGACTGACTGGAGTGAAGGCATTCCACAAAGTGGTCACCCGGCCTGCTTTGTCTGAGTAACTGCATAGTTCCTGCAAAGACTCTGGAAAAGTTCTAGTGGATTGGAAAACCACCTCTATTCAAGAAGGGAGGGGGACAGAAAGCAGGAAATTATAGGCCAGTTAGTCTGACATCAGTCACTGGGAAAATGATGGAATCCATTATTAAAGAGATTTGGAAAATCATAACAATGATTCCTTCTCTATACCTTAGCTATGACTGTAACACTACATTCTCCTTTCCTTCTCTATGTATGGTATGTTTTGTCTATATAGTGTGCAAGTAACAATACTTTTCACAGTATGCTAATACATGTGACAATAGTAAATCAAAGTCACAATCAAGCAGAATTAGTATAGTCTTATGAAACAGCATTGTGTGTTTGACAAATTTATTCGATTTCTTTAATGACGTAACAAGCAGGGTGATAAAGGGGAACCAGTAGGTATAGTGTACTTGGATTTCCAAAGGCATTTGGAAAGTGCCACATGAAAGGTTATTGCGCAAGAATTTGTGATATTAGGTAATCCATTTGAGGTAATCCTCTATGGATAAAGGGTTGAATACTGATAAGAAACCGAGTTGGAGTAAAGCCATACTGGGTTGGCAAACTGTAACTAGTGCAGTGCCACAGCTGGGACTTCAATTATTTACAGTCTATATAAATGGCTAGGATGAAGGATTTTAACTAGATTTGCTAATTATATAATAAGTAGGAATGCAAGTTGTGAGCAGGATACAAAGAGCCTGCAAAAGAAGATAGATTGGGTGGACAAAAATTAGGCAGATGGAGTACAATGTGAGAAAATGTAAGGTCGTCTGCTTTGAAAGGAAGTATAGTAGATTATTATTAGAGGGATCATGGAGTGGTTTGTACAGGAATCTCAAAACATCACACGCAGGTAATAGCAAGTAGTTAGAAAGGCAAATTGAACATTGGCCTTTATTGCAATGGGGGTGGAGTCTAAAAGTGGGGAACTGCTACAACTGTGAGACCACTCCCAGAGCACTGCTTTGGCTTCCTTATTTAACAGAGAGATTTGCACTGGAAGCAGTTCAGAAAAGGTTCGCAAGGTGGATTCTGGGGTTATTTTATGAGGAAACACTGAGCAGATTGAACCTGTACTCATTGGAATTTTGAAGAATGAGAACTGATCTTATTGAAAGAGAAAATACTCTGAAGGAGCTTTACAGTATAGATGCTCATGGGGGTATTTAGAATTACAGGTATAGTTTTTAAAAAAAGGGTCTCCCATTTAAGATGGGGATGAGGAGGAATTTCTTCTCTCAGTGGGTTGCTAGTGTTTAGAATTCTCCACCCCAGACAGCAGAGGAGCATCAAATATGTTCCAGGCTGTTTAAACAGATTTTTAAATTTACAAGGGATTATAAGCGGCAGGCAGAAAAGTGGAACTGAGGCCACAATCACAATATCTCATCACACGAGGTTCCTTCACCATTCAATATGATCATGGTGAATTTTACCCTTAACTTGACTGTCTCACATCATCCCTGTTTGTTCATGAGAATGATCCCAGGAATGAAAAGCTTAATGTACGAGCAGTGTCTGACAACTCGGGGTCTGTACCTGATGAAGTACAGAAGGATGAGGAGGGACCTCAATGAAACTTAAAGAATATTGAAAGGCCTGGATAGAGTGGACATGGGCGAAGATGTTTCCATTAGTGGGAGAGACTAGGACCCAAGGGCATAGCCTCAGAGTAAAGAGAAGACTCTTTAGAGCTGTGATGAGGAGGGATGATTTCAGCCAGAGGATGGTGAATCTGTGGAATTCATTGCGGAGGCCAAGTTATTGAATGCATTTAAGATAGAGATAGATAGGTTCTTAATTGGTAAAGGTATCAAACAATTATGGGGAACAAGCAGAAAAATGGGGCTGAGAAACTTGTCAGCCATGACTGAATAGGGCAGATTTAACAGGCCAAATGGTCTAATTCTGATCCCATATAAAAGAACAAAGAACAACACAGCAAGGGAAACAGGCCCTTCGGCCCAACGAACCTGCGCCGCCATTTTAACATTATGCCCTCCTCTACCCATGACCTTTGTCTACGCTTATTGGGGAAGATTGAGGGAAGACAAATTTAGGGACAATTTGTTACATCAATCAGCCTAACAGCATGTTTTTGGGATGTGGGAGGAAACTGGAGCACCCGGAGAAAACCCACGCAATCACGGGGAGAATGTGCAAACTCCCGCAGACACCAGCCGAAATCCACGTATCTGCACAGCCAACAGTGATAGTCACTGAGCTGTCATGTTGCGCGTCAGTTGGTCCAGTTTAAGCATACACTAACGACGTGAAGCACTAGGCAACTCTCGAAGCAACGTCCAAGAGCAGCCCTCGCACGATCCACTGCGTGTATGCACCTTGTTGGTCAACAAGGCGGACCGAATCTCCTGTGAAATAAAAGACACCAATAAACATGACATCAATGAAAAAGACATTTACGGAATCCCCAGAAGTGCAGAAATAAAGCAAGTGAGCCATGAAATATGTTGGAAGGTCCATAGGAATCAATTGATTCCCAGGTATGTCCCAAAGCTCTTGATCTTTATTTAGAAAAGTCTCCTGTATCCCTCCATCTCTAGTCCGCTCATGTGCCTGTCTAAATAAGCCTTAAACAACGCTAGCATGCCTGCCTCCGCCAGCCTACTTGGCAGTGCATTCCAGGCCCCCACCACCCTCTGTGTGAAAAACCTCCCTCTAACATCCGAGTTATACCTCGCCCCCCCCCCCACCCTCACCCTAAGCCTGTGGCCCCTCGTAATTATTGTATCCAACTTAGGAAAAAGCTTACCACTGTTCACTTTATCTATACCCTTCATAATCTTATACACCTCTATTAGATCTCCCCTCATCCTCCGCCTTTCTAAGGAGAACAGCCCCAATTTGCCCAATCTTTCCTCGTAGCTCAGGCCTTCCATACCAGGCAACATCCTGGTAAACCTCCTCTGCGCACTCTCCAGGGTCTTCACGTCCTTCCGGTAGTAAGGCAACCATACTCCAAATGCAGGCGAACCAACATTCTATACAACTGCAACATTAGACGCCAGCTTTTATACTCTATACCCCCCCCATAAAGGCAAGCATACCATAGGCCTTCTTCATCACCTTCTCCACCTGTACTGCCACCTTCAAGGACTTGTGTACTTGCACCCCCAGGTCCCTCTGTGTTTCTATACTCTTAATAGGCCTACCATTTATCGTGTAACTCCCCCCTACATTATTTCTTCCAAAATGCATCACCTCGCATTTATCTGAATTAAATTCCATCTGCCATTTCTCTGCCCAATATACCAGCCTATCGACATCCCGCTGTATTGCCTGACACTGCTCCTCACTATCAGCAAGTCCAGCCATCTTCGTATCATCTGCAAACTTGCTGATCACACCACTTACTCCCTCTTCCATATCTTATGTATTCCTTAGAAGAGAAAAATCTATCAACCTCTCTCTCTGAAATATATTCAGCGATGGAGCAACCACTGTTCTCTACAGAACAGCAAAGATTCACAACCTTTAGTGAAGCGGTTTCTTCTCAACTCACTTTCTGTCTTATATTACCTTTGAGACTGTGACCATGTTCTAGATTCCCCAGCCGGAGGAGCTTTCTCTCAGCATCAACCTTGTCAAGCCTTTTTAGAATTTCATGTTTCATTTATATCCCCCCTCATTCCTCTAAACTCCAGGGAATATTAACTCAATCTCTCCTCAAAAGGAGGATCCCTTCAGTCCAAGAACACTTCTATGAACCATTGTGGCATTTACTCCAGGGCAAGTATATCCTTCCTTGAGGAGACCAAAACTGCACCAGTACCTCAGGTGTGGCATTGCTGTCTATATTATTTTACTCCAATCCATTTGCAATAACTGACATGCCATTTGCTTCCCTGTTTGTTGTGCATACATGTTAATTGTCGAAGATGCGTACAGGTCGCAGCTGGAGTACTGTGTGCAGTTTTGGGCGCCGTCCTTACGCAAGGATATTTTGGCCTTGGAGGGAGTGCAGAGGAGGTTTACTAGGCTGATGCCGGAGTTGAGGGGGTTGAGCTATGAGGGGAGGCTGAATAAACTAGGCTTGTACTCGTTAGAGTTTAGAAGAATGAGGGGAGATCTCATTGAGACGTATAAGATGATGAATGGGATGGATAGGATAGAGGTGGAGAGACTCTTCCCGCTCAGAAAGGACAGTAGGACTAGGGGGCACAGCCTCAAAATAAAGGGGGGGGTGGTTTAGAACGGAGTTGAGGAAGAACTTCACTCAAAGGGTAGTGAATCTCTGGAATTCTCTGCCCATTGAAGTGGTGGAGGCTGCCTCGCTAAATACTTTTAAGACGCGGGTTGATGGGTTTTTGATAAGAGAGGGGATTAAGGGTTATGGGGAGAGGGCGGGAATGTGGAACTGAGCAGCGACAGATCAGCCATCTTATTGAATGGCGGGGCAGGCTCGAAGGGCTAGATGGCCTACTCCTGCTCCTATTTCTTATGTTCTTATGTCCCTCTGAATGCCAACATTTTGCAGTCTCTCATTATTCAAAAATGTTCATATAGAATATCCTGGATTGTAATGGATCTTTTGGGTACACATACTAATTACTCAAAAGCACCTTACTCAAAGGTGCCTTTTACCATACAGAGAACGTGTGGAAAGCAAATCAACAGATTCTGAAGTTTACTGTCCAAAAATAGGAGTCTCCTTGCACCATACTTCACTGAAAATGATCAATAAATCCTTCAATTCCTTTCTCCTCAGTCCGTGCCCCCTCACTGTACTACATTTGGCCTCAGTACACAAGGCAGGACGTGGGTCGAAACAGGCTGACAACAAGACTCATGCTCACACAATGAGTCACATTTCAACTAACCAGTATCAGCCCAGTGTCCAGGGTCAAACTCTGCACAGTCAGCTGGTAAATAATACATAAAGATTGGTCCACTGGAGGGTTAATATGAAGATCAGACCCAGGGTCCACATGAAGAGGTGGGGGAGGGGCCGACAGTGAAAAGGGGGAGGAGGGGACGACAGTGAAAAGGGGGAGGAGGGGACGACAGTGAAAAGGGGGAGGAGGGGACGACAGTGAAAAGGGGGAGGAGGGGCCGGCAGTGAAAGGGAGGGAGGGGACGACAGTGAAAAGGGGGAGGAGGGGACGACAGTGAAAAGGGGGGAGGGGCCGACAGTGAAAAGGGGGGGAGGGGCCGACAGTGAAAAGGGGGGGAGGGGCCGACAGTGAAAAGGGGGGGAGGGGCCGACAGTGAAAGGGAGGGAGGGGACGACAGTGAAAAGGGGGAGGAGGGGACGACAGTGAAAAGGGGGGGAGGGGCCGACAGTGAAAGGGAGGGAGGGGACGACAGTGAAAAGGGGGGGAGGGGCCGACAGTGAAAAGGGGGGGAGGGGACGACAGTGAAAAGGGGGAGGAGGGGACGACAGTGAAAAGGGGGGAGGGGCCGACAGTGAAAAGGGGGGGAGGGGCCGGCAGTGAAAGGGAGGGAGGGGACGACAGTGAAAAGGGGGGGGAGGGGACGACAGTGAAAAGGGGGGGGAGGGGACGACAGTGAAAAGGGGGGGGAGGGGACGACAGTGAAAAGGGGGGGGAGGGGACGACAGTGAAAAGGGGGGGGAGGGGACGACAGTGAAAAGGGGGGGGAGGGGACGACAGTGAAAAGGGGGGGGAGGGGACGACAGTGAAAAGGGGGGGGAGGGGACGACAGTGAAAAGGGGGGGGAGGGACGACAGTGAAAAGGGGGGGGAGGGGACGACAGTGAAAAGGGGGGGGAGGGGACGACAGTGAAAAGGGGGGGAGGGGCCGACAGTGAAAAGGGGGGGAGGGGCCGACAGTGAAAAGGGGGGGAGGGGCCGACAGTGAAAAGGGGGGGAGGGGCCGACAGTGAAAAGGGGGGGAGGGGCCGACAGTGAAAAGGGAGGGAGGGGCCGACAGTGAAAAGGGGGGGGAGGGGCCGACAGTGAAAAGGGGGGGGAGGGGCCGACAGTGAAAAGGGGGGGGAGGGGCCGACAGTGAAAAGGGGGGGGAGGGGACGACAGTGAAAAGGGGGGGAGGGGCCGACAGTGAAAAGGGGGGGAGGGGCCGACAGTGAAAAGGGGGGGAGGGGCCGACAGTGAAAAGGGGGGGGAGGGGCCGACAGTGAAAAGGGGGGGGAGGGGCCGACAGTGAAAAGGGGGGGGAGGGGCCGACAGTGAAAAGGGGGGGGAGGGGCCGACAGTGAAAAGGGGGGGGAGGGGCCGACAGTGAAAAGGGGGGGGAGGGGCCGACAGTGAAAAGGGGGGGAGGGGCCGACAGTGAAAAGGGGGGAGGGGGAGGGGGAGGGGGAGGGGGAGGGGGGAGGGGGAGGGGAGGGGGAGGGGGAGGGGGGGGAGGAGGGGGAGGGGGAGGGGGGGGAGGAGGGGGAGGGGGAGGGGGGGGAGGAGGGGGAGGGGGAGGAGGGGGCAGGGGAGGGGACGACAATGAAAAGGGGGGGAGGGGCCGACAGTGAAAAGGGGGGGGGAGGGGCCGGCAGTGAAAGGGGGGGGGGAGGGGCCGGCAGTGAAAGGGGGGGGGAGGGGCCGGCAGTGAAAGGGGGGGGGGGGAGGGGCCGGCAGTGAAAGGGGGGGGGGGGAGGGGCCGGCAGTGAAAGGGGGGGGAGGGGCCGGCAGTGAAAGGGGGGGGGAGGGGCCGGCAGTGAAAGGGGGGGGGAGGGGCCGGCAGTGAAAGGGGGGGGGAGGGGCCGGCAGTGAAAGGGGGGGGAGGGGCCGGCAGTGAAAGGGGATACTCGGGGGAGGGGCCGGCAGTGAAAGGGGGGGGGGGGGAGGGGCCGGCAGTGAAAGGGGGGGGGGGGGAGGGGCCGGCAGTGAAAGGGGAAAGGGGGGGAGGGGCCGGCAGTGAAAGGGGGGGGAGGGGCCGGCAGTGAAAGGGGGGGGGAGGGGCCGGCAGTGAAAGGGGGGGGAGGGGCCGGCAGTGAAAGGGGGGGGGAGGGGCCGGCAGTGAAAGGGGGGGGGAGGGGCCGGCAGTGAAAGGGGGGGGGAGGGGCCGGCAGTGAAAGGGGGGGAGGGGCCGGCAGTGAAAGGGGGGGGAGGGGCCGGCAGTGAAAGGGGGGGGAGGGGCCGGCAGTGAAAGGGGGGGGAGGGGCCGGCAGTGAAAAAGGGGGGGGGAGGGGCCGGCAGCGAGTGCCTGAAGCACAGGCCCGGACTCCATGGCCTGCAGACGGGTCCAGGTTGCTGCAACCAGCGGGAACATTGCTATTCTCTCCCAGTTTCCTCTACCTCCCATATCCACTAACCTGCTCTCTTCCCGGATACTTACTCCACTACCCCCCACCCACGCAAATTCCCAAACACCGAAACACTCACCGCGGAGGGATACTCGCCGCACAGCAGCCGCCTTCTTAAAAGGGCAATACTCCAACACAAGTGGGAGGGCCTTCTTAAAGAGGTAATGACTTAGGCCTATTCTGCCCCCTGGCGATGCAGAAAATCGTACAGCGTTGTCAAACAAGGAGCGAAGGTATCCTGACCAATAATTATCCTTCAACCAACATCACTAAAGTAGCATTGCTGCTCTATCTCTTCGTCATATTTTTGTTTATTTATTCATGGGATCTTTATTGCTTATCCCTAACTGCCCTTGAGAAAGTGGTGGCGAGTCACCTTCTTGAATCCCTGCAGTTCATATGCTGTGGAAACACCAACTGTGCTGTTAGGGAGGGTGTTTGAGGATTTTAACCCAGTTGCAGGTGTTGGTATTCCCATGTGTCTTGTCCTTCTTGGTGGTTAAGGTCAGATGTTTGGGACGTGCTGTCAAAGAAGTCTTGGTGAATTGCTGCAATGCATATATAAATGGTATACATTGCTGCCACTGTGCTTCAGCGATGGAGAGAGTGAATGTTGAAGGTTGCAGATGGGGGTGCCAATCAAGCAGCTGCATTGTCCCAGATGTCATGTCTGCAATGTTGACTGCTTCATTCCCTATGTTATAATCACTGACTACACATCAAAAGTACTTAGTTGACTGTAAGGCACTTAGAAATGTCCCCAGACCACAAGAAACGCTTCACAAGTATGAGTCTCTCTATATGTTAGTCCAGGAGACCTGGCGGTTGAATCCAGATAACAAATGGCCATTTGGCCATTTAGATTCCTGGTTTGGAACTTGAAGTCCTAATGGCTTGAAGAAGACAAAAAAGAAAAAAAAGACCAGCCTTTCATTTGATTTTTGATTTGATTTATTGTCACATTTATTAGCATACAGTAAAAAATATTGCTTCTTGCACACTATACAAAGCATACCGTTCATAGAGAAGGAAACAAGAGAGTGCAAAAAGTAGTGTTACAGTCATAGCTAGGATGTAGAGAAAGATCAACTTAATGCAAAGTAGGTCCATTCAAAAGGTTCATTTACAAGGATGTTGCCTGGATTGGGAGGCATGCCCTATGAGGATAGGTTGAGGGAGCTAGGTCTCTTACTGGAGAGACGAAGGTTGAAAGGCGACCTGATAGAGGTTTATAAAACGTTGAGAGGAATAGATAGGGTGGATTCTCGGAGGCTATTTCCCAGGGCTGAAATGGTCGCTATGAGAGGACACAGGTTTAAGGTGCTGGGGTGCAGGTACAGAGGAGATGTTAGGGGTAAGTATTTCACTCAGAGGGTGGTGAGTGAGTGGAATCGGCTGCCATCAGTGGTGGTAGAGATGAACTCACTGGGGTCTTTTAAAAGACTTCTGGATGAGTATATGGGATTTAATGGGATTGGGAGTTACAGATAGTTCTATGGCTTGGTAGGTATGGATGTGATTGGCGCAACTTGTGGGCCAAAGGGCCTGTTTGTGCTGTAGTGTTCTATGTTCTAAAAGTCTGACAGCAGCAGGAAGGAAGCTATTCTTGAGCCGGTTGGTACATGACTTCAGATTTTTCTATCTTTTTCCCAACGGAAGAAAGTTGGAAGAGAGAATATCCTGATGTATGGGGTCCATAATTATGCTGGCTGTTTTTCTGAGGCAGTGGGAAGTATAGCTAGTGTCAATGGGTGGGAGGCTGGTTTGTGTGATGGATTGGGGTACATTCACAACCATTCATTGAAATATTAGACTTCATCTGGTGGAGGAAATCCAGAAGAAAGGAGCACAAACTTAAAGAGACTGTTCCAGGATGAAATCATGAAGTTTTTTTTTAAAACACGACAGGTAGTAATTTCTTTCACCCAGATGCTAGGGCTCAGTTGGACCTTTTGAGTTTGAGATTGATTGGTCTATGTTGGGAAAAGTTAAAGTTAATCGATTAGTCACAGTTAGGCTTACATTAATACCACAATGAGGTTACTGTGAAAATCTCCTAGTCACCACACTCCAGCACCTGTACGAGTACACTGAAGGAGAGTTTAGTATAGCCAATGCACCTAACCAGCATGATTTTCAGACTTTGGGAGGAAACCAGAGTACCTGGAGGGAACCCACACAGACACACGAAGAACATGCCAACTCCGCACAGACAATGACACAACCTGGGAGTCAAACCTGGGTCCGTGGATCTTCTGCTGTCTGCATGCTTCCTATCCAAATATGTACATGTGTCTCATGTGTCTAGTTTCAGTAAATGAGCCAATGACATGTTTAGCCAATCCTTTGAGTTTTTGATGTCGTTTTTATTATAAAATACATATGGCATTCACATACAGAAGGTCAGGGGGCATGGAGTTGGGGGTAGGGTGTTAGCGTGGATAGGGGATTGGCTGTCAAATAGGAGGCAGAGAGTGGGGGTCAATGGGTGCTATTCGGATTGGCGGTTGGTGACTAGTGGAGTGCCCCAGGGGTCGGTGCTGGGACCTCAGCTATTTACCATTTATATAGATGATCTGGAGGAGGGAACTGAGTGTCTGGTGTCGAAATTTGCTGATGACACCAAGATTGGTGGAACGGCAAATTGCGCGGAGGGTGTGGAAAGTCTGCAGAGGGATCTAGATAGGCTGGGTGAATGGGCCAGGAACTGGCAAATGGAATTTAATGTTGGCAAGTGTGAGATTGTCCACTTTGGTAGGAATAATGGTAGGAAGGACTATTACTTACATGGAGAAAAACTGCAGCATGCGACGGTGCAGAGGGACCTCCGGGTCCTTGTGCATGAGTCGCAAAAACCCAGCCTGCAGGTGCAGCAGGTGGTCAGGAAGGCGAATGGGATGCTGGCCTTCATAGCGAGGGGGATTGAATATAAGAGTAGGGAGGTCTTGCTGCAATTGTACAGGGCACTGGTGAGGCCGCAGCTGGAGTACTGTGTGCAGTTTTGGTCGCCGCACTTACGCAAGGATATTTTGGCCTTGGAGGGAGCGCAGAGGAGGTTTACTAGGCTGATTCCGGAGTTGAGGGTGTTGAACAATGAGGAGAGGCTGAATAAACTAGGCTTGTACTCGTTAGAGTTCAGAAGAATGAGGGGAGATCTCATTGAGACATATAAGATGATGAATGGGATGGATAGGATAGAGGTGGAGAGGCTCTTCCCGCTCAGAAAGGACAGTAGGACTAGAGGGCACAGCCTCAAGATAAAGGGGGGGCGGTTTAGAACGGAGTTGAGGAGGAACTTCTTCACTCAAAGGGTGGTGAATCTCTGGAATTCTCTGCCCGTTGAAGTGGTGGAGGCTGCCTTGCTAAATATATTTAAGACACGGTTGATAGGTTTTTGATAGGTGAGGGGATTAAGGGTTATGGGGAGATGGCGGGAAGGTGGAACTGAGACACGACAGATCAGCCATGATCTTATTGAATGGCGGGGCAGGCTCGAAGGGCTAGATGGCCTACTCCTGCTCCTATTTCTTATGTTCTTAAAGGCATTAGATGATTCTTTGAATAGAAACAATGTACAGGGGTATGGGGAAAAGGCAAGGGAATAGCACTAAGTCATAATGCTCATTTGGAAAGCTAGTGATCACAGAATGCTATAGTGCAGAAGGAGGCCATTCAGCCCATTGAGTCTGAATTGACCACAATTCCAGCCCAGCCCTATCCCCATAATCCCATGCATTTACTCTAGCTAGTCCCCCTGACACTAAGAGATAATTTTAGCGTGGCCAATCACCTAACCCACCTAGTGCACACATAAATCTATGACACACCACCATCCCCAAAACCCAGTATTAAAACAATGTCATTGGTGGCTAATCCCTTACAGGTAATACAGGTAATCAAGATGCTTGGGATCAATTGGCTCTTTTGAATTTGAGATTAATTGGTTTATGTTGGGAAAAGTTAAAGTTAATCTATTAGTCACAAGTAGGCTAACATTAACACCACAATTAAGTTATTGTGAAAATCCCCGGGTCGCCACACTCCGGCGCTTGGTTAGTGCAGTACATGTAGGCAGACTCATTTATGTTGGCTATGTGTGCGATTGAAAACAAAGTGCAATGACATAAAAAGGAATTGGAGCGTCTGTGCATTTTAAACTGTCCAATGCAATACTTGTTCGTTATAATCGTGGACTTAACTAAATCAATTTTTAGTCAACTTTTAGTCAATGCTTCCCCGGTCCATCGAGGAAGCAAAATAAACCAAATAAAACACAGCAGGCCCTTTCAAGAGAAAAATCTAGACAACAACGTCCCAAGTTCTCACCTAGCAAAGCTACAATTTCTGCTCAGTTCTAATGAAGGGTCATCCAGTTGAAACATTAACTCGGTTCAGAAATCCTGGCGAGTATTTCCAGCATTTTCCGTTTTTTTAACATTGCAGTCTTATAATTACAACTCGAGAGACAAGCAAATTAACGCAACAGTAGCTGCAATCTCAAGGCAACCGACAGGTTGCGTATTTCCATTGGAATGATCTCCACGCCCGGTTTAAAAAAATTTATTCGAACTCCGACTTCCCTCAATTGCATTCGTTTCCACCGAAGCATGACGATTTTCCAGCGCTCTAATTGACGAGCAACTTGTACTAAGAAAACCCCCTGTAAGTTCAAACCTAGAGCAGCCGAAAAGGACGAACATGAAACTTCCAACCCAGTGCAATTTAATGTAATAAACACCGGGAAACTTCAAACCCAATGCAATTTAAAGTAATAAACACGGTAGCACAGTGGTTAGCACTGCTGTTTCACAGCTCCAGAGTCCTGGGTTCGATTCCTGGCTTGGGTCACTGTCTGTGTGGAGCTTGCACATTCTCCTCGTGTCTGCGTGGGTTTCCTCCCACAGTCCAAAGATGTGCAGGTTAGGTTGATTGGCTATGCTTAGAAATTGCCCCTTAGTATCCAGGGATGCGTGGATTAGTGGGTATAACATGTAGGGATATGGGGTTAGAGCCTGGGTGGGATTGTGTTCGGTAGAGACTTGATGGGCTGAAGGGTCTCTTTCTATACTGTAGGGTTCTATGATTTCTTATGACCAGGAAACTTCCAACCCAGTGCAATTTAATGTAATAAACAGCAGAAAACTTCCAATCCAGTGCAACTTAGTGTAATAACCACCAGGAAACTTCAAACCCAGTGCAATTTAAAGTAATAAACACCAGGAAAATTCCAACCCTGTGCAACTTAATGTAGTAAACACCAGGAAACTTCCAACCCAGTCCAACTTAATATAATAAACACCAGGAAATTTCAAACCCAGTGCAACTTAATGTAATAAACACCAGGAAACTTCAAACCCAGTGCAACTTAATGTAATAAACACCAGGAAACTTCCAACCCAGTGCAACTTAATGTAATAAACACCAGGAAACTTCCAACCCAGTGCAACTTAATGTAATAAACACCAGGAAAATTCAACCCAGTGCAATTTAATGTAATAAAACACCACGAAACTTCAAATCCAGTGCAACTTATGTAACAAAAGTACAGTGCAACTTCAAACCCCGCTGACGGTAGAGCAGCAAACACCATCTTTGAAGCAGGCACGTTGCCACGCCAAATGTAACAATTTACTATTTCAGCCTTTTATGAAACGTGGGCAAGTCCGAGTTGTGAAATAGCAAAGCTGCAACTCCCCTGGGATAAATCTGCGTGAGCCACTGCCAGCAGACCAAAAAATAGTCCTTTATCTTTAGCGGTGGAGAGGAAAGGGGTTGGGGAGGGGGGGTCCGTCATACTGTGGCGGGGCAAATATGAGATGCATTAAATCAAAAAGAGGAAAAAAAAAGTGAAAAGCAGCGAGTGAAATCTAGATGATGATTTGCTGACAGCCTGGCTCCTGACGTCACTGCATAAGTTTTATTAAGACGTAGTTTGCTAAGTAGGAAGTGAGGCAGCAATGTTTGCGGGAGAAGATGTGGATTGAGAAACTTCTGGCGATTTGCAGGGTAGGTGTGAGTTGCGGACACTCGGTGTTGTGAGAGTTACCTGATTTGGACTGTTTCACTTTGGGTCAGTTTTCAGAGGGCTGAAACTGACGCGAGCAGCTGAGCCCCCGCAAGTTTGCAGATCCAAGTTTGGGATTGTTTTTTTTTGGGGGGATGGGGACAATGTTAAAACAATTGCTTCGCGTTTCGTGATAGATAAACCTTCACTGTGGGGAATTTCAACCCTTAAGCATAAACAAAATGTTTGCAAAATAAAAAGTCAGGCAGTGTAAATGCTGTTACAACGACGTGCAGTCATGTTTTATGTTTTATTTTAAACCTTGTGATTGTTAGTTGATGTAGGAGAAATGCCTCTGCTTTTATTTTCAACATATCGCGCCTGCTGCTTCATTTAATCTCACTAAACTGGCTCTTCCTGTTCGGACAGGAGAAGCCGTGCAAAGTCACCCAGCGGAAAGTCCCGGCGTAATGGTGGGATTTAAAGGGGCTTCCGTGCCACATTTTCTGTCGGCAACAGGAAATAGAGATCACTTGTCCTTTGGAGTTTGTGGGAGGAATCTGCTTCTCTTTTGGGTAGGTAGGTGGGTGGGTGGATTCATTTGGAGAAAGATACAGCGAGCTGGCATTGTGCAATTGTCATGTCGCCTTTCCCCAGAGCCCAGGAGGAACCTTGCAGTTGTATGTGCTCAGTCCTCGATGAGGTAAACTCTATGAGTCAGCTCGCACAGCATTGCGATGGTAAGAGGCGGATGCAGCTACTGTCTGAGGGGGCTGCTGGCATTTCCAAAGTGTTATTCAGCTGGGAGGGAAGACTGCATGCAGCCGCTGCGTGGCTCTGGGTTACACAGGTAACAAGCCCCCATTAGGATCAGTGCATCTTCATCAGGCGCTTGTAACATTTTGATTCACACACATTGATATTATCTCTTTGTTATGTTAAGTAAGCAGGATGATTACATCATTCAGGTATATTTTGTGATATAACACATTGGTTTTAGTGTATGGAGTAATATTGCTTTTAATAATGAGCTGTAATCTTCACTTAAAATGGCAATTGTCACTATCATCAGAACAGCGAAGCCACGTTTTATTTGAGTTCGGTTCCACCTGATGAGCTAACCTGGCGAATTCATGTATCCAAGTTACACCGAGCCTTTGCCACTGCTGTAGTTTTAACCATTCTCCCCCTGACGAGCCGCGCTCCAATACCTCATCATTGGCCTTTTGCACACAGACAGCTCTTTCTGGGCTCACTGTACAGTGGTGTGTGGGTGGCTGCTTTCGTGTTGAACGTGGTATTGAGATTTTAATTGGGGTGGGGGGAGGGGGCAGAGGAAGTGGTTTCTCTGTGTTGCATTGCAAAATAAAAAAAGTTCCCTGCTAAATTGCAGACGGGTTACTATCGCGCAGAATTAATATTAACAACTTGGTCCGCTGCTGTTTGCTTTTTTTCTCGATGCTGCGTTATTTTGTTAAAGGATTTAAGTGTATTTAGGTCAATGCTGGGAGGGAGAGCCTTAACACTGAGGAACTAGTTGCAGTGTGGTTTACAACTTCCTCTTGTTGGGCTGGATCACGTGGAGTTTGCTCCTGCTTGTTTACTTATTTCAATACCTTTGTCATGGACCGTCACAGCCCTGGCAGACAGGTAGGCACAGGTTAGCCTGACACTGAACACAAGGGTACGTGGTGCAGCCACTCCAGTGCACAAGGTTTTAAAAATAAACTTATTTCACGGGATGCGAGTGTCAGTACTTACAATTTTAATCCCAAACTGTGCCCAGATTCATGCCGCGGACAACCCATACAACTGGCACAGAACAGCACCATCCCTTCTGCTTTGGGTCAGAGAACAAAATCCAACTAGAACAGCCAAATAATGTTTCGTAATCAGTGTCTGAATAACAAATACTGTACTTCGACTGAAGCCTGGCCTAAAATTAGATGCTATGGTGAGGACGTTGCCAGCAGTGCTGTCTTTTGGTCGAGACATTAGACTGGGGCAGGTGGCACTGTGCACACCTTTGTGTTAGGGTGGGCATGCCACATGTAGTATGGGAATTGATGGTGTAGTGCTAATGTCACTGAAATTGTAATCCTCTGGGGCCATCCGTCCAAAACCCGCCATGGCAGCTAGTGAAATTTAAGTACAATTAATAAATCAGGAATATAAACCTAGTCTCAGTAATGATGACCATGAAGCTAGCAGGAATTGTCAGAAAAACTCACCTGCTTCACAATGTCCTTTCAGGAAGGAAATCTGCCATCCTTACCTGGCCTACATGGGACTCCAGGCTCCAACCAGGAGATTGACTCTTAGCTGACTTCTAATTGTATTTAAACATTTACAGAATCGTAGAAGGAGGTCATTTGACTTATCGAGTCTACACTGACTCTCCGCCAGTGTCTTTATTTGCAATTAGAGGTTTAAAAAAAACACAGGTATGTACAACACCAACTTCTGAAATGACCGAGCAATTCGCTCAATTCAAGGAAAATTGGGGATCAGCAACAAATCCTGGACTTGGCAATGACACATAGAATCCCTGCAGTGCAGAAGGAGGCCATTCAGCCCATCAAGCCTGCACTGAGAACAATTCCACCCATAACCCCACGTATTTTACTCTGCTAGTCCCCCTGATACTAAGGGTCAATTTAGCATGGCCAATCAACCTAACCCGCACACCTTTGGACTGTGGGAGGCAACTGGAGCATCGGAGGAATCCCACGCAGACACGAGGAGAATATGCAAACTCCACACAGACAGTCAGCTGAGGCAGGAATTGAACTCTGGTCCATGGTGCTGTGAGGCAGCAGTGCTAACCACTGTGCCACCATTCCATTTTTAAAAACCTTGTGTGCCAGGGTGGCTGCACTGTGTACATTTGTGGTGTGGAACAGCACTGCTGTGCGCCAATATGGGCATAATTTGAATTTGGCACCATTTGATTTTAAAATGGCAATCAAGGTAATTGGCAAAAGAACTTGGAAAGCACCGTTTTACACAGTATTTCACTGTGATCTGAAATGTGTTTACCAAAAGGAATTGGATACATTTCTGAAAGTGAAAGATGTGGACAGTTGTGGTGAATGATCAGGATTTGAGTCTAAAGGTATTTTAATATCAGCACAGCCAAAGTGAGCTAAATGATGTTCTGTGCTGCATCATCTAATGACTTGGATTAAAATCTCCAGAATTCCTTATTGGCTTTTTTATGATAGGCCTGGAGTTTTAATCTTTCATACACTTGGGAAAGTATTTTCTATGGCTACTCTATAAAGAATTTGATTTATTATTGTCACGTGTATTAGTATACAGTGAAAAACGTTTTGTCTGTGCAGCATGCAAGAAACAGCATACCGTTCATAGAGAAGGAAACGAGTGCAGAATGTAGTGTTACAGTCGTAGCTAGCATGTAGAGAAAGATCAGCTTAGTGCAAGATAGATCCATTCAAAAGTCAGCAGGAAAGAAGCTGTTCTTGAGTCGGTTGGTATGTGACCTCAGACTTTCCAAATGAAAGAAGGTGGAAGTGAGAATATCCGGGGTGCGTGGAGTCCTTAATTATGCTGGCTGCTTTGCCGAGGCAGCAGGAAATGTCACCCCTCAGCTTTCTCTTTTCTGGCGAATGGAGTCCTAACCTATTCAGCCTTTGCCGATAAGTATATCCCTTCACTGCTGCTCTCGCCTTTGTGAATATCTTCTGCACCTTCTCCAGTTCTGCTATAGTATAATGTTATGCACAGTTCTGGTCTCCATGTTCCACGTGTGGTCTAAGCAAGGTATAAGTCAAGGGTATAAACATCAGCTATATGAACGCATCAGGGCTTTCTGAAGCAGGAGGTGGAAGAGTGACTCATTCCTCTCTTGTACTCAAGGGTCAGAAGTAAGTACCGGCAGCATTAGTGTAATAGTTGGTCAGCCTAAATGCAGTGGAACTGTAATAGATACATGTGGATAGAATACCATAAGCAGCTTAAAAGGGTTATCTAGTGTTACAGTGCTTCACTGTCAAACTGCTTTGTTGCCTCTGTGTCTTTCCCTCTCTGCTGCTTTACATTTTCATCAGATGTGCTTATTCTTCACACTGTCAATCGTAAACCTTTGATTTTGCTGTTTGATTGGGTTCTTGCTGTACTTATTTGAGGAGAAGATTATTGAACTTCTTGAGCCACGTCTGAGAGACCACCACACAATCCTAGGTTTGTCTTTGGATGAGATCTCAGACCAAAGCCCCACATGAACTGAAATGATCTTATTTGGAACTACAGCAGGGTGAGCTCCCCCATTCTCCTGTGTTCTGGTCAGTATTTATTCCTCAACCAACATCAGAAGCAGATTATCCTCTGGTTTATCTCAACGCAATTCGTGAGAGCTTGCTGTGTGCATATTGATGGCCATTTTTCCTACATTATAACAATTATGGTTTCAAGAGTACTTTTATTAGCTATAAAGCACTTTGGGATGACCTGAGATTGTAAAAGTGTAAGGTTGTTTTTGAGAGACATGGCCTCTGCTGCTGTGACCAAGTGTGAGTTGACACTTAGTGGCCAAGAATGCAGGTTCAAGCCCCACCAAGGTACTAATCCCCGAAATTCCATTCTAATGGCATCTTGTTGTAAATTGGACAAGAGGTTTTGTAGAAACAAAGGACGCTTGATCATATTTTTACAAGTTTCCACAGATACTCTATAAGTTTTTCTTCACATCTTACAATGATGTGTTAGGGGACTTCCCCTCCTGGCTTTGAATGGGGCCTCTGTGTATCACTAGTGCTCTGTGAGGTCAGGCGAAGGAGTTAAGCTTGCATAGGTCTCATTTTTAGAGGAACAGGTAAATTTTTAACTTTACATGATTATTCACCTGCCAAAAGCTTGCCAAGAGTCAGCCTTGTGTCTGTCCCTCAATTCATGGGGGAGAATAGTAATGTTGGCAGCTTGCCCAGATTATCTTGGGTTCTCCAGTAATTAAAGATTATTCTTGCTACTGTGAGCAGCCCAGGAGGAAAAAAAGGGATTTTTTTTTCCCGTAATTTTCTTTGTTAAAATAAATAATTTTCAAAAGGTTATTTGGGGTGGTTGGAGGCAAGTGGTCATATGGAGAAATGTATCTTCAGGAATACACCCAACTGGAGTTGGCAACCCCATGGACGCTTGCAAGACTAATTTTATTGCGTTGTTTTAAATTTCAACTTGAAATTTCTATCTTTGTTTACACTTGCTCATCTGGCCAGCATGGTGGCACAGTGGTTAGCATTGCTGCCTCACAGCGCCAGGGACTCGGGTTCAGTTCTGGCCTCGGGTCACTGTCTGGAGTTTGCACACTTCCCTTATGTCTGTTTGGGTGCTACAGTTTCCTCCAACAGTCCAGAGATGTGCGGGTTAGGTTGATTGGCTGTGATAAATTCCCCCTTTAGTGTCGGGGATAAGGAAGGTAAATACTTGATTTGATTTATTATTGTCACGTGTACTGGGATACAGTGAAAAGTATTGTTTCTTGCACGCTATACAGACAAAGCATACCGTTCATAGAGAAGGAAACGAGAGAGTGCAGAATGTAATGTTACATTCATAGTCATAGCTAGGGTGTAGAGACAGTTCAAATTAATGCAAGGTAAGTCCACTCAAAAGTCTGACAGCAGCAGGGAAGAAGCTGTTCTTGAGTCGGTTGGTACATGACCTCAGACTTCTTAAATCTTTTTCCTGATGGAGGAAGGTGGAAGAGAGAGTGTCCAAGGTGCATGGGGTCCTTAATTATGCTGCCTGCTTTGCTGAGGCAGCAGGAAGTGTATAGGGAGTCAATGGACGGGAGATTAGTTTGAGTGATGGATTGGGCTACATTCATGACCTTTTGTAGTTTGTTGTGGTCTTGGACAGAGCAGGGGCCATACCAAGTTGTGATACAACCAGGAAAAAATGCTTTCAATGATGCATCTGTAAAAGTTTGTGAGAGTCATAGCTGACATGCCAAATTTCTTAGTTTTCTGAGAAAGTAGAGGCATTGGTGGACTTTCTTAACTGTAGTGTTGGCATGAGGGGGACCAGGACTGGTTGTTGGTGATCTGGACATTTAAAAACCTGAAGCTCTCCATCCTTTTTCCTTTGTCCCCATTGATGTAGACAGGGGCATGTTCTCCTTTACGCTTCCTGAAGTCGATGACAATCTCCTTCGTTTTGTTGATATTGATGGAGAGATTATTGTCGCTTCACCAGATTCTCTATCTCATTCCTGTACTCCATCTCATCTTTGTTTGAGATCTGTCCCACTACAGTGGTGTCGTCAGCAAACTTGAAAATTGAATTGGAGGAGAATTTGGCTACACAGTCATAAGTGTATAAGGAGTACAGTAGAGGGCTGAGAACACAGCCTTTTGGGGCACCGGTGTTGAGGCTGATCGTGGAGGTGGTGTCTGGCTATGGGGATAGGCCCTGGGTGAGAATGTTGGTGCAGGCATGAAGGCCGAATGGCCTCCTGCACTGTAGGGGTTCTACCCGATGTCTAGCAACCACATCAAAAAATTGGGGCTTTGAGTGTTACTAGACAATAGTCTAAGCTGGCAGTGCTTGTGCAGTACTACAGTGTCGATGGTGCTGACTTTCAATCTAGTCATATAGTTCTTCGTGAGTGATGGTTATGTGTGGTGACTATGCTTTTTTTTAGAAAGTACCATGTTGTCTGTAAAGTGCTTTGGGACTTCCTGTGGCTGTGAAAGGCGATGTAAATACAAATCTCATTTTTTTTTGTGTTGCTCGTCGGAAGTCAGGTTGGAGCAAACTTGTGATATTTAGCTGCTATTTGTGGCGTTGTGTTTAACTAGCCCATCCCTATAAGGCTAATGCTTAGGGCTCAGTTGTAAAAGGTCACATCCTGATGTCACTTCATTTCTGCTATTGAGGCAAGTTAGCTTAGGTTGGCAACTCCTTGTAAATTTGGAGTGCAGATCAGCTTCTCAAAGTCAGAAGGCCATATTCAAAAATGTTTTTGTTGTTATGTTGTTACTGTTTTGTGAATGGGGACACTTGAGGCAGGAATAGACTATTCCATCATATAAGTAAATTATGCCTTATCAGAATATCAATTCCATTTGCATTCATTGCATTGGAAGGTAGGCAGATCCAGGATGGCCAAGACACCAGATTTGGATGAGTGCAGATTTCAGAGGGTGGAGGAGATTAAAGAAATAAGGAGGAGGGGTGAGGCTAGGGAATTGGACATACGGATTAGAATTTTAAAACTGAGGTACAGCTAAACCAGGAGCCAATGTAGGTCAGCGAGCACAGGAGTGATGGGTGAATGGGAGTTGGTGCAAGGAAGGCAACAAAAAAAAGCCTAAGTTTCTTCAGAGTTTAGTTGGTCAACCTTGTAAACTTGAAGCTGTTTGTCAGTTCCAAGCTGGATCTCAGGAGGACCTAAGTTCTGTTGCTATTGCTTTGAATCTATAACAAGCAAGTGTGACATGCTAATTTTAGCAATTACTAATTGTATTTGCTCATTGGATTTCCTACTGTTTTACAGTGTTGTGCCATGTAATGCATGATGCATTATTTTGCCGCTGGGGCATTTTTTTTCATTTATGGGATGTAGACATTTCCTGTAAGAGCAGTTAGGATTCAACCACATTGCTGTGGAGCTACCAGGTGAGGATAGCAGACTTCCTTCTCCAAAGGACATTAATTTTATTGCAGTGTTAACGTAAGCCTACTTGTGACTAATAAATAAACTTATTAGTGAACCAGATGGGTTTTTATGAGAACAGTGATTTCGCAGTCATCATTAGATTCCTCATTCCATATCTGTCATGTGTGATTTCCAGCAGGCTCCAAGAGTATTACTCTGGATCTCTGGATTAGTATTTTAGCGACAATTCCACCACCTCCCCTCTGTCCCTTTTAAGCCCATTCAGAATCTATTCTCGTTAAAAAGAGGTAGAAGGTATTCCTGAGTTCACTTGTTGCTTTGTCAGGAAGCTCTGCAGCTTGTCTGTTTCGAGGCGCAATTCCAACATGTGGGTCAGCAACACCATGATATGCATGTGTAATGTTACATAATACCTGTCACATACTGAGTTGTTATCTAATATATTACAAGTGGACCTCTTGTGCTTTGTTCACAGCAGTGATCTGGAAGTTGCTGTGTACTATTGTACAATATGTGATAGGGGCCACTGACTTGTGATGACTGACAGGAGAAACTGCCTTTTTATAGCACAGTATTGTAGGAATGTTTCTGGCTTTGACTTACATGGATACGTTTCCATTTGCAGTAGCTTGGATGATTGTTGCACATTTAACCATACTGTTTTATATAGTACACAGAGATAGATTGCAGTTTAGGTTGGCTGGCCATGCTAAATTGCCCCTTTAATGTCAGGGGGATTAACAAGGCAAATACATGAGGTTACAGGGGTAGGGCTTTGGTAGGAGTATTGTTGGTGCAGCTTGATGGGCTGAATACATTGTAGGGATCCTATGTCTGAGGTGTACAGGCACTGGATGATTTTGGGTGGTTGATGGCTGGGGTGGGAAGTATAAGTCTATCAGAATTGAGGAGGTAGTTGCTGAGTCTCTGATTTACGAGAGAAAGACTGGGCATTTTATTGGATAAATTTCCCCAGAGAGTCATGGGTTTCCCCAATTAGTATAGTGAGTCAACAACTGTGACTCACCCTGTAACACTTCTCGTCTCTGGGTCAGAGGCGATGTGGGTTCAAGTTCCAATTCAGAAATATGAGGTACGTATCCAGGCTGACACGTTAGTCAGTACTGAAGGAGCACCGCACAGTTGGTCTTAGAACCACAGAATCCCTACAGTGTAGAAAGAGGCCATCCACCCATTGAGAGTGCACCAACTTTCCGAAAGAGCATCTTGATTCTCATAATGCCATGCATTTACCATGGCTAATCTACACATCTTTGGACACCAAGGGGCGATTTAGCATGGCTAATTCACCTAACCTGCACATCTCTGGACCATGGGAGGAAACCAAAGCACTGAGGGAACGCATGCAGACACTGGGAGAACTTGCAAACTCTAAACAGATAGTCACCCAAGGCCGGAATTGAACCTGGGGCTGTGAGGCAGCAGTACTAACCCTTTCGTCAACATTGCATCTTTTGGATGAAACATTAAACCAAGGCCCCACCTACCTTCAAATGAATGTAAAGGATCTATAATGGCACTATTTGAAGAGCAGGAAAGACCTGGCCAGTATTTACCCCTCAACCACCAACGCTAATACAGATTATCTAGTTATTATCAAATTGCTGTTTGTGGGGAATCACTATAAACAAATTGGCTACTACATTCCACATGACAACAATGAAAATTGTTTGATTACACTTCCACTATCAGGAGAGGTATAACCAGAGGACACATATAAAGCATCGGTAGAAAAGCCAGGGGAAAACAAAATGAAGCAGAGAGTTGTGATCTGGAATGTGCTACCTGAAAGGGTGGTACAAGTGGATTCAATTGTAACTTTAAAAAGGGAAGTGGATAAATAATTGAAAAGGTCAAATTTTCAGGACTATGGAGAACAAGCAGGGTGTGGGATTAATCAGCTCTTCCAAAGAACATGCACCATTGGCTGAATGGCCTCCTTTTAGATGATGAGAAATCCCTGCTGTGCTTCATGTACGTAAGGAAATGGACAGAAAATTTTTGTAAATCACATGCATTGAAATAAACAGTAATTTGGCACAAGCACTATTCATTGAGGGGATTGTGATTTCAAATACCACCACCTCCATAGTTTATGTAGCAGCAAACGTGCATTTATTACGCAGAAGAAATATATAATTTTGACTGATTACACTCCTGTCAAGCATCTTGCGACATTTTAAAAGCACTATATAATTGCAAGTTGTTGCTGCTGTGTAAAGGAGCAGAGACATAGGACAGGATTTTACAGCCTCACTCAAGCAAGACCGCACATTCCTGCCCGAGGTCAGTGGAAATTTCCGTTGTCAGACCCCCTCTCGCTCCAATTCTGTGGTGGGTGAGTTCTGGCATAAGTGTGTGTCTTTGTACTTGTGTATCCCATACATTTATGTGCACACTTGTATATTTGCATATACATGACTGTGTCTGTATTGTATAAATAGAATCACACATTGACAGGAGATGGCGGCGCAGTAATGTCTCTAGATTAGTAATCCAGAGGCCCAGGCTAATGGCCCTAAAAACATGGGTTCAAATCCCTCCGATTTAAATTCAAATAATAAACCTGGGATATGAAACTAATATTGGTCATCACAAGAACGAGCATCAATTGTAGCAAAACCCCATCTGCTTCATTAATGCCTTTTAGGGAAGAAAATTTACCCAGTCTGGCCTACAAGTGACTCCAGAGCCGCAACAATGTTGACTCTTAATTGCCCTCTAAAATGGCCTAGGAAGCCATTCAGTTCAAGAGCAATTAGGGCTGGTAACTGCTTTGCCAGTGGTCCCTACATCTTATGAAAGTGTAGAAAAAAGGAAGCATAAAGAACAATCCAAATAGTTTCGCTCTCCTGCTCTTTCCCCGAAGCCCTACCAATTTTCCTTTGACCAGTATTTATCCAATTGCCTTCTGAAAGCCATGATCGGAACTACTTCCTTTCAGGCCCTGCATTCCAAATCATATTTGCGTTTTCCTTGTCTTTCCTGATTCTTTTGCCATTTAAAAGAAAATTGTGCCCTCTGATTGTCAGCAGAAACAAATTTTCCTTATTTATTCTATCAAAACTCTGAAGAGATTTATAAAACCACCTTTTATCCTTCTCTGTTCCAAAGAGAATTGTCCGCAGTGTATGTATAAGTGAAGTCTCGTTTCTGGTGCCATTCTAGTAAATCCCTGTTCTCTCTCCAAAGTCTTAACATCCTTCCAAAAATGGGAACAATACTCTGGTTGAGACCTGCCTTTCCCTATCCTTGTCCATGCTTATCAGACGTGATTATTCTAATATTCACCCGGTCTGTGTCCCACTGTGGACTCTTTGTAAAGTTGAACTTCTCCAGAACTCTGCCTTATTTACCTATTAGCCCTGTGTTCACTGACCTCCTGTTTGACAACACCTCCATTTTAAAACTGCACCCTTGTTTGCAAATCTCTCTATAACCTCAATCCCTCCCCCACCCCACCCTCTTGAATTATCGCATAACAGACTTACTTGGGAAATAGAAGCACAGGAGTGAGTAAGAGAGACTCCAAGAGGCCATAGACTGGTGAAGTGGCAGATGCAATTTAATGTGGATAAGTGTGAAGTGATGCCCTCCGTGAAACAATACAGAGAGGCACTGTAATCCAAATTGCAAAATACAGTTTTACGGTCGAGGCCTAGGAGAGGATATTGCGGAGGTTTACCACAAGAAGAACTCTGGTTATGTGGTGAGATTGTAGAAGCTGGGATTGTTCCCTTTAGAACAGAGAAAGTTAAAGGAGATTTAACAGGGTGTACTCAAAATTGAGGGTGTTTGATAGAGCAATTAAGAAGAAACTGTTTGCTTTGGCAAATGGATCAATAACCAGAGATCACAGATTTAAAATCATTTTAGTTAATGAGAAATCATTACACACAGACCTATTACAAACTTGTATATGAATTTCCAAATTAGGAGCAGGATTAGGCCACTCGGCTTTGAACCTTCTCTGCCATCCTCTCCGCTTTACTCCCACAGTCCTAAGGACATGCTGGTCAGGTGCATTGGCCATGCTAAATTCTCCCTCAGTGTACCCAAACAGACGCCGGATTGTGGCAACTAGAAGATTTTCACAGCAACTTAATTGCAGTGTTAATTTAAGCCTACTTGTGATACTAATAAATAAACTGAGAACTAACTAGACTGCCTGAAAGGGTGATGGATTCAGATTCTATCAAAACTCTCAAAAGATAGTTGTACTGATGCCGAATGATATTTGTGTGAATCCAGTGTCGAGGCCCAATCTGACTCCAGAGTTGGATAAAGTAGTTAGTCTTGTCTTTCTATTTTACTCTTTTGTTTTAAACATTTTTTCCCCCTGTGCCTCGAGGACTGGCTCATGTGAGAGAATGTGCACCGAATTAGGTGTGGGACAGGCAGGGGACATTTGGCTTGTCAAGCCTGTGTTAGGTCTTTCAAAGAGGGGACCAATTCAGTCCCACACCTAAACTCCTTCCCCTTACTCTGCTGATTCAAATCCATGTCCAAATACCTTTTGAGAGTTCTGATGGAATCTGAATCCATCACCCTTTCAGGCAGTATAGCTAGTTAGTTTATTTATTAGTGTTACAAGTTGGCTTACATTAATATTGCAATGAAGTTACAGTGAAAATCCCCTGGTCGCCACACTCCGGTGCCTGTTTGAGTACACTAAGGGAGAATTTAGCATGGCCGATACACCTAACCAGCACATCTTTCTGACTGTGGGAGGAAAGCAGAGCACCCAGAGGAAGTCCAGACACGAGGAGAATGTGCAGACTCCACATGGGCAGTGACTCAAGCCGGGAATCGAAGCCAGGTTGATGCAGCAGTGCTAACCACTATGCCACCCAGATCTTAACTGGAGTTTAGAAGAATAAGAAGTGACTTGATTGAAATGTACAAGATCCTTAGAGGTATAGGCAGGGTTGATGTGAAGAGGATGCTCCTATCTGAGGAGGAATCTAGTACTTGGGGTCACTGTTTAGAAGTCAGGAATCGTCCACTTAGGACAGACATGAGGAGAAATGTTTTCTCTCAGTGCAAGGAAGCAGAGACCCTAAACCCTTTTTAAAAATACTTTAAGTGCTGTAGCTATAGGGCTATGGGCTGGGTGCAGGGAAGGTGGGATTCGAAAGGGTACCTGGGTGTTCTTGGGCTGGCATGGACAAGATAGGCCAAATGGCCTCCTTTATGTGCTGTAACTTTTCTATGGTACTAAGGTTGTAAATACACCAGGAAAAACCTTTAGCAGTGAGCCACAGCACCACCATGAGTAAGAGAAAAGGTCATGTAGATCAAGAGGTAGGGATGAGAAGCAAATTGGTTTAAGAAGCTTAGAGGTTGTTGGGACAAACAGTACTAATTGCGATAAGAGCCGTTGAATGGGCAGGCGATATGGGACCAAGAATCTTACCTTTAAATCCACTGACTGCAATCAAACCGATTGTCAGGAACTTCCTAAAATGGGCAGCTACTACCCAAGTTGAATTTCTACCTCAACTGTATGGGTTAACGAAGAAACAATGTGCATTTGTGTAGTGCTTTTTGTGACCATGGAACATTCTAAATTTCCCATGTCATAACTTGCACTGAGTTTACATTTTCCACCCCCCTCCCACCCCACCCCGTGCTCACTGACCTCGGTCAAATAACACCTTGATTTTAAAATTCTTGTACTTGTTTTCAAACCCCTCCATGACTTCATCCTGCTGTCCCTAGCTCCTATAATCTCTCAGTCCCATAACCCTCCAAAATATCAGTGCTCATCTAATTCTGGCATCTTGAGCTGCTTGATTTTAATTGTTCCACCACTGGCAGCCATTACCTAAGTTGCCTTAGCCCCAAACTCTGGAATTCTCTCCCTAGGCTAAGAGGGACGTGATTGCGGTGTGTAAGATCGTGAGGGGTATGGATAGGGTGAAAAGAAAGCTGCTGTTCCCCTTGGTTGAGAGGGTCAATCGTGAGGGGGGCATAGTTTAGAGTGAAGAGCAGGAGATTCAGAGGGGATTTGAGAGAAAACTCAGCAGGTGGTGGGAATCTGAAATGCATTGCCAGGCTAGGTTGTAGACGCTGGAAAATTTACAACTTTTAAAAAGCATTTGGATGAACATTCAAGGATATGGGACAAGTAGAGGAAAATGGGATTTAATGGTGGTTGTTGTCAGTGCAGACTCAATTGGCCCCTGGGCCTTTTCTGCACTGTATGGCTGGAATTTTACCACCCTGCCTGCCATGGGAATCAGAGTGAGGGGCAGACAATGGGAAGGTCCGTTGACCTCAAGTGGGATTTTACGGTTTCAAAATGAATGAGGGCAGGATTTTACGATTTTGGGATGAGCGAGGACGTAAAATTCCACCCTATGATCTCTCTCTGTGCCTTCGCACCAAACTCTGAAATTTTCTCTGTGCCTCAGTCCTAAATTCTGGAATTCCCTCCTTACACTTCTCTGCCTCTTTGCCTCGCTTTGCACTGTGGAACACAATACCTACCTCTGACCCAGCTTTTGGTCATCTGACCTTGTGACACGAGTTATATTTTTAACAATGCTCCTGTGAAATGCCTTGGGCTGTTTTATTATGTTAAAGGTACTATAAAAATGCCAATTGCTGTTGCTTTGCAGCCAGTGAAGTTCTTTAGAAATATATATACTGCTGTAATGTCGAATGAGGAAAGTTGGGGGGGGTGGTGGGGTAGATATAAAGTGACACTTCAAACACTTTGAAGAATTTTTGTGTTTCAACCCTGTTAATTCCACTTGAACCTACAGCTCATTCGAGTCTCTATTCTTCCTGCATTGTTAATTTGAGGGATTAAGATGGGACTGGTGAGGTTAAAAGCAGAAATGACTGTAATCCTGCCTGCCTGTTTGAATGGCTTTTTACATTATTATTGTCTGTGGCTGTGTGTGCCAATTTCTCCTGCTGCCCTGTACCAGGCAGAGGGAAGTAGCACCCCTGCAACAGGAGAAGCATCTGAGGTGGTTCCAGCCGGTACCATAACGACTTTGTGATGGCTTGTTTCCATAGTGTGTTGCCTTGGCAGCAGGAACAGTTCTCTTGAGCCTAGGAATGCAATGAGTACACACTGTGCAAGTTGTTGTGGGCGTTGAGACTGAATTCATTGCTCTGTGCATTATTTTGCAACTTACTCCAGGGTGAAGCTTGTTGAATAGGTGGCTCAGTGGTTAGATACAATTAGAGGAAGACTGACTTGGATTTCTATAGCACAATTCACAACCAATTGCATTTTACAGCCAATGACGTACTTTTCAATTGTGGCCACTGTTGTAACAGAGGAAACACAGAAGCGCAGCAATAGATAATGAGCAGTTTTTAGAAATGCTGGCTAAGGAATATATATTGGCATTTGTCTTTTTCTTTATTCTTTCATAGGCTGTGGGTGTCCATGGCAAGGCCAACATTCATTGCCCTTGAACTCAACACTTCACAGGGCAGTTTGAGAGTCAGCCACCTTTTATAGAGGTTTAGAAAACCATGAGGGGTGTAGATAAGGAGAAGAGCCAAGATCTTTTCCCCAGAGTAGGGGAGTCCAAAACTACAGGGCATAAGTTTAAGCTGAGAGGGGAAAGATTTAAAAGGGGCCTGAGGAGCAGCGTTTTCACCCACAGGATGATGCTTACGTGGAATGATTTGCCAGAGGAGGTGGTAGAGGCAGGTACAATTACTGCATTTCAAAGACATTGGGACAGGTACGTGGATGGGAAAGGTTGAGCGGGATATGGTTCAAAGGTAGGCATATGGGACTAGTTCAGTTTTGGAAACCTAGTTGGCATGGATGAATTGGTCTGAAGGGCCTGTTTTAGTACCATATATCTCTATGACATTGCTGTGCATCTGGACTCAGGTGTAGGCCAAACCAGGTAAGGACAGCAGATTTCCCTCCCTGAAGGGAATTAGTGAACCATATGGGTTTTTAAAACAAATTATGATTGTCAAGTTCACCATCACTAAGAGTAGCTTTCAATTCCAGATTTATTAATTGAGTTGATTTATTAACAGGAATGTGACAGGACAGAAAAATGACTCAGGGCTGAGGTTCAGATAGTGAAAAACTTGGCCAAAGTAATAGGTTTTAAGGAATCTCTTAAAGGGGGAGAGAGGCAGGAAGGCAGAGAGATTTAGAGAGGGAATTCCAGAGCTTGGGAGCAAGGCAGCTAGATGAAAGATTGCCAATCCTCCAGGATTAGCCTGGAGTTTCCAGGAATTGAAGATCAATCTTGGGACTCTGCTGTGTGCAGTACTGGAGCAAAATCAAAAGCACGTCAGAAATATTTGGTGGGGGAGATGTGTGCGTGTGTTGGCCAGCTAATGATTGGAGAGTGGGGGCAAGTCCCTACAGTGCAGAAGAAGGCCATTTGGCCCATCGAGTCTGCACCAACTTCAACAGAGGATGAATCACTGAGCCACTTTCCCATAATTCCACATATTTATTCTCTAATCCTAATATACACATTTTGAGACACTAAGGAGCAATTTAGCATGGCCAATCCATCTAACCTGCGCATATTTGGAATGTGGGAGGAAACTGGAATACCCGAAGGAAACCCATACAGACACAGGGAGAACATCCAAACTCCACACAGTGACCAGAGGCCAAAATTGAAGACCCTGATGCTGAAGGGTAGTAGTGCTAACCACTGTGCCGCCCTTGTATAATGAAACCTCCAGGAATAAATTTAATTCCAGCTGGCAACCTTAACTGCCACTAACTGCGGAGTGAATAAATTTGGGAAGTGGCTTCAATTTGAGGCCTGTAGAGATCTCAAAGACTTGTTGGGCTTGAGATTACTGAGCTAGAAAGAGGCTCTGAAGAGTATCTGATTTGTCCTATTCCCCATTATTCAAGACGGAATTGGATTATTATTTGTGCAGGGCTACAGGGAGAAGGCCAGGGGGTGGCATTGGATAAATGGTTCTGTGATTATGTCTCAATGGTATTTATTGAGGGCTGACTGTTGGCCAGGATGTAAGGGAGAATGTCGAAGGAGAGCAACCTAATACTCATGAATTCCGAAATAGCCAAGTTTTTTGGAGATTTTGCAAAATTTCTTCTCAGGAGCTCAGAGTTAATTTTATCAAGGAGTTCAACTACGTAGGTCTGGAAAGCCCCTACTTCAAACCCTGCCTATGCCGAGTTAGGTTGGCCAGGGTCACTACAGTGCACAATATTGATGAGGTTAGGAGGTGTGCCTCGACTTACTGTGTGCAGTTTTGGTCGCCGCACTTGCGGAAGGATATATTGGCCTTGGAGGGAGTGCAGAGGAGGTTCACTAGGCTGATACCAGAGATGAGGGGGTTGGCCTATGAAGAGACACTAAATAAGCTGGTTCTGTACTCGTTGGAGTTTAGAAGGATGAGGGGGGATCTTATAGAGACATATAAGATAATGAAGGGGATGTATAGGGTAAAGGTAGGGGGATTCTTCCCGCTTAGAAAGGACAGCAGGACTAGAGGGCACAGCCTCAAGATAAGGGGGGTCAGTTTAGATCAGAGTTGAGGAGGAACTTCTTCACTCAAAGGGTGGTGAATCTCTGGAATTCTCTGCCCGTTGAAGTGGTGGAGGCTGCCTCGCTAAATATTTTTAAGTCACAGGTAGATAGGTTTCTGATAGACAAGGCAATTAAGGGTTATGGGGCGAAAGCGGGAAAGTGGAACTGATCCATTTCCGATCAGCCACGATCTTACTGAATGGCGGGGCAGGCTCGAAGGGCTAGATGGCCTACTCCTGCTCCTATTTCTTATGTTCTTATGACTCAAATCAGTCCCACCTTAACTCCTGCTAAAGGTTTGTGTGTGGCAGCAGAGAGAGTTGCAGAATGACTGCACACTTCTGAGAGATTCACTGGCTTGTTGCTGACTGTCAACTGTTCTAAACACCAGTGCATTTAAAATAGATTTGACAAGAACAGTCCAAGAAAGGGCATCTTGTACTGCAAATCAATGAGAAGGGCTGAAAGGCTTTTCAAATATCATTAAGGAAAACAGAGGGGAGATGGGTTGACTCTTAAATTGTGCGCAGAGGACTTTTTAAAAAAAATACATTGTTAGTTTTTTTAAAAGTGCAGGAATGTTGCAGCAAATTCCAAAGTAGCCTGAAACACACAGTAAGTTTGTTAACTAAAATGAGGGTTTCATGTCCCTGGGGTAAACCTACAGCAGAACTCTGCCAGAGGTGTTATCCCCAGAAAGTTAACTTCATTCACCTAGGTAAAAATAATTTAGCTATATACTTTTTACTTGTTCATGGGCTGTGGGTGTTGCTGGCTAGGTCAGCAGTTATTGCCCAGCCATAGTTGCCCTTGTGAAGTATATATTTGCACCTTTTTCGTGCCTCTGCACTTCACAGCCACTGAGTTAAGTGTTGTTACTGTTGTAATGTGGGAAACATTGTGGCATTTAGTGCACAGCAGATTCCCACTGACAGCAATGTGATAATGACCAGCTCATCTTAGTCGTGTTAGTTGAGAGATAAATGTTGGTCAGCGCACGGGGAGGGCTCTCCTCTTCCTGTTCTTTTAGAATAATGGCGTGGATCTTATATCCACCCAATGGGGAGACAGATTCCACCAAGTGGCTTGCCATGTATATTCAGAACTTTGTTTCTTTATTCCACAGTCGGGAGATGAATATTATGCGTCGAGGTCAGGATACTCATCTGGGGATGTGTCTTTATTCAGGTGAAGAGATAAATGAGAATGGAGAGGCCGCAGTTGCATTTCCCCAAGTCTGGAGAAGATTTCAGTAAAACCTTCGCATTTCTGGTTTACAGTCAGGATTGTGTGTGGTTGTGATGCCCCTTGTGGTCAAATAGCTCAGTGGCATTCACTATCTAGGCTCGCATGTGAAGAATGGGCACCAGAGGGGCGCTGCTACCTGCAATGTTGGAGCTTCCTGAATGGTGGGCAAGGGGAGTATGTGGGGAAAGTCAGAGGCAACCAAAAGGCCACAGCCAGCAAATCTTTGTTTTCTCACTCCTTTCCCAGTACACTGAGTGAAGCAGCCCAAACTTGAACATTAAACATAAACGGAAACATTGGAATTCTACAGAAGTAATTAAACTGGGGAAAGGAAAATCGCCTGTCCTAACTTGCCGGCTCTGACTGCAAACAGCATTTAAAATGACATTGAGGCAATAGTTAATTGTGTAGGATTTCCAGGACAGTTTTCTGGTGTTTGAATCAGAAATACTACACAGTGGGAGGAGTGCCGGGAAATGGTTGAGATTTCTGGAACGGGTTCAGGTTTGTTTTTGGACTTGGCAGTGCCTCACTAACATTCATATTGTGCTGCATTCATTCGCCCTTCCATCCCTCCTGCTCCCTGTAAACTGCTGGAAAGGACGCAAATTGGTTTCACCTTTGTTGCACAACAGTGTGGCCTTTAACTTTTTGACCTGCTGACCCCAACAGTCTGATAAGTACAATCGTTGATGAATGTGAATGTCAAACAGTGTGAAGGTTACCAATTAGCCAATGATAATGCGTCAGATATTTTGGGTTGTAATGTAATGTTGGACTGCTTACAATACAGCAGCTAGGGCACTTGCTTTCTCGAGCATTGTTATTCAAACTTGTCACACAAATCTCCAGCTCTGGCCTCTTGTCCATCCCATACAGCTCCATCTCTGGTGGCTGTTGTGCAGTTTTTGAGGTCCTAATTATTGGAATAGCCTCTTAATCCTCTCTACCTTGTCATCCTTTCAGGCACTGATGAAAACCTATCTATTGGACCCAACGCTAACGTGGTTTGATGTCAAATTTTGCAGCATTACCCTTCTGTGAACAGCCTTGGGGCATTTTATACAAACTTAATGTCAGAAACAGGCCATTTGGCCCAATGATCCAATTTTTTTTCTTCCCCTCCTCTGCACAAGCCTCCTCCAATTCTCCTTCATCTCACTCTCTCAGTATATCCCTCATTCCCTTTCTTCCCTTGCTTATTCAGCTTCCTATTAAAGGCATCAATATAATTCACCTCCACTACTCTCTGTAGTAATGAGTGCTATATTCTAAGCACTTTCTGGATAAGTTTTCTCACATTCCTGATTTGAGTTATTTGTGCCTGTCTTGTGCCTCTAACTTTCATTTCCCCACAGGTGGAAACATCATCTTTTCTACTTCATAAAGTCCCTTCATTTTTAAGAACTCTATCAAGTTATCTTTCAGGGAACAGGACTGCAACATGTTCATTCTTTCCTGATCAGTATAGTTTCCCTGTTCTGGTTGCATATTCCCAAATCTTTTTGTACATAGCTCAGTGCCTCTATCTCTCCTTTTCTGATAGGGAAACCATTTATTGGGACAGCAAAAATTGTGTGTTGTACACTACAAGACTGTTGGTATTCTCCCTCCCTCCCACGCAGTCAGACAAGCTGACTCATTCACAATTCATCCCATGGATTTTTGACTCTGGCTGTTTTGCAGTACTGGGGAGTCACCTACTGGTGACCTCATTTTGAAAAAAAATTTGAAAATAAAAATAAAAATGTGGCAATTCTGGCTAATTGTAAACTCTTTGCTCTGGTGTAGGAAGGTACCCATTTGTATTTGAATCCTTCCGTGGCTTTGCCCTTTCTCTCTCTCTCTCTCTCTCTCTCTCTGTCATCTCCAATTTTGAGAACTCTTCTTCCAACTCTTTCCTCCTGTACATCCCACATTATAGGAAGGATGTGGAGGCTTTGGAGAGGGTGCAGAGGAGGTTTACCAGGATGTTGCCTGGTATGGAAGGGAGGTCCTATGAGGAGAGACTGAGGGATTTGAGGTTGTTTTCGTTAGAAAGAAGGCGGTTAAGAGGGGACCTTATTGAAACATATAAGATGATTAGAGGTTTAGATAGGGTGGACAGTGATAGCCTTTTTCCTCGGATGGAGAAAGCTAGCACGAGGGGGCATAGCTTTAAATTAAGGGGTGGTAGTTATAGGACGGATGTCAGAGGTAGGTTCTTTACCCAGAGGGTGGTGAGGGATTGGAATGTCCTGCCTGCTGCAGTTGTAGATGTGCCTAGTTTGGGGGCGTTTAAGAGATCCGTGGATAGGTTTATGGATGGAAAGGCATTGGTTTAGGTTAGAGGGTCATTGCTTTTTAATTGGTCGGCGCAACATTGTGGGCCGAAGGGCCTGTTCTGCGCATTAATGTTCTATGTTCTATCCCCTATTTCCTTTGCTTCATCGTTGAGGGCTGTGCTTTCAAGCACCTCGGCCTCAAGTTTTTGGAATTCTCTCTCTAAACCTCTTACCCTCCCTCCTTTTAAGACTTTCATGGAAAATGACTTTGTTGACTAAACATTTGGTTAAATATCCAAATATTGCTTTTTTAAAAAAAAATTCATCCAAGGGTGTTGCAGGCTGGCCAGCATTTATTGCCCATCTCTAGTTGCCCTTGAGAATGTGGTGGTGAGTCGCCTTTTTGAACTCTGTGGTTCAGTGTAAAACGCAGCTTAAGAATTCTCATGTGCAGTTCCTTGAGAAGTTTAGGAAGTAAAGGTGCCACATGAATGCAAGTTGTGTATTTTTGATGTTTGCCTGCCTCACTGTCTCTGTTGAAGGTTCCAAGTGCGCTATCTCCTCTCTGCTACCTCAACTAAGCAGCTGTCCTCTGCCTGTGAGCTTAGCTAGTGAGTGCAGGCTATTTGGCCAGGTGGGAGAGTCAGCTTAGTTGGATTCTGTTTTCACCTGCTGTCCAATAGGAATTCCTGGATGTTTCTCTGGAACAGGAATCGTAGCTGATTCTTTGTCTCTCTCCAGCTCCCCGCCATCCGGGTCAGTATATCCGAATCGACTTAAGGCAGCAACACAAGCAAATAAAAATCTCAGGCATGCTAACCTTTTGAGTGAGAAGGTTCTAGGCTCAAATCCCAATTCAGAGAGAGGCCATAATCCAGGCCGACACTCCAGTGCAGAACTAATTGTGCTGTCGGGATTTCTGAGGATCGGGGATGTAGGACTGAGCATCGAGCTTTGGGTGCGTTTTGCAATGAATTAAGTAAAATTGATAAAGTATTGAGCTTTCTCTCCTCCCTGGTGATTGCTAAATACTTTTGGTTAACAAGTGTTGATGTTTTTGGCTTTCTAGAGAATGCAAATTGGTGAGAAATTGCACAGTATCTGTGGAGTGGAACACCAGACCCATGTGGAGTGTAGTTGCGGGGACCCTAGGTTATGGTTCACAAGGAAGTCAAAATCCCACCTGAGGACGGTTTCTTCCAGCGTAATTGAGCTCAGCACATTATCAATTTTACTTAATTCATTGCAAAACACACCCAAAGCTTGATGCTCACAATTAGAGCCCCAAAAAAGACAAAGATGATGGCACTACTGAGTTTGTTGAAAAGAAAGACATGCATTTAAGTAGCTCCTTTCGCATCATAAAATCCGGCTGATACTCCAGTGAAGTACTGAAGGAACGCTGGGCTGTTGGAGGTCCTGTCTTTTACAAAGAACAAAAACAGCCTGGGAAACAGGCCCTTCAGCCCAACGAGCCCATGCTGCCATTTTAACATGACCAGTTCCCCCCTCCACCCATGACCCTTATCTATGCTTATGGCATTCCACATTGAGGGAAAATTTTGGAGTGGACATTAAATCGAGGCTGTACCTGGAGAAAAGACCATAATGCTATTTATGGGAGTTTGCTTTATGCAAAGCAGCTGCGTCTCCCACATTGCAATAGTGACAACACTTCATAAGTGCTCGTTAGCCAAAAAGCACTTTTAGACATTCAGAGATTGTAAAAGGCACTAAGCACAAGCCTTTCTTTAAAAGGTGCTGCTTGTAAGCACAGCCTCCACCTGTTCCTTTACCCACACTTCAGAAAAAGACTGATTTCTGTGTTGCCTTTCATGACCTTTGAACATCCTGAGGTGTTTGTTTCACAATCAGTCAAGTTGCCTTTTGCAGGTTGTCATCGTTATATTGTCAAAAATGGGGCAGAGGTTTTGCATGGAGCAAGCTCCAAAACAGTAAGTGAAAAATAAGGCAGACCTGTGTTTGTAGTAATGTTTACTCTGGGTGGCAGTATTTTAATCAAAGGCCTATGAGCCAAGAACTCGTATGGTTATTGTTTGTTGTAATAATGAACATCAGTCTCCTTTTGTTTATAGAATTCAAACTCAAGCCCAAACCAAGGCACTTGAGTTTATTGACTTATTCAGTCTCTCAGCTCGCCTCCTATTCCACCCAGTGTCCCAACCATCCTCTATTTATATATACTCAGACAATTAATATCTATCAGCTGTTTCTCAACTGTAATAATTGACGTTAACAAACTTTAACGTAGTTCTGATCTGGCATTATTGAATGCCAGCGCAGGCTCGAGGGGCCAAGTTTTAATCATAGAATCCCTACAGGAGGCTCATTGAGCCTGCACTGATAACAATCCCCCTGACGCTAAGGGGAATTTAGCATGGCCAATCCACCTAACCAGCGCATCTTTCAGACTGTGGGAGGAAACTGGAGCACCTGGAGGAAACCTACACACTGGGAGAGCATGCAAACTCCACACAAGCTCCTGTTCTTAATTTGTATGTTCTTATGCAATTGATAACATTTAACATGCTGAAATGAGAGAGTGTAATTTTTACACCGATTTCTGGGTGGTGTTTTCGAGTGAACACTCCAGTACTTTTCAGCAGTGAAGCAGATCTCCACATTGTACTGTAAACCAAGAGTTAAACTGCACGTACAGTGAACTGGGGGTAAGCTCTATGCTGCACGTACAAGTAAGAGTTATTTTCCATCACATGTGCTACTAGCTGAGAGTTAAATTGCACATATCATTAATTAACTGCTAAGTGTTGGCTGGTTGACTAATCGAGTGGAGGCCAATGGCCAGAAGAAGTGAATCCCTGTTCCCCGTGAGTACTTCCCTCCACTTCATTCCCGTGGAATGGAATTGTGCCTTTTCGGATGAGGAAAAGCTGAGTGCCAGTGACAGGTCAGAGTGGGACTCGTGTCTCGGATTCCAAATCCTGGCTTAACTGCTGCAGCTACACTGACTTCCTGGCGCTGCAGTTTTGTTTTACAAAGTACACTGCAAACCCTTTAACTTTAAGAGTGTGTGCACGTTAGTTTGAATGTTTCAAACTACTTTTTAAGATATTACACCAGTCCTGTGGCATGGTGAAACATTCCATAGTACATGCAGGGACAGGCCACAGCAATCACATAAGCAACACTAGCTCCTCACAAATCTTTTTCCATCTGCTGGCTGAAAGAGCTTGTTGGGGAGGGTCTGGCAGCAGTTGTTGTTTTGCCTCTCGATGGGTGGAACTTTTTTTTTTCTCAACGAGGCTCAGAGCTCCCGAGACGGACTGACTGCACAGGCCGGCTGAAAGCGAAAATGCCAAGAGGGGAGACTTTTTAAAAAAAAACTACAGGACCATTTCTGTTCTTTTCCTAGTGAACCTTTCATAACAACCCCAGGCAGCAATCGGGTGTGCTGCAGTGGCAACAGGAGAGGTGATCTGAGTGTGTGGAAAATATAACGAGCAAGCCACAGGGTTTGTGATCTGGAAAGTGTTTTGCAGGAGCACGGTTCTAGGATGTTTATGACACAATCACTAATAGCTTTGCACAGTTAGTGGAACCAAATGCTTTGGCAGTCTCCATCAATATTCTGTTGTGGTTAAAATTACCCCTTTTTTTTCTTCATAAAGAGCAGAGTCAAACTGATGATGATGACACTTCTTTCTAATATTTAACCTTGATTGTTCTTCCAGGTTGGCACAATCACTCTGGGCTTCTGTGTGTGAAAAGTAACTGAAAATTACTCGCTTGGTCATCAGACGTTTTTGCCTTGGTCATTGGATATATTGGTGGAGAGCAAGTGTCCATGGTTAATGTCCAGCTTTCTGACACCACCTTTTTAAATCAGAGACTCTGAGATTCTCACCGGAAATAACGACATTCAAAGCGAGAGGCGGGTGGAGTGCTGGTGGGGTTGGTGCGGGGGTGGGGGACAGCAAAACCAAACAAAGAGACGGGACAGCAGTTACCCACCTGGATGCTGCTGTGAGCATGAACGTCCAGGCCCCGAGCAAAAGCTCAGCCAAACGGAAAGGCAAACAGATCTCGTTCTTCAGTGAGAACGCCGGCATTATTCAACCGAGCCCCCCTCTCCAAAGGAAGAACGGAATGATACGCGGTGAAGCGGAGGTCTCGAGCGGTCTGGTCAACCCGCAACCCTCCATGGTATCCGAGGCCCCTGCAAGAGTCGGGCAGTGCCAGTCTGTCAACTCTGACTTGGGAATGAATCAAGAGGGTGGTGCAGCCACAGAGAACACCATGCCCCCAAACTGGGCTGCCTCCATTCTGATCGACCATCTGCCCAAGGGAAGCCTCAACTGGAAGCCACCCTGCTCTTGGACTCAAAGCGTTGCCCCTTTCTGTGGCAGCATTGGAACAATGAGCATCATCGATTCCAATGCCTCGGGTGCCTTCGCGCACGCACTCTCAAAACCAGGGGTTACGACGCAGCTGCAGAAACAGCAACTGCAGCAGAAACCGCCACAGCACCAGCACCTCCAACAGCAGAACCAGCTGCAACAGCATAAACAGCAGCAAAAGCAGCATCAGAACCAACTGCAGCATCAGCACCACCAACAGAACCAACCGCACCAACAGAACCAACTGCAGCATCAGCACCACCAACAGAACCAACCGCAGCATCAGAACCAACCGCAGCATCACCACCAACAGAACCAACCGCAGCATCAACACCAACAACAGAACCAACCGCAGCATCAACACCAACAGCAGAACCAACCACAGCATCAGAACCACCAACAGAACCAACCGCAGCATCAGCACCAACAACAGCTGGGCCAGCTGCAGCAGCATAAACAGCAGCAAAAGCAGAACCAACCGCAACAACCCCATCACCAACAGCAGAACCAACCACAGCATCAACAGCAGAACCAAACACAACCCCAGAATCAACCGCAACATCAAGCCCAAGCCCAACTCCAGAACCAGCCCCAACACCAACAGCAGCATCAAGCCCAAGCCCAAGCCCAGAACCAACGACAAACCCAACAGCAGAACCAGCTCCAGCACCAACTCCAGAATCAACTGCACCAGCAGCAATATCAGCTCCAACACCAACTGCAGCATCCGCTCCAACACCAACAGACCCAACTGCTGCATCAACACCAACAGCAGCAAAGTCATGAAGCTTTGCCTCAACATCAGTTCTTCCAGTACTCCTACGGCCAGAGTAAGAAGCAAGAGCTGCCCCCAAAAACGGTGTTAAATGTGTTCCATCAACCTCACCAACCACCACTCCTTCCTCTTTACAGTCGGCAGGCACAAAGCGTGTGCCAACAGCACATATTCCAGCAGTTCTTCCCTCACCAGCAGCCACCTCAGTCTCTTGGTCTCCGGCGGGTTCAGATGAACCAGGACTCAGAATCATCAATGCATCAGATAGTCACAACTGCAGCTCAGTTCCAGCAACCCACTGAGGCGCAGGTCCGCAAAGGCCTTCAGAGGCCTGTCGCAGAGGACCACAAACAGAATCCCCCATCACATCAGCTGGTCCCTGAATTTCAAACGCCCTCAGCAAAGCAGGCACCATACTCTTTCAAGGAACGGAAGACAAAACCCTCCCTGTTTGAGTTGCAGAGACTTGGGAATCCGTCGGGCCCCGCGGAGAATGTCCGGCAGCACTGGCCACAAGCCTATGGGCCGGAACTGCAGAAGCTGTTGAACGTTCCGCCAAATCACTGCGTGCAGAGCCAGCTCAAACTGTTTGAGGTGGATTCGCTTCAGTCAAAGAGTGTGCAGGCAGACGAAGTGGACAGCTGGAGTCGGATTGAACAGGAGAAAATCCAGCTGTCCCAGGACAGTAAGTCTGCTCAGGTCCCGGCCCAAGAAGCTGCTTCTCAGGTTGAAGAGGCAGCTGATGGCACAGTGCAAAGTACGGCAAGGACAGGGAGAACTTCAGATGAAACTAACGGACTAGAGTCCGAGCAGGTATCCACGGTGCCCCTGTCCAGCTGGAACTCCTCAACTGAGGTAAGCATTTAACTGCTGTAGAACATTCTAATTCCCACTCTGTCTCAAAGCTGGGTCACCCCCCCCCCCCTCCCATTTTCTGCAAAAAGCTTCGACAACCCAACAACTCCTGGTCACTACCTCTCCATCCACATAGGAGGAATTTGCATTTGTATAGCACCTTTCACAACTTCTAGCCTATACCTTCTTATAGTTTCGCTTTCAAATAGCAGTGACTTTTATTTTGCTATTGACACTGACTCTGGACTGATGTTTTGTGGTGTTAATACTAACATTACCCTTTCGCAATGTGTTCCATGACATCTGTCCTTTAATCTCTACCACCCTCAGATCCTCACGTTTTTTGTTTCTCTCTCTTAACATCATTAAACCCATCATATTCCCACCTCTCTTCGGTTCTAAAGAAGAAGTCATATCGGACTTGAAATGTTAGCTCACTTTCTCTCTTCACAGATGCTGCCAGACCTGCAAAGTTTTTCCAGCACTTTCTGCTTATACCAGGGATAAGGGGACAGCTGGGGTACTGTGTGGGGATTGGGTACTAAGAGTGGTGATGTTGGCAAAAAGGAAAATGACAGAATTTGTAAACGAGGGCATTCAGAGGAACCTGGAGTTACCTCGCAGATACAGCAAGCAATTAGGAAGGCAAATGGTATGTTAACCATGAACAGAGTGGAGTACTGGAGTAAAGAAGTCTTGCTACAACTGTAGAGGGCTTTGTGAGATCACCTGGAGTATTGTGTTAAGTCGAACCTTTACCTAAAGGGGGGTATAACGAACTTCACTCGATTGGACAACCCTGTCACCAGGAATCGATGATAGATTGAGTAGATTGGTCTGGGATTTAGAAAAACGAGAGGTGATGTGATTGAAATGCTTAGGTCTAATTAGCATAAGGTAGATGTTCAGAGGTCCTTTTGCTGTGGTTCTAGAACCTTGAGTTAGAAGTTGTAGTCAGGGTAAGAGTTGGCCACTTAGGACAGAGAAGAGAAATTTCTTCATTCAGGGATGCGATCGTTTGGAATCCCAGGGGCTTGTGGATGTTGAGTTGATGAATATATTCAAGTGTGAGGTTGATAGAATATTGGGTACTGAGGGGATCAGTGAGTTTTGGGATAGGGTGTACAAGTAGAGTTGAGCTCGAAGATTAGCCATCATATTGAATGGTGGAGCAGGGTGGTGGGGCTGTATGAGCTGATTCTGTTCCTGTTGGAAATGTTGTTGAGACTCTTGCTTTTTCTTTGAATGGAAATGTTTACATCCACCCAAGATGGGCCTCAGTTTAATGTCTCATCTGAAAGATGACACCTCTGACACTGCAGTGCACCCTTGGTATTGCACTGGGAGTGTTGTGCCAGGTTACGCTGAGTTCCTGCAGTGGGTGTTGAACCTGCAACCTTCTGAGTAGGGAGAGAGCGAGATTAATTGAGCCATAATGTATTCCTTCCCTTGCCTTTGCTGGAGGGAGTGGCAGAAAGGTTGCGTGTTGGGATATTGAACCTCCTTGAATATGGCTCAGGATAGCAGTAGGTCAATCATTGCTCTTGTGGACTAAGATGTGACACTAATAAATAAACTTAACTAGATGCAAGAGCCACAGGCTTACCTCCAAAGGGCAGTGGTTTTGTCAAAGTGAGGAATAGTGTGGTGGGTTTGCCACATGGAGGATTTACTGCAAGTGAGGTTCCCTCTGTCAACGTATTATCTGAAGGGCCACAATCAGAAGAAGAACTGCAATTTGTACAGTGCCTTTCATGACTTTAGGACATTTGACAATAAATTCAAGCCTGATAGTGATCCATACCAGTGAAGGCAGATCGTGCCTTACCAGCCTGGTTGAGTTCTTTGAAGATGTGACTAAATACATTGAAGAAGGAAGAGCGGTAGATGTGGTTTTTATGGACTTCAGCAAGGTGTTTAAGGTCCCCCACGCAAGACTACTTAAGAAAGTGAGAAGGCATGGGATCCAAGGGGCTAGTGCCTTGTGGATCCAGAACTGGCTTGTCCGCAGAAGGCAGAGAGTGGTTGTAGATGGGTCTTTTTCTGCAATAAGATTGGTCACCAGTGGAGTGCCCCAGGGATCTGTTCTGGGACCCTTGCTGTTTGTCATTTTCATAAATGACCTGGATGAGGAAATGTAGGGATGGGTTGGTAAGTTTGCCGACGTCACGAATGTTGGTGGTGTTGTGGATAGTTTGGAGGGATGTCAGAAGTTGCAGCGTGATGTAGATAGGATGCAAGACTGGGCAGAGAAGTGGCAGATGGACTTCAACCCAGATAAATGTGTAGTGGTCCATTTTGGCAGGTCCAATGGGATGAAGGAGTATAATATCAAGGGTAAGACTCTTAGCAGTGTAGAGGTTCAGAAGGACCTTGGGGTCCAGGTCCATAGGACTCTTAAATCGGCCTCGCAGGTAGAGGATGTGGTTAAGAAGGCGTATGGTGTACTGGCCTTCATTAATCGAGGGATTGAGTTTAAGAGTCGGGAGATAATGCTGCAGCTTTATAAGACCCTTGTCAGACCCCACTTGGAGTACTGTGCGCAGTTCTGGTCGCCTCATTACAGGAAGGATGTGGAAGCTATTGAGAGGGTGCAGAGGAGATTTACAAGGATGTTGCCTGGATTGGGAGGCATGCCTTGTGAAGATAGGTTGAGGGAGCTTGGTCTTTTCTCCTTAGAGAGACGAAGGATAAGAAGTGACCTGATAGAGGTGTATGAGATGTTGAGTGGTATTGATCGGGTGGATTCTCAGAGCCTTCTTCCCAGGGCTGAAATGGTCACTATGAGAGGACACAGGTTTAAGGTGCTGGGGAGTAGGTACAGAGGAGATGTCAGGGGTACTTTTTCACTTGAGGGTGGTGGGAGAGTGGGATCGGCTGCCGTCGGTGGTGGTGGAGGCGGATTCGATAGGGTCTTTTAAGAGACTTCTGGATGAGTACATGGGACTTGATAGGATTGAGGGTTATAGGTAAGCCTAGTAGGTAGGGATATGATCGGCACAACTTGTGGGCCGAAGGGCCCGTTTGTGCTGTAGTTTTTCTATGTTCTATGTAATCAGTGTAGACAAGACCCTTTATGACCCTCTTGCTTCTTTGAATTGCTGGGACCAAAAACAAATTACTTTGAGAATTAAAATATTCAGCCCATCTCTCCAGGCACGTTCACTTCTGAAACACACATCCCGGCGTCTCTGCTGACAATCTCCCCACAGCGTACAGAGAACATTCAGCCTCTTTATGCTCCTGCTGGCTCTTTGAAAGAGTTTTCCAGTTAGCCCCAGTCTTTTCCCCTTAGTCCCTTATCCAGTTCCCTTTTGAAAGTTGCAATTGAATCTGCTTCCACCACACTTTCAGAAGTCTGGACCATAACTTGCAGCATTTAATAAAGAACTCCTCATCAGGTTCCTTAACATTAGAAGTATGTATAGTTTTGCAAAAAAAAAGTCCATGATTTCTCAAATGCTCCTGACGGATGGATTTCTTCTCTTTCAGCAGTTTGACATGTTAAAGTCTTAACTTCCTGTATGAACATTCCTGGGCCAATATTTAGAGTCATACATATACAGCACGGAAACAGGCCCTTTGGCCCAACTCATCCATGCTAACCTAGCTCTTTAAACTGAAATATTCCCATTTGCCTGTGTTTGGCCCATATCCCACTAAACCTTTCCTATCCACGTACTGTCCAAATGTTCTTTTAAACATTGTAATTGTACCTGCCTCTACCACCCCCTCTGGCAGCTCATTCCATATTGCACCACCCCCTGTGTGGAAAAAGTTGCTTTCAGGTCCCTTTTTAAATCTTTCCCCTCTCACCTTGAATCCATGCCCTCTAGTTTTGGACTCCCCTACCCTGGGGAAAAGATCTTCACCTTATTTATGCCCCTCATGATTTTATAAACCTCTATAAGGTTATCCCTCTTCCTAGTGCACTCAAGGGAGAAAAGTCCCACCCTCTCCTGACTCAAACCTTAGTCCCAGTAACCTCCTTGTAAATCTTTCTTGCACCCTTTCCTGATTAATAACATCTTTCCTATAGCAGGGTGACCAGAATTGTATACAGTCCAAATATGGCTTTACTATTGTCTTGTACAGTTGTAACATAATGTCCCAACTCCTGTTCTCAGTGCTTTCACTGATGAGGGAAAGTGTGCCGCTTTCTTCACCACCCTGTCTACCTATGGTATAACCTTCAAGGAACTATGCACCTGCGTCCCTCGGCCTCGCTGTCCGACAACATTCCCCAGGACCCCACCATTAACTATCTAATTCCTGCCCTGGTTTGTCTTATCAAAATGCAACACCTCGCATTTACCTGAATTAAACTCCATCAGCCATTCCTTGGCCCACTGACCCAGATAATCAAGATCCCATTATAGTCTTGGATAACCTTCACTGTTCACTGCACTATTAATTTTGGGATCATTCACAAACTCAATAACCATGCCTTCTATATTCTCAACCAAATTGTTTATATAAATGACAAATAACAATGGACCTAGAACTGATCCCTGCGACACAGGTCTTTAGTCTGGAAAAAACAGCCCTCCACCACCTCCCTCTATCTTCTACCAGCAAGCCAATTTTGTATCTAATTGGCTAGTTCTCCCTGAATCCCATGTGATCTAACCTTACTGATCAGTCTACCGTGCAGTACCTTGTTGAAGACCTTGCTGAAGTCCATGTAGACAACGTTAACCGTGCTTGCCTCATCTATTTTCTTGGTAACTCCAAATTTGTAAGACATGATTTTCCATGCACAAATCAGTCCTTGCCTTTCCATACACATATAGATCCTGTCTCTCAGAATCCCCGCCACTGATGTTAGACTTGCCCGTCTGTAGTTCCCTGGCTTTTCCTTGCCGCCTTTCTTATATAATGGCACATTTGCCTCCCTCAAGTCTTCTGGCATCTCACCTGTTGATGATACAAATTAGCTCTGCAATTTCTTCCCTAGCTTCCCATAATGTCCTTTTGATACACTTGATCAGGTCCCAGGGATTTATCTACCTTTTGTGTTTTATAACCTCCGGCACCACCTCCTTCTGTAATGTGGATGCTTTTCCTTAGCTCCTTAGCCCTTTATCCACAGTAAATACTGACAAGAAATATTCATTTAAGACCTCACCCATCTCCTGTGGCTCCACTCATAGATGACCTTATTGATCTTTAAAGAGGCCTATTCTCTCACTAGTTACTCTTTTGCCCTTAATATGTTTGTAAAATTTCTTTGGATTCCCCTTTACCATCTCTGCCAAAGCTATCTCATGTCCGCTTTTTGCCCCTCTGATTTCCTTTTTAAGTACATACTCCTCAAGAGATTCACTTGACCCCAGCTGCCTTTACCTGACATATGTTTCCTTCTTTTTATTGACCAGAACCTCAGTATCTGTAGTGTACCCTATTCCTACCAGCCTTGCCCTTCACACTAACAGGAACATGTTGGCCCTGAATTCTTGATATCTCGCTTTTGAAAGCCTCCAGCTTGCCAGATGTTCCTTTACCTGCAAACAGCCTCCCACAATCAACTTTTGAAAGTTCATGTTTAACACCATCAAAATTGGGCTTGCCCCAGTTTAGAACTTTTATTTGTGGACCAGACCTATCCTTTTCTGCAAGTATCTTAAACCTAATAGAATTATGGTCACTGGTCCCAAATGCTCCCCCACTAACACTTCAGTCACTAGCCCTGCCTTATTTCCTTGGAGGAGGTCGTATGTTGCCCCTTCGCTAGTAAGGCCATTTATATATTGACTAAGAAATCTTTCCTGAACGCACCTAACAAATTCCTTCCCAACAAGCCCTTAACACTTTGGCAGTCCCAATCTATGCTTGGAAAGTTAAAATCCCCCACAATTACAACCCTATTATTCTTGCAGCTATCTACGATCTCCCTACATATTTGCTATTCAATTTCCCACTGACTATTGTGGTTGGGTGGTGGGGGGGGAGATGCTATGGTACAATCTCATAAAAGTGATCACCCCCTTATTTCTCAGTTCCACCCACATAACCTCATTGGATGATCCCTCAGGAATATCCTCTCTCAGTACTGCCGTGATGTTTTCCCGTAATCAAAAACACAACACTCCCTCCCTTTGCCTTTCCTTCTATCCTTCCTATAGCACCTGTACCCAGGAACATTGAGCTGCCACCCTGTCCCTCCCTTAGCCATTTTGTGTAATAGCTGTGATATCCCAGTCCCATGTACCCATCTGACTTGCCTGTTAGGCCTCTTGCATTGAAATAAATGCAGTTTATGTTCAACCAGCCTCACTAAATCAGGTTATTTGTCCATTATCACATTGCTGCTTGTGAGAGCTTGCTGTGTATAAATTGGCTTTCAACTTCCAGCGTAGGCAGGAGATTACAGTCGGATTAGCCATGATCTTACTGAATGGCAGAGCAGATTCGAAGGGCCTTGTGGCCTGCTACATCTCATTTGTATGTTCTTCCCACCTCCATCTGTAAGTCTTCTGGCGTCTGTTATTTCAGCTCTTTCCAATTTCCTGACCTTGACCACCTCCCCTTCACAATGGACATTCAATCTCTTTACACCTTCAGCCTCTACAAGGTGGTTTGAGTGCTCTCTGCTTTTTCCTTGAACAGAGGCCCGAACAATCCCCATCCACCTTTCTCTGCCTGGCTCAACTTGTTCTTTCACTGAACAATTTCTCTTAACTTGTCTCACTTCCTCCAAATAAAGCATGTTGCTAAGGATACTTGCATGGATCCTAATTATCCCTGCCTTTTTCTGGGTTATGTGGAATATTCTTTGTTGCGATCCTACTCCCAGAGCTACCTCAACCGTGTTTCTTCACAGCCTGCCTACTGTAAGGATTTCATTCCATTCTCCCAGTTTCTCTGTATCACAATTCATGCAGATAACGGGAGAAGATGCAGACTCCACACAGACAGTGACCCAAGGTCAGAATCGAATCCAGGTCTCTGGAGCTGTGAGGCAGCAGTGCTAACCACCGTGCTGCCCTAAATAATTTCACTCAGTTCCATTTGATGTGCATTCTAAAAGCGTGACCCTAAGCTTTTGGCCTGACTGGCATTCCCATTTGGCACCTTGCTGTCACGCTGATTTCACTCCTCGACTTGCAACACTGTTTCAGTGAAGCTTCACACAAACTCAAGGAACGGACACTTTACAGCCTTCTAGATCACACTTGAGTTCAACAATTTCAGACCTAAACTCTGTTTATCATTTTGATTTGATTCGTTTCACCATGTGCTGGTCAAAAACTTGTGCTTCGTGCTTTTGTTTTGTTCCTTTACTACAACCACTCCTTTCACCTTTGTTCTATGGCAGCTTTACTGTATATTCTCTCCTGCCCTCTAACCTGTCCCAGGGCTTCCCTTCGGTTCTTCCTCCAATTCCCCACCTTTCAATGGCATAAAACACATCCTTCAGTACTGAAGGAGAACGATATTCAACCCAGCATATTAACTCTGTTTCTTTCTCCACAGATGCTGCCAGACTAGTTGAGTAATTCTAACATTTTTCTGTTTTTAGATTACAATGTAGAATTTGCTACCACTGAATGGTTGAGGTGACCAGCATAGATGCATTTTTGGGGAAGCTGATTAAACAGATGAGGGAGACAATATTGGAGGGTTTGGTGATGTGAAGCTGGGAGGCAGCTCCAGAGCAGTGTAAACACCAGTATGGACTATGTTCCCTGTTTGTGCGATGTAGTTCCTGTCTAAACCTTTTTCCTGTATTGTGAAAGGTGAAAATTGTTTGCTTTCAGACTCTGGAAAATGACTCCCAAGAAGAAGAAGTCAAGAGAAGGACCACTGGACACCAGAAAGCCAAAGTGGAATCTGCGACCCCCAAGGGTCAGCTTGATGACAGCTGCCTGATGCCACTTGTGATACCAGTATCAGTGCCAGTCCGAAAGATAGACTCTGTTAGAACAAACACTGAGCGGACAGGAGATGGGGAATCCCAAAGGAACTCGAGCGAAAAGGATCCATCTGAGCTGAATCTACCCCAATTAACAACCCGCAGGCGTAGATTGAGTAGAGGTTCAGGAACAGAACACTCAGTCCAGGTATCATTCCTTTTAAAGCAATGTGCAATTGTATAGTACTATTAATATGGTAAAACCAAAGAGTTACTAAATGCATAGCTTAAATAAATAGACCAACTATTAACAGCTCAACTCTAGTTAAATGACTTGGTATCATACAAGCTTGGAACCTAATTAGTTAAGTTAGACACAATAAAGATCGAATGAAGGTGTTGGGTTGCAGCTATAGCATGTGGGTTTCGTGGACACCAATGTGACGACATTATGGGGTTACCATTGATCAGAAATTTAATTGGCCTCGCCATGTAAAGTGGGTATGTTCGCCAATGTTCAGCAACATTCACGACTCCTCAGATACTGAAGCAATCCATCCTCAAATGCAACAAGATCTGGATAATGTCCAGGCTTGTGCGGCAAATGGCAAATAATATTTGTGCCACACAAATGGCAGGCAGTGGCCATTATCAATAAGAGACACTCTTACCATCACCCCCTTTAATGTTCAATGTTGTTACCATCGCTGAATCCTTGGGATTACCATTGATCTGAAACTCAGCTGGACTCGCCACGTAAACGTAGTGGCTACAAGAGCAGGTCAGAGGCTAGGAATACTGCAGAGAGGAACTCGCCTCCTGATTCCCCAAAGCCTATCCACCATCTACGAGGTACAAGTCAGGAGTGTGATGGAATACTCCCCCACTTGCCTGGGTGGATGTAGCTCCAACAACACTCAAGAATCTTGACACCATCCAGGATCAAGCAGCCAGCTTGATTGGCACCACATCCACCCCTCTATCACCAATGCTGTATAAAAGCAGTGTGTACTATCAAGACGCACTGCAGCAATTAACCAAAGGTCCTTAGACAGCTTCTTCTAAACCCACGACCACTTCCGTTCACAAGGACTAGGTCAGCAGATACATTGAAGCACCAGTACGTGCAAGTTCCCCTCCAAGGCACTCACCGTCCTGACTTGGAAATATATCGCTGTTCCTTTGCAGTTGCAGAATCAAAATCCTGGAATTCCCTCCATATTGGCATTTTTAATTATTTTTATTCATTTCTGGGAGATGGGCATTGCTCACTGGCCAACATTTATTGCCCACCTCTAGTTGCCCTCAAAGGGCAGTTGAGAGTCAACTACATTGCAGTGGGTCTGGAGTCACATGTAGGCCAGACTGGATAAGAACAGCAGATTGCCTTTCCTGAAGGACATTAATGAACCAGATGGGTTTTTTTCTGACAATCAGCAATGATTTTGTGGTCATCAATAGACTATTAATTCCAGATTTTTTTTTCCCATTGCTTTTATGGTGGGAACCCACATTCCCAGAACATTAGCTGGGTTTCTGGGTTAATAATCTAGCAAAAATGCCACTAAGCCACCGCCTCACCTCATTGTGGATCAACCCAGTGCTTCAAGAAGGCAACTCACCACCACCTTCTCAAGAGCAACTACGGATGGGCAATAAATGCTGGCCATGTCCCATGAACGAGTAAACAAGAAAAAAATTCTTGTTCTGTGTAATAAATTCTCCTGGGCCCACATTTGTCCTTGCTAGTCTTTCCCTTTTTACATATCTAAAGGAGCTTTTACACCCTGCCTTTACGCTCCTCACTAGTTAGGTTTGCTTGGCACAGTGGAGCAGGAGGAGGCCATTTGGCCCTTTTTTGAGTCTATTCTGTCATTGAACAGCCTTATGTTGGGTCTGTCTCTCCATTTCTAGCATATCCCTTAACAAAAGGGTAGTAACTTCCATTTGAAATTTCAACTCCACAGTTTTTTGGAGATTTTCTCTATACAAGGGAGTAATACATGTCGATGGCTCAGAGCTATGTTGTTAGTACAGTGAAGGAAGATTTTTCTCAGAGTGGTGAGAATATGGCACCCTATCTCATGGAGTGGTTAAAGTGAATAGCATAGATGTGTCTAAAGGGAAATTAGACAAACATAGGATGGAGAAGGGAATGGAGAGTAACGATGGTAGATTTAAATGAGGAAAGATGGGAGCAGAGGATAAACACCAGCATGAATTGGTTGGACCAAATAGCCTGTTTCCATATCATAGAAGATAGCATATTGCAAAGGTACTGTATCTGAAATGTTCCCCAAGTTGAGAACACTGGCACTTTTTACAGCTCCCTGCCTTTGCTCCCCATATTTTCTTGAGGGCAGTGTGCTGTGGTTGATTGGTCGATGTGTGGTGGGCAGGCAGTGTGTGGAGGTGGTGGGTTTTGGAAAAGAAACTACTTTTGTACAATGGTGAGCTCTTTATCCAGCATGCACATTTGGGAAGGAAACCGCCCTATCCATGAATGCTTGTGCAGCTGTCTCCAAGGCGTAGAACACTCTGTGCTAATGCAGATGCTAGATAAAAATCTCCATTCTACTGAGAACATTTTGAAAAATAGACAGCTGATGCCAGTCCCCAAAGATGTCTCTAATTTACAGATTTCACAGTGCGCTCTGTTATGTGTCTGAATAAAATGCCTATCTTTGTAGGAGGATGCTAGCTCCAGAGGTCACGTGAACACCACAACCAAACTGAAACGTCGGGCCAGACCGGAGCCCCTCTTCATTCCTCCCAAGCCCCTCAACCATGTCTCTGTCATCACGTACCCACCTGGCACCCTCTACCAGAGCAACCTGCGCTCACCAGTCAGACTGATGGACCATCCTCTGGACAAGAACTTCCAGCCTCCGCCCTACACTCCGCCACCTATCCTCAGCCCCATGCGGGAGGGCTCAGGACTCTACTTCAATGCCTTCCTGTCTTCCTCAAGCACCTCATCTCAACCAGTCACCCCAAGGTCAACGCCTAAAACCTGTTTAAGCCAATCAAGTGAGTTCTTTGCCCATTGACTTTTCTCCTTTCCCTGCTGTGATATAAATTGTGGATAGATGCCCAACAATTAACCTCTGGAAAAACTAGTTCTACTTCTCTGTGACTGTGTTGATGTTGATATCTCAGGGGCACATCATGGTGGCAGTCTGGAATTTTTATAGCAAACCTACAGAACCATTCACGCCCCCAGCAGTTTGGTTACTGTTCCAGATTCTTGCCATTCTGCAATTGAATTGTGTGTGCGTGCAGAGAGTGAGATAAAGCAGTGATGACAGCTCCAGTATAGAAAGAAGAACCTGCATTTATATAGCATCTTTCACAGTCTCAGGATGTTCCAATAAAAGATATCCCAATTCAGAGTCAATCTCCAGATCTCTGGTATCTGTCTCTCCTGCTCTCTGCACATCGCCTTACCCTCCATCCCTCAACAGGGATTAACTTCTTCTCTCAATAGTACAGTGACAGTGATTTACTGTTTATTCAGTACACTGTATACAACCTTGGCCAATACACTCAGCCTCTGCTGAAATGTGTGTTTCACAACCTTGTGTTCAAATCTCTTCACGGCCTTACAACACACTAGCAATTTTACGTTAAGTCGCTTACAGTGGTGTTGGGGCAGGTGGTCAGAAGCTTAGTCAAAGAGGCAAAAGTTGTGTAAGCAAGAGTGGGGAAGTTTGACGATGGAATTCCTTAAATCTAACGACACAACTACTAGTGTCAGATTGAAGGGAGTCAAGAAGGTGTGTAAGAAGCCAGCTCTAGAGCAGCAAAATAATCCTTTAAAGGACTTGGGGAAAATATGCAGCAGCTTTTTAATTTTTAGCTGATTATGCTCCTGTGAAACATTTTGGGACAATTTGTAATGTGGAAGGCTCTATTTAAAAGTGTAAGTTTTGAGTCTGTATAAGCTGAAGAGGATTGTGAGATTTGATGCATAGCTGCCCCCACCTGTCATCTCTCACTCTGGGCCTTTGAGGTGGCTGTGATGATTGAATATTTTCTCTCTCCTCTAGACAGTGCTGATACTCCTCCGCCAGTTCTCTCCCTCATGAGTGAAGTCACACCGGCAAGCATTGAACCGTAAGTAACTACAAAAGGTGATATCTTTTCCTTTTGGATTGGGGGTAGGGCCTAGGTGGGAATGTATTTGGTGCAGACTCGATGGGCCAAAGGGCCTCTTTCTGCACTGTAGGGTTCTATGATTCTTTTTAACACACATACACGTGTATGCACACACAGAGACACACCCTGTTGGAATGTGGCACAGGACCTAACTAGAACAAGCAAGTGTGGCTATAATGTATGTCAGTTGGATTATACAGCCAAAAATCAAGCTGAATATGGAAGATTCAGAAGGGAATTGAAAAAAAAGAGAAACAAAAGACAAAGAAGAGACTGGTAGCTAACATACAAGGGAATCCAAAGTTCCTATAGGTACAAAAAAGAGTAAAAGAAGAATAGGGTTGACTGGAGACTAAAGGAGATTTACAGATGGCTGCAGGGAGCATACCTGCGGTATTAAGTTATTCTGAATTTACTAAGGAAGATTCTGACGGATCACGATGGAAGAGGAGACAGTTCACACACGTGAAGATTTAACATTGATATGGTGACAGCATTGGATAAACTGCCTGCACTTAAAGCTAGCAAGGCATCATGGCCAGGTGGGGTGCATTGAAGGATATTGAGGGAAGCGAGAGTGTAAATTGTGGGGACACTATCCATAATTTTTCAATCTTCCTTAGACTCCGTGGTGGTATCGGAGGGCTGGAGATTTATAAATGTTACATCCTTGTCCAAATAAAGCTATATGGATAAGTCCAGCAACCACAGTCGAGTCAGTTTAACTTTGGTGAGGAAATGTCTCCAAACAATAATTAATATTCACTTAGGCAAATGTAGGTAAATTTAGAAAAGCCAGTATGGATTTCTTAAGGAAAATTAATGTCTGAGTAGCTGAAGAATTTGATGAGGTAACAAAGGATCGATGAGAAAAATGCTGTACGTAGATTTCTAAAAGGTGGTGATACAGTGCCACACAACAGACTTGAGAAATGTTATAGCTCATGGAATAAAAGGGACAGTAGCAATATGGATACGGAATTGATTAAGTGAAAGGAAACATGGCTTTTTGTTGGGCTGTGGGAAGGTTTATAATGGGCTCCCCCAGGGATCAACGTTAGAACCTCAGCTCTTACCTGATATGTATGAATGACCTAGACCTTGGTGTGCGGGGTACAATTTCAAACTTTTCAGATGATACAAAACATGGAAATAATGTGAACAGGTGAGGAGGACAGTGTAGAACTTCAACAGGACGTGGACAGATAAGTGGAGTAGGTGAACAAATGGCAGATGAAATTGAGTGCAGGTGAAGTTTGAAGTGAGTTATTTTGGTAGCAAGAGTATAGGTCGATAATAGGGACATAGAGTACAAGAGCTAGGTGGTTATGGTAAACCTGTCTCAGAACTGGTTCCACATCAATTGCATCCAGTTCTGGGACACCAAGTATTAGGAAGGATGTGAAGGCATTAGAGGGAGTGTAGAAGAGATTTGTGAGAATGATTCCAGTGACAAATGACTTCAGTTTTGTGAAATGAATTGGAAAAGTTGGGACTGTTTTCCTTAGAGAAGATTTGATAGAGGTGTTAAAAAGCATGAAGAGAATGTAGATGAGGAAAAACTGTTCCCAATAGTGGTGAACATATAGACATACAAATAAGGAGGAAGCCACTTGGTCCCTCAAGCCTGCTGTGTCATTCAATAAAATCATAGTTGATCTGATGGTAATCTCAACTCCGCATTCCTGTTTACCCTGGATAACCTTTCATCCCTTTCCATGTTAAGAATCTATCTGGCTCTGCCTTTAAAAATATTCAAAGACTCTGCTTCCACCGTCTTTTGAGGAAGAAAATTCCAAGGAGACTCAACCCTCTTGAGAGGAAACCTTTCTCCTCATCTGTGTCTTAAATGGGCGTCCCCTTATTGTGAAACTGTGTTCCCTCGTTCCCAAAAGAGGAAACAATCTCTCCACATCCACCCTGAGAAGATCTCTCAGGATCTTGTATGTTTCAATCAAGTCACTTCTTAACTTCAGTTGTCACAAGCCTAGCCTGTCCAACCTTTTATTGTGCTGTATAAGTCTAGTAAACCTTCTCAGATCTCCTAACGCGTTTACATCCTTCCTTTTAAATAAGGAGACCAGTACAGTACACAGTACTCCAGTTGTGGCTCACCAATTCCTGATGCAACTTAAGCATGAATCCCTACTTGTGTAACCAATTCCCCTCGCAATAACATTCTTGTAGCTTTTCTAATTACTTGCTGTATTTGCATCCTAGGTTTTTGTAATTCATGCACTAGGACACTCGAGCACTTCTGTATTTCAGAGCTCTGCAAGTTCTCACCATTTAGATAATAAGCTTTTTTATTCTTCCTGCCAAAATGGACAATTCCACATTTTCCCACATTTGCCCTTTCACTTAACCTGTCTATATCCTTTTGTAGCCTTCTTATGTCCTCTTTGCTATCTCTTTGTGTCTTTAGCAAATTTAGCAACCATACCATTGGACCCTTCATACAAATATTTATATAAATTGTGAACAGTTGAGGCCCAGCTCTGATCCCTGTGGCATTCCATTCGTTACAAACTACCAAACTGAAATTGATCCATTTATGCTTATTCTCCATTTCCTGTTAGCTAATCAATCTTCTATCCATGCTAATATGTTGCCCCCTACACCATGAGCTTTTATTGTCCACAATAACTTTTAATGTGACACTCTTATCAAATCCATTCTGGAAATCTAAGTACAATACATCCAAAAGTTTACCACTACTTCTTCAAAGAACGCCAATAAATTGGTTAAACGTGATTTCCCTTTCACAAAAATGTATTGATTCCATGATTACCTTTAATTTTCTAGGTACCCTGCTCTAATCTCTTTAATAATAGGTGCTAACAGTTGCCTTTATAATAGATACTATAAATATCTATTATAAATAAATACCCATTATAAATATAATAGATATTAAGCTAATATCTAATATTATTATTAAAACCTGTCACCAATCTTTCACAATTGTAGCTTTCTCTCTAAGTTTGATACTATCTTTAACTTTTTAGTTAACTATGGATAGTGGATCTTCTCCAAATCAAATATCTTCCACTTATTTCTGTGGACCTATCCCTTGACCCCATTTGCCAGATTGCTTTAGCCTCTATTTTTATGTCCCTATTTAAGTTATAAAATACCAGTGTTGAGCCCAATCTCCTCTCCCTCAAACCAGATGAAATGTACATTCCAATCATATTATGATTACTATTACCTAGGAGCACCTTCACAATAAAATCATGCGTTTATACTGCCCTGTACAATACCAGATCTCATATCTCTGGTTGGCTGCAGAATATGCTGTCCGAAGAAACTATCCCTAAAACAATCAATGAACTCCTTGTCTAGGCTACCTTTTCCCATCTGAACAAGAATGGGAAGACATAGATTTTAGGTAATTGACAGAAGAAACAATGAAGACCTGAGGAAAAGCTTTCTCAGCGAGTGGTTAAGATCTAGGCTACACTGCCTGTGTGTGTGGTGGAAGCAGGTTCAATTGAGGCTTCAAAGGAATTAGATTATTATCTTGAAAGCAAGGATTAAGGGGAGAAGGTGGGGGAATGGCACTTGGTGAATTGCTTCTTCAGAGACCCAGCCACAGTTATGACTGATTGAATGGCTTCCTCCTATACTTTAACCATTCAGTGATTCTCCATCATCATGCTCTGTACAGGTACAGGCTCTGTAATGTCTGTACTAACTCCGATACCCTCAGGCTGGAAAATAGAAACCAAGCTACAGCATGGCCTCAATGCATTTGAGGTAGGAATTCGGGAAGTTCCACACCCCAGTGTATATACAATTATATACATGTTGGGTGCTGATAGGATCACATTTCAACCATGATATCCTTTTGAGGCTAAACTGACAACCAGTAAGACCGAAAGTAGCCCCCAGAGCCTAAGGTCCCCAGATTCCAGGATCAGCTAAATTTGGGGGTCTCCAGACAGGCTGGGGAGCGAGGCCCAGGGGGATGGGGGTTTTGGCGGGGAATCTGCAGTGGCCAGACCATTTTGGTGACGGGGTGGTGCAGGGTACCTGAAGTGGATTGCTGACGAAGGTACCTCCTCCTACCCCACAACTGTTGGCGGGGTGGGGGGAGGTGGATGGGGAGGATTGTGGTGGAGGGGGGGGGCAGGGTGTGGACTGGTGGGGGGGGAGGCAGAGAGGATATCTCACCATTTTACAGCTTTTCTCCATGTTTGTTCTCAGGCGGATCAATATTGGCCCAAAGTTCCAGGCTGAAATACCTGAGCTGAGAGACCAGTCTCTGGCTGCGTTAGATGCCAACCACGCTGATCTGGTGTTCAAGTCATGGGAGGGTCAGAAAACCAATCAGCTGAACCAGCAGAGAGGTGATATACTACGCATTGAATTTACTGAGTCACAAGTTATAAAACTAACCCAAGCCCCCAGAATAGATCTGTCAATCACTCTTGGTGCCTACCCTGCTGTAAGTGACTGGGACTGATTTGACACGTCATTGATAATATAGGACTATTCACTTTGTTTTGCTGAAGAATTAATCCTGTTTTTATTGTGAGACATTGCTATAGTTTTGGTTCTTTTTGCTGTAGTTCTTATAGAGACTTTTTGAGACTATGTATTCCACTTCCTGAGTAAGCAGCCAGTTTGATTAATGTGCTGCTAAATGCAGAGTAAATAGATTTTATTTTCTGTCTAATTCTGTTTCCCACAAGTCCTACCTGTCTACACATCATTAAAGTGACATATTGTGCGAATACTTGTTATTAAATATACCGCTTTGCTACGATTAGTCCGTTCCTTGTGTTTTGAACCCTCAGACATTGATGCCATTAAATTGCTAGTGAATTTAATATTCTGGAGATGATCCCACTTAGCAGTTGATGAGTGGCTACATGTGATGTTAGGCTATTAATGATATAGTGAGTTCTGGCTTTGGACCAGTCATGTGAGCCCAAAGAGGTCACCTGTATCCTCACTCCCACCAAGTCCCTGTGCTCCCTGACACACGCTAAGCACACGAAGAACAACACAGCACGGGAAACAGGCCCTTCAGCCCAACGAGCCTGCGCCGCCATTTTAACATTGAGTGCTCTCCTCTACCCATGACCTTTTGTCTACACCTATTGGGGAAGATTGAGGGAAGACTAATTTAGGGACAACTTGCGACAATATGTAAATTTTAAAATTTTCATACTCATTTTCTAAACCCCCTGTCCTGTAGCTCCGTAACCTCTTCCAGTTCCACAACTTTCTGGGATAATTTGTTCTGGCCTCGTGATTATCTCTAATATTACTGGTGGGTGTAGTTGGGGAAGTGGGGAAAAGAGATTACCAACAACCAAGTTTCTGGCCCCTAATGGGGCCTGCTAGAAAATGTGCAAATGAGAGGAGCGGTGCAGCTATTGATGCTCTTCTACAGTAAGATAGGCCTCTGTTGCTTGCCTGCCCCTAAAATGACCTGTTGGCGCTCAGTAGCTGATGGGCTGAATGTCCATCACAGTCTGGAGAGGGGGTAATACATTTGGAATGAGAAGAGAGAGCCCAGTTCCCTGGCAATGTTGTTTCCCCATGCTTGAGACGTGCTTTTCTTTGCTTTTCCCTGCAGTGGATGACCTGATGACCCTGGCCTGTTCCAGCATTTTACCAGGAGGAGGTACAAACCAGGAGCTTGTCTTGCACTGTCTGCATGAGTCCAAGGGCAACATACTGGTGAGCACTCCAAAATCTCTCTCCATATGTGTAATATATATATCTGTGTGTGTGTGTGTGTGTGTGCGCATTCTCCAATTTTATTCCATGTAACTGAACTTCCTTATCCCTGGAATAATTCTCGTGAAACTTTTTCTCCAAACCTCTGTAAAGCGTCCACATTTTTCCTACAATGTGGTGTCTGGAATTGGGCACATTATCCCAGCTGAGGCTGAACTAGTGTCCTACGCTGGTTCGCTACAACCCCCCTCTTGCTTTTGTTCTCCATGCCTGTGTGCTTTACTAATCACTTTCTCAACCTGCCCTGCCACTTTTACTGTGTATGCACATGTACATTCAGGTGGCACTGCTGCTACACCCCGTTTAGAATGCTCTTCATTATATTGTATTGCCTCTTTGTTCACCCTCCCACAATGTCACACTTTGCTTCCCTGTGTTGAATTGCACCTGCCAGCACGTCAGTGACCTCTGGAAGTCGATTGCTGTCCTGTGGCGGTGCGGGCTCATTGGGACGAAGGGCCTGTTTCCCGTGCTGTGTTGTGTTGTGTTGTTGTTCTGTGCACCATTCACAATATTTCCAGTATATATTTACACAGCATATATTTATACCTGTGTTTGTGTCCATCCTTATTTGTTTCTGCTGTTCATGTTGTTTTCCATGTCCCCATCAGGCAGCCCTGAATATGTTACTTATTAAAAAGACTCCGCGGGGCAGAGGCAAGGCTTTACTCAATTACCACTACGCAGGTACGTGGGAACGTTTACCCTCCTCAGTTTCTGACTCCTCCCCTAATCTGTTTTTGTTCCTCTCTTCCTTTGGGTCCAGTAACTCCCACCCAGCTGGGAGAGTCCTGGGTCACATATTGGCAGGGTGCGGTTTCGGCATCTAGACAGTGCTGAATGTTCAATGTGGTGTCCACTTACAGAGATGTCAGCCACGTTCTGTGCAATTCTCATGTATTTGTCAGGAGGCGCTAGGCTCAGGGCCTAGCTTAGAGACGTGAGCACGTGTTCCAGGCTGACATTCCCAGTGCTGTATTTATTTATTAATGTGGGCTTATGTTAACACTAGATTAAAGTTACTGTGAAAATTTCCCAGTTGCCACACTCTGGCACCTGCTCAGGTACGCTGAGGGAGAATTTAGTGCCGAAAGAGGCCATTCGGCCCATTATTGCACCAACAACAATCCCACCAAGGCTGTATCCCCACAATTCCACATACTTACCCTGCTAATCCCCCCGACATTAAGGGGAAATTTACCGTGGCCTAACCTGCACATCTGTGGAGTGTGGGTGGGAACCAGAGCAGACCCTGGGAGGATCTGCACAGATTGTCGCCTAAGCCAGGAACTAAACCCGGGTCCCAGGTGCTGTGAAGCAAGCAGTGTTAACCACTGTGCCACCCCATGTTGAAAGAGTGCTGCACTGTTGGCCTTTTGGGTAAAGTGTTAAACCAAGGGCTCTTCTCTCTTTCTCAAGAAGATCACATGGCGTAACCTCAGAAGCAAGCAAGAGGCTGTCTCTAGTATCCTAGTTAATGTTTATCCCTCCATCATGAAACAGATTATCTGGTCATTGTCACATTGCTGTTTCTGGGAACTTGCTGTGTGCAAATTGCCTGTTCCTTTTCCTACATTGTGGCAATGATTACACTCTTGGAAGTATTTAATTGAGTGTTTAAAGCCTTTTGGGATATCCAGAGGTCATGAAAGGTGTTACACTGGAGCACAGTGGCCAGCATTCGATGCCAGTTTATCAGTGCAGGCCCCATTCCAATCTTTTAGCAGAGCATCAAGAATAAAAACAACAGTCCAGATTTTCTAATGCTTCATTCCCCGTCTTGGTCCTGGGGTGTCTCCTCCCACATTCATACAGCACCTTTAAAATGGCAAACGCTCTAAGACAGTTCATAGGAGCATTGTGAAGGAAAATTAACACTGAGCCACATAGAGATGATGTGGAGATGCTGGTGTCGGACTGGGGTAAGTACATTAAGAAGTTTCTCAACAGCAGGTTAAAGCCCTACAGATTTATTTGGGAGCAATAGTTTTTGGAGTGTCACTCCCTCAGGTGAGTGAGGAGTTGTGTTCATAAACAGGGCATAAATAGACACCAAACTCAATTTACAAGGTAATGGATTGTGAGTCAAAGCAGCCAGGACAGTTAGTGAGATTTTGTAAACACAGACAAGTCGTGGGGGTTACAGATAGTGTGACATGAACCCAAGACCCCAGTTGAGGCCGTCCTTATGTCCTGGCTGGAGGCAATACATCTCTTTAACCTGTGCTTAGCCCTCTCTCCACTCACATTGTACGTACCTTTTAAGACTTGATTACCTGTAAAGGCTCGCATTCCAACCATTATCTTGTAAATTTGAGTTTGTGTCTGTAATGCCCTGTTTGTGAATACAACTCCTCACTCGGTCTGAAAGCTTGTGCTACTAAATAAAACCTGTTGGACTTTAACCTGGTGTTGTGAGACCAAACGGAGGTAATGGGACAGGCGATCAAAAGCTTGAACAAAAAGGTAGATTTTTAAGGAGAACCTGGGAGGAGGTAGAGAGATCTTAGGGAGGGAATTTCAGAGTTTCGGACGGCAGCTGAAAATGGGGAAGTTAAAATCGAGGATGCTGAGGAGGGCAGAGATCTTGGTGTGGGAATGAGGGTTGTAGGGCTGGAGGGGATGACTGAGATAAGGAGGTGCGTGAGGATGCAGTGCTGTCGCTTATCTGTGCACACAGATGGACAATCAGAGAGGTCCCCCTCTGCTCTCTCGAGCGCCAGAACCTTCTGGAAGGAGGGAAGCAGGGGGGAGGGTGGTCAGCTCCAGAATGCAGCATGGAAGCATTCACTCAGACCAGAGGATCGAGGGTGTAGATGCAACCATGACCCAGTGAGCAACCAGAGCCTTATGACGAACACGCATGTCTGACTCTCTTCCTATCATTAACAGGGTCAGATAAATGGACATCTACAGAGAAGAAAATGTTCAACAAAGGGCTGGCAGCGCACAAGAAGGATTTCTTCCTTGTTCAGAAACTGGTAAGAGCCAAAGAGCATGCTGACTAGGGAGGGGATGTAGAGAGGAGGCTGGGCGAGAGCACAGAGAAGCTTCCCTGGAGATTCATTACCAGGAGCTTCAGTTATGTAGAGAAGCAAAGGTTAAGGTAAGACTTGAAAAGGGTTGTTCAAAATCGTGAAGGGTTTTGCGAGAGTAAATATGGAGAAACAGTTTGCAATGGCAGGCAGGAGCATCCGTAACCAGAGTATACAGATTTAATATAATTGACAAGACCAGAGGTGACAGGAGATTTATTTTACACAGTTGAGCTGTGCTTCGGAATGCACTGCCTAAATGCCAGTGGAAGCAGATTTGAAGGTGGTTAAAAAGGAGAAAATTATAAGGCTGTGGACAGGAGCATGAGACTGGGATTGCTCTTTCACATAGTTAGCAGAGGCACATGGCCTCTTTTTCTACACAGAGAGAGGATGTGAAATGCCTCCTTGTATCTTGCAGGTGAAGACAAAAACTGTGCCTCAGTGTGTCGAGTTTTATTACACGTACAAGAAGCAAGTGAAAATCGGCAGGAACGGGGTGCTGATATTTGGCGATGCTTCTGATAGCAACGGCAAGAATGAGGATGAGGCCGTCGAGGTCGACAGAAAGGTAAAGCTCGTAAAGGTAAAGGTTACTACTTGATGTATTGTACTTGGGGCTTCCTTGAAAGCACAATACAAGTCTTTTTGATCTAGACCATACTTTATGACAGCGACAGCTAGGTCCTTGATTAATAAGGGGTTATGAGGAAAAGGCAGGAGAGTGGGGATGAGAAAAACATCAGCCATGATCGAATGGCGGAGCAGACTCGATAGGCAAGTGGCTTAATTCTGCTCCCATGGTCTTATACTGAAAATGTTGTGACCAGTTCTGATCTCCATGTTGTCACTAGTTATAGAATGGTAAATGAATGACAACATAGATAAGTGTGGCAATGTACATTTTGGTACAACAAATGAGGGGAACACGTTGTAAAATAAGAAACTGAATGGGGTGATGGTAGTGGAGGGAGTTAAGGTTATGGTGGGGTAGATGGGCTATCAGTTTAGCTGACTGCTTTGTCCTGGATGGTGTCGAGCTTCACGAATATTGTTGGAGCCACATCTCATGCAGAATATTCCATCACACTCCTGATTTGTGACTTGTAGATGATGGACAGGCTTTGTGGGGAGGTCAGCAAGTGAGTTAGTGGCCTGAGTATGATGCTGTTTTTGAGAGTTGGTGTGGACTCAGTAGGCCGAGTGGCTGCCTCCTGCACACCGTGGATTCTATTCTGAAAGATTCCAGCCTATGATGTCAGCTCGCAGAGCGGAGCAACACCTTTTTGCTCATGGGCAAAAACAGACAATAAATTGTGGTCTCTGCATTTCCCATAAAGACTTGCCTTTGTATAGCGCCTTTCACAACCTTGGGACATTCCAACGTACTTTTCAGCCAATGAAGTGTTAGTAACCTGACAACCAGTTTACAAATAGGTTTTTGTCTGATTAAGTCCCCATCGTTGAGATAAATTGGTGCCCAAGACTGATGATAGATTTTAAGGAATCTCTCAAAGTAGGAGAGAGAGGTTTAGGGAGGAAGTTCCAGAGCTTAGGGTCGAGGCAGCTGAAGACACAGCCACCGAAAGTAAGCGGTGTGGGGAGAGGCCCAAATTGGAGGAGTGCAGAGATCTCTGAGGGTAGTACGTAGAATCATAGAACCCTACAGTGCAGAAACAGGCCCTTCAGCCCGAGTTTGCACCAACCACAATCCCACCCAGGCCCTATCGCCATATCCCTACACGTTTTCCTGCTAATCCCTCTAACCTACACATCCCAGGACAATAAGGGGCAATTTTAGCATGGCCAATCAACCTAACCCAGACACCTTTGGACTGTGGGAGGAAACTGGAGTACCCGGAGGAAACCCATGCAGACACAAGGAGAATGTGCAAACTCCACACAGACAGTGACCCGAGCCAGGAATCGAACCCAGGATCCTGGAGCTGTGAAGCAGCAGTGCTAACCACTGTGTTACCGTGCTGCCCTCGTAATAGGAGTTGGGAGGGATTTAAACGCAACATAGAGAATTTTAAAATCAAGGTGTGGGTGGATCAGGAGTCACTGGGCACAGGGGTTGATGGGTAAATGGTTGGTATGAGCTTGGACACAGGCAGCTGGATTTTGGATGAGCTCCAGTTTATGGAGGTTGACGGAGGGAAGGCTAACCAGGAAAGCAGTAAAATCTGGAGATAACACAGGCAAGGATGAGGGTTTCAGCAACAGGTGAGCTGAGGCAAAGACAGACTCAGAATGGCACAGATTAGAAAGCCAGCATCCATCTGCAGCCATGCTCAGTACTTCTGCGGGCTAGCGAAATAATACTGCACTTTGATTTTACAGGATTCGCTCCCTCGTAGAGCCCGAGTACCTTTCACAACAGAAGTTAAAAAAGAGGAGGAGGAGGAGGATGAAGAGGAGGAGGAGGAAGAGGAGGAGGAGGAGGAGTACAGCCCAGATCACAAAAAACTAATTCTGACCCAAGCGAAGGTTGTGAAGAATGAACAGAACTCGACAGTTGTAAGTTAATCTGGTTTTTGCATGTTAGACTCGAGGGCATTTATCACTTGTGGTTGAGCAGTGTTTTATAAAGAAATCTTTAGTTTGTTTTGCCTTCATATCTCAGTGACTTTGAGGCCTTGAAGTGATGCAGGCACGGATTGACTTTGGGATTCCAGATCTTCAGGTCTGTGTTGGCTAGCCACTAGGGACAAGGTAGTAAGGAGGGAAAAATGTCAGGAGCTGCAATTCTTCACCTTGGATATATCCAATGACCACTGACGCCTCACTCCTGGTATACATGTGGATTATTGACCTCTGAAGATCACACGTGTCTGGAAGTCTCGATACGAAAGGCAGTGGATATTGGGGACTAATTGAAGCTTTCAAAACTGACAGAAGTATTTTTGTTAGCTAAAGGTATCATGGGGAGCTAAGGTGGTAGTGGGTGTTGAGACATGATTCAGTCATGGTCTAACTGAGTGGAGGAATGAACTCGAAGGATTGAATGCTCCCTCCTGTTCCTCATGTTTTACTGGAGCTAAGATGCACAGGGGGAAGAGGAGATAATGCAGTCTGCATTTGACTTCTCCAAATATCTCGGCTGGTAGTAAGGCCCGATGTCTGAGATGGAACAGCTTTCCAATCCCAAGCATCAAGTTGTTTGTGGTATTATTTACGGTTGAACTTGTGTACACTGCACAGATGTTAAATATCCACTTTGATCAACTATCTATTTGATTTGACCAAGTGTAGTGTGTCAGAGTTCGTAGATGACGCTAAGATGAATGGTAGAGCAAAGTGTGTAGAGGACAATGAAAGTCTGCAGAGGGATATAGGTAGTTTAAGTGAGTGGGCAAGTGATGGACTACAATGTTGGTAAATGTGAGGTCATCCAGTTTGATAGGAATAAAAGCAAAATGGACTATTATTTCAATGGTAAAAACTTGCAGTGCGCTGCTGTGCAGAGGGACTTGGGTGTCCTTGTGCAGGAATCTCGGAGTTGGTTTGTGGTGCAGCAGGTAATTACAAAGGCAAATGGAATTTTGTCCTTCATCTCTAGAGGGATGGAGTTTAAAAACAGGGAGGTTATGTTGCAGCTGTATAAGGTGCTGGTGAGGCCACACCTGGAGAACCATGTGCAGTTTTGGTCTCCTTGAGAAAGGATATACTGCCACTGGAGAGAGGAGATTCACTAGGTTGATTCTAAGAACATAAGAAATAGGAGCAGGAGTAGGCCATCTAGCCCCTCGAGCCTGCCCCGCCATTCAATAAGATCATGGCTGATCTGAAGTGGATCAGTTCCACTTTCCTGCTTTCTGCCCATAACCTTAATTCCTTGTCTATCAGAAACCTATCTACCAGTGACTTAAATATATTTAGCGAGGTAGCCTCCACCACTTCAATGGGCAGAGAATTCCAGAGATTCACCACCCTTTTGAGTGAAGAAGTTCCTCCTCAACTCCGATCTAAACTGCTCCCCCCCTTATCTTGTGCCCTCTAGTTCTGCTATCCTTTCTAAGCAGGAAGAATCTCTCTACCTCTAACCCTATCCAGCCCCTTCATTATCTTAAACATCTCTATAAGATCCCCCCTCAGCCTTGTAAACTCCAACGAGTACAGACCCAGTCTATTCAATCTCTTCTCATAGGCTAGCCCCCTCATCTCTGGTATCAGCCTAGTGAACCTCCTCTGCACTCCCTCCAAGGCCAGTATATCCTTTTGCAAATGCGGTGACCAAAACTGCACACAGTACTCCAGCTGCAGCCTCACCAGTACCCTGTACAGTTGCAGCAAGACCTCCCTGCTTTTATATTCTATCCCCCTCGCTATAAAGGCCAACATTCCATTCGCCTTCTTGATCACCTGCTGCACCTGCAGACTGGGTTTTTGCGATTCATGCACAAGGACCCCCAGGTCCCTCTGCACCGTAGCATGCTGCAGCTTTTCGCCTTTTAAATAATAATCCCTCCTACTATTATTTCTACCAAAGTGGATAACCTCACACTTGCTAACGTTATACTCCATTCTGGATTCTGGAGTAGAGTGTTGGCTTATAAGGAGAGACTGAGTAGACTGGGGCTATACTCATTGGAATTTAGAAGAATGAGGAGAGATCTTATAGAAACATATAAAATTATGAAGGGAATAGATAAAATAAAAGCAGGAAAGTTGTTTCCACTGGCAGATAAAACTAGAGCTAGGGACACAGCTCCCAAATGAGAGGAGGCCAATTTAGGACTGAGTTAAAGAGGAATTTCTTCACACAAAGGTTTGTGAATCTTTGGAACTCCCTGCCCCGTGAAGCAGTTGAGGCTACCTCAAAGAACAGTACAGCACAGGATCAGGCCCTTCGGCCCTCCATGCCTGTACCGATTGTGATGCCTGACTAGACTAAAACCGTCTGCACTTACAAAGTCCGTATCCTTCCATTCTCATCCTAGTCGTGTATTTGTCTAGATGCCACTTAAATGCCGCTATCATACCTGTTCCCACCACCACCTCCCTGGGTAGCACATTCCAGACGTTCACCGTCCTCTCTGTGTGAAAAAAGAACTTGCCTTGCAAATCTCCTCTAACCTTTTCCCCATGCACCTTAAACCTAGGTACTTTTCTACGCTAGGAAAGAGCATTTGACTATCCACTTTGTCCATAATGTTGTAAACCTCCATCAGATCACCCTTCAACCTCCATCACTCCAGTGAAAACAAACCAAGTTTATCCCAACCTCTCCTCTTAGCTAATACCCTCAAAACCAGGCAATATCCTTCTAAACCTCTTCTGTATCCTCTCCAAAGCCTCCACATACTTCTGGTAGTATGGTGACCGTAATTGTACACAATATTCTAAATGAGGCCTAACTAAGGTTCTGTACAGCTGTAGCATGAACTGCCAGTTTTTATACTCAATGCCCCAACTGATGAAGGCAAGCATGGCATCTGCCTTCTTGACTGCCTTATCCACCTGCGTTGCCACTTTCAGTGATCGGTGGGCGCGTACGCTCAGATCTCTCTACCTGATAATATTTGTTGAATATTTTTAAGACCAAGATATAATTTTGAACAGTAAAGGAATTAAGGGTTATGGTGAATGAGCAGATGATAGGAGCTGAGTCCACAAAAAGATCAGCCATGATCTTGTTGAATGGTGGAGCTGGCTCAAGGGGCCAGAGTGTGCCGACTGTGTGCTGAAGTCGCTGGGAGTGTGGCGACTAGGAAGCTTTTCACAGTAACTTCACTGCAGTGTTAATGTAAGCTTACTCGTCACGATAATAAATAAATAGGGTGGCCTGCTGCTAGCTCTTATGTTCTTACTATGCTGGCTGCTTTCCTGACGCAATGGGAAGTGTAGATGGAGTCAACCATAGAAAATTACAGCTCAGAAGCAGGCCTTTTGACCCTTGTCTGTGCCGAACCATTTGATTTGTGTTATGGACTGGGCTTCATTTACAACCCTTTTGTTGTTTCTTGCAAAATTGGCCAGACCAGAGCCATTATCAAGCTCCAGTCTGTGTGAATGTCTGCACTTCCTCACCTTAAATTTTGTTTCATGTCAACCAGGAACTGATGTCTGCAAGCTCTTTATCTGCAGTTTTCATCACCCGAATCTGCATTAAACTCTTGAGTTGGGTGGTTGTGGGTTCTGGTTTCGGACTGGAGACTTGAGCATATAATTGAGATTAACACTCCAGTGCGGTACTGAGGGTGTTGTCAGAGGTAGTACAGTAATGAGGGAGTGCTGCGTTGTCAGAGGTAGTACAGTAATGAGGGAGTGCTGCGTTGTCAGAGGTAGTACAGTAATGAGGGAGTGCTTGTGTTGTCAGAGGTAGTACAGTAATGAGGGAGTGCTTGTGTTGTCAGAGGTAGTACAGTAATGAGGGAGTGCTTGTGTTGTCAGAGGTAGTACAGTAATGAGGGAGTGCTGCGTTGTCAGAGGTAGTACAGTAATGAGGGAGTGCTTGTGTTGTCAGAGGTAGTACAGTAATGAGGGAGTGCTTGTGTTGTCAGAGGTAGTACAGTAATGAGGGAGTGCTTGTGTTGTCAGAGGTAGTACAGTAATGAGGGAGTGCTTGTGTTGTCAGAGGTAGTACAGTAATGAGGGAGTGCTGCGTTGTCAGAGGTAGTACAGTAATGAGGGAGTGCTGCGTTGTCAGAAGTGCCATGTTTTGGATGCGCTGTAAAGCTGCGGTCCCATGCATCCCCTCAAGTGGAAGTAAAAGATCCCAAGGCTCTGTTGGAAACAAAGCAGGAGAGTTCTCCCCATTGTACTGGCCAATACATATTCTTCATCCAGTATCACTGGAACAGACCGCCTGTCATTTTCTCATTGCAGTATCTGTTTGTGATACTTGCTATGTGTAAATTGGATGCCATGTTTGGTACATAGCAATAAATGCCCTTCAAAAATGTGCTTTGTTTATTATAAAGTGTTTTTTATGTTTTTAATGTAATAGACAGAATTATATAAACTTCCTGAAGTTATGAAAGGAGCTAAAAGAATGGATATCCTGTCTTTAGATATGTTTCAGGAGAGCTGTACCACACTAATCAACCTTACCTCCCTCTCTCTTTGTCTTTGAAGCACTCTCAAGTTGTTCACCTACGGAAGAATCCTGACCCCACGTACCGATGCAGCTATAGATCACGGCAACCTGCAGTCGCCACGGTAGCGCCCCGCGTTCCGCCCAGGAGTGAGCAGGCACAGTCATGCACTGCAGCCAAACACACCAAGCAGAGCCAAGAAAATATCTTCCCTTGCAAGAAGTGTGGAAAGTAAGTGCAGATTTCTGGGTCAAAGGTTGAGGCATTGGTGTCATGCATTTGGTGATCCATGCTTCCCGAGAAAAGGGTATAGTTGTGTTGAGACTGGTTGCTCTCTGGTGTGTCAACCAAGTGGCCATTCTACCACACATATTGATGCATCAATCAATCACATGTTGCGTTTCAGCTAGCCATGATCCTGTCTTTGTTCATTATTCATTTAGAACGTAGAACTCTACAGTGCAGAAAGAGGCCCTTCGGCCCATCAAGTATGCACCAAACACAATCCCACCCAGGCCCTACCCCCATATCCCTCTAACCTGTGCATCCCTGGACACTAAGGGGCAGTTTTTTAGCATGGCCAATCAACCTAACCCACACATCTTTGGACTGTGGGAGGAAACCGAAGTACCTGGAGGAAACCCACGCAGACACGAGGAGAATGTGCAAACTCCTCTTGCTCCATTCCAGCCAATGGAAAGAACTAGCACTGGCAGAGCACTGATGGGCCAAATGGCCTCAACTCCTGTAAATTTGATGTTTCTTAGAAGTTTGCCTGAGATTTAACTGCTTGTTGGTTATCAACCACAGTTACTGAGGCTAATTGCCGTACTCCTGATACAAGCCTGCTTTAGACAAATAAGGAGGGTGATCAGCTCTGTTTCAATCTCCTCACATTTCAGATCCAAATCCTGTTGAAATGATGCTCTTGTCTATCTCTCAGTCACAATCTGCACTAAAATATTGTAAAGTTATCTTAACTTCCCTTTTCTTTCTTTTACTGATGATCCAGTCAGTCTTTGCCCCTTCTGACCAATTAGACTAAAAGTGGAACAGAAATTTCAAAATGTTCAAAAATTCTTTACATCCCCATACCTTTCATTAATAGTCTCTGTTTTATTCATTAATAAGCTTTTCTTTGTACCTTTTTATTTCATTTCTGATGCCGTTGCCAGTAAATCTTTACTGTACCCACTCTGACTCAAATATCCTTCCTGTACGCTCAGAACTGCACCTTCTTTATGGAGCCAGTGCTGGGTAAATGGATCGAATGATCTGCAATGCCCCTATCCCTGAAACCCCCCAAGGCTCCTGTGCTCCACCCTTTCTATCCTCCTGCATATCTCCAATTTTAATTGCTTTACCATTGGAGCTACCAAGGGTCCTGAGCTCTCGCATTCCCTCCCTAAACCACTCTGCCTTTCTCTCTTCTTGGTGTCCTGACCAAACCTTTAGTTCTACATCCTAAAGTCTCCCTATTTGGCTCAGTGTGAAATTTTGTTTAAAAATGCTCCTGTGAAGTAGCTCCATGTGTTAAGAGCACCCAATAAATCAGCGTTGTTGCTATGATACAATGATCAATTGGATTTTATGGAGTTGAAATGCACTGAAGGACACAATTTGTTTCTTAATGTACTATTTAAAATGCATTTTCTATAAATCCTATGCTGGCATGGTATACTGAAGAAATATCACAGGTTAATTCTGCTTTGGTAAAATGGACTGTTCAGCTTCCCTACTTGTAACCACAGTGTCCCCATGTGGCAGACATTGGTTATGACGTGCAACAGGAGAAGGCCATTCAGCCCTTCTAACTTGCTCTGCTGTTCAGTTAGATTATGGCTGATCTGTTCCTCAACTGTATTTATCTGCCCATGCTCTTTACCCTTTAATACCAATACTCAACAAAAACCAATCTGTCTCTAAAATGCCTGTGGATACTGGGTGTCAAATGAAGTTTAAAGGGCATGAGATCCAAATTTCTACTTGCCCTTCCTGATTTTACACTCCTTTGGAACAAATGAGGTTGAAGGGATATTTGATGGCGGTGTACAAGAATGTGGCCTGTTTAGATTTGGTAGACAAAAGCTGTTCCCATTAGCTGATGATACAGAGACCAGTGAGCACGATTTAAGGCTATGGTTAGGGAGGATGTGAGGAAGAACATTTTTTCGCAGTAAGTGGTAATGAGCTGGAACTTAGCTGAAGCAGAAATGATGAATGATTTTAAAAGGGCATTAGGTGGGCAATAAACTTGAAGAGTTGTAGGGATAGAGGAGTGGGAATGGACCCAGTGGGCCAAATGGCCACCTCCGGGCTAAAATGAGTGCATAAATATGATTAGATTGGTAAGCCATAACCTCTTTTGGAACCATGTTGTTGTGTAACATGTTCCTCAATCACAATCATAAATTTCATCTCTAATGATTCCCTGAAACATTGATTCGACATCAGCGATAGGTTAAACTTACCAAGGTCCATCTTGCCACCCTTTTTTTTTTAAAGATGAGAGCTACATTGGGCCTCCTTCTGGTCTGCAGATACCACCCCAGAGGGCAGTGTGCTCTTAAAAATGCGGGTTGGGGATTTATACAATGTGTCTCTTTTCCCTGAGCCCTTCTGGGCTGGACATCCAGACGTTCTATATCTGTTTTCAGGTTTCTGAAACAAAAGTTTGAATATCACGCAGCCCTGAATAACATTCAAAACACAACCTGATGATTGTCAAACTTAAGTCAAAGGCAGGTTTGTATGGAGAAACCCTGACCCCGACAAACACAATCTCCTCAGACATGAAGAAAAATGCATCTTTGGTCCTAATAAAAACACAGGAGCAAGTGTCAATTCAGGCCCTTGAGCCTGTTTTGTTCTTGAGTAAGATCACAATGAAGCAATACCTTACCTCATTTACCTGCCTTTGCCACACCTGCCAGGAATTCATTGGCCTGTCTTAAATTCCAGTTGAAAGGGTGACAGTTGGAGATTTTTCCTTTAGGAGCAAGTCTGAGGGAATTCCTGGCCGACTCTGTAAAGGGAGCACATGGGGAATGATGTCATCTTGGTTAAGAGCACCGCCTGAGCCTGGTTTCTGACCCAAACTTTCTGTTCCAGGGTTTTCTCCAAAGTGAAGAGTCGGAGCGCACACATGAAAAGTCACAGTGTCCAAGAGAAAAAGCAGCGGGAGGCGGAACTGAAGAGCCATGTGATGGCAGAGGAAGAGCAGACAGAGGAGTCAGAGCAGTACAATGACTATTCCTATTGCTACCAGGATGTGTAGAGTAGGTGAAGAGACCAGGCTCCCCTCAACAATGTGGACCGGACTCGCTTGTGAATGTCGAGATGGGCAGTGCTGGATATCACTCCTCTGAGAAGCTATGTTTCTCTTTATTACCTTCTCTTCCCCACCCTCAGCCCTGCACTTGAGTAAATGGTGGGTGGAAAGGGTTTTTGGGCTGTTTCTCATCCCAAGCTGATTGCACAACAGGTGATGGACTAAAACAGCAGCGATACTAGCACGTGAAGGTTACCTACTGGATAATCACATGCACTTTTTTTTATTTCCTCCAATTGGTTGAATGCTTCCCTTTACTCACCGTTCCCCTTTTTTACTTACAGTTGCACAACAGATTTCATGCACAGATTTGAAGATTGCTTGGGAGCACAGTGTTGCACGGTAGTTTAAGTGTGGACAGACAAATCTTATTGTTGTTCAGCAGAAACTGACTTTCAGAATATATTCAATGGAAAGGAATCACTGCGTTGTATTTTTTACATCACACTAGACAAAGTTTCATTGCATGATGTTGGGCTGCAGTATTAAAATTGGACAGTCATGATATTTGTCAGTTTAATACAACCTCGTATGCAGTTAAGCTATTTGCGTTTGCTACTTCATGGCGAATCTTGTCCTGGTACATTGATCTGGGTTCTAGGATTTGAGTTCTATCTGAATCCTCACCAGACTGTCTCTGATGATCAATCCTGTTGTTTATATGCACGTGTCAAGTGTTTATGAAACACACTGGAACTCTCCCGACTCTGGATGTATCTTGTTTGCAGCACTTTTGGATTCATAGAGTAGAACCATTCAGATGCCACAATTCCCAGTTCTGTCTGAATCAGCACTGCCTACCCCTCCCAGCATCATCCTAGGAATGCAGAGTGTGTGAGATGCCAGTATGAGAGGAAATGCTGGGGACTTGAATCATGTTACATCTCCCCCCTCTAAACATTGAGCAAGCATTCTGGACTTGTAACTTCTTCATTCAGGCAATTTCACGGAGCTATTTGCTCAGGGCCTTGCCATTGTGAAGACTCTTGGCATGGGACAGTTTCACAGATGCTATCCACCATGTGGTAGCCTTGTCCTGGCTATTGGCAGGGAATCGTACAGCACCAGATGGAGGGTATTCTACCCATTGTGTCTCTGACCATTGCAGTTGCTGCAGTTTGGAAATTTTCAGGCTGACCCAGTCCCTGTTAGAAGCCTCAGAAGATATTTCATTGCGCCTGCCACCACCTCCTCCTTTCCTCGATTAGTATTTATTTAAAGTGAATTCTAATAAATCACAGCAGCGACTACGCTCTGGTGCCATTGTCAGTTCTGGTTGGGTGTGTTCCTGGAGAATTCATTGCATGTCAAATATACCTTCCCCTACTCATATTTTTATAACTAGAAATGAACGTGCTCCAAAAATGGGGAGATTGTCCACTATTATTTTTTTTGGTGCTCTGAAGAGTTTTCTCCCAGAGCTACTGGCAGCAGCACCTGGGTTATTTCTTAATATATGTAGACTTTAGGCCGATCCTGAAAGGCCTTGGACCACGTGTTGCACGAGAGACTGACACTAGCATAAAGTGTACAATCCTTGTTATTTCAAATGAAAGGAGAATAAAGATGGTAGCTTTCTGAGATTGCTGGGTGTCCAGCCCTGGAGCTGGAAAGCCACAATCCTCTCTGAACCTTGCAACTTGATCACCTTTTAAAGCTGCTTTTGCTCATTCTGCCACTGTATATACAGCATAAGGAGTAACTATATAACCCAGAGCTACAGCTAAGGCTGTTGGCACTGAATTTATCTGCTTGGTTTACCACGGGCTTTGTAAATATATTAAAAGATGACATTATTTATTCTTACTATGCTTATTTGATTTCTGTATAAACTTCATAAGATTTATAATGTGATTGATTTTAGTAAGGCTGGCCTATACAATGTTCTCTGTGAACGGTTTTGTATGTTTTTTTTTGTTTCTCTTTGACACACCCCCCCCGCCCTTTTGAAGCTAACTTAAAGCAGTCAGTAACGGGTCACTGCTGACCCCTCACCACCTACTGACCACATCAATATTTCTGCAATGTAATATTTGTATTTTATTTTATACCAATGATTCAAAGCTCTGTCTTACAAAGGAAAGAAATTGTAAATATGCCATTATTAAATGTAACTGCAGTTGGATTTTTTTTTAAGCAGAAGTTGTTTTCTGTTCAAATCAAGAAAAGTGGGGGCATTGACAAACTCAGGATATCCCAGGGCACTTCACAGCAGCAAAGATCCACAGTGGTGATGTGATAATAGATTGAGGGATAAATATTGGCCGGGACATTCAAGTTGTGATCTCTTAAATCTTGAGAAAGCAGGTGGGCTCTCGGTTTAATACCTTGTCCAAACAACAACAACAACAAAAATGGTGCAGCACTCCTTCACTACTGGAAGCGTTGGCCTAGATTACACACTCAGGGCCTGGAATGGAATTTGAACCCACCACCCTCTGATTCAAGCAGCAACCTTACCCACTAAGCCACAGCTGGAATCCTGGGGGTGGGGGGGAAGAGAGAGAAAGAGGTGATCAACCCAGCTTCAAGGAGATCTCGCTGAGGTAAGCGTACCTTGCAGTTTTAAACAGACTATTTTGCTGACGAAGTGAGCTGACAGAGTTTTGATACTGCAGTCGCAATGCAAAGTTTGGAGGAAAAAAGAACATTACTGACTTGTAAGGATTTACCAGCAGCGTAAAACAAAAAGAGAATTTGATCTTCATTGCCTAAAAAGGAAAAAGCTGAGGGAGTCCTTATAAAAGGTCACCATTAATCAATTCAGAAGCACCCATTCACCCAGAGAGTGGCTAGAATTGTGGAACTCACTACCCCAAGGAGTAGTTGAGGCAAATTCTTCCCCTTGTTCCTTCATGGGATGTGGGTGTCACTGGCAAGGCCAGCATTTGTTGCCCATCCCTCGTTGCCCTTGAGTTGACTTGGTAGGGCCACACTGGGCAGCTAAGAATCAACCACAGGTCTGGAGTTGCATGTAGGCCAGACAAGGTAAGGACAGCAGACTTCCTTTCTCAAAGGGCATGAGTGAACCAGATACGTTTTTGATGACAATTATATTTTCATGTTCAGTGTACAGAGAATAACTAACTTGTTGTTCCTGATTTATCAACTGAATTTAAATTCCACCAGTTACCCAGATGAAGCTGTCAGCATTAACCTATTACTAGTCCAGTGACATTGCCCACTACCCTATTATCTTCCCCCTAATTGTATGGATAAGTGTGGGATGAAGAAAGAAATAGGAGGTTTGTTGATGGAGTTAATGAAGGAGAATGGAAAGAGGTTACCATTATCTTTGTGGTCAGCGAGTTTTGGGTCATAACCACTCGCTTTGTAGAAGTTTTTTTTCCTCTTATTCCCTCTGCCTCTCTTGCCCAAATAAACATTTCCTAACTAACCTGAAGGATTATTCAATCTTAATTATTTTTGAGTGCACATGATTAAACATTGTACAAGCACAGAAATAGGCCACACAGTTCAACTTGCCAGTACTTCTTGTTTGTGCTGTACACAAACTTCCTCCCATTTTAATTCAGCCCGCCCTACTATTCCTTTTCTTCCTCGTGTTTAACCAACCTCTCTTTTAAATTAATCTGTGCTTAAATTTATCTCATGTAGGAGGTTCCATGGTATTCTTGAAGATATAATTAATCTATTTAGTTGTTTAGTTAAAATTAAGGATGAATGGAGGAAATATTAAGCTGCTGGGTTTATACTGAAAGCCACCAGAGAGTAGGAAGGAGATAAAAGGGGAACTTTGCAGAGAAATTGCCAAAACTTGAAGAACCTTGCATTAGTGCTAATAGGGGATTTCCATTATACTAAAGTAGACTGGGAAAATAACATTATGACTGTTATCGTGGACAGTGGGGTAGTGATAATTTCACTGTTCTAGTCATCCAGAGGCCTGAGCTAATACTGTGAAGATGTGTTCAAATCCTATCATGACAGCAGGTGGAATTTAAAACTCAACTAGTAAATCTGGAGTTTAAAATCTAATTCAGCAATGGTGACTGTTAAACCATTACTGATTGTCATAAAAGCCTATCTGGTTCACTAATCTGCCAACTTTACCTGGTCTGGTCTTCACGTGACTCCATATCTACAGCAATGTGGTTGTGATATAGTCCAGTGAGCCATTTAGTTCAAGGGCAACAAATGTTGGCCAATGGTGCCCACATCCCACGAATGAATGTTTATTTATTTGTTCATTAGTCTTGCAAGTAGGCTTACATTTAACATTGCACTGAAGTTAGTGTGAAAATCCCCTAGTCACTACACTTGGGCACCTGTTGGGGTACTTGGGTTAGTCATGGTATGAATCAATTACAGCCTCCTGGACTACCTGGATCCGTTACAGTTTGCCTATTGCTGCAACAGGTCCACAGCACATGCCATTTCTCTGACCTTGCACTCAACCCTGGAACACCTAGATAACAGACACTTATGTCAGACTCCTATTTATTGACTACATGTCAGCCTTCAACACTATTATTCCATGAAACTCATCTGCAAACTCTATGGCCTGGGCCTCAGTACCTCCCTGTGTGACTGGATCCTGAACTTCCTAACTCTCAGACCACAATCAACAAGGATAGGCAACAACAATCATCCTTAACACCAGTGTACCACAAGGCTATGTTCTTAGCCCCCTACTATACCCCTTGTACACCTATGACCATGCAGCCAAATTCCCCTCCACTTTGATTTTTCATGTTTGCTGACAACACCGTAATTGGGGTCCAACCTGTGATGAGACAGAGTATAGGAATGATATAGAGAATCTGGTGAACTGGTGCGGCAACAATAACCTATCCCTCAATGTCAACAAAACGAAGGAGATTGTCATCGACTTCAGGAAGTGTAACGGAGAACATGCCCCTGTCTACATTAATGGGGATGAAGTAGAAAGGGTCGAGAGCCTCAAGTTTTTAGGTGTCCGGATCACCAACAATCTGTTCTGATCCACCCATGCTGACACTATAGTTAAGAAAGCCCATCTCAGAAGACTAAAGAAATTTGGCATGTCAGCTATGATTCTCACCAACTTTTACAGATGCATTATTTCTGGTTGTATCAGAGCTTGGTATGGCTCTTGCTCTGCCCAAGAAAGGAACTACAAAAGATTGTGAATGTAGCCCAATCCATCACGCGTACCAGCCTCCTGTCCATCGACTCTGTCTACACTTCCCACTGCCTCGGCAAAGCAGCCAGCATAATCAAGGACCCCATGCACTCTGGAAATTCTCTCTTCCACCTTCTTCCTTCAGGAAAAAGATACAAAAGTCTGAGGTCACGACTCAACAACTTCTTCCCTACTGCTGTCAGACTTTTGAATGGATTTCCTTGCATTAAGTTGATCTTTCTTTACACCCAGCTATGTTTGTAACACCACATTCTGTACTCTCGATTTCTTCTCTATGAACAGTACATTTTGTCTATATAACACACAGTGAAAAGTATTGTTCCTTGTATGTTAATGCATGTGACAATAATAAATTGAATCAAACCGAGGGAGAATTTAGCATAGCCAACACACCTAACCAGCACATCTTTCAGACTGTGGGCTGAAACCGGAGTACCTGGAGGAAACCCATGCAGACATGAGGAGAATGTGCAGACTCCGCACAGACAGTGACTGAAGCCAGGAATCACCTGGTGCTGTGAGGCAGCAGTGCCAACCATTGTACTGCCCATAATAAAATAACAAAAAGAAGGGGAGGAAGTCCAAAAGTGAATTTTCACTGGAAGAGTGTATGTTTCCAGTCCAATGATGAAGGAAGCAGGTTGGGAAATGATGATCACAATATTAGGATTAGAGTAGCTATGAAAAATGACAAAGGGCAAATCAAATGTGGAATTATTGAACTGGAGAACAGCTGATTTCAGTGAGTTGGAAATGGATGTAGCCCAGGTAGATTGTTTTACCCGCCACTCTCTGATTCCAGTGCATTAACAATCAGACAGTTTCCAAGAAGAACTAGTGCAGATTAGTCACAAGTGGGGACATGAAGAGAATCCAAAGCTCCCTGGTTCTAAGGATATAGAAATTAAAATAAAACAGAAGAGGTCTTTGATAAAATAGTTCGTAATTCAGGAGAGCAAAGTTGAATAAACAAAGTAAAGGGGAACTATGAAAATGGAAATATGAGAATAGATTAGTGAATAACATAAAGGAAACCAAAAGTCTTACATAAACAGAAACAGTTAGAGGAAGGGTGAGGTTCAATGAGCATCAAAAATAGCTATTACAAGAGTCTTCCGCAAATTTGATTCAGTCCACGTGATGTCAAGAAATAGCTGAAGGCACTGGATACTGCAAAGGTAATGGGCCCTGACATCATTGCAGCAATAGTACTGATTTGTACTCCAGAACTAGCTGTATCTCCAGTTAAATTATCCCAGTAAAGTTACAACACTGGCATTTACACAGCAATGTGTAAAATTGCCCATATATCTCCTGTACACAAGAAGCTAGACAAATCCAACCCAGCCAATTGCTGTCGCATCAGTCAACTCTCGATCATCAGTAAAGGGATGGAGAAGGTCATCAATGGTGCAATCAAGCAATACTGGCTCAGAAACAACCTGCTCAGTGAGGCCCAGATGGGTCCCACCAGGGTCACTCAACTCATGGCCTCATTATAGCCTTCAAACATGGACAAAACAGGCTGAATTCCAGAGGTGAAGTGAGAGTGACTGTCCTTGGCACCAAGGTAGTATTTGACTGAGTGTGGCATCAAGGAGCCCCAGCAAAACTGTAGACAATGGATATCAGGCAAACATTCACAAGTGCCAGCCAATGACCATTTCCAGCAAGAGAGGATCTAACCATTGCCCCTTGACATTCAATGGCATTTTCGTCGTTGTAGCTCCCAGAATCAACATCCTAGGGGTTACCATTCAAACTATGGATGTGAAGATACTGAAGTATTTTGTCTTCACTGAAAAGGATGCTGCCAAAGTCACAGCAAAGCAAAAGACAGTAGAAAGTAGCAAAGTCACTCAGTCCACACTCTAGATTGTTGAGGGAAGTAAGGGCAGAATTAATGGAGTTCTGGTAATAATCTTTCAAAGCTCCTTCAATACAGGGTCAGTGTCAAAGAACTGGTAAAGCGCAATGGTAATATATCCCATAACCACATAACTTACAGTCTAGTGGTCGTGGAGAAATGTATGGAAATGTTATCTTGGATGGAGGTGATTGCTCATGTGGTGAATATGGACTGTGTAAAGGGACTTCATTAAAAAAACACATAATAGCAAATTGAAATGATTGGATTAAAGGAGCAGTGGTTCGATGGATATAAAATTGGCTGAGATTGAAAGCTGGGTGTAATGGTTATTGGCTGTTTTCAAACAGGTGGAAAGTGTGCAGTGGCGTTCCCCATTTTTCGATACACCAATATCCAGCATAGCTTTAAAATTTGCATCTGACACAAAACATTGAAGGACAAAGAAAATTAAAGCACAGGAACAGGCCCTTCGGCCCTCCAAGTTTGCACGAACCTTGCTGCCTGATTGAACTAAAATCCACTACCTTTCCGGGGCTCATATCCCTCTATTCCCATTCTATTCATATATTTGCCAAGGTACGATAGTGACTTTTAAGGGGTATCTGCTTCCACTACCTCCTCCGGCAGCAAGTTCCAGGCACTCACAACCCTCTGTATAAAAAAACTTGCCTTGTACGTCTTCTTTAAAACTTGCCCCTTGCATCTCAAACCTATGCCCCCTAGTAATTGACTCTTCCACCCTATGAAAAAGCTTCTGACTATCCACTCTGTCCATGCCCCTTATAATCTTGTAGACTTCAATCAAAACGCCCTTCAACCTCTGTTGTTCCAGTAAGAACAAACCCAGTTTCTCCAACTTCTTCTCATAGTTAATGCCCTCCATACTAGACAGCACCCTGGGAAAGCTTTTCTGTATCCTCTCCAAAGTCTCCACATCCTCCTGGTAGTGTGACAACCAGAAGTGAACACTATTCCAAGTGCAGCCTAAAGTTCTATAAAGCTTCAACGCGACTTGCCAATTTTTAAACTCAATGCCTGACTGATGAAGGCAAGCATGCCGTATGCCTTCTTGACCACCTTCTCCACCTGCATTGCCACTTTCACTGACCGGTGTACCTGTACACCCAGATCCCTCCGCCTATCAATACTCTTAAGGGTTCTGCCATTTACTGTATATTTCCTAGCTTTATTAGACCTTCCAAAATAAATTAACTCACATTTGTCCGGAGGAGAGGAGGATAGTACCAAACTTGAGGAGAAGCCTGATTAGAGAAATGGGAATAAACATAGTAAATAAAATTTAATGTACAGATGTGCAATGTGATTTATTTTGGTAGGAATAGCAAGGTGCTCTGTGGATCAATCCAGTCAGTCCCATTCTCCCACTTTATCTCTGTAGTCTTGTTATTTATTTCCCTCAAATTCCCCAACAATTTCCATTTGAAATGATCAAATGTTTCCACTCCTACCTCTCGTGGCAAGTTCTAGGGCAGATTCAATAATAACTTTCAGAAAATATTTGAAGAAGTGCATTTTGAAGGTTTATGGGGAAAGAGCGTGGGATTAGGACATGGATTGAAGGCTTAGAACATAGAACATTACAGCACAATACAGGTCCTTCGGCCCTCGATGTTGCACCGACCAGTGGAACCAATCTAATGACCCTCTAACCTAAGCTACTCCAATGTTATCCATATGCCTATCCACTGACCATTTGAATGCCCTTCTGCAAGCAGGGCATTCCATGCCCTTACTACCCTCTGAGTAAAGAACCTGCCTTTGACATCTGTCCTATAATTACCACCCCTTAATTTAAAGCTATGTCCCCTTGTGTTAGCCATCACCATCCGAGGTAAAAGGCTCTCACTGTCCACTCTATCCAATCCTTTGATCATCTTGTATGCCTCAATTAGGTCACCTCTTAACCTTCTTCTCTCTAACAAAAATAATAACCTCGAGTCCCTCAGCCTTTCCTCTTAAGACCTTCCCACCATACCAGGCAACATCCTGGTAAACCTCCTCTGCACCCTTTCCAATGCCTCCACAACTTTCTTATAATGCAGCGACCAGAACTGTACACAATACTCCAAGCGCGGCCGCACCAGAGTTTTGTACAGCTGCAACATGACCTCACGGCTCCGAAATTCAGTTCCTCTACCAATAAAAGCTAACACACTGTACGCCTTCTTAACAACTTTATCTACCTGGGTGCCAACTTTCAGGGATCTGTGCACATCTACCCCAAGATCTCTCTGCTCGTCAATACTACTAAGAGTCCTTCCATTAGCCCTATATTCTGTACTTCTGTTATTCTTACCAAAGTGAATCACCTCACACTTTTCCATATTGAACTCCATTTGCCACCTCTCAGCCCAGCTCTGCAGCTTATCTATGTCCCTCTGCAAACTGTAACATCCGTCCTCACTGTCTACAACTCCTCCGACTTTGGTGTCATCAACAAATTTACTAATCCATCCTTCTACACCCTCATGTAGGTTATTTATAAAAATGGCAAACAGCAGTTGCCCCAAAACAGATCCCTGAAGTACACCACTTGTAACTGAACTCCAGGTTGAATATTTCCTATCAACCACCACCCTCTGTCTTCTATCAGCTAGCCAGTTCCTGATCCAAACTGCTAAATCGCCCTCAATCCCATGCATCTGCATTTTCTGCAGTAGCCTACCACGGGGAACCTTATCAAACGCTTTGCTAAAATCCATATACACCACGTCAACTGCCTTACCCTTATCCACCTCTGTGGCCACCTTTTCAAAAAACTCGATAAGGTTTGTGAGGCACGACCTACCCTTCACAAAACCGTGTTGACTATCCCAAATCATTTTATTTCCCTCTAGATGATTATAAATCCTATCCCTTATAATTCTTTCCAAAACTTTGCCCACAACAGAAGTAAGGCTCACTGGTCTATAATTCCCAGGATGGTCTTTACTCCCCTTCTTGAACAAGGGGACAACATTTACTATCCTCCAGTCTTCCGGCACTATACCTGTAGCCAATGACGACATGAAGATCAAAGCCAAAGGCTCTGCAATCTCCTCCCTAGCCTCCCAGAGAATCCTAGGGTAAATCCCATCCGGCCCAGGGGACTTATCTATTTTCATACTCTCAAGAATTGCTAACACCTCCTCCTTATTTACCTCAATCCTGTCTAGTCTAAAAGCCTGTATCTCAGTATTCTCCTCGACTACATTGACTTTTTCCTGCATGAATACTGACGAAAAATACTCATTCAGTGCCTCTCCTATCTCTTCAGGCTCCACGCACAACTTCCCACTACTGAATCTGACTGGCCCTAATCTTGCCCTAACCAATCTTTTATCCTTGACATACCTGTAGAAAGCTTTAGGGTTCTCCTTGATCCTATCCGCCAAAGTCTTCTCATGTCCTCTTCTAGCTCTTCTTAACTCTCTTTTTAGCTCCTTCCTGGCTAATTTGTAACTCTCCAGTGCCCTAACTGAGCCTTCATGTCTCATCTTTACATAAGCCTCCTTCTTCCTCGTCACCAGAGATTCAACTTCCTTAGTACACCACGGTTCCCTCGCTCGATCACTTCCTCCCTGCCTGACAGATATATATTTATCAAGGACTCGCAGTAGCTGCTCCTTGTATAAGCTCCACATTTCAGTTGTTCCCAGCGCCTGCAGTTTCCTACTCCAACCTATGTATCCTAAATCTCACCTAATAGCCTCATAATTACCTTTCCCCCAGCTATAACTTCTGCCCTTCGGTATATGCCTATCCCTTTCCATCACTAAGGTAAATGTAACCGAATTGTGGTCACTTTCACCAAAGTGCTCACCTACCTCCAAGTCTATCACCTGGTCTGGTTCATTACCCAGTACCAAATCCAATACCAATACTCCAGTACTACTTGGAGTCTAAGGGCTGGATCCGGGCATAATACAGATCCAAACCTGGAAACCTCTTTGCAGCGCACCCATATGCTTTTTACTGGCTCCAATCTGTGGGCAAGGCTTAGCACTGCTGGAACAACCAGAGCTCTGAACTACGCATGCGCAGTTCAAAAAAAATCTGAAGCAGAGCGCCCGAGCGGGAAAGAAAAGCGGAGAAGTGGACAAGTCAGCTTGCTACCTACTGATGCTGCCTCACTCAAACCCACTGCTGGCTTCACATTCCTCCTATCGCACCCTGACTGACTAAAATCATTTTTAAAACATATATTTTTACTGGGCTTTTCTTTTTGGTTGAAGTTGTTTCTTTTATTTTTAACAAAAACAAACTGTGATCGCCAGATCTACAAAGTAAAAGTGAGGAAGGAAAGATAACTCAGAAGGAGCACTCTGGGATAGTTGATTTGAGACCAAACCAAGAGGATGGGAAAGCAGAACAGTATTAAACCTTCAGGGATAAGCTTGAAATAATCCATCTGTTGAGAATCTCTTAATGTTCCCAATTCAACAATTGTATGATACCATCAAGAGTGCTGGCTTGGAATATTGTCTGATATCGTCAGTTCAAATCACTAACTCTTAGGCACAAAAAGTACAGAGAACATTTTCCCCATCCCATCTGCCAGTTATTTGCTAAACCAATCCAAAACTGCACTGCTTCCAAGGGTGTTCCTGCAGTGTCTCTTACATCAACTGTTTGCCTATCTCACTTCAGCTTCAAACTCTTCTTCAATGTTCCATATATAACGCTCCACATGATGACATCACCTTCGTGCCTGCTATTACCAGTTACAAGTCTCATAAATATCTTTGAAGGAGATGGCTAAATCCTGCTTTTAGCCCAGCTGGCCCAATACTGGTTAAAACCTTCATTAAGTATGGATATATATATATATAAACCTCTAAAATATTCAAAAATTTGGACATTTGAATTGCACCATTTTCACTTTTGCAGCCTATACCGCTGAACGCGCCCCCACCCCTCCCCAGCAGCACACCTGCAAGTGCTCACTTGCCTTCCCCTCAATAATAACAAGCAAACTGCACGGAACTTGCTGGGATGCTCTGTCAGACCACCTGCAGCTGATCTGCCCTAATGAAGGAAGCCCCAGAATGGACAGGCAGGCAGCACAGGACCATGAGCGGATGACCAGCCCCCCCCAGTTTTCCGGTGACGACCTTGGGAAGGCTGCTGGATGCAGCAGAGACGAGGTGGAACTCACTGCCCGTGGAGGTTGTGGAAGTGGAAACTATAGGGACATTTAAGGGACAGCTATCTGGATGGGATGGGAACGGATGCATATGGGTGCAGCAAAATCAGATGGGCAGCCTGGTTGCTACGGGGTTGGATCCTTCTATGTTGTATCTCTCAATGATTCAAACACTCTGAGCAAAGATATTTTTCTCTAATTCCCTATTGGGTTAATTAGTGGCTATCATATTTATGGTCCTTAGTTCCGGACTATCCCGTAAGTGGAAACATTGGGAGTGATTTTCCTCATTGCGCGTGGCACAGATTGCACCGATCCTGGAAAATAGCGTGCAGGCCAGGTTTTGCATCCAGTGCCAAACAGTTTGTGACTGGCACAAACCAGATCGTGTCCTTTCTGGGGTGAGGCTAATTTGCATGAGATTGACTGGATTTCAATAGCATTAGCGGGTTTGGCACATGATCATGTCCCGGAATATTCCCACCTCTACGGCGGGACGTCACACAGATGTGAATCACTTCTCACCTCCCAAAGTGCAGTTCCAGCACAACAGTTGCTTTGACAAGTGAGGAATTGAGTACTGCTTAGCACCAAGCTCCAGGGTGTAAGAGGGCAGGTTGGCTTGGGCAAACTTGGGCTGGGCCAAATGTCCTCAGTTATCTTTATTGAATTCTATCAACTTTAAAGACTGCTGTCAGGTGACTATGGATGGCACATTGACATAGTGGTTAGCACTGCTACTTCACAGTGCCAGGGACTGGGTTCAAATCCCAGCTTGGGTGACTGTGCGGAGTCTGCATGTTCTCCCTGTGTCTGCGTGGATTTCCCCTGGGCGCTCTGGTTTCCTCCCACAGTCTGAAAGATGTACTGATTAGATGTATTGGCTATGCTAAATTCTCTCTCAGTGTACAAACAGGCGCCAGAGTGAGGCAACTAGGGGATTTTCACAGTAACTTCATCGCAGTGTTAATGTAAGGCTACTTGTGATACTAATAAATAAACTTAAGACTTAGGTGGCTTGTCTCACCTCTCTTTTCTAGAGAAAAGAGACTCGACCTGTTCAGCCTTTCCTGAGAAGTTATAATCTTTCAGTTCTGCAATCGTTTTTGTGAATCTATTTTGAACCTGCTTTAGTGCTGCTATTTTGTTTGTAATATGGAGATCAGAACTGCACATAGTCTTATCTGGGGTAAATCTATTTTTGCAGCCTGGCGCTGTGAGGCAGTAGTACTAACTATTGTGCCACCATGGGGTGGCACGGTGGCACAGTGCTTAGCACTGCTGCCTCACAGTGCCAGGGACCCGGGTTCAATTTTGGCCTTGGGTCACTGTGTGGAGTCTGCACGTTCTCCCCACTTCTATGTGGGTTTCCTCCAGGCACTCCAGTTTCCTCCCACAGCCAAACAATGTGCTGGTTAGGTTGATTGCCATGCTAAATTGCCTTTTCATATCACAAGATGTGTAGATTAGGGGGAATTAGCAGGGTAAATACGTGGCGTTATGAGGATAGGGGCTGGTGGGATTGTTGTCAGGCAAGATTGATGGGCCAAATGGCCTCCTTCTGCACTGTAGGAGTTCTATGGCTCTAAATAACAGGTTAAAAACATACGTGTTACATGTAAGGATCTCATTCCACCCATTGCTAGATTCAAAAATATTTGTGTGACATCTCCAAGTGCAGTGAACAAGCTGAGTTAGTTTCTACAGTAATGTAAGCTGCGTTGAGAGAAAATGCAGTCTCCATGTTTTCTCACACACTGTATGAACCAGTTTGTCATTGCAGATTGCACAGTGCAGGATTGAGTGCTAAAATTACTGATTTGCTTATCAGATTTCATGCAAAGTGCCAGAACAAAAGTAACCAAGGTGACACAACATCTATTGTACAGTGAAGAGTTCTTGCATTGTGTGTGCCTGCAATTGTGACAGTCGGATAGTGAAAATGACCAAGAAGGAACGGACGTCGCCACGGAAGCAGGCTGACCTTTGTTACCTCGAGTCGTGGAACCGTTTTTGTCACAGAAGGAGGCCACTCAGCCTATCAAGTCTGTGCTGATTCCCATAGAGCAATCCAGTCAGTCCCATTCCCTTGTTCGATCTTATTACCCTTCAAATTCTTTCGATTGTGATGCTTCTCCTTCAATTTAAACACCTTTTTAAAAAAAAATCCCAAACACGTACTGTCTCAAAGCAATCCCCTTCTCCACCAAGTCGTGTGTCCTTTGTTCTTAATGTTGCCCCATTTTGTTGCAATTTCTCACATTTCAAACACATTCTCCCTCCTTTCAGATCCAACAATCAAAGGACTCGAAATCTTAATTCTGTTTCTGTCTCTTGCTGCCAGATCTACCGTTTTTCTTGTTTCAGATTCCAGCATCCGCAGTAATTTCCTTATTTTTACATTTTATTAAATTGGCAAGTCTCCCCACTCACTTCGCGTTAAATTTCAATTCTATAATCCAGCTGAAAGAAATAATTAAAGATGAGCTTCGCAGTGTACACATCTCCCATTTCCAGCCCCCAAAATTCCTTTCCACTGCAAATAGTGATCTGCTTTCAACCCAACCAAAGTTGTACATTTGGTCCATGTGAAAGAAAAGGAAGGAATGACCTAGGACACACTAGGAATTCCAATGGCACAACAGTGGAGCAGTATAGTGTCACAACAGTTAGCACGACTGCCTCTCAGCGCCAGGGACCTGGGTTCAATTCTAACCTTAGGTCACTGTCTGTGTGGCGTTTACACACTCTCCCTGTGCCGGTGTGGGTTTCCTCTGGGGGCTCTCGTTTCCTCCCACAGACCAAAGATGTGCCAGTTAGGTGGTTTGGCCATGCTAAATTACCTGTTAGTGTCCCAAGATTTGTAGGTTAGATGGGTTGGCCATGACAAATTGGTAGGGTTACAAGGTAGGGCCAAGGTAAAGTACTCGGTCAGAGAGAGTCGGTGCAAACTCAATGGGCTGAATGGCCTCCTTCTGCACTGTCAGAATTCTATGACTCGTTTTATCCTAAATTAAACACACTATAATAATCTTCTAAATTTCCTAATTGTGACACTGTTCCTCCGAATTCCTGGAACTACTGTGCAAGTTAGGTGGATTAGCTATGCTAAATTGTCCCTTTGTATCCCATGATTTGGGGGGGGGGGGAGCGGCGTGGAGGCTGGTGAGGTATATATGGGGTTACAGGGATAGAGTGGTGGAGACGGCCTCAGTAAGATCCTCTGTCAGGGAGTCAGTGCAGAGCCGATGGGCTGATTGGCCTTTTCTGCACTTTAGGGATTCTGTGAATCTGGAACTTGGTTGGGCTGGCCACTGCAGACTGGGAGAGAGATGTGTCAGTTGTGTCTCAATGTTAACAGACTCAGCTTGGTCCGAAGATTGTGGGTGCAATTCTCACTTCAGTCACTTGAACACATAATCTAAGCAGATACTCCATTGCAGTACTGACAACTGCTACGTTTTTGGAGATTAATTTTATTTAATGGTGTCACAAGTAGGCTTGCATTAACATTGCAATGAAGTTACAGTGAAAATCCCCTAGTCACCACACTCCGGCACGTGTTCTGGTACACTGGGGGAGAATTTATCATGGCCAATACACCTAACTAGAACCTTTGGGAGGAAACCAGAGCATCTGGAGGAAACCCATGCAGACATGGAGAGAAACAGACAGAGACCCAAGCCAGGAATTGAACCCAGGTCCCTGGCGCTGTGAAGCAGCAGTGCTAACCACAGTGCTACTGTGCTGCCCAGATGCCACCTTTCAGTTGAGACATGAACCCTCTGAGCTGGGTGTAAAAGATTACATGACACAATTTTGAAAACCAGATGAGTTCTCCCCAGCATCTTGGCCAAATATTGTTCAATTGCTGTTTGTGGGACCCTTGCTATGTACAATCTTCTGCTGTAGGACTATTACTTACGTGGCGAAAAACTGCAGCAGGCGACGGTGCAGAGGGACCTGGGGGTCCTTGTGCATGAGTCGCAAAAACCCAGCTTGCAGGTGCAGCAGGTGGTCAGGAAGGCGAATGGGATGCTGGCCTTCATAGCGAGGGGGATTGAATATAAAAGTAGGGAGGTCTTGCTGCAGCTGTATAGGGCACTGGTGAGGCCGCAGCTGGAGTACTGTGTGCAGTTTTGGCCGCCGCACTTACGCAAGGATATTTTGGCCTTGGAGGGAGTGCAGAGGAGGTTTACTAGGCTGATACCGGAGTTGAGGGGGTTGAGCTATGAGGAGAGGTTGAATAAACTAGGCTTGTACTCGTTAGAGTTTAGAAGAATGAGGGAAGATCTCATTGAGACGTATAAGATGATGAATGGGATGGATAGGATAGAGGTGGAGAGACTCTTCCCGCTCAGAAAGGATAGTAGGACTAGAGGGCACAGCCTCAAGATAAAGGGTTTAGAACGGAGTTGAGGAGGAACTTCTTCACTCAAAGGGTGGTGAATCTCTGGAATTCTCTGCCCGTTGAAGTGGTGGAGGCTGCCTCGCTAAATATTTTTAAGACGCGGGTTGATGGGTTTTTGATAAGCGAGGGGATTAAGGGTTATGGGGAGAGGGCAGGAAAGTGGAACTGAGCCACGACAGATCAGCCATGATCTTATTGAATGGTGGGGCAGGCTTGAGGGGCTAGATGGCCTACTCCTGCTCCTATTCCTTATGTTCTTATGTATTTCCTACATTACAACAGTGACTACATTTCAAAAGTACTTAATTGGCTGTAAAATGGTTTGGAATGGCCTAAGGTTGTGAAAGGTGCTATAGAAATGCAATTTCTTTGTAACTAAAAGCAACACTGACGTGGCTGTGTGTGGCAGGAGATATATAATATCATCGACATCTGTCTCTTGATTTGAGATCAATACTATATAGCAGACTCGAAGGGCTGAATGGTCTACTCTTTCTTCTATCTCTCTTATTTCCTTAATATCCACAGAGCAGGAATTTGGTTTGATATATTATCAGACAACAACTCTGAAAATGTAGCACCCCGTCAGTGTGACACAGGAAGATTATTCTAGATTGGGACATCATCTTCTGCACTGTGGATTCAATCTTCTAAACCATACCCACCAACCATGAAGACTAACAAATGGGTCCAATAAATTAAAAAAAATTCAGCTCCCAGAACATGGAACCAAGTTGGACTTATAGTGCAATGGAAACCTTATTACTCGAACACCCAACGTTCGATACATTAATATGGAAAATACTCCTGGCATATAAATATGCAGTTAATCATAGAATCCCTACAAAGCAGAAGGAGGTTATTCGGCCCATTGAATCTGCATTGGCAACAATCCCACCTAAGCCCTAACTCCATAATCACCCTGAAAGTTCCCAGGGTGCAGGTTAGTTTTGCATCAGACTAATATCTGATGGACTGTGGAAGGAAACTGGAGCACCCAGAGGAAACCCATGCAGACGTGGGGAGAATGTGCAAACTCCACACAGACACCCGAGGCCAGGATTGAACTTGGGTCCCTGGCACTGTGGGGCAGCAGTGCTAACCACTGTGCCACCATGGAGTTCCAGTGTAGTAACCGTTCAAAGAGAATGCAACTCCTGAAAGCAGGAAATTTAATTTCTATAAGGGTCTGGAATACCAGAAAATTATGATTTTGCACCATTCACTTGGCACGCTTTCTGACGTTTTGGAACATCCTGCAATTGTGTCTCGCAAGCCAGAAACAATTTTCCCAGGAAGGAATGTACATATTTTAATGATGACAGTAGATCTAGCTGAACAGACTTGAATACTCATGGGATGGTTAAACGGAAAGATTTCTCTTTAAAACGTAATTGTAGTGCGTGGCCTTTCTTCAGTACATTTAAAATTTTTGGTGCACGCATTATTTATCACAGAATAAGATCTTGCAGACTAATCATCTGTTCAACTTAATGAGAAAATTAATTAACACCCTTCACAAAAGAGTGATGGAGGGTCATGCAAATACACTGAACATTCATTCACTATTGCCTGTAAAAATACCAGTGCAAGGCATGACTGAGGGAGTGCTACGTTGTCAAAGGCACCACTTTTTGGTTGAAATGTTAAATCAAAGTCCCACCTGCCTGATGAGTCGGATCTGAAAGAACCCATTGGCACTATTTGAAAACTCTCCCTGCTATTCCGGACAATGCCACCTAACACCAAATTCAGGCTTCAATTTATTGCTGTTTAATGGGATCTTGTTATCTGCAAATTGGTATCCACGTTTGGTTACATTATGCCTACCCAATGGCCATGAGATGCTTTGGTCCTATGTGAATGCAAGGTCATTTCTTCTTCTGAATCATTTCTAACCCCAGTTTTTGGAGGCATATCCCCCTTTTTTACTCGTCCTGTGTTTCTTATTAATTTCTCTCCCAGGTCTCCCCTACAGGGAAAAAAGAGGAAAAGAGAAAGATAAATAATTCACTTTTCCTTGATATTTGAAACTTGGATTGCAGCCTGAATTCCCCATGTTCTGAATCCCACTGGGAGTCTCTCCTTCTGGCAATTCCCATTTTACGCAACTGGGTCCTTTCTTCTATTTCTCAACCGTTTCCAAAAATGTGGAATCATAAAGCCGTAGAATGGGATTTTCCAGCCCCCAACCCCCACGGCATATCTTCTGGTGGTGGAGTTGGCCTGCCATTGGCTGGCACTTGGATCTTTAGACCCTGCCAATGTCCACAAAAATATGAGAAAATTGTCATTCTGATGAGGCGTGGTTCTCGCTGATTATAAAATTATATCATGGCATGAAGGCAGAGGTTAAGAAAGAAAATTCTGATGCACTCCAGAATTTTATACAATGTTGAGAATTTGTTTGGTGCACAACAATCTATTATTTAATGTGGTAAATACATTCAGTCAATATCTTTGGAAAATTGTAATAAGAAAAGTAATTGTATTTATGCATATCCCACATCCTCCACCACTAGGGAATGTGCCACTGGGGGTGGGGGTGGGGATGGGGGGCAGTCGCCATTGGTAGGAATGTGAGAACGTAACATAAGAACTAGGAGCAGGAGTAGGCCATCTGGCCCCTCGAGCCTGCTCTGCCCTTCAATAAGATCATGGCTGATCTTTTGTGAACTCAGCTCCACTTACCCACCCACTTCCCATAACCCTTAATTGCTTTACTGTTCAAAAATTTATCTATCCTTGCCTTAAAAACGTTCAATGAGGTAGCCTCAACTGTTTCACTGGACGGGGAATTCCACAGATTCACAACCCTTTGGGTGAAGAAGTTCCTCCTCAACTCAGTCCTAAATGTGTTTCCCCTTATTTTGAAGCTATGCCCCTAGTTCTAGTTTCACTTGCCAATTGGAACAACTTCCCTGCTTCTATCTTATCTATTCCCTTCATAGTCTTACATGTTTCTATAAGACCTCCCCTCATTCTTCTGAATTCCATTGAGTATAGCCCCAGTCTACTCAGTGTCTCCTTATAAGCCAACCTTCTCAACCCCGGAATCAACCTAGTGAATCTCCTCTGCACCCCCTCCAGTGCCAGTATATCCATTCTCAAGTAAGGAGACCAAAACTGTGCACAGTACTCCAGGTATGGCCTCATCAGCACCTTATATAACTGCAACAGAAGCTCGCTATTTTTAAACTCCAGCCTTCGAGTGATAAAGGACAAAATTCCATTTGCCTTCTTAATTAACTGCTGCACCTGCAAACCGACACCCAAGTAGCTCTGCATAGCAGCATGCTGCAATTTTTTACCATTTAAATAATAATCCATTTTGCTGTTATTCCTACCAAAATGGATGACCTCACATTTGCCAACATTGTACTCCATCTGCCAGACCCTCGCCCACTCATTTAGACTATCTCTATCCCTTTGCAGACTTTCAGCGTCCTCTGCACACTTTGCTCTGCCACCCATCTTAATGTCATCTGTGAATTTTGATGTACTACACTTAGTCCCCAACTCCAAATCATCTACATAAATCGTAAACAATTGTGGTGTCAACACTGATTCCTGATGCACACCACTAGTCACTGATTGCCACCCAGAAAAACACCCATTTACCCCACCCTTTGCTTTCTGTTAGTTAACCAATCCTCTATCCATGTTAATACATTACCCGTAACAACGTGCACCTTTATCTGATGTAGCAATTTTTGGTGCGGCACCTTGTCAAGTACCTTCTGGAAATCCTGATACACCACATCCACAGGTTGACCAATTGATAAGTAGATTAAAAATCCCCCATGATAATTGCTGTACCATTTTTACATGCATCAGTTATTTCTTTGTTTATTTCTCACCCCACCATGATGTCATTATTTGGTGGCCTAGGGATTACGGCTATCAGTGACCTTTTTCTCCTTACTATTTCTAATTTTGACCCAAATGGTTTCAACCTTTTTTTCCATAGAACCTATATCATCTCTCACTTCCGCCATGAAATCATCCTTAAACATCAGAGCTACACCACCATCTTTACCTTCCTGTCGGTCCCTCCGAACAGTTTGATACCCCAATCCTGACCGTCCTGCAATCATGTCTCTGTAATGACCACCAAATCATACTCATTTGCAATGGTTTGTGCCATCAACTCACTTACCTTGTTTCGAACGCTGCAAGCATTTAGATAAAGTGCCCTTATGCTAGTTTTTGTACCTGATTTTTTCCTGATTTTTTTTTCCTGATTTTTGATGTAGTTGGAACTTTTCTCCCCACATTTTGTCCTTGCTCCCTCCTTCTCGGACTACTTATATAGGTTCCCATCATCCTGGCATATTAGTTTAAACCCTCGCCACCTGCTCTAGCAAACACTCCCCCTAGGACATCAGTCCCAGTCCTGCGCAGGTGTAACCCGTCCTGTTTGTACAGGTCCCACCTCCCCCAGAGCCAGTCCCAATGCTCCAGGAATCTGAAACCCTCCCCCAACATCATCTCTTCAGCCACATATTTATCCGATATATCCTCTCATTTCTACTCTGACTAGCATATGACACAGGTAGTAATCCTGAGATCACTACCTTTGAGGTCCAATTGCTTAACTTTCTTCCGAGCTTTCTGTACTCTGTTTTTAGGACCTCATTCCCTTCTTTTTACCTATGTCGCTTGTTCTGATGACCATTGGCTGTTTGCCTTCCCCCGTCAGAATGTCCTGCAGCTGCTCCGAGACATCCTTGATCCTTACACCAGGGAGACAACATACCCATCCTGGAGTTTCGTTTGCAACCACAGAAACGCCTGTCTATTCCCCTTACAATTGAATCCTTTATACCTATTGCACTGGCACACTTTTTACCCTTCCCCTCTGCAGCAGAACCAACTGTGGTGTAACGAATTTGGCTGCTGCTGCTTTCCCAAGAGAAGTCATTCCCCTCAGCAGTATCCAAAACGGGATATCTGTTTTGAAGGGAAATGGTCACAGGAGATTCCTGCACTACCTGCCTATCTCTCTTGGTCTGTCTGGTGGTCATCCATTCTCCTCCTGCCTGCGGACTCTGAGCCTGAGGTGTGACCAACTCTCTATACGTGCTCGCCACAATACTCTCAGACTTGTGGATGCTCCATAGTATCTCCAGCCACTGCTCCAGCTCTGAAACTCGACCTTCCTGGAGCTGTACCTGGAGACACTTCCCGCACACATGCTGATCCAGGGGATTGGAACTGTTCCCTGCCTGCCACGTGGAGCAAGAGGAGAAAACCACGGCTTGGAGCTCTCCTGTCATGTCTTGCCCCTTTAAACTAAACTTTTGAAAGATGTTTTGTTCCGTATATATATAATTTTCTAGGGCCCTTCTTTCCTGCTCCTTGTTACTACACAGTATACCCTTTTCTTCACTCAGAGAGTGGTTTGGGTGTGGAATGCACTGCCTGCTGTGATAGTGGAGTCGGACACTTTAGGAATTTTCAAGCGGTTATTAGATAGGCACATGGAGCACACCAGAACGATATCTTGATCTTGGGTTTGGACATAGCTTGGCACAACATTGAGGGCCAAAGGGCCTGTATTGTTCTGTGTTCTATGTTCTATGAAACATCCACTGCACAACCTTGATCAATTTTCTCTATTATCGCATCAAATAATTTAATGAAATTAGACAAACACTATTTGTTTTAAATAAATTCATGCTGGTTCTCAGTCATTGTTTGTTTTGTTCTTGATGGTTTCTGGGATTTTGATCACTCAGTTGGTTAGAAGACTATCATGCAGTTCAGAATAACGTTAACAGCACTGAGTTTGATCCCATTCTGGCTGAGTTAAACTTGGGGCCTATCCTCTTGCTCTGCCCCATAATAAAACCATAGCATAAGCCATGGTTCAGCAACCCTCGTGTAATTGAGGAAACTACACACAGAAGAATGGTTTCCAATAACATTGCCAACATCAATGTTGACAGAGTGGCCTGTAGTATCCTTGTTCACGTCCATCCCCTTTAAAACTCTCCAGTCCTCTGAAACCATGCCTGATTGAATGCAGTGAGAATTGAAAGACTTTGACCAATGTTTCCTGCTATTTCTATCTTTGCTTCTTGCAGCAATCTAGGATGAATTCTATCTGGACCAGGTAGCTTACCTATTATCAATAATGATAATCTTTTTAGCGCATTTGCTTTATTTGTTATCCTCCATAAGTTCCCTTGCCTTTTAGCATAACTTTAACTTGAGCGGAAACTCCTGCCAAACCCTAGTCATCTACTCGACCAGATGTGATGCAATGTTGGAGGTGCTATCTTTCAGATGTTAAAATGAGGTCTTACCTGCTCTCTTTGGTAGGTGGAGAAGAAACTAAGGCACTATTGGCAAGAGAAGCAGGGGTATTATCCCTAATACCATGGCCAATACTTACTCCTCAACCAGCATCACTGAAAAACTGTTCATCATCATATTGGTGTCTGTGGAATCTTGCTATGCACAAATTGAATGCAGTATTTCCAACATTACAGTAGTGGCTATGCTTCAAATGTACTTGATTGGCTGCAAAGCATTTTGGGATGTCTCAAGGTCATGAAAGGTTCTACAGTATAAATGCTAATTTGCTCTTTTATTAATTGTTAATCACAATTTCACCAAACATTTAACGACATGAATTGGAATAAAGTCCATTATATAATGCAGATACAAACTAGACACAAGTCAGTAGTCAAGGCAGGTAGAGATGCTTTGATTTTATTTTTGTCACTTGCCAACACCCCTCCTGAGGTGATTGAAGGAATGCTGAGAGAGGAAGAGGCTATTCAACCCCATGGACAAATCATGGCTGATCTGCATTTTTACTCCATCTACCCTTCTTGGTTCCACTCTTATCTAACAAAACCTAGTAGTTGAGGCCAACACCTTGTGTGATTTCAAGAAGGAATTAGATGCAACCCTTGGAGCTAAAAGGATCAAGAGATATGGGAAGGCAGCGGGACTAACATATTGAATTTGATTAGTCACGATCATACTGAATGGCAAAGCAGGTTCAAAGGGCCGAATGGCCTACTGCTGCTTCTATTTGTTATTTATGTTTCAATGTGTCAGTATCAATTTTGAAAAGTTAACTTGGCCCCTTGCCCCAGCACTTTTGGTTGAAACTTCAAGTTTTTTTGTTACCTTGTTTGAAAACTGCTTCTTGGCATCACCTGTGAGTTGGCCCGACTCTAATTTTAAGGTGACTCTCTCCTAGAGGGAATAATTTCTCTCAATCTACCCTATCAAATGCTATATCATCTTAAATTCCTCCATCTGTTCTCAGTTAAATCAGCTTTAAAATAAAAGTTGCCAGCTAAACAGAACCTCACCAATAAATGTGTATGGACCCAAAAAACGTTTAAACAGATAAAAGGGATAAATCACCTTAAATTACATGTCAACTTATCAATGAAACAAGCAGTTGTTCAACTTTACATATAAAGGCTGTTTCATCTCCTAGCTGACTAGGCATACTCAGTGGTGGTAAGGCTTGATCCATTGTCAATACCACCCCCCTGCAACAGGGAAGAAAGAAAACAGTAATCAAAGTCTCTGTTCTTCATTGCTAAATAGTGAACCACATGGCTCAGGACCAGCTGCTACTCTGTTTCACCAAGTTTGCCTGCATCTATTTTTGGAACTAAGCATTATGCTGTTACACCCCCACCCCCAAACAACCTAGAATTTGGGCCTCAAGCCTTATTAACATAAATGTGAGTAATTAGAGTCACTATGTTTAATAGACAGCTTGCATAATGGAACTGTCAGGTCATATGTCTTACAGGCAATGGCTGTGATCTAAGTACTTCTGTGGGTGGGAGGGATCTGCCAACACTTTAGGATTGTCCTGTAGGCTCAAGGAATTGAAGATTAATTGCCTGGACATGGTGGCAGGAGAAAAATCTTAGATTGTACTAAAAAAAACAGCATTTTGTTAACTTTTGGAATACTCAATTTAATATTAGGAGATGAAGAGATAAATGTCTCTTTAGTAATAGTAAAAGTTAATCCAGCTGAGTAACAGAATCTACTCAATTTTGAAACGGCCCTGGGAAGGCAGGTTGAGGCTGAACTGGGAATGAGTAGGTGGGATAATTCAAGGGGAGAGCTGTGTGATAAAACCTCCAGGAACATATCCAGCCAGATTTGGCAAACCTAACACCCACTCTTCATAGCCTACCTGAGGCAATAGGTCTGAGGTCTTATGTTCTTATGAGGCAGCCACTCTTAAAATGGGACAGACAAATTTCAAAGTGTCCCAAATGCCAATTTCATCAGTGTTACACATTTGGAACTGAAGAAGCCAACACATGCTTACCAATATCTACCCCAGGTCTTCAGGAGTGGAAATTGCATGGAGCCTTTTTTAAACAATTCTTTGCATTCTTTGTAAACTAGAAGCAAAAACTAAACCAAAGTGCATTAAAATATACAATGTAAAAATAGCATAGGAATATTTCCATTGGTCAAGAGGCACACATATGCAATTATATGTGAATAGTGGGCAGCATGGTGGCACAGTGGTTAGCGCTGCTGCCTCACATACCAGGAACCTGGGTTCAATTACTGGCTTAAGTCACCTTCTGTGTGGTTTGCACATTCTCCTTGTGTCTATGTGGGTTTCCTCCCACACTCCAAAAACGTGCTGGTTAGGTTGATTGGCCATGCTAAATTGACCCAAATTTCAGGGGGATTAGCAGGGTAAATATTTAGGGTTATGAGGATAGGTTGGTAATGTTGTTGGTGCAGGCCTGATTGGTCAAATGGCCTCCTTCTGTACTGTAGGGATTCTATGAAAAAGTTTTTTAACCTCAGTTGTAACAGAAATAGAGCCAACCAACCAGGTGGCAAGGTGCTTACCAGCTCTGGTTGAGTTTGAAGTCAAAACACTTCACAAGCTAGTCGGTAACATCAGTGCATCGCAGCAGGCGACGGTGCAGAGGGACCTCGGGGTCCTTGTGCATGAGTTGCAAAAACCCAGCCTGCAGGTGCAGCAGGTGGTCAGGAAGGCGAATGGGATGCTGGCCTTCATAGCGAGGGGGATTGAATATAAAAGTAGGGAGGTCTTGCTGCAGCTGTATAGGGCATTGGTGAGGCCGCAGCTGGAGTACTGTGTGCAGTTTTGGGCGCCGCACCTGCGCAAGGATATTTTGGCCTTAGAGGGAGTGCAGAGGAGGTTTACTAGGCTGATACCGGAGTTGAGGGGGTTGAGCTATGAGGAGAGGCTGAATAAACTATGCTTGTACTCGTTAGAGTTTAGAAGAATGAGGGGAGATCTCATTGAGACGTATAAGATGATGAATGGGATGGATAGGATAGAGGTGGAGAGACTCTTCCCGCTCAAAAAAGACAGTAGGACTAGGGGGCACAGCCTCAAGATAAAGGGGGGGCGGTTTAGAACGGAGTTGAGGAGGAACTTCTTCACTCAAAGGGTGGTGAATCTCTGGAATTCTCTGCCCGTTGAAGTGGTGGAGGCTGCCTCGCTAAATATTTTTAAGAAGCGGGTTGATGGGTTTTTGATAAGAGAGGGGATTAAGGGTTATGGGGAGAGGGCGGGAAAGTGGAACTGAGCCACGACAGATCAGCCATGATCTTATTGAATGGCGGGGCAGGCTCGAAGGGCCAGATGGCCTACTCCTGCTCCTATTTCTTATGTTCTTATCTTCCATCCGCATACTGTACCTTGGCTCTTTGCAACTGTTGTAGCTTCTGCTCTGTCCAATGAATCAGCACATCATCAATACCAAAGATGCTCCAAGGCCCTCCTTAGGATTAATCAAATTGAAAGGTTTGGGCATACAGACGAGGAAGTGGAATGACGGGTGAGGTACAAACTCTAGCCTGTACCAAATCTCCTCAGCTCAGCTTGAGGAAGAGGAAACAATAAGGCTAGCTCCTCACTCCAAACCCAAGTATTAAAAGGTCAAACTTGTGTGCTGCCAGGTTGAGGTCAGCAAATGCAATACAGGCCAGGACTTAAACCAAGGATGGTCTAATCAGCATCCCTTGGATGACCATAAACCTGCCAAAATTAAATAATTTAACAAGGAATTATTTTTGTTGGAAGGGTGCATGGAAGCAGACACATCAGATGAAAGAAGGATAGAAGTACAAGAGGGCTGACAACATTGAGAACAGAGATGAGAAAGTTAATTATCTTTAATAGTTACCAGAATAGATCATTTTTCACAAGGTAGCACATACAAATACAACATCTTCTGATAAATTATTTGATATAAAATGGATAAAAAGCACTTTACAAAAACTAGGTAATCACTTAAAAATCTGAACTGATTTTGTCGAAAGAAGCATGAAGAAAAGCTGCAATCTGCACACAAGAGGCAAGAGCAAGGGGAAGTCCTAGTGCAAAAGTAACATCACACTCCTGAGCTACATAGCTGCCTTGTAACAACATCCTGCAATTAATTTATAATTACAAATAAGTTAAAATAAAAAAACTTCAAGTACCCTACCACAAATGAGCAAATGTTTATCGTGTAACTAAAATGTGTTTATAAGTGAATGCACTATTTTTTAAAAATTCTGTGGTTGAAGAAACGCTTGCTGCTGGTGATAGAAACAGAAATTCAGATAATTTGGAGCTGGTCACTGGATACAGGAGAGCTCACTGCTCCAACAAGCAATATAAATCACAAAGCAACATGACAAATATACTAGGAATGTTTCGGAAACTACAGATTGCAAGCAGCTTGGGGTGTCCAGTCACAAAGAAGGGTGCAGAAAGTGCATTGGTGAAGGAGAACATTTGAGATCTTCCAGATGTCAGCAGTTGTGATGTGGGCATTAGTCTTCAGCCTCTTCTTCCACTTGTTTTATGACAGGGACTCCTAAATTTACAAGAAGTTACACTGTTAGAAAGTTGTCCGTTTGTGTTCTGAAAACAATTCAAACTAGAGGTAAAGCATACCATTCACTATAGAATGGAAGAGCATTCATTAACTATCTCCCGGATGTTCCAAAGTGCTTCAGAACCCAATGATACACACACAGCAAAAACGCACAAACATCAATGATATAAATGACCAGTTAAACTGTTATAGTGATGTTAGCTGAGGGATAAACTTTGGCCAGGACATTGGTGGAACTCACTTGCACTTTTATTGTAAAGTGTTATGGGATCTTATACATTCACTTGAATGGCGAGAACCTTGATTAGAAGTTTAAAACCAAAAGTGAGAACCTCAAGACAATGAAGCATTGACTTATTAAAGCACTGGCATATTAGCCCAGATTGTGCGCTGGAGCCTCAGAAGGGAGACCTAAACTCATGATCCAAAGCACTGAGCCACAGCTGATATTTGCTTTTTTTTGGGTTACACACTTCCCTCACTGTCTGGACATTGCATACACGCTGCAAACTAAATAGAATTATATATATGGCATAGAAACAGGCTGAGATTCTCCACATTCTTTAACAGATTATTTATTTTGGTAAGTGGAAACATCTTCTTTATGTCTACTCGATCAGTCAACCCTATCAAGCATGTTCATTACTTTTAGGGTGTCTATGAGGGCACATTGTAATCTTCTCTTTAGAAAAAAGAGCTCCAGCCTGTTCAATCTTTTCCAATAGCTGTAATTCTACAGTTGCAAATCTTGTTTGTTCCTTCATAATATGTAGACCAGGGCTCTTGTGGGTTGAACTATTCTTAATGTGACAAAATCCACTTTAAGTCATGAAACCATCATTCCGTTGGTATGACCCCTTTGAAGCTGTGACTTCTCTTCCCTTGTAAAGTTTGTTAGAAAGGAAAATCCTCAAACCAAAGTCCACCAGCATGAACTGCCTCACTTCAAGAGATCCACTGTGTGAATATCTGACTTGTTTACCTCTTTTAGTATTCTCCTGGTCTCCCACCTTGCATACTTTGTAAACTTGAGGTCATTCAAAACTCTGTGCATGGCGTCATCCCTCCCTCGCTCTATAATGCCACCAGCCCCACAATCCAAGAACTCCAGAACTAGGGGTCATAATTTGAGGATAAGGGATAAACCTTTTAGGACTGAGATGAGGAGAAATGTCTTCATCCACAGAGTGGTGAATGTGTGGAATTCACTACCACAGAAAGTAATTGAGGCCAAAATATTGTCTTGGCTTTATGTTTTGGAATGTGGCTCACCATTTATGCTGGAATGTGAAAGGAATTGAGGCACTCACTGAATGCTGAAATGGCGGTGCGGGCTTGTTGGGCTGAAGGGCCTGTTTCCTGTGCTGTTTTGTTCTTTGTTCTTCTTTGAATCAGGTTAATTGATAATTAATAACGCAGAAGTTCACTAGTTCTTGTAGATATGAATGGTTTACTTCTACAACAGGAGAAACGGGTAGAACTAACATACCGTCCAGCTTCTTCAAATGAGTGAGCCTCTTTGTTGCTTCCTCCACCCAGCTGCCTTCAGACGAGTATTTCTCTTCAATAGGATTTCCCACAAAGACAAGGTCGACCAGATTAGGAAGATCAGCCAGTTTGCCAAATTCAGCTAAAGTTAAAAGAAGAATACAGTCAAAGTTGCGCACATGCAAGAGTCAGAAAAAGAGGCTGATGGACAGATGAGTACAAGGGAGACAAAATGGAGCACTTAGTACATCATAACATTCAAGGTTATCGGTTAAGCACTGGCAAATGGAATTAGGTGGTCAGGTGTTTCTCGTGCATCAGTGCAGACTTGACGGGCCAAAGTGCCTCTTCTGCACTGTACGACTCTAGGATTCTATAAGAAGTCAGATAACAGCATGCTGGGAGCTTGGGGGTATCAGGTGGGAAGCCAAGTAGATGCAACGCTTCTATAAACGGATTTTTAATTATCATTTGTATCTGACTTTTTAGGTTTGTAGAGATGGCACTTGATGGATTCTGAAGATGGGTGACTGAATTGTCAGAATGGAATCTCAGTGCTTCAAGTTTGCAGCTTGTTTTAGTGATGCCTCCCTGTATGTGATGCCGGGGGATCTGGCAGGTAGATACTGTTTCCCGATGATGGGAGGTAGCAGCATGCTGCTGAGAAAAAAGGTGTCATGGCTGGAGGTGTATGCTGCCACCTTACTGCATACAGTGTTGAAAACTGTTTAATGATTTAAAATTAAGTACTCTGCATAACCCCCTTACTCTGCCTTCTCAAGCCTATTCCTGCACATAATTCCATACACCAACTCACCTTACAGCTGCCTCCACCCATCTACACATTTCCTCATACGTCCCCATCTCTGACCATACTGACACTCACCCCCTGCCCCCATCTTAATGCAAAGTTATACTTCTCCATCAGTTGCCCTCAACAAATGCTGTTCATCCAACTGTTTAGTACATTCATAGAACTCCTACAGTGCTGGACGCCATTTGATCCATCAGGTCTTCACTGACCCTCCAAGACAGCACTCTTCCTAGGCTCAGTCCCCAAGCCCTACTCCAAAACCCTGCACATTGATCATGGTCAATCCACCTAATCTACACATCTTTGGATCGTGGGAGGAAATTGGAGCACCCGAAGAAAACCCACACATACAGGGAGAACATGCGAACTTCACACAGTCACCCAAGGCCAAAATCGAACCTGGGTCCCTGGCGCTGTGAAGCAAGAGTGTTAACCACTGTGCTACCCTTTACTCTCATTCCAATTTCTTCTCTCCCTCCTTGATGTGGAAGAGAACACAGAACACCTGTGACTTCAGGAACCTCAGTTCAGAGTTAGTGAGCCGGAAGCTGTACTTCAGACATTGGGGTACATCAGGAAGGGGAATTGTTGCCTGGATATTTGTTCCAATAGGCAGTCACGCCCCTTGGGTTAAGTCTTCTGATTTGGTCCATGTCCAGAGACAGGAGGGTGTGACCATAAGAGAGACAGGAAGAGGTTTGAGAAGGTAAAAACGGAGGAGCTTCAGCCCTTGCAATTGTCTGACAGGTTAATGGTTCCTGTAGCTTAGAGGGTCTGCAGGATGAATGAGCAAACTGGCCATGGCACAGTGGTGCAGGGAGCCATTCAAATGGGAGGATTTAGGGCAATAGGGGGGTAGTATGGGTAGGGGAATAGACAGTTCTCTGCAGCTGATAGCACGAGTCCAAAAGGCTGCACTACCAAGTGGCAGGCTTTGGGGCATCTGGAGGGGCAATAAATGTTGGCCCAGCCAGCAACACCCATATCTAACCAATGAATAAAGAAAAAATTAGAGCAGAGTAATGACATGGGTACCATAATGGGCAGGAACAGACAGAGTGCATAAACTTGAGAGCACCAACCAACAAGAATGGTGTAAAGACAGAATTAAAAACTGTTTATGAATGTATACAGCATTTGCAATAAAGCAGATAAATTAATAGCATCAATAGAAATAAGTATGTATGAGGCGACTGCTTTTTCAGACACAGTTGCAAGATGACCAACACAGGGACCTAAATATTTGAGGGTTCTTGATGTTTCAGAAGGACAGAGTTATGAAAGGTTGGTGGGGTAGCTCTGTTAATTAAGGATGACTTTAGTACAATAGTAAGAGATGACCTTCTAAGAGTTCAGGATGTAGAATCAATTTGGACAGAAATAAAGGAAATAGCAAAACTAAGAAGTTATTCATGGGAGTAGTTTACAGGCCCCCTAACAATTATTACACTGCAGGACGGTATACAGGAACAAATAATGGGGGCTTGTAAGAAAGATTTGGCAATAATTGTACATGATTTTAATCTTTATATAGATTGGACAAATCAGGTTGGCAAAGGTAGTGTGGAAGATGGAAGAGTATTAAGGACAAATTTTTAAAATCTAGACTCAACCTGATAACAGGTTATTTTAAACCTGGTAATGTGCAATGAATTAGAGATGCTGGCATTGGACTGGGGTAAACATAGTAAGAAGTCTCACAACACCAGGTTTAAGTCCAACCAGTTTATTTGATAGTAATCCCACAAGCTTTCGGAAACGGTCTTCCTTTGTCAGGTATGTGGAAGGTTCTGGTTAAAGAAAGGCATATAAAGACACACACAGTCACACAACTGTGTGTGTCTTTATATGTCTTTCTCTGACCAGAACCTTCCACACACTTGACAAAGGAACACCGTTTCCGAAAGCTTGTGGGATTACTAACAAATAAACTGGTTGGACTTAAACCTGGTATTGTCAAACTTCTTACAATGTGCAATGAGACAGTATTAATTCAAAACCTCAGTCTAGGCAATATAATTTCACACATTTGCCTAAATCTATAGGTGTGGAGTTCCTAAAGACATTGAATAAAGTGCCACATTAAAAGTTACGACACAAAATAGGAGCTCATGGTGTAAGTGGCAACATATTAGCATGGATAGAAGATTGGTTAGCTAATAAGAAGCAGAAAGTGAGGATAAAGATCATTTTCAGGTTGGTAAGACGTTATCAATGAAATGCCACAAGGATCAGTCCTGGGACCTCAACTATTTACAATCTATATCAATGATTTGGAGGGAGGGACTGGATTTATGGGAGCTGAAGATAATGACAACACAAAAAAAAGGTAAGTTGTCAAGAGGACATAGAGTCTACAGAGGGATTTAGATACATTAAGGGACTGGGCAAAAAATTTGGCAGATGAAGTACAAGGTGGGAAAATATTAACCTGTTCACTTTGGCAAAAAGAACAGAAAGGAAATATATTGTTGAATGGTGAGAGACTGCAGAACTCCGCGGTGGGGGGGATTTAGGTATCTTGTTACGTATGCAAGTGCAGCAAGTGATTAGGAAGACAAATGGAGTACTAGTATTTATTGCAAAGGGAATCAAGCATAAAAGTAAGGAAGTGTTGCTGCAGCTGTACAGGCCTTTATTTAGATCGCATTTGCAGTACTGTGTACAATTTTGGTCTCCTTAAGAAAGGATATTAAAAGTAATAAAGAGAAGGTTCATTTGGTTGATTCTTGGGGTGAGGCGTTAGCTTACAATTTTCTTAGGATTTTCACAGCAACTTCATTACAGTATTAATGTAAGCCTACTTGTGACACCAATAAAAAGTAAACTTTAAACTTATGAGGAACGACTAACCAGGATGGGCCAATGCATTGGAGTTTAGAAGAATAAATGTGATGTTACTAAATATAAGAAGTCTTGAGGGGACTTGACAAGTCCCCTCAAGTGTAAGCTCCCCCACGTGGGGGAGCTTACACCCAGGAGAGTTTAAAAACGAGAAATGTTTTTTCAAAGGGTTATTAGTCTGTGGAATTCTTTTCCCCAAAGAGCAGTAGCTGGGTCATTGAATGTATTTAAAACTGAGTTGGAGATTTTGACAATCAGATCAGCCATGATCTTGTTAAACGGTTGTGCAAATTGAATGGCCTACCCTGCTCTTAATTTTGGTGTTCTTGCTGGAAACCTGAGAAACCCACGGATGCATAGTTAAATCACAAAACCTATGTTAAAACTACTCTTACTGAGATATTAATATACTGAAATTAATAACCCACTTCTCGGCACTGCAATTGAATGCAGCAATCAGCAGGTTGGAGCTGGTTTTCTGATATGTTGCCAACTTCAGTGAATCTAACCATCCCCACTCCCACCCCTGCAGTTCCAAACACACCTTCTCTTAAAAGCTAAAATTTCTGAGGTTCAGAGACAGGGGGCCCAATTTTATTTGTGTTTTGAGTTCAAATCTCACCCAGAGTCCGTGATATAGATGATCAACTTAAAGTCATTAATGAAATGTTGGCAAATGTACCCCCTCTCCCCAGTCTAATTTCCACACAGGGATCAGGGGTATGGATAAGCAATTTCCATTTTACCCCATAAATGAGAAAATATACTCTTGAAATCCAAGAGAGAGAGAGATGGAAAGGGAAAAACTGACACCGTTAAACAGATTGAGACTTAAAATGGAGGATTTCAATGCAGAAAAGTTCTGATGGGATCAGGACTGGAGTAAGAAGTCTCACAACATCAGGTTAAAGTCCAACAGGTTTATTTGGTAGCAAACACCACTAGCTTTCGGAGCGCTGCTCTTTCGTCAGGTGAGTGGGGAGTTCTGATCACAAACAGGGCATATAAAGGTACACACTCAGTTTACGGAATACTGATTAGAATGCGAGTCTTTACAGCTAATCAAGTCTTAAAGATGCAAACAATGTGAGTGGAGTTAGCATTAAGCATAGGTTAAAGAGATGTGTATTGTCTCCAGACAGGACGGTAAGTGAGATGTTGCAAGCCCAGGCACATCATGGAGGTTACAAATAGTGTGACATGAACCCAAGATCCTGGTTCAGGACGCCCTCATGTGTACAGAACTTGGCCATCAGTCTCTGCTCAGTGACTCTGTGCTGTCGTGAAGGCCGCCTTGGAGAACGCTTACCTGAAGATCAGAGGCCAATTGCCCATGACCGCTGAAGTGTTCACCAACAGGAAGAGAACATTCTTGCCTGGTGATTGTCGAGTGGTGTTCATTCATCTGTTGTCGTAGCTTCGGGTAAGCTTTCTCCAGGGAGGCCGTCATGACACACGACAGTCTAGAGTCGCTGAGCAGAGACTGATGGCCAAGTTCCGTACACGAGGGTGGCCTCAACCGGGATCTTGGGTTCATGTCACACTATCTGTAACCCCCATGACTTCCCTGGGCTTGCAACATCTCACTTACTGTCTTGTCTGGAGACGATACACATCTCTTTAACCTATGCTTAATGCTCCCTTCACATTGTCTGCACCTTTAAGAATTGATTCGCTGTAAAGACTCGCATTCTAATCAGTATTCTATAAACTGAGCGTGTGCCTTTGTATGCCCTGTTTGTGATCAGAACTCGCCACTCGCCTGACGAAGAGGCAAAGCCCCGAAAGCTAGTGGCATTTGCTACCAAATAAACCGGTTGGACTTTAACCTGGTGTTGTGAGACTTCTTACTGTGTTGACCCCAGTCCAACGCCAGCATCTCCACATCATCAGGATTGGAGTCCAGCCCAGATAAATGTTTGTTAATGCTCCAAAATGATACAAGTTTAAGTTGCACTATACACTGCTTGCTAATATCCATTTAAACAGAAAGTGGAATGAGACTGGAATTTAACATCCCTCTGCTGCTGGTTAGAGGAAGGGGAAGATTTGATGCTCAGTGTACAAACAAGAAAAAAAGGCCTTGCATTTGTTCAGCACTATTCACAATCTCACAATGTCCCAAGGCACGTGCAGCCAAGTAAGTACTTTTGAAGTATAGTCACTTTTATAATACAAAAGAGGCATTCAAGTTGTACACAGCAAGGAAAGAGAAGATCGATTTTAGTGAGATTAGTTTAAGGATAAATATTGATTGGAACTCTGCTCTTCCAAAAATGCCATGGGTTTTATCACATACAACTGAGGGGACAGAAAAGATTTAATATTTTATATGAAAGACAGCATATCAGACCTCGATCAAAGTTATCAATTTTTTAAGGGGAACATATAGGTTACACAGAGAGAAGCAATTTCCCATTGTTTGGGGAGTTTAGATTTTTTAGGAGACATAGCCTAAAAATTAGAACTGGACTGTTTCAGGAGTGAGATTGGGAAGTATTTCTACACATGAAGCAAAACTTGAAACTCTCTTCCTCAAACAGCAATTGATGCTAGAGCAATTGTAAATTTTAAATCTAAGATTGATGAAACATTTGTAGCTAAAGGTTTTAAAGGATAAGGGGCAAAGGCAGGTATATTGAGTTAGGTTGCAAATCAGCTATGATCTTACTGAATTGTGGAACAGTTTGAGTGACTAAGTGTTCTTCTGACTTTGCAGCACTCCCTCAGTACCAAGCTGAGTGTGAACCAAGGTTATGGGCCCAGCATCTGGAACAGGAGTTGAATCCACAGCTTGACAGAGAATCTAGTGTTTTTCACTGAGCCATACATTCTTCAGCACTGACATCTCTTACCAGTGTGATAATTTCAAGCCTCAATAATAATAGAGCTCTGATGGTCATTATCTTGAATCCACTACTACAAGAAGTTTGCTATGAGAGGACTGAAGTTATTTATTTAAGTATCATCGACAAGCTTTGTCTAATTAGGAACTTCATTCAGCCCATTCCGTTTGGTCAATCTGGATTTACCCGCTTTACATAAGAACATAAGAAATAGGAGCAGGAGTAGGCCACCTAGCCCTTCGAGCCTGCCCCGCCATTCAATAAGATCATGGCTGATCTGTTGTGTCTCAGTTCCACATTCCCGCCCTCTCCCCATAACCCTTAATCCCCTCGCTTATCAAAAACCCATCAACCCGTGTCTTAAAAATATTTAGCGAGGCAGCCTCCACCACTTCAACGGGCAGAGAATTCCAGAGATTCACCATCCTTTGAGTGAAGAAGTTCCTCCTCAACTCCGTTCTAAACCACCCCCCCTTTATCTTGAGGCTGTGCCCCCTAGTCCTACTGTCCTTTCTGAGCGGGAAGAGCCTCTCCACCTCTACCCTATCCATCCCATTCATCATCTTATACGTCTCAATGAGATCTCCCCTCATTCTTCTAAACTCTAACGAGTACAAGCCTAGTTTATTCAGCCTCTCCTCATAGCTCAACCCCCTCAACTCCGGTATCAGCCTAGTAAATCTCCTCTGCACTCCCTCCAAGGCCAAAATATCCTTGCGTAAGTGCAAAAAACACAAGAACATAAGAACTAGGAGCAGGAGTAGGCCATCTGGCCCCATGAGCCTGCTCCACCATTCAGTAAGGTCATGGTTGATCTTTTTGTGGACTCAGCTCCACTTACCCACCTGCTCACCATAACCCTTAATTCCTTTACTGTTCAAAAATTTATCTATTCTTGCCTTAAAAACATTAAATGAGGTAGCCTCACTGGGCAAGAAATTTCACAGATTCACAACCCTTTGGGTGAAGAAGTTCCTCCTCAACTCAGTCTTAAATCTGCTTCCCCTTATTTTGAGGCTATGCCCCCTAGTTTTGGTTTCACCCGCCAGTGGAAACAACTTTCCTGCGTCTATCTTATCTATTCCTTTCATAATCTTATATGTTTCTATAAGATCTCCCCTCCTTCTTCTGAATTCCAATCAGTATAGCCCCAGTCTACTCAGTCTCTCTTCATAAGCCAACCCTCTCAACTCTGGAATCAACCTAGTGAATCTCCTCTGCATCCCCTCCAGTGCCAGTATATCCTTTCTCAAGTAAGGAGACCAAAACTGTACGTAGTCCTCCAGGTGTGGCCTCACCAGCACCTTATACAGCTGCAACATAATCTCGCTGTTTTTAAACTCCATCCCTCTAGCAATGAAGGACAAAATTTCATTTGCCTTCTTAATTACCTGCTGCATCTGCAAACCAACTCCTTGAGATTCCTGCAAAGGACACCCAGGTCCCTCTGCACAACAGCATGCTGCAATTTTTTACCATTTAAATAATAGTCCATTTTGCTGTTATTCCTACCAAAATGGATGACCTCACATTTACCAACATTGTACTCCATCTGCCAGACCCTCGACCACTCATTTAGATTATCTATGTCCCTTTGCAGACTTTCAGCATCCTCTGCACACTTTGCTCTTCTGCTCATCTTAGTGTTATCTGTGAATTTTGACACACTACACGTGGTCCCCAATTCCAAATCATCTATGTAAATCATAAACATTGGTTCCAAAGCATTTGCCTAGGAAAGATCCACCAATCTTGGTTCTCCAACTTTCAACCTAGTCTCAATCTTTTGGGGAGTGTTCCAGATTTTCACTACCCTATTTATGGAAAAGTGCTTCCTGAATCTTTGGCTCCAAATTTAAAGTTGTGCTTGCTCTGGACTCCTCCACCAGTAAATGTTTCCCTCTAACCACTCTATCAAATCGTGCAATTGTCTTAAACAGTTCTATTAATCACCTTTACCATAGAAAATTACAGCTCAGAAACAAGCCTTTTGGCCCTTCTTGTCTGTGCCAAATCATTTCTTGCCTAGTCCCACTGACCTGCACTTGAACCATATCCCTCCACACCCCTCTCAGCCATGAACCCATCCAAGTTTTTCTTAAATGTTAAAACTGACCCGCATTTATCACTTTATCCGGCAGCTCATTCCACACTCCCACCACTCTCCGCGTGAAGAATCCCCCCCCCCTAATATTCTCTTTAAACTTTTCTCCTTTCACCCTTAACCCATGCCCCCTAGTTTTTTTCTCCTCTAGCCTCAGTGGAACTCAGTGCACTCACTCTATCTATACCCATCAAAATCTCGTACACCTCTATCAAATCTCCCCTCATTCTTCTACACTCCGGGGAATAAAGTCCTAACCTATTCAATCTCTCTCTGTAACTCAGCTTCTCAAGTCCCAGCAACATCCTTGTGAACCTTCTCTGCACTCTTTCAACCTTATTTACATCTTTCCTGTAACTAGGTGACCAAAACTGTACACAGTATTCTAAATTCGGCCTCACCAATGCCTTATACAACCTTACCATAACACTCCAACTTTTATACCCGATACTCCGATTTAAAAAGGCCAGTGTACCAAAAGCACTTTTTACGACCCTATCCACCTGTGACGCCACTTTTGGGGAATTCTGTACCTGTATGCCCAGATCCCTCTGTTCAACTGCACTCTTCAGAGTCCTACCATTTAGCCTGTACGTTCTACTTTGGTTTGTCCTTCCAAACTGCAATACCTCACACTTGTCTGCATTAAATTCCATTTTAGTTTTCTATTCCCAAGGGAATACAAGTCTACTTTATTTCACAAATGAAAAGTTTACATCTTCTAATCTACTTCAATACCAGTATTTGTAATCTAAAAGAGCCATTTATCATCATCTATAATTTTAAATTCAGCAGCACAGATACAAATACAAGTCAAACGTTACCAATATTTGTAGGCAGCTCTTTGTAGTGGCATGTTCACCTCTCATCATTCTACACAACTTTTGTGTAATAAGAAACAAAAGGTAAGCATCAGGTCAACAGATCTGTTGGGCTCACAGGAGCATTGGAATTATTAGGTGAAAAAATATCCATGTAATTCACCTACCATCCTGGAGGTGGTACTGGAGTTATTGGTTAACCACTGTAATCAATCTCTATCAATAATAGATTTCACCTGCTACAGAACCAGCCAGCTATGACAATTCAGTCTGTAGTGGTGCCGTCGAGCTCTCCTTTGCAATGGACACTGTCCCCCACCCGGAATACATCTTGTCCTATTGAAGCCCTCCAATTGGTGTTTAACACGGGGAGTGCTATTATCAGCTCAGGGAGGGCAGTAAGTGGCAATCAGTAGGCCGTTTCCTTATCCACGTTGGACCTGATGTCATGAGACTTCATGGGGTCCTAACTCCCCAAAATTGTCTACCACAGGCCTAAGTCAGGAATGTGATGGCATATTCTCCACTTGCCTGAACGAGTGCAGTGCCAACAACACTCAAGAAGCTCAATACCATCCAAAACAATGGAACTCACTTAATTGATACTCCATCCACAAAACTCCACATTCACTCCGTCCAGCATTCATGCACAACGGCAGCAGCACGTACAATAACAGGATGCACTGCAGAAATTCACCAAGGCTGCATCAACAGCAGGTTCCAAACCTGCAACCTCCATTACCTAGAAGGATGAAGTCAGTAGGTGCATGGGAACACCATTAACAGCAAGCTTCCTTCCAAGTTACACACTGTCCTGACTTGGAACTAAATCACCATTCCTTTGCAGTCATGGGATCAGAATCCTGGAACTCACTTCCCACCAGCATTGTATATTTAAAAAATTTAATGTTCGGGACTGCCAAGGCCACTTCCTCTCATGCCACTGCGCTGTCACCTTTTCCAGGACTGCTCTTATGGTGGGACAGGTAATAACCAAATGTTAAAGTTTATTTATTAGTCACAAGTAGGGCTTACATTAACACTGCAATGAAGTGTTAATGTAATTACGGTGAAATTCCGCTAGTCTAGCACCTGTCAGGTCAATGCACCTAACCAGCACGTCTTTCCCAATGTGGGAGGAAACCAGAGCACCCAGAGGAAACCCATGCTGACATGGGGAGAACATGCAAACTCCAAACAGACAATGAGTCAAGCCGGGAATCAAACACGGGTCCCTGGCACTGTGAGGCAGCAGTGATGGCCATTGTGCCACCGTGCCACCCCATCACCAGGGATGGTGATGGAGAAGACTGGGATATTGGCTGTAACAGTTGGTCAGCATAACTGCGTCAGGTTGTTGCTTGACTAGGCTGTACAACACCTCTAATTCTGGCACAAATTCCAGACGTAGTAAGGAGGATTTGGCGAGTGAACAGGATCGATGGGCTCTGGGATGTCCTGAGCACACGAAACACTATATAAACTCCAATACTGAATTAGCTCATAGCGACAAACTCTCGACATCCTAAGACCCCTCACTTCAGTCAACTCTGTAGTGGCAGATTGTCACCTTGGGCATGCAAGTATTGTGGCACAAAAGGGCAGACACCTCTCTGTAATAGATTAGTATCCTGAGCCTTAGAGGTGGAATATTAATGAGGAATCAAAATGATATAATCATAGGATCAAAATAATCAAAGCACTAAGGTGCTTTCAAATGGGATTGCTCATACCATCATTTTTCCAGCAAAATTGACAGGAGAAATTTAACAGTTTGGGGCTGCATTAGTCTGATATTGTACAACAGCAGAAAGATTAGAGAAATGCATTATTAGAAAATGATCACTGCGCTACAGAGCAGATCAATTCTGAATTAGGACAGTTCTGCCACTGCAGTAACCTTATCATAATTATGGTGGGATGAAGAAGTTTTCTTTCACTTTTATTTTCTTCTCTTTATATCTGTAAGTTATGGTGCTGCATATTGAAGTATTCTTACAACTGCATCTTGCTTTAACCATAGTACCACAGAATCCCTACAGTGCAGAATGAGGCCATTTTGCCCAGCAAGTCTGCACTGACTCTCCGAAAAAACAGTTAATAGGGTCCACACCCCTGCCCTATCCCCATAACGCGCGCATTTAACATTGCCACTCCACCTCACTTGCACATATCTTTGAAATGTGGGAGGAACCCAAAGCACCCAGTGGAAACTCATGCAGACATGGGGAGAATATGCAAACTCCAGAGTCACCCAAGGCCATAATCAAACCTGGGTCCCTGGCACTGTGGCAGCAGTGCTAATCACTATGCCACTCTGAACTGAAATGGAGTGGGTTGAAGATGTTCAGTGAATCCATTGTGTTTGTTGAGATACTTCAGAACGGTGTCAAAACAACATCAACTGTGGTTAAATTGGTCCCATTCTCACCTTAGTCAGAAGACAGCAGGTTCAAGTACCACTCCAAAGCTGAATACATAGCCTAGGTTGATGCTCTGAGTGCAGTATTAGATGAGACAATGAGTTGAAGCCCCATCTGTCTCCTCAGATGGCTGCAAGGGGTTTCTTGGTATTATACAAAGAGCAGTGAAGTTCTTCTCGTTAACCTGGCCAATATTTGTTCCTCACTTGTGAACCTTGCTCTGCTTAAATTGCTTGCCACCTTTCCCCACAATAGTGACTAAACTTCAAAAGTACGCCATTGACTGTAGAGGGCTTTGGGATATTCCAAGGTTGCGAAGGATGCTATCCAAGTGCACGTTGTCGCTTTTTCAGGATTTCCCAGTATTCTTTTCCCTGGCGTTTCCTAGACAAAGTTAAGGATTTTAAATTCTAGCTGATTTAATGTTTCTCACTCCTAAAAGTTTAGAAATACCATTATAGGCCATCAGAAAACAGAAGGTTACCATTTGACCCATCATACCTGTGCCAACTCTTTAAAAATATTGTCTAATTTAGTCCCATTCCTATCACATTCCTGGTGGGGACAGCATTGAAAGTCACAATCTCAGAATTCTTGCAATGCCATTCTGCAATTGGCCACAAGATGGCACAAGTGTAGCACAGACTGCTGCACTAAATCTAGAAACACATGAACCACTCAGCCCCTCGAGCCTGTTCTGTCATTCAGTGAGATCACAGCTGATCAGCAGTCTCATGCCATTAACTCACCATTGCCTCATAATCCTTAATCTCTTTGGTTAACAAAAATCTTATCAATTTCAGATTTATAATAATAATTAATGCATCATTAATTGCCCTTTGCACAACAATTCCAAAGTGTTTCCTCATTTCACTCCTGAAAGGTCTGGCTGTAATCTTTAGACAATATCCTATAAGTTTATTTCAAAAAATAAGACCTCATGGTGCAGACGATAATATATTAGCATGAATAGATAACCAGTCAGGATAAATGGGTCATCTTCAGATTGGCAAATAATAGGATGTCTATAAAAATTATAGAATAGGAGATCTGCACTTTGATCTCAACTACTTGCAATCTATATGAATGACTTGGCTGAAGGAACTGACTGTATCATAGCCAAATCTGTTGCTGATACAAAGATAGGTGGAAAAGCATGTTGTGAGGAGAACACACAAGGGATTTAGATGTAGTTTAAGTGAATGGGCAAAAAATTAGCAGATGAAGTATTAAGGTGAAAAATGTGAGGTTGTCCACTTAGGAAGGAACAATAAAGCAGAACGTTATGCAAATGGAGAAAGACTGCAGAACGCTGAGGTGCAGAGGGGTCTGGGAGAGTGGGACATGAAGCATATAAGTTAGCATGCAAGCTCAGCAGGGGAAATGGGATGGGACTCTTTATTGTAAGGGGGCTGGAGTATGGAAGTAGGAAGGTACGTTACAACTATACAGAGCGTTGGTGAGATCATACCTAGAGGAGCGGTTTAACATTTCAGAGAGGTAAGAAATCTCACTACACAACTGTGCCTACCTCAGTCCAATGCCAGCATCTCCACATCATGATTTCAGAGAAATTTTACTAAGTTGATTCAAAGGTTGTCTTATGAAGAAAGGTTGAGCAGGTTGGACCTATACTCACTGGAGTTTAGAAGAATGAGAAGTGATTTTATTGAAACATGTGATTCTAAGGGGACATGACAAGGTAAGATGCTAAGTTCCATGTTGTGAGGGAATCCAGAACTAGGGGGCACAGTTTCAGAACAAGGGGTCTCCTATTTAAGACAGGGTTAAGGAGGAATTTCTCCTCTTGGAGGTTGAGAATCTTTGAAATTCTCTACCCCAAATAACAGATGTTGGACAACTGAATAGATTCAAGAATTAGAGATTTTTGATTGACAAGGAAAAATTTCAACATGTTCGGTCATCCTATTTTTAATTATAGATTCCAGCAGTTTTCCAACTACAAACGTTAGGCTAATTGATTTGCTGCTCTCACCTCTCAAACAGCATTAACAAGGCTCCAATCTAAAGGAACAATTCTCAAGTCAAGGGAACTTTGGAAAATTGTAGTTAGAATCCCATGAACAGGGAGATGGACTTTCATTTGCTACCTTGGGATCAGTGTTAAGATCAGGAACTTATGAAATATAGGAATTCAAAGTGCTGATTCTGCACTCAATACAGCAACAAAATACGCACATTAATGGAATCAGAAAGCTTTAACTAAGTCACGAAGGTACCAACAGAAGCTAGGTGATATTGCTCTTGCATCTGTCAGAACATTGTAGATTCAAATCCCAATCCAGACATTTGAACCTATAATCTAGGCTGACATTTCAGCACAGCACTGTTGGAAATTTTGTCTTAGAATCATAGAATAGAATTGCTAAAATGCAGGAAGCTGCCATTCGGCCTATCGAGCCTGCAACAACTCCACATAATCCCGCTAACCTGTATTCCTTGGGATACGAAGGGGCAATTTAGCATGGCCAATCCAGTTAACCAGCTATCCTTGGACTATGGGAGGAAACCAGAGCACCTGGAGGAAACCCATACAAATACAGGGAGAATGTGCAAACTCCACACAGAGTCACCCAAAACTGGAATTGAACCAGGGTCTATGGTGCTGTGAAGCAGCAGCGCTAACCACCGTGACACCCAGCTCTTGTGGCTGAGATGTTAAAACCACAGCCCTGGCTGTCTTCTCAGGTGGACATAAAAGATCCCATTTTGAAGGAGGGGTTTTTTTCCCCCCAGGTGCCTTCCTTCAACCAACACCTAAAAATTAATTATCTGGCCATTGTCACTTTTGGGGAGTTTGCTGTGTACGAATTCACAGTCCCATTTCCTGCATTACAACAGTGATTACACCTCAACAATTTTTCATTGACTGAAAAGCATTTTAGTAAATTCCCAGCTTGTGAAAGAGACCCTTTAAATGCAAGTCTTCCTCTTTGAAAGGAAATGAAGCATACCCCAATCCTTCACTAGATTGTTCGACATGTACAGTACTTGAAGCTTCCTCATGGCATGAATTCCTTTAAGCTTCTCAATCAAGTTATACGAAATCCACAACTCTTCCAGCGTTTCCCCCACTGCCTCCTGGAGAAAGTAAAACTAATTAGAACACCAAATTTTAAGAGTCCCTTTCTACCACTAATTTGATATACAGCACAGGATTTGTGAATTAAACTCAAAAAAAGAATTTTCAAGTCAGATTGAGCAATAGGCAGGTGGACATGCCATTGCATTATTGAAGCTAATTAGCAAGCCAGGAATCAAAAAAACCCAGTGAATAGCTACAAAAAGTAATTTAAAATACTAATGGATTTTAGCCTTTGGCTCAAGAGGACTGGAAGACAAAGGATTGGAAGTTATGTTACAGTAGTACAGAGGTTTGGTTAGACTATGTGGAGTGTGTTCAGTTCTGTGCACTGGATCTCTGGAAGAATACACTAACCTAGGACGGGAGACAGTGCAGATTCACCAGAATGGTACAAGGAGTGAACAGGCTTCAGTTACGAGAACAGATTTGATTGACTAGGCTTGTATTTCCTCAAGTATAGAAAATATACAAGGGGTGATTTGATTCAAGTGTTCAAGATGTTTAAAGGAATTTATGGGGTAGATAAAGATAAACTATTTCCTCAACTGGGGAAGTCCAGAATGAGGGAAGTAACATTAAGGGGTGATATCTGAAAACATCTCTTCACACATAGACCATAGAATTCCTACAGTACAGAAAGAGTCTGCACCGACAACAATCCCACCAGACCCTATCCCTGTAACCCTGCTAACCTGCATGACACTAAGTGGCAATTTAGCATGGCTAATCCAACTAACCCACACATCTTTGGATTGTGGGAGGAAACTGGAGCATCTGGAGGAAACCCATGCAAACATGGGAAGAAAACTCCACACAGGCAGACACCCAAGGCTGGAATTCAACCCAGGTCCCTGGCACTGTGAGGCAGCAGTACTAATCCATTGTGCCGTGATGGGATCTGGAATAAAAAAAAATGCTGGAATAATTCATCAGGCTTGGCAGAATCTGTGGAGAGAGAAACAAGGTTAATGTGACTTCTTGTAGCATCATCTAGCAGTTCAACTACTAGCACCTGTAATGTTTTGCCTTTATTTTAGTTGAAATCTGGAACACAAAGTTTCAATTAAGCCCCCCCAACCCCCCACCCACCCACCAACCCCTCTTTTCAGAAGAATATTCCAGATTACCCTTTATGTGAAAAAATGTTTCTTGGTTTCACTCCAGAATGGCCTGGAGCTGATATAAAGAACAAAACAAAGAACAGTACAGCACAGGAACAGGTCCTTCGGCCCTCTAAACCTGCGCCGATCATGTTGTCCAATTTAGACCACCCTTTTATATCACTCTATTCTCCATTTATTCGTATGTCTATCAAGATGTCTTAAGTATGGCTAACGTTAACTGCCTCCACCACCTTGCTTGGCAATGCATTCCAGGCCCCCACCACCCTGTGTGCAAAAAAACGTCTCCCCACACATCTCCACTGAACCTTTCCCCTCTTGTAATTGTCATTTCTACCCTGGGAAAAGCTTCCAACTGTTCACCCTATCTATACCTCTCATAATTTTATAAGTTTCTATCAGGTCGCCCCTCAGCCTCCGTCTTTCCAGGGAGAATAATCCCAGTTTATTCAATCTCTCCTCATGACTAATACCCTCCATATCAGGCACCATCCTGGTAAACCCTTTCTGTACGCTCCCCAAAGCCTCCACATCCTTCTGATAGTGTGGCTACCAGAATTAGACACAGTATCCCAAATTTGGCCTAACCAATGTTTTATGCAACTGGAACAATTTGCCAACTTTTATACTCAATGTCCTGTTCAATGAAGGCAAGCGTGCCAGATGCTTTCTTCATTTTTTCCACCTGTGCTGCCACTTAAAGATCTGTGGACCTGTACTCCCAGATCTGTGTGTTTATGCTTCTGGTGGTTCTGCCATTTATTTTATAGCTCTTACCTGAATCAGACCCACCAAAATGCATCACCTTTGTCTGGATTAAATTCCATCTGCCAATTTTTCCAGCCTATATTCTGCTGTATTCTCTGACAATCTTCACTATTCGCAACTCCACCAAGCTTGGTATCATCCACAATCTTGCTAATCAGACCAGCTACGTTTTCTTCCAAGTCATATATATATTACAAACAGCAGAGGTCCCAGCACTGATCCCTGCAGAACACCACTAGTTACAGACCTCCATTCAGAAAAACACCCTAATCTTAAGATCATGCTCTGCAAATTTGAGAGCTGGACAGCAAGGAGATAACCAAAAGCTTGTTCAAAAGGATAGGTCTTAAGGAACCAATAAGGGAGGACAGTATGAGGCAGATTGGAATTCCAACTCTAAACCAAAACTTAGGATCCAGGCAGCTGAATGCCAACAGTGAAGTAAGTAAAATTGGAAAAGCGCTTGAGACCAGAATTAGAATCATAGGAGGAGACCATCTGTCATTGTGTCTGCTGTTGCCCTCTAAAAGATAAATTCACCTCATGCCATTCCGCTGCCTTTTCCCTGTAGAATTGCACATTCTTCCTTCTCAGATAATAATCCAATTTCATCTTGAATGCTTTGATTGAACCTGCCTTCAACACAATCTCTGGCGGTGCATCCCAGATCTGAACCACTCAATCACAGAATTGTTACAGCACAGAAGGAGGCCACTCAGCCCATCATGTCGGCACCAGCTCTCCAAATAAGCATTTCAAGTGCCACTTTCTTGCCTTCCCTCCGCCATAACCATACAGGGTGTTTCTTTTCAAATAAATCATCACATTTCCTTTTGAATGCCTTGATTGAACCTGCCGCCCCCACACTCTCAGGCAGTGCATTCCAGACCCCAATCACTTGTTGCATGGAAGAACTTCTTCCTCACATACTTTTTGTTTCTTTTACTAATTACTTTAAATCCGTTCCCCCTTGTCACAATCCTTTCACCAGTGGGAACAGCTTCTCCCTATCTACTTTGCCAGACCACTTATATATTTGAATACGTTTATCAAATGTTCTCTCAACCTCCTTTTGTCCAAGGAAAGGAAACAAAACTCCTCCAATTTTACTTCATGATTGAAATTCCTCATTGCTGAAACCATTCTCAAGCTTCTTCTGCACTCTGTCCAGTGTCTTCACATCCTTCCTAAAATGTGGTGCCCAGAACTGTCTACGATATTCCAACTGAGGCCTAACTAGTGTCTAACTAGTTCACCACGGTGGCACAGCGGTTAGCACAGCAGACTCACAGTGCAGGGACTGGGTTCAAATCCTGGCTTGGGTCACTGTCAGTTTGGAGTTTGCATGTTCTCCCAGTGTCTTTGTGGGTTTCCTCAGGGTGCTCCGGTTTCCTCCCACAGGCCGAAAGATATGCTGGTTAGAGACATTGATCATGCTAAATTTTCCCTTAGTGTACCCAAACAGGCGCTGGAGTGTGGCGACTAGGGGATTTTCACAGTAGCTTGATTGCAGTATTAATATAAGCTGACTTGCGACACTAATAAATAAAGTTAAACTTGGCCTCCTTGCTTTTGTACTCTATGCCCTTTATTAATAAGCCTAAGATGCATTTAATTAGATCAAGGCTGATCTTCTCCTTCAACACCACTTTCCTGCACTAACCCATATCCCTTGATGCCACTGGTACCTAGAAATGTATCGACATCTACTTTGAACACTCAATGGCCGAGTTTCCTCGAAGTAGAAATGGTCGCGAGCTTCAAGATTTTAGGCATCCAGATCACCAACAACCTGTCCTGGTCTCTCCATGCCAATGCTTATAGTTAAGAAAGCCCACCAAAGCCTCTACTTTCTCAGAAGACTAAGGAAATCTGGCACGTTTGCTACGACTCTCACCAACTTTTACAATGCACCATTGAAAGCATTCTTTCTGGTTGTATCACAGCTTGGTTTGGCTCCTGTTCTGTCCAAGACTAATAAATCAGCTCCCGTCCATTGATACTATTTACACTTCCCGTTTCCTCAGAGAAGCAGCCAACATAATCAAGGGCCCTATGCATCCCGTACATACTCTCTTCCACCTACATCCGATGGGAAAAAGATACAAAAGTTTGAGGACATACACCAACCGACCCAAGAACAGTTTCTTCCCTGCTTCAGCAGACTTTTGAGTGGATCTACCTTGCATTAAATTGATCTTTTTCTAATCCTAGCTACGACTGTAACACTACATTCTATGCACTCTCTTTTCCTTCTTTATGTACAGTATGCTTTGTCTGTATAGTGCGCAAGAAACAATACTTTTCACTGTACATTAATATATGGGACAATAGTAATTCAAATCAAATCTCGGGGAAAAGAACTCTCAAGATTCAGCAATTTGATTGAAGAAATGCCTTTACATCTTGTTCCTAAATTACCTCTTATTAACTGCATATCCTGGTTCTAGATAACCCCACAACCAGGGCAAACATCCTTCCAGCATGTTAAGCCATGTAAGAATTTTGTATACATCAACGAGATCATAAGAACATAAGAAATAGGAGCAGGAGTAGGCCATCTAGCCCTTCGAGCCTGCCCCGCCATTCAATAAGATCATGGCTGATCTGTCGTGGTTCAGTTCCACATTCCCGCCCTCTCCCCATAACCCTTAATCCCCTCTCTTATCAAAAACCCATCAACCTGCGTCTTAAAAATGTTTAGCGAGGTAGCCTCCACCACGTCAACGGGCAGAGAATTCCAGAGATTCACCACCCTTTGAGTGAAGAAGTTCTTCCTCAACTCTGTTCTAAACTGCCCCCCCTTTATCTTGTCTTATCTAGTCCTACTGTCCTTTCTGAGCGGGAAGAGCCTCTCCACCTCTATCCTATCCATCCCATTCATCATCTTATACGTCTCAATGAGATCTCCCCTCATTCTTCTATACTCTAACGAGTACAAGCCTAGTTTATTCAGCCTCTCCTCATAGCTCAACCCCCTCAACTCCGGCATCAGCCTAGTAAACCTCCTCTGCACTCCCTCCAAGGCCAAAATATCCTTGCGTAAGTACGGCGCCCAAAACTTCACACAGTACTCCAGCTGTGGCCTCACCAATGCCCTAAACAGCCGCAGCAAGACCTCCCTACTTTTATATTCAATCCCCCTCGCTATGAAGGCCAGCATCCCATTAGCCTTCCTGACCACCTGCTGTACCTGCAAGCTGGGTTTTTGCGACTCATGCACAAGGACCCCGAGGTCCCTCTGCACCGTCGCATGCTGCAGTTTTTCACCACGTAAGTAATAATCCTTCCTACCATTATTCCTACCAAAGTGGACCACCTCGCACTTGCCAACATTAAATTCCATTTGCCAGTTCCTGGCCCATTCGCCCAGCCTATCTAGATCCTTCTGCAGACTCTCCACACCCTCCGCGCAATTTGCCGTTCCACCAATCTTGGTGTCATCAGCAAATTTTGACACCATACACTCGGTTCTCTCCTCCAGATCATCTATATAAATGGTAAATAGCTGAGGCCCCAGCACCGACCCCTGGGGCACTCCACTGGTCACCAACCGCCAATCCGAATAGCACCCATTGACCCCCAATCTCTGCCTCCTATTTGACAACCAACCTTCTATCCACGCTAACACCCTACCCCCAACTCCATGCCCCCTGACCTTCTGCAATAACCTCTTGTGAGGCACCTTGTCAAACGCCTTCTGAAAATCAATGAAAAGCCACATCCACCGGCTCTCCTCTATCCACCGCCCTAGACACATCCTCATAGAACTCCAGTAAATTTGTCAGACACGACTTCCCTTTAATGAAACCGTGCTGCGTCCGCTCTATCAAGCAATTCCCCTCAAGATGCCTCGCTATTTCCTCCTTGATGACGGATTCTAACATTTTACCCACAACAGATGTTAAACTAACTGGCCTATAATTCCCCGCCTTCTGCCTGGCACCCTTCTTAAACAACGGCGTAACATTAGCCGTTTTCCAATCTTCCGGCACTTCCCCGGAATCCAGCGACGTCTGGAAAATAACCACCAAGGCATCCACTATCACCTCTGCCATTTCTTTCAGAACCCTCGGATGCATTCCATCCGGTCCTGGGGATTTGTCCACAATCAGTCCCTCCAGTCTGTCGAGCACCGCCTCTCTAGTAACAACGTCATCGAGACCCTCCAGTCCTACCACCTTTCCATCGCTAACACCCAGCAAATTATTCACGTCTTCCTCCGTGAAGACCGAAACAAAAAAGTTATTCAAGACCTCAGCCATTTCCCTATCCCCTACCACTAAGTCCCCCCTCTCATCCTCTAAGGGTCCAACCTTTCATTCTTCCAAATTGTATGCTTTATTAACTGCTCTCTCAATCTGTCCTGTCAACTTTAATAACTTTATGTACAAACACACCCGGGTCTCTCTACTACTACACTCTTTCTATCATATCTTTAATTTTTTATTGTCTCATTTTCTTTCTATTAAAATAAAATGTATCACCTTGCATTTCTCCACATTAAACTTCATTGACTATCTATCTGCATATTCCACAAACTTGACTATGGCCTTTTGAAGTTCTACACAGTCCTCACAATTTATGATATTTTCAAATTTTGTAACATCCATAAATTTTGAAATTTTCACTGCATAAAAAGGACTTTCCTCATCTCACCATTGCTTCTTTTGCTAATTATCTTAAAATCAGTGTCCTCTGGTTTTCAATTCTTGCATCAATGGGAACAATTTCTCCCTATCTATTGTCTAGGCCCCATGATTTTGAACACCTCCATCAAATCTCCTTACAGGTTTCATTTTTTTAAAAAGAGAACATCCCCATCATTAATTACAGCTTTCAGCAGCAAGACTTAGGATAAGTGAAACTATATTAACATACCAGACCATTTAAATTCTTTATGTTGTTCCTTCCCAGTGACAGAATTGTTAATTTCTCTGGAAAACACGAGAAAAAAAGCATTTCATTTTTAAAAAACACACAAAATTGACAGATAGGAAAAACCCAGCTCGTCTATCAAGCCAACTGAATACTTATGGTAGTTGAAGCATCATGTCTAGACACTTTAGAACCAAATTTCTTTAGAACCATTGGACCCCTACAGCATAGGAGGCGGCCATTCAGCCCATTTGAGTCTGCACCGATTCTCCAAAAGAGCATGTTACCCTGTCCCACCCTACTGCTCTATCACCATAACCCCATGCATTTATTATTGCTAATCTCCTAACCTACATATCTCTGGACACTAAGGCCAATTTAACATGGCCTGCAAATCTTTGGACTGTTATAGAAAACCAGAACACCCGAAGAAACCCATGCAGACAAAAAACAGTACAGGAACAGACCCTTCGACCTTCCAAGCCTGTGCTGATTACGATGCCTACCTAAACTAAAACCGTATGCACTTTATGGAGTCCATATCCTTCCATTCCCATCCTATTCATGTATTCGTCTAGTTGTCAGAATGTCTGTGTGGAGTTTGCACATTCACCCAAGACCGCAATTGAACCTGGATCTCTAGCACTGTAAGGCAGCAGTGCTAACCACTGTGCCACCCCTCCCCCACTTCATAGTCAAGTTACCTCGCTGTCGCCAGGACTAAGTTCCGGAACTTCCTTCCTAACAGCATTGCAAGTGTTCCTAAAACATATGGACTGCAGCGGTTCAAGGCAGCTCACCACCACCTTCTCAAGGGTAATTAGGGATGGGCAGAAAATTCAAACCAGTCAACAATCCCATAAACAAACAACAAAAAAAAACCTCAGCTTTTAGTAAGACCAAGAGCTGAGAACAATCCTGGGCCAAAGGTAAATTACTCTGGAAATTCCATCTCTGACCCTTCAAATGTTTGAGATGACATCTCAATAAATTCACACAATTTTGAACTGAGCTAACAAACCTGATTTTAGAGTTAAAACTGGTTATTGTGCCAAAGATGGATTACAAAATAAGGATGCGCCTAGCAACGTTCTGAACACAAGGCTCAGTCACTTCAATCCCAAGGTAATGCACGAGCCACTTGCTTAGTTCGCCATTGGAAGCTGTCCATTAACCACATACCATATGGGCTTCAGTTGCATGTCACATATTGGTGGCAGAAGCCACTAAGGATGTTGCCCATCAACTGCATCAATCCAATTTCCTCCCACATTCTAAAAGACGTACTGGTTGGGTGCATTGACCAAACAGGTGCCAGACTGTGGCGACTAGGGGAATTTCACAGTAACTTCATTGCAATGTTAATGTAAGCCTTGTGATTAATAAATACATTTTTAAACTTTTTTTAATAAACTTTAAACAATTCTTTTTTAATGACAGATTCTGTAAATAATAAAACTTTTCTGGAAAGGGCTGGAACTGTTCTTTAAATATAATCATTTTGCTCAAACTTTATTTGACTTTTTCAAATTTAGCAAGGAGTACAAAAAATCTTAAATATGGCTCAGCGTGTGCAGCAAACCAGTCATTTATTCACTGAATCTAGCTGGCTTCAATAACTAACCTAAGCTGCAATCTTTGTTTGAAGCACTAACTTAATTAAACCACTGCCCCATTACCTATTGTTAAAATACCTACCTATAGAAAGAAAAGGGACCCATGAAACCTGAAAGTTTAAAGGAACCAATTTTCTTCAGAAATTTTCAGGTAAAAAAGTACCATTAGCAAATGGTGCATGAACATTCCTGCTGAGCCCAAGCATATTAGTTAAGTATCTGCAAGAATGTATCAGCTCACAGTAATGCTGCATGATAAAAATGCGGCATGATTGCTTCCTTGATTTCAGCAAGAAAATGGCAAGTACAATCAGGCATAATATTTCACATACACAAATAATTCTTCCAACAAAAGGTGCATTCACAACAGATGCAGTTATCCTAAGGAGTCCAGGGCTGGAATTTTACAGCATCCACCCAAGGGTGAGGTGAGGCAAGGTAATGGGGAAGGGGCTGCATAGTTGCACATCTTGGCAGTGGTGCTACACCTATCGCCAGCCCAGCCCCACTGCAATTTTACTAGCAACAGGGTAGGGTGTTGTGTGGTCTGCTTAAAAGGGTCATTCCTCAGATTTTACTTCCTGAACTCTCAGCAGTGGCCACCACCCACAGTGGTGCTGCTGGCAAATAACAGCTGCCAGCCTATAAAAATAAGGCAGATTTCCTCCCAGATGGAGGCAAAGTACAGCCCTGAGCCAATTAACAGTCTAATGGCCGACTAATGCTGTGGGGCAGGAATCCATCCCCAGCTTAAAATTTAGCCTCAGCTTTCCCTTTCAAAAATCAGCATGGTATTAAACTCTCTTTGATCTCATTTTCTAAAAATTCTTCTTGGGATGTGGATGGCCGTAGCAAGGCTGGCATTTAATACCCATCCCTAATTGCGCAAAGATGATGTTGGACCACCTTCTTGAACCACTGCAATAGCTGTTTAATGCTGCTCAATGGATTGCTAGATCACTTCAGAGTGGCCACACAATAAAGAATCAAACAACCTCTGCTCTTACCCAGTGTGTCCCTACAGCACAATGAGAGGGTTCCTCTTGTCCTCACTTTTCATGCTACTGGCCTCTGCAAACGATCATCCTCCACCATTTCTGCCAATTCCAGCATGATACGACCAAACACACACTCCCCTCACCTCTCGCCTCCATTCTGCAGGGATCGTTCCTTCTGTGACGCCCTGGTTCACTCCTCCTTAACCCTGACACCTCATCCCCTTCCCATGGCAACTTCACACACAATTGCAGAACGTGCCCTTTTACCTCTGCCTGCCTCACTATCCAAAGCCTTTCCTTTCAAGTGAAGCAATGAATCACTTGCACCTCTTTTAACTTAATTTATTGCTTTCGCTGCTCACAATGCTGTTTCCTCTACACTGGGAAGACTAAACAGACTGGGTGACCACTCTGCGACATATCTTCAATCTGCAAGCACAATTTTCGCCTTCCTGTCATCTGCCATTTCAAATCTCTACCTTATTCTCATACCCAATTTCTGACCTTGGCCTACTATGGTGTTCCAATGAAGCCCAACGCAAACTGGAGGAACCATACCTCATCGTCCAACTAAGCATTTTATAGCTTTCTGGACTTAACATTGAGTTAAACAACTTCACACCATGAACTCTGTCCTGTGCCCACAGGGCCAGTCTGTAATGTGTTCTTATGTTTTGCTTTCAGAGAGCGCTGACCCTTGTTCTGCTAAGAACACACTCTTCTATCGTATCTTCATGCCACTATTAGCACCTTCTTTAGTCTGTAACACTACTATTAACACTCCCTTTATCTATGGTCCACGACATCTTTATCAAATCTCTCCCGAGCTCCCAACTGTCTGACTTCATATTTTGCTCCACCCCCTCTTCCACAGCATAAAATGCAACACATTTCCACCTCTCTTCAGCTCTGAGTCATATTGGACTGAAAATGTTAAATCTATTTCTCTCTCCACAGATGGTGCCAAATTTGACGAGTATTGCTAACGTATTCTGTTTTTACTTGCTTTTACACAAGAGTCAACCAAATTGATGTGGGACTGGAGTCGCATATTAGCAAACCAAGAAAGGACAATAGGTCTTCTTCCCTAAAGGTCATTAACGAACCAGTTGGGCTTTTACAACAATCTAAAAGTTTCATGACCACTTTTACTGATACCACATATTTTTGGAAATGGAACTCAAATTCTGAAGCTGTCATAGCAAAGTAGGAGTTCACATTCTCTGGATTATGAGTCTAGGTCCCTGGATTACTAGTTCAGTAAGATAACCCCTGCACTACCAAACTTACTCTTGCTTCAGTGCATCCTGAAGGTAACAACACACAGTACAAGAGAGCTGGATGTTCATGCCAATGGATATCATAAACAATAGTGAGCCTGCGTCTATGATTCTTCTTATAGGATTAGGCACTACATTATTAATGTAAATGGAGTCGACAATGCACTTTTGGTCTCTTGTTGATCTCCATATAAAAGTGGAACCAGAGCAATACATGAATACCCTTCTAAAACTGGGAGTAATATCTTTCATTTCTTTTTATTAAGAGAGACATGCACTTACTTAGTCCATTTAAATTCGCTATCTTTTCAATGCAGTTTGTTGAAAGGGACAACTTTCTGAAAAAGGGAAGAAATATTTTACATTTGGGACATCATCACACATTTCTCTTTTTTGCATCAATTGATTCTCACTTGCTTAAAGCTGTAATATTGCTGGTAAACTGGATAAAATGAGACAAATGAAAACATTCAACTCTTTGCTTTCTCTAAATGTCACGGGTATAGCACATGCTGCTGAAGGTGGCTTGGTACATTGCTACAATGCATCACGTAGATAATAATATTGCTGTCACTGTATGATGTTGGTGGAGGGAGTGAATGATTGTGGTGATGGATGGGGGTGTTGAATCAATGGGCTGCATTATGCTGCAGTTTGAATGTTGTTACAGTTGCGCCCATCCAGTCTCACTCTTGACTTGTAGGTAGTGGAGGGGTTTGGGTTAATCAGGATGTGAGACACTCACTATAGAATTTTTAGCCTTTGACTTGCTCCGGCAGCCACAGCAGTTACAATGACCAAAAGAGTTTGCATAATCAAATCAATCTGTTATCAGACAGCCCAAGAATAACTGACTACATTTCCAAGAGGACAGAAAGTGTTGTTAAACAAAGGTTGAGTAGCTAGTGTCGGGGGGGGGGGGGGGGGGGGGGGGGGGGGCGCGGCGGCAACGTATGACCTAAGTTTACAATATTGATTAAACTGACAAATACTTTTCAATCAGGGTGCTAACAGGATACTGGTGAGTTAACTGATCTCAAGCAGGATGGTGAACAATTAGCCTCAGTGTACTTTTACGTGGGGTCGGTGGTGCAGGGGAATAAGGTGGTGAAATCAGCCAGCATTCCTGTTCCCAAGTACTAGTAGAAAATACATGAACGCATATCAGACTAACTGTGACATGCCTTGTGATAAAACAGGCAAATATGCTTCACCTCGGCTCAGAGAAAGAGGAAACCCACTTAGGCAAGATATTCAATGCCAGCGAAACCAGCACCGAACACAAATTCAGGATGTGAGCAAAGGAAGAAATCTAGAAAAGGTTATGGTCTCAACATGAAAATATATTTTTTAACGAAGAGGTAACTAGTAGGAGCAAGGGACGCAAATAAGCACACAAGATTCCACCTGGTAAAACTTACTCGCAATTGCTGAGTGTAGAGAGGGAAGCATCCATCTTTTCAATCGGAGGCACTTGGCCATATAACTTCACCTCCACGGCTTCAGCTGCTTTTTCACCTGTTCTCTCCTCCTGAAAGTCATGAATCAGCCAACCTTGTCATTATTGTCCACAAGACAAATAGGTGTTATTACCTGTCCTTGATTCAAAAGCTTATAAATTGTAATTCCTTTCTCAGAGTTACAAAGCCAATGTGAAGAATGGACATTCCATCTCCTTGCTTGCTCCAAAAACCAATTCAAATTGAATCAAATTCACAGTCCCCACGAGAGAGAGAGAGAGAGAGAGAGAGATACTATCTTGAGGAGAATTGTTTGATAGGGCAGACGCAGCACGATTTTGTTGTTAAGGGGAAGTCGCGTCTGACAAATTTATTGGAGTTCTATGAGGATGTGTCTAGGGCGGTGGATAGAGGAGAGCCGGTGGATGTGGTCTTTCTTGATTTTCAGAAGGTGTTTGATAAGGTGCCGCACAAGAGGTTATTACAGAAGGTTAGGGGGCATGGAGTTGGGGGTAGGGTGTTAGCGTGGATAGGGGATTGGCTGTCAAATAGGAGGCAGAGAGTGGGGGTCAATGGGCGCTATTCGGATTGGCGGTTGGTGACTAGTGGAGTGCCCCAGGGGTTGGTGCTGGGGCCTCAGCTATTTACCATTTATCTGGAGGAGGGAACCGAGTGTACGGTGTCAAAATTTGCTGATGACACCAAGATTGGTGGAACGGCAAATTGTGCGGAGGGTGTGGAAAGTCTGCAGAAGGATCTAGATAGGCTGGGCGAATGGGCCAGGAACTGGCAAATGGAATTTAATGTTGGCAAGTGTGAAGTTGTCCACCTCGGTAGGAATAATGGTAGGAAGGACTATTACTTACATGGCGAAAAACTGCAGCATGCGACGGTGCAGAGGGACCTCGGGGTCCTTGTGCATGAGTCGCAAAAACCCAGCCTGCAGGTGCAGCAGGTGGTCAGGAAGGCGAATGGGATGCTGGCCTTCATAGCGAGGGGGACTGAATATAAAAGTAGGGAGGTCTTGCTGCAACTGTACAGGGCACTGGTGAGGCCGCAGCTGGAGTAGTGTGTGCAGTTTTGGTCACCACACTTATGCAAGGATATTTTGGCCTTGGAGGGAGTGCAGAGGAGGTTTACTAGGCTGATACCAGAGTTGAGGGAGTTGAACTATGAGGAGAGGCTGAATAAACTGAGCTTGTACTCATTAGAGTTTAGAAGGATGAGGGGAGATCTCAGAGACATATAAGATGATGAATGGGATGGATAGGATAGAGGTGGAGAGGCGCTTCCCGCTCAGAAAGGACAGTAGGACTAGAGGGCACAGCCTCAAGATAAAGGGGGCACGGTTTAGAACAGAGTTGAGGAGGAACTTCTTCACTCAAAGGGTGGTGAATCTCTGGAATTCTCTGCCCGTTGAAGTGGTGGAGGCTGCCTCGCTAAATATATTTAAGACGCGGGTTGATAGGTTTTTGATAGGCAAGGGGATTAAGGGTTATGGGGAGAGGGTGGGAAAGTGGAACTGAGCCACGATAGATCAGCCATGATCTTATTGAATGGCGGGGCAGGCTCGAAGGGCTAGATAGCCTACTCCTGCTCCTATTTCTTATGTTCTTATGTACTAGATCCAATCAGACAAGAACAGGTATTCCACCTGACTTGGGCTTGATCTGACGACACTTGATAATGGTCAAATGGTGGAGCCAAGCCTTGATTTCAAATCTCTCTTTAATTTCCAATATCCCTACAATCTTTCAAGGTCTATGCAATCCTCCAATTCTGGCCTCTTGAATAATCCCTCATAATCGCCTTCAGCAGCCTGGACTGAAAGCTTGAAGTCTTTCACAAAACCTCTGTCTCTCTAGCTCTATTTCCTCCATTAAGATGCTCAGTAAAACCTGCTTCCTTGTGTGTCCCAATGCCTCACATGTAGCTCAGTGTCAACTGTGAAAGGACAACCCAGCTAAGCTTGAGTCAGTTCTCACCCAATAACAATTCAATACTCATCAGCAGCAATCATCAATTGGAATGATGGCAACTGAGAGAATGTCAAGGGCAATTGGATCCATTGACTTTGCAGTCAATTAGACAGCAGAGAGGTTTCAAAATATGGCCACTTTTTGGAACCTGCCAGAATACAAGACTAAAGGCAGTATAAAATACCAGCAGGGCTCATCTAAATAGGTACAGGTCTTTCAAGTTCCCAAAGACATAGTAGACTGAAGGGATAACTGAAGGGATCATCTACAATGGACAGCATGGATAAGTTGAGCCAAAAGAACCTGTTTCCTTGCTATAAACTTCTGACTCTACAAGACACTTTCCTCATAAAATAACAGAACACAGCAAGAGGCCATTTGGCTCATTGTATACATGAGCTCTTTGAAAGAGCTACCCGATTAGTCTTACTCTCATGCTCTTTCCCCATAGCCCTGCAATATTTCTGCCTTCAAGAATTTATTCAATTCAATTCTGTCCCCATAACCATTCAGATGTTGCATAATGTCCCGGGGATGGGGGGGGGGGGGGGGGGGGTAGAAATTGGATGGTCAAAAAGAGCCAAAGGGTTGGAAATGGAGAGGAGGCAGCACTGAGCCGCGGGTCTAAGGGGATCAGAAGTCAATGGTCAGGGTCATTGCTGCTCTCCGAGGGGGTGTTAGTCTCGCCCTTGAGATCATCTGGTCAGTTCCTTATGTCGGGGGAATGTCCGCCAGCGCCGCTGTTACTCACCCATTTACAGTAAGAAGTCTCACAACATCAGGTTAGAGTCCAACCAGTTTATTTGATAGTAATCTTACAAGCTTTCGGGAACGGTGTTCCTTCATCAGGTGTGTGGAAGGCTCTGATCAGAGAAGGGTGTATAAAATCACACACGGTTTACAGAATACTGATTAGAATGCAAGTCTTTACAGCTAACCTGCTATTCAAGTCTTAAAGATGCAGACAATGTGAGTGGAGATAGTATTAGCATAGGTTAAAGAGATGTGTATTATCTCCTGACAGGACAGTAAGTGAGATTTTACAAGCCAAGGCAAGTTATAAGGGTTACAGATAGTGTGACATGAACCCAAGATCCCAGTTGAGGCCGTGCTCATGTGTGCGGAACTTGGCTATTAGTCTCTGCTCAGCAACTCTGCGCTGTAGTGTGTTGTGAAGGCCATCTTGGAGAATGCTTACCCGAAGATCAGAATGCCCATGACTTGTATGTTCTGTTCAGATGAGGAGGTACCCTTCATCATCCAGTACTTCCCCGGAGCAGAGAAGCTACAACATCTTCTCCAGTGTGTTCAACACATCATTGATGAAGACGAACGTCTTGCAGGGCCATCCCTACACCCCCACTTCTTGCCTTCAAACAACCACACAACCTCAAACAGACCGTTGTTTGCAGCAAACTACCCAATCTTCAGGAGAACAGTGACCACAATACCACACAACCCTGTCACAGTAACCTCTGCAAGACATGCCGGATCATCGACATGGATAACATCATCTCACATGCGAACACCATCCACCAGGTACATGGCACATACTGTTGCAACTCGGCCAAAGTTGTCTACCTAATACACTGCAGGAAAAGATGTCCTGAAGCATGGTACACTGGGGAGACCATGCAGACGCTACGACAATGGATGAACAAACATCGCTCGACAATCACCAGGCAAGACTGTTCCCTTCCTGTTGGCGAACACTTCAGTGACGACGGGCATTCGGTCTCTGATCTTCGGGTAAGCGTTCTCCAAGGCGGCCTTCACAACATACGACAGCGCAGTCACTGAGCAGAGACTGATAGCCAAGTTCTGCACACATGAGCACGGCCTCAACCAGAATCACGTCGCACTACCCCCATGACTTGCCGGGTCTTGTAAAATCTCACTTACTGTCCTGTCTGGAGATAGTACACATCTCTTTAACTTCTGCCTAATGCTCTCTCCACTCACATCGTCTGCATCTTTAAGACTTGAATAGCAGGTTAGCTGTCAAGATTTGCATTCTAATCTGTATTCTGTAAACCGTGTGTGACTTTATATGCTGTTCTCTGATCAGAACCTTCCACACACCTGACGGAGGAACACCGTTTCCGAAAGCTTGTACGATTACTATTGGATGAACTGGTTGGACTTAAACCTGGTGTTGTGAGACTTCTTACTGTGTTTACCCCAGTCCAACGCCGGCATCTCCACATCATCACTCACCCATTTGGCCAGAGCCTCTTTAATTGTGGTTGCTTTGGCCTAGAGAAAAAGAGAGAAAAAAAAAATCAATGTTACCGAGAGTGGGGGTCAAGCCTGGCTCCTGAGGTTGGTCAGGGGTTTCTGGGGTGTGACACACTGGGGTTTGGAGAGGGTTGGTTTGACTCCCTGGGATTCACTGCCCCAGTGTCTGGGGGGGGGGTGTCCTGATGTCGGGGGGGGGGGGGGATTTCCTGCTATTGGAGGTGGGGGAGGGTTGCCCCGGTGTCGGGGGGCATTTTGGACGGTCGGCGGGGAGATGAAAAGGGCCTGTCGGTGCCTCTCGCCATTGGGGAATGATGAGGGTCCCGGTACCGGGGGGTGGGGGTGAGGAGGGCAGTTGCCCCGGTGTTTGGGGGTGTCAGTGTCGCTGTGTGACACTCACTGGGGAACCCAGGGGAAGGTTTTGGGAGGTTTGTTGCCCGGGTATGAGGGGGTTTGGTGTCGGTGTCTCACCATTAGGAGAGAGCGGGGCCCGGGGGGGCTTATCCCGGCCTCTGCGCGCGGCAGCCGCGGTTGCTAAGCAGACAAGAAGCAAGGCGCATGCGCCTCTCCTAATTGGCAGCAAGGGGGCGGGCCTGAATTCGAAAGGACAGATTTAAAGGGACAGGCACCCAATTCACCAGCCCCCCCAAAGCACCCACCGCCCAATTCACCAGTCCCCAAAGCACCCACCACCCAATTCACCAGCCCCCCAAAGCACCCACCACCCAATTCACCAGCCCCCCAAAGCACCCACCGCCCAATTCACCAGCCCCAAAGCACCCACCACCCTATTCACCAGTCCCCAAAGCACCCACCGCCCAATTCACCAGTCCCCAAAGTACCCACCACCCAATTCACCAGCCCCCCAAAGCACCCACCGCCCAATTCACCAGCCCCCCAAAGCACCCACCACCCAATTCACCAGCCCCAAAGCACCCACCACCCAATTCACCAGTCCCCAAAGCACCCACCGCCCAATTCACCAGTCCCCAAAGCACCCACCGCCCAATTCACCAGCCCCCAAAGCACCCACCGCCCAATTCACCAGTCCCCAAAGCACCCACCGCCCAATTCACCAGTCCCCAAAGCACCCACCACCCAATTCACCAGCCCCCCAAAGCACCCACCGCCCAATTCACCAGCCCCAAAGCACCCACCACCCAATTCACCAGCCCCCAAAGCACCCAGACCCCAAAAAGCATTCGCAATCAATTCAACCAGCACCCAAAACCATCACCCTGCACCCAAAACCATCACGCACTCTAGTAACTCAACAAATAAAACACCCAGAAAACAAAACACCCAACACCCAACACATGCAGCACCCTGAACTCCCAGCAACCAAAGACCAGGAACCAAATCACACAGCACCAAACGCACCCAGGAACCAAAATAATCCAGCACCAAATACACCCAACACTCAAAACAACCACACTCAAGTCACCCTGCGGCCAAAACACCCTGCGGCCAAAGCAACCAGTGCCAAAAACAACCACACTCAAGTCACCCTGCGGCCAAAGCAACCAGTACCAAAAACAACCGCACTCAAGTCACCTAGCACCCAAAACACCCAGCACCTCATACAAGAGCACCAAAAACAAACAGCACCCATTGACACCCAGGAACCAAAGATCCAGGAATCAAATCACACTGCACCCAAAACACCCAACGCCAAAAATTCACACAGCAACCTAATCATCCAGCACCCAAAAATCACACAGCACAAAAAATATCCACACTCAAGTCACCCAAGCAGCCTACACACCCAGCGCACAAAACACACACAGCGCCCAACACGCAGGAACCAAAACATACCGCACCCCTAATCCCCCAGCACCCCAAATCCCCCAGCACCCAAAAATCACACAGCACCCAAAACGATCACACTCAAGTCAGCCAGCACCCCAAAATCACACAACACTCAGAACAGCCAGCACACAAAAATCACCCAGCACCCAAAACAACAACACTCAAGTCATCCAGCATCCCATACAACCAGCACCCAAATATCACACAGCAACCACAATATCCAGCACTCAACACACCCAGCAACTGACACACCCAACACCCTAAAGATCACACAGCATTCAAACCACAGAGCACCCAAAACATACACAACCAAAACACCCAGGGACCAAAACAGCCAGCACCCAAAAATCACATAGCACACAAAACAATCACACTCAAGTCAGCCAGCACCCCTAATCACCCAGCACCCTAAATCTCACAGTGGTGTTTGGATGTTGGGGTCTTGGATGCTGGGTGATTTTTGTGTTCCATGCGATTTGATCCTGTGTCATTTGGGTGCTCGGTATTTTGGTGCTGGGTGATTCATGGTGCTGGGTGACTCATGGTGCTGGGTGATTTGGGTGCACCCCTAATCACCCAACACCCAAAAATCACCCAGTGCCCCAAATTACCCAGTACCCAAAAATCACACAGTACCCCAAAGACCATGCAACACCCAAAATATAGACATAGAAACATTGAAGATCAAATCAGGAGGAGGCCATTTGGCCCATTGAGCCTGCTCTGCCACTCATTATGATCATGGCTGATCATCCTACTCAATAGCCTAATCCCGCGTTTTCCCCATAACCTTTGATCCCATTTGCCCCAAGTGCTAAAACTAGCCACTTCTTGAATACATTCAATGTTTTGGCATCAACTACTTCCCGTGGTAATGAATTCCACAGGCTCACCACTCTTTAGGTTAAGAAATGTCTCTTCACCTCTGTCCTAAATGGTCTACCCTGAATCCTCAGACTGTGAACCCAGTTCTTGACTCCCTCACCATCGGTAATATCCTCCTTCCATCTATCCTGTCTAGTCCTGTTAGAATTTTATAAATCTCTACGAGATACCCTCTCGTTCATCTGAACTCCAATGAAAACAATCCTAACTTAGTCAATCTCTCCTCATACATCAGTCCTGCCATTCCCGGAATCAGCCTGCAAAACCTTCACTGCACTCCCTTGAGAGTGAGAACATCCTTCCTCAGGAAAGGAAACCAAAACTGCACACAATACTCTAGGTGTGGCCTCACCAAGGCCCTGTATAATTGCTTCTGTGCTCAAAACCTCTTGCAATGAAGGCCATTTGCCTTCTTTACTGCCTGCTGCTTACCTTCAGTGACTGGTGAACAAGGACACCCAGGTCCCGCTGCACACTCCCCTCTCCCAATTTACAGCCATTCAGGTAGTAATCTGCCACTTTGTTTTTGCTTCCAAAGTGAACAACCTCACATTTATCCAAATTATTCTGCAAGTGCCATTGATTAGCCCACTCACCCAATCTGTCCAGATCATTCTGAAGGATCTCTGCATCCTTATCACAGTTCACTCTCCCACTCAACTTGGTATCATCTGCAGACTTTGAGATCTTACATTTTGTTCCCTCATCCAAATCATTTAAATATAATGTGAATAGCTGGGGTCCCAGCACCAATCCCTGTGGTGCCCCACTAGTTACTGCCTACCAATTTGGAAAGCAGCCATTAATTCCTACTTTTTGTTTCTGCTTTGCCAACCAGTTTTCTATCCATTTCAACACACTTCTACCAATCCCATGCGTTTTAATCTTGCATGATAATCTCTTGTGCGGGACTTTGTCAAACACTTTCAGAAAGTCCAAATATGCCACATCTACTCGCTCCCCCTTGTCAACTCTACTCGTTACATCTTCAAAGAATTCCAACTGATTTGTCAAGCATGATTTCCCCTTCATAAATCCATGCTGACTCTGTCTGATCCTGCCACTGCTTTCTAAATGCTCTGCTATAAAGTCATAGAATCATAGAAACCTTACAGTTCAGAAAGAGGCCATTTGACCCATTGAGTCTGCACCAACCACAATCTCACCCAGGCCCTACCCCCATATCCCGCTAACCCCTCTAACTTATGCATCTCAGGACACTAAGGAGCAATTTTTAGCATGGCCAATCAACCGAACCCGCACGCCTTGGGACTGTGGGAGGAAATCGGAGCACCTGGAGGAAACCCACACAGACATGAGGAGAATGTACAAACTCCACACAGACAAAAAGTCCTTGATAACGGATTCAAGAACCTTCCCCACTGCCAATGTTAAGCTTACTGGCCTATAATTCTGTCTTCTATCTCCCTTTTTGAATATTGGAGTGACATTAGCAGGGACTGTTCCAGAGTCTATAGAATCCTGAAAGATGACCACCAGTATTTCTACAGCCACTTCCCTAAGTACTCTTGGATATAGATTATCAGGCCCTGGGGATTTATCCACCTTCAATCCCATCAATTTTCCCAGCACCATTCCTCTAATATTGATCTCCCTCAGTTCTTCCTTCTCACTAAATCTTGCATTCTCCAACATTTCTGGTATCTGATTTGTGTCCTCTTTTGTGAGGACAGAACAGTATGTATTCAGTTGCTTGGCCATTTCTTTGTCCCCTATTATACATTTCCTTGTTTCTGTGTGTAGGGGACCTACATTTGTCTTCACCAACCTCTTTCACTTCATGTATCTATAAAAAATCAGTGTCAATGTTCCCTTACTTTTGTATTATATTTTCCCCTTCTTAATCAATCCCTTGGTCCTTTTTTGCTGAATTCTAAACTGTTTCCACCCCTCAGACTTATTATTTTTCTTGGCCAATCTATATGCTTCTTCCTTAGATCGTGCTGGGTGTTTTGGGTGCTGGGTGTTTTGTGTGTTTTGGGTGCTGGGTGTTTTGGGTGTTTGGTAATTAGGGGTGCAGGGTCCTACTCGCTCTAATTTCCTTTGTAAGCCATGGATTGGCCCTCTTACCCACTTTGCTTTTGTGCCAGACAGGAATAAACAGTTGCTGCAGTTCCCCCATGTGTTCCTTGAATGTTTACCATTGCCTATCCATTCTTATCCCTTTAAGTAACTCTTCCCAATCTATCAAGGCCAACTCACACCTCATATCCTTATTAGTTTCCTTTATTACGAGTCAGCACTCTAATCCCTGAATCAACTACTTCACTCTCCATCTTGATTAAAAATTCTATTACGTTATGGTCACTCATCCCCAAGGGGTTTCGTATAGCTAGATTGGCAAAGGTTCCCTTCTCATTACATAGTACCCAGTCTAAGATGGCCTGCTCTCTAGCTGGTTCCACCACATATTGGTCAAGAAAACCATCCCATATACACTCAAGGAATTCCTCCTTTATAGCGTTGTGGCTAATTTGATTTGACCAATCTACGTGTGGATTAAAATTCAACTATGATCACCAATAATCACTTATCACTGGCATCTTTAATTTTGTGTTTAATGCCATTCCCAACATCACCACTGCGCCCAAAGCAGCCAGCACTTAAAACAGCCAGCAACCAAAACAGCCAGCAGCCAGCCACCAAAAATACCCAGCAAACAGATGGGTTTTTATGATAATCGACAATGGTTTCATGGTCATCAGTAGATTCTTAATTTCAGCTATTTTTTGTTGCATTCAAATTCCACCATCTGCCGTGGCGGGATTCAAACCCGGGTCCCGAGAACGTTAGCTGAGTTTCTGGATTAATAGTCTAGCGATAACACCACTTGATCTTTGCTGGACTCCCTTAATAGCAAGAATGTCCTCAGACTAGGAGACCAAAACTGCAAACAATACTCAAGGTGTGGCATCACCCAGGCCCTGTATAAGTGTAGTAAGACGTCCCTACTCCTATTCTCAAATCCTCATGCTATGAAAGGCCAATGTGACATTAGCTTTCTTCACCACCTTCTGTATCTGCATTCCAACTTCAGTGACTGTTCCACCATGACACCCAGGTGCACTTCCTCCTTTCTCAAACTGCCACGATTCAAACAATAATTTTCTTTCCTGTTTTTGCCATAAAGTGGATAACTTTATATTTAAGTACTCTAGGATGCAGAGCATCAGGCCCTGGAGATCTATCGGGTTTTAATCCCAGCAATTTTCTGACTAATGAGGATTTCCTTCGCATTTATCCACATTATATTGCATTTGCCAAGGATTTGCCCACTCAGTCAGACTGTCCAAGTCATCCTGCAGCTTCTTAGCATCCTCCTCACTGCACACACTGCCACCCAGCTTAGTACCTTCTGCACATTTGAACATATTGCTTTCACATCCTTCATCCAAATCATTAATGTATGTTGTGAACAGCTGGGATCCCAGCATTAAACCTTGTGGTACTCCACTAGTCACTGCTGGCCACTTTAAAAAGGAACTGTTTATTCCCACATTCTGCTTCCCGTCTGCTAACTGGTTCTCTATCTACATCAATACATTACCCCCTAATACCATGAACTTTAAATTTGCTCACTAATCTCTTGTGTGAGACCATGTCAAAAGCCTTTTGAAAGCCAAATACGCAACATCCACTGGTTCACCCTTGTCCATTCTACTGGCCACATTCTTGAGGAGTTCCAGAAGATTTGTCTCCGTATAAATCAGTCCATCAAGTCCTGGTAGTGTCCTAGTAAATCTTTTCTGTACTCTTTCTACTTTAATATTATCCTTTCTATAAGGATACTATAGAATAACATGTGACCAGAACTGCACACAGTATTCCAAGTGTGGCCTTACCAATGCCTTGTACAAATTCAATAAGACGTCCCGACTCCTGTATTCAATGTTCTGACCGATGAAACCAAGCATGCCAAATGTCTTCTTCGCCACTCTGTCCACCTGTGACTCCACTTTCAAGGAACTTTTACCAATACATAAAGGGCAAAAGAGTAACAGGGGAGAGAGTAGGGCCTCTTAAGGATCAACAAGGTCATCTATGTGCTGATCCACCAGAGATAGGTGAGATCCTAAATGAATATTTCTCATCAGTATTTACTGTTGAGAAAAGCATGGATGTTAGGGCGTTTGGGAAAATAAGTAGTGCTGTCTTGAGGACTGTACATATCACAGAGAGAGAGGTGCTGGAAGTCTTAAAGCACATCGAGGTAGATAAATCCCTGGGAACTGAAGAAGTGTATCCCAGGACATTATGAGAGGGTAGGGAGGAAATTGCGGGTCCCTAGCCAAGATATTTGAATCATCTATAGTCACACGTGAGGCGCCTGAAAATTGGAGGGTGGCAAATGCTGTGCCTTTGATTAAAAAGGGCTGCAGGGAAAAGCCTGGGAACTACAGGCCGGTGAGCCTCACATCTGTGATGGGTAACTTGGTGGAAGGTATTTTGAGAGACAGGGTTTACAGGCATTTAGAGATGCAAGGACTGATTAGGGACGGTCAGCATGGCTTTGTGAGTGGAACAATCATGTCTCACAAATTTGATTGAGTTTTTTGAAGGGGTAACCAAGAAGGTAGATGAGGGCACTGCTGTTGATATTGTCCACATGGACTTTAGCAAGGCCTTTGATAAGGTACCACCACAGGGTAGGTTGTTGCATAAGGTTAAATCTCATGGGATCCAGGGTGAGGTATCTAAATGGATACAAAATTGGCTTCTTGACAGAATATGGAGATTCAGGCATTGGACTGCGGTAAGCACAGTAAGGATTCTCACAACACCAGGTTAAAGTCCAACAGGTCTATTTGGCAGCACAAGCTTTCAGAGCACTGCTCCTTCATCAGGTGAGTCTGCGTGATCTTCTTGGAGATCCTCTCCACTTGAGCCGGCAGTTTGCAGTGTTGATCGTAGCCATGATGTGGAGATGCCATCGTTGGAATGGGGTAAACACAGTAAGAAATGTCACAACACCAGGTTAAAGTCCAACAGGTTTATTTGTCAGCACAAGCTTTCAGAGCGCTGGTCCTTCATCAGGTGAACCGAAAGCTTGTGCTGCCACATAAACCTTTTGGACTTTAACCTGGTGTTGTGTGACTTCTTACTGTTCTTGACAGAAGTCAGAGGGTGGTTGTAGAGGGCTATTTTTCAAACTGGAGACCTGTGATTGGATGAGAATATAGGAGGCATATTTGGTAAGTTTGCAGATGACACCAAGATTGGTGGCATAGTGGATAGTGAATAAAGTTATTGCCGATTGCAACTGGATCTTGATCAATTGGACCAGTAGGCTGACGCATGGCAGATAGAGTTTAATTTAGATAAATATGAGGTGATGCATTTTGGTAGATTGAACCTGAGCAGGACTTACTCAGTTAATGGTAGGGCGTTGGGGAGAGTTACAGAACAAAGAGATCTGGGGGTACATGTTCATAGCTCCTTGAAAGTGAAGTCACAGGTGGACAGAGTGGTGAAGAAGGTATTAAGCTTGCTTGGTTTCATTGGTCAGAACACTGAATAAGGGGTTGGGACGTCTTGTTGAAGTTGTACATGGCATTGGTAATATTATGTACAGTTCTGGTCACCCTAATTTAGAAAGGGTGTAGAAGAGATTTACTAGGATGCTACTGGGACTTGATGGATTGAGTTATAAAGAGAGGCTGGATAGATTGGCACAATTTCCCTGGAGCATAGAAGGCTCAGCAGTGATCTTATAGAGGTCTATAAAATAATGAGGGACACAGATCAGCTAGATAGTCAATATCATTTCCCAAAGGTGAGGGAGTGTAAAACTAGAGGCCATAGGTTTAAGATGAGAGGGGAGAGATTCAGAAGTGTCCAGAGCAGCAGTTTTTTCACGCAGAGGGTGATGAGTGTCTGGAACAGGCTCCTTCATGGTGCTCCACAAGGCTGTGTCCTCAGCCCTTTACGATACTCCTTTTACTTATGACTATGTGGTCAAATTCCCCTCCTCGATTTTCAAGTTTGCTGATGACGCCACTGTTGTGGGTCAGATCTCAAAAAATGATGAGACAGAGTACAGGAAAGGGGTAGAGAATCTGATGAACTGGTGCAACAACAAAATCTCTCCCTCAGTGTCAACAAAACGAAGGAGGTAGTCTTCAACTTCAGGAAACATAGTGGAGGACATGCCCTGTCTACATAAATGGGGATGAAGTGGAAATGGCTGCGAAGTTCAAGTTTCTAGGGGCCCAGCAACCTGTCCTGGTCCCTCTATACGGGTGTTATAGCTAAGAAAGCCCACCAACACCTCTAGTTTCTTAAAAGTTAAGGAAATTTGGCATGCCCGCTATGACTCTCACCAACATTTACAGATGCACCATAGAAAGCATTCTTTCTGGTTGTATCATGGCTTGGTGTGGATCCTGCTCCATCCCCAATCCGCAAGAAACTACAAAGGGTCATGAATGAAGCCCAGTCCATCATGCAAACCAGCCTTCTGTCCATTGACTCTGTCTACACTTCTTGCTGCCTCATAAAAGCATCCAGCACAATTAAGGACCCCACGCACCCTGGACACAGTCTCTTCCATTGGGAAAAAGATACAGAAATCTGAGGTCACACACCAATCAACTCAAGAATAGTTTCTTCCCTGCTGCCATCAGACTTTTGAATGGGCCTACCTCATATCAAGCTGATCTTTCTCTACACTCTAGCTAGGACTGTAACATGACATTTTGCACCCACTCCTTTCCTTCTCTATGAACAATATGCTTTGTCTATACAGCGCATAAGAAATAGTACTTTTCACTGTGACAATAATAAATCAAAATCGCTCTCCGCTCGCAACCCTGTATCAATCCCAAAACTGACCGCACTGTCCCCCATTCACCCAGAACCCTGTATCAATCCCAATACTAATCCCATTGTCCCACACTCCCCCATAACCCTGTGACAATTTTGAAACTAATCCTGTCCCACTCTTAACCCATTGCCTTGCATTAATCCCAAACTAATTCCACTACCGTGCTCTACCCCTATAACTCCATTTTCAATCCCAAAGCAAATCCCAACACCACTCTCCCTCCTGTAAACCTCTGTCAATCCCAAAATGAATCTCTGTACTACTGTACTTTCCATTCATTTGTATAAACACATACATCTCCAACACCCCCCCCACCTGCAAGCGTGCAAAAAAAATACAGTTTTATAGAATATCAGGTGTCAAACTTGGCTAGGTTAAAGTGCAGATTTAAAATGGGGACAGTAAGTAAGGTAGTAAGGATTCACTGATTGTATCTGGACTCTGGTTCTTCACTGAACCTGTTGCTTTATAGATGTGACTGATAGATCTCAATCTGTAGTTGGGAAAATGCTAGAATCCATCATGAAGGAAGAAATAGCAGGACACCTGGAAAAGAATGGTTCAATCAAGCAGACACAGCATGAATTCATGAAGGGAAAGTCGTGTCTGACGAATTTACTGGATTTTTATGAAGATGTAATGAGTGCAGTTGACAGAGGGGAAACAGTAGATGTGGTGTTTTTAGATTTCCAGAAGGCATTCGATAAGGTGCCTCACAAAAGGTTGCTGCATAAGATCAAGGTACATGGAGTTGGGGGTAAAGTGTTAGTGTGGATTGAGGATTGGCTATCTAACAGGAAGCAGAGAGTTGGAATCAATGGGTGCTTTTCTGGTTGGCAGTTGGTGACTAGTGGTGTGCCGCAGGGATTGGTGCTGGGGCCTCAACTGTTTACCATATACATAGACAATCTGGAGGAGGGGACTGAGTGTAGGGTAACAAAGTTTGCAGATGATACAAAGATGAGTGGGAAAGCAAATTGCATGGAAGACACAGAAAGTCTGCAGAGAGATTTGGATAGGCTGAGTGAGTGGGCAAGGATCTGGCAGATGGAGTATAACATTGGCAAGTGTGTGGTTATCCACTTTGGAAGGAATAATAGTAAAATGGACTATTACTTAAATGGTGAAAAAGTACAATATGCTACTGTGCAGAGGAACCTTGTGCATGAATCGTAAAAACTCAGTTTGCAGGTGCAGCAGGTGATCAAGAAGGTGAATGGAATGTTGGCCTTTATCACGAGGGGGATGGAATATAAAAGCAGGGAGGTCTTGCTGCAATTGTACAAAGTACTGGTGAGGCCGCAACTAGAGTACTGTGTGCAATTTTGGTCCCCTTATTGCAAAAGGATATATTGGCTTTGGAGCGAGTGCAGAGAAGGTTCACCAGGTTGATTCCGGAGATGAGGGGGTTAGCTTATGAGGAGAGAGTGAATAGATTGGGCCTGTACTCGTTGGAGTTTAGAAGGCTGATGGTGGGATCTTATAGAGACATATAAGATAATGAAGGGGCTGGACAGGGTAGAAGCAGAGAGATTATTTCCACTTAGAAAGGAAACAAGAATTAGAGGGTACAGCCTCAAAATAAGGGGAAGTCAATTTAGAACAGTGTTGAGAATGAATTTCTTCTCCCAGAGGGTGGTGAATCTTTGGGATTCTCTGCCCATTGAAGCACTGGAGGTTACTTCGTTAAATATGTTTAAGTCACAGGTAGATAAGTTTTTGACCAATAAAGGAATTAAGGGATATGGGGAGCAGGCGGTAAGTGGAACTGAACCACTATCAGATCAGCCATGATCTTATGCTCGAGGGGCATGCTCGAGGGGCTAGATGGCCTACTCATGCTCCTATTTCTTATGTTCTATTCCTACCCTGGAATTGCTGTTGTGGAATTCTTGTAGTGCAGTGAGTAGCGCTGGTCCCAATCCAGGAATTGTTAGCCAAGTTAGACGCATTTGTAGCATAGCCAAACAGGTTGGCAGCCTGCAGATCCTTCCAACACACCAATGACTGGTAGTAAGAGCAGGAGAGACTCTTTGTTAGCCACACTTGATGTGGAGTGGTGTCCCCTCAAATGTAAGCCGATGGCAATAGACTAGCAACCCGTTCCAGGAGTTACTCGCTATGGAAGGAGACAAAAGTCCGTCTTAGTGCATCACTAGGTGCGGGAAGAAAATTGGAATTGGAATGGAATTTCTGTTGTTGCAAATCCAGCATCTGTTAGTAATGTAAAAGCAAAGCACTGCAGATGCTGGAATCTAAAAGAAAAACAGAAAATGCTGGAAAATCTCAGCAGGCCTGACAGCAACTGTGGGGTGAGAATAGAGCCAATATTTTGAGTCTGGATGACACTTTGTCAGAGCGGATGGAGTATCTGATTACTGTAAGGATATCAATACTTTTCTCAGCAAAACAGGTGGAGAATTAGGTGAATGTTGTGGAGAGAGAGGGGGAGAGTCCTGCTCTCTGCAGCAGCCTCTGCGTTCTCTGCTTAGACCTTAATTCTACTCACTACACAAAAGGTTGTATCACATGACCTCTCTCCATTCTGGAGAGAAGACTAGCTCATGTCTCACACATAAATCCCCTTTAGCTGTTGTTTTGCAACCAGGATGATTATTTTTTGAAATGTCCCTGCCATGAACACCAGAATAATCCACCCTCTGCCTTGATAAAATAGAAAGGAACAGTCCACGCCTCCACGGGCCCCATTGTCTTTGTTGGGGCCTGTGTAGATTTTGCAACTGTATGGAAAGGAATGTGGCTTCACAGGAGCAAATTAGCAGCTTCTTCCAGTCTTTTGTTTAGAAAAAGGGTCTTTGTCTTTAAAAATAAGCTCATTTTTATATACATATATATGTGTGACCAGCTGACGAAAATAAAAACCAATATTCCATATAGCACGCCTTCACAGTAATAGTCATTATCCCCACCCCATGCAAATCACATAATGGGGTTCCCATCATAAAAAGTCTGGATCATTACTTCTGTACATCTAAATATTACTAACACACTTCCCTACTGTATTATCCCCTCTACATCAGGAATTCCCCCACCTGCTGATGTCATGTCAGCGGGGTTTACAACAGGTTTGGATGAACGGGAACCTGGTGAACAGTATCCGCTGGGGCACAGGTAAGTACAGCCCCAGGGAGGGTCATGCCCAGGCAGTCCCTGACACTGCCCCCTGGCTGTGCCCGGTATCTCACCATCCTCTGGTGTTAAATCTGATTTCTCTTCAACATTCCTGTCACTCAAAGGACAAAATTTTACTTGGCTAAGCAACCCTCCAATTTCACCCCGTTCCGATGACTCTGGGCTCCACAGCTCCAGCTGAGGCCTCCCTGCCACTTGTGTACTGTGATCAGAGCATCAGAAACACCTTTGGTTTCTGACAGGCTGCAGTTGTAGTTTCAGACCGCATCCAGGCTGATTACTTCCAGAATTCCAGCTGCAACTCACTGCCTTTCATTGAGAGGATTACTGTAGGAATGTTCCAGCCATCCTTCCTCTTTCCAACTTTGTCTCAACACCAGCTCACAATTACAGACTGCATCATGGATGATAGATATGGCATTTCCTTTTCTTCAGATGTAGATCTGGCTTTACCTCTTGACTTTCAAGGATCTAAAAGTGACATAAGACCCACAGCTGACACTTTTCCAAACAGTCTTGCCTGCGAGCTCACCCCTTACTGAATTCACAGAGATAAACTCAAAACACAGAATCTCACAATGCTCCACCCATCTCTATGGCAATGTGATACACACAGCCTGTTTTCCGGTATAAGTGCAAATGAACATAAGAACATAAGAAATAGGAGCAGGAGTAGGCCATCTAGCCCTTCGAGCCTGCCCCGCCATTCAATAAGATCATGGCTGATCTGAAGTGGCTCAGTTCCACTTCCCCGCTTTATCCCCATAACCCTTAATCCCCTTGCCTACCAAAGACCTATCTACCCGCGTCTTAAATATATTCAACAAGGTAGCCTCCACCACTTCAACGGGCAGAGAATTCCAGAGATTCACCACCCACTGAGTGAAGAAGTTCCTCCTGGAGGTCTGTCACTAGTGGTGTGCCGCAGGGCTCAGTACTGGGACCTCTTCTCTTTGTAGCGTATATAAATGACTTGGAAGAGGGAGTAGGTGGTGTGATCAGCAAATTTGCTGATGACACCAAGATGGCTGGATTGGCGGGCAGTAAGGAGCAGTGTCTGGCAATACAGCAGGATATTGATAGGCTGGTTGATTGGGCAGATACATGGCTAATGGAGTTTAATCCGGATAAATGTGAGGTGATGCATTTTGGCCGGAATAATGTAGGGGGGAGTTATATGATAAAGGGTAAGCCCGTAAGGAGTATAGAATCGCAGCGAGACCTGGGGGTGCAAGTGCACAAGTCTTTGAAGGCGGCAGTACAAGTGGAGAAGGTTGTGAAGAAAGCCTATGGTTTGTTAGCCTTTATAGGAAGGGGTATAGAATATAAGAGCTGGAGTCTAATGTTGCAGTTGTACAGAACATTGGTTCGGCCGCATTTAGAGTACTGCATCCAGTTCTGGTCGCCTTATTACCGGAAGGACGTGGAGACTCTGGAGAGAGTGCAGAGGAGGTTTACCAGCATGTTGCCTGGTATGGAAGGACTGGGTTATGAGGAAAGATTGAACAAATTGGGGTTGTTTTCCCTTGAAAGATGGTGACTGAGGGGGGATCTAATAGAGGTATATAGGATTATGAAGGGTATAGATGGAGTAAACAGAGGTAAGCTATTTCCTATGTTAGAGACACACCGTACGAGGGGCCATGGGCTTAAGGTGAGGGGGGAGAGGTATAACACGGATATTAGAAGGAGGTTTTTCACACAGAGGGTAGTGGGGTTATGGAATGCTCTGCCAAGTAAGGTGGTGGAGGCAAGCACACTAGAGTTGTTAGACAGGCACATGAGTGGGTTGGAGATGGGTGGATATAGGAGATTGTTTTAAATAAGGTTCATTAGCGTTGGGACGTCCCTGGTAAGGTAAATGGATATGGTATGATAATAATGTTTTTCTCTTTTAATTCACAGGTTTTAAGTCGGTCCGCCTTGTTGTCCAACGAGGGGCATACACGCAATGGGTTGTACTTGGGCTGCTCTTGAACGTTCGAGATTGGCCTAGTGCTTCATGTCATTAGTGTGTGCTTAAACTGGACCAGATACTGGGAAACACGACAGCTCAGTGACTATCACTGACTGCTGTGCAGACACATGGATTTGGGCCAGTGTCTGTGGGAGTTTGCGCATTCTCCCCGTGCTTGCGTGGGTTTTCTCCGGGTGCTCCGGTTTCCTCCCATACCCCAAAGATGTGCTATTAGGCTGATTGGCAGTAATAAATTGTCCCTAAATCAGTTTCCCTCAATGTGGATTGCCATAAAACATTAGATAAGGGTCATGGGTGGAGGGGGGACTGGTAATATTAAAATGGCGGCGAGGGCTCGTTGGGCTGAAGGGCCTGTTTCCCTGGCTGTTTTTGTTCTTTTTTTTTGTTCTTAAACTGCGCTCCCCTTTTTATCTTTTCATTCTAACACTTTCCTTAATTCTGGACACCACATAAATGATAATGATTTCATCTCCAAGAAAACTGTGTGGTGGTCACTCTTACCAGTACTGTCATGGACAGATGCATTTCCAACAGGTTGATTGGACAGGATGAGTTCAAATAGGTTTCTCCTTTTTGTTGGTTCTTTCACCACAGGCCTCAAACCACAGACCCAATCTAAGAGATGTGCTCTCTGGGGAGCACAGACCGAGTTAAGTCCATGATACCATGAGTAACTCATGGGGAATGGAGGAAGGTCAGGAATGCAGTGATAGTGGGATTCTATTAGAGGAACTGTCAGGAGTTTCTGCAGCCACAGACACAAACCCAGAATGGATGTTTCCTCCCTCATGCAGGGTGAATTGCAAAATTGGAAAAATTGAGGCATTTGATCCCAAAGTATATAAGTGGGGACAATGTATAGAAAGCTACATTACCTAGAGTGGCTGCAGAACATTCTGAATAACCAGAGGTCACACTCTATAACACTGCTGTGGCAGCGCGGCTCTTTATGGGGGAGAGTGTTTCCCAAGGACAACGTGATTGGCAAAATGCCTATGGATTGTTCTGGTGGGAAGCTGAGCCAATCAACAGCAGGGAGTATACCATGGGTCGAGAAGTGACTCTGAGTTTGTGCCAGGAAGTCCATCTAGTCAGATGTCATTGCATATATATATTGTTGAAGCCACATCAGGTCACCCTCAATCCATTACACTGGCGACGAGACAAAACATGGAAGTTGTCAGAGATTGCCGTATCCAGCTAGAGGGGGGAGGAGATTGAGTGTTGAGAATACACAGAAGTAATAAGAAGTAAGGTACATTTACTTAGTACAACATCTAAAATTGGAAAAATTGAGACATTGATCACAAAGTAGACAACTGGGGACAATATATAGAAAGGTTACGTTACTTCACTGTAGCAAATTAAATAACCACTTAAGAAAAGCAAAAGGTTATTTTGCTTATGGTCTGTGGTCATCAGACTAACAGTTTAGTAAGAACATCAACGTCACCAGGTGCACCAAAAAATTCTAAGTGCCGAATGAGTGTGAAACAGGAGAGAATCACACTTGCGTTAAAAAAAATCGAATCTTACCTCACTGTGTGAAAAAAAATGCAAGATTGTTTCCCGCCAGCAGGAGAAGGGGTGGGACCTAAGCTCGCTGAAAGCCGGCAGCTTGCAGCAGAGGGTGCAATTGCACATGCTCAGATATCTGTGTTCTGTGCCTCCCCCAGCTACTGCTGGCCTTTGCGGACAAACATCCCTCCCATTATGGTTGCCTCCATGACCAAACCCCCCTGTCCGAACCTATCATCCCCCCCACCTCTGCGTGGGCTGTCTGATTGCCCTACCTTTGCACAGGCCAATAGCTCGCCCCCCGCTATTGTGGGGCTCCGTGCCTAATCCCACTACCCTGCAGAGACCAGCTGATTGTTAGCTGCAGAGTGAGCAGCCTCCCCCAAGGATCGGCCCATCTCCTCCCAGTTGGCCCTGCCCCCTCAGCATTGCCTGGTGCCAGGCTGGCAGTGCCAGTGTGCAAGGCTGGCAGTGCCAAAGGAGCACGGCCCTCTGTCCCTGATCTCCTGGTGAGGTCTCAATAGCCTCTGGTCCCACCAGTGAGGCCATTTCGACAGGTTGCCATTGATGGGAACCATACAGGAGCCTCACCAGTGGAAACATTCACTGACCAGGTCGCAGAGGCAAGTGAGCCCAACTAATTGTGCCTCGGGCTCACTTGTAATATTTAAATTCAATTTTAAATGGAATTTAAATATTGAGATCAGCCTCGCGTTCTTTGCTGGTGCAAGGCTGATCTCACTGGATATCCAGTGCCAGTAAGGTCATGAGAGTTGAGAAATTTCTTGGATGCCTTATGATCTTATTGGCTTGCCCTGTCCATCAGCCAGTGGGGTGAAATAGTGAGTTGCCCAAGTCTTTTGACCAGATTGTAGTCAAAATGTTATTTTAATCCCCGCCTCCCAATCATTGTGCTGAGATACAAATTTCATTCGGCAATCTGTGAGACAGTCTCAGACTCTATGGCTCACACTCAGGGAACTGGCAGAACATTGCAAATTCGGCCCAGCATTGGCAGGAATGTCAAGTAACAGAATTGTCTATGGGATAAACAGCATATTAAACAAAAAAATGTTACTGGCGGAGGCAAAAATCACCTTAGAGAAAGCAGTAGAATTGCCCCAGGTGGCTGAAAGCATGGAACAGGGTGTAACAAAGTTTCAAGGGTTGTAAGTCAGTTGTGACGGGTGCAAAGCAACCCAGGAGCGGGTGCAACAGCGAGGGCTCAAGTATGTTTTCAATCTGCGGGGGGGTGAGTATTCCCGAGACATTTGCCAATGCAAGGACTATGTGTACTTCAAGTGTAACAGGAAAGACACTTCAAAGCGTGATGCAGCTTAATGCAACCAGTACAGTCAGTACAAAACAAAAGATGTCAACTCTTAACTTAACTCCCTTAAACAATTTGGGCGAGGGGCTGGCAGTGAATCCAAGTCGTCTACCCTAAACCAGGTCCAACTAAGCAAAAGTGCCCTAACTTAGCTGGTCAATGGAAAAGCACTCAAAATGGAAGTGGATACAAGGGTGGCGGTTGCAGTCATCGTGAAACAGGCATTTTGTTATCTTCAAAAAGGATTCCAACCATTAAGATTTAGTGAGTCAGGTGCCATTTTGTCCACATATACCAGAGAGACACTGCAGATTTTAGGCACAGCAACCGTTGCCGTGGCATCAGAACCAGACAGTGAAGCTACTGGTCTTGGTAATCAAGGGTCACAGATCTCACTTCATGGGACGTGATTGGTTAAAGTGGAGATGGCTAAACTGGCTAGAACTAGCCTGAGGGGTGGAGATTTTCAGGAGCTGCTGTATTAATATTCCGATGTCTTCAGAGACAAATTGGGATGTGTACAGGGAGCTAAAGCTAAAATCTATTTGGATCAGGAAGTGACACCGACATTTATTCGGGCCCGTCCAATACCTTATGCCCTTCATCAGAAGATGGAAATCAAGATCAAGAGGCTGGAAGATTTTAGGTAGAATAAAATCTATAAGATGCTTCAAAGTAAGAATTTGCAGGGATTACAAATTAGTTGTCAATAGAGGAGCAGAGATTGACAGGTACCCAGAATTGAAGATCTCTATGCTAAACTAACAGGAGGATTAAAATATACTAAATTGGACCTCATCCATGCAGCTGGATTTGGTTAAAGAATCACTAAAGCTGGTGACAATCAAGACACACGAGGGGTTGTAACAGTAAGCCTTTTGATGTCCCTTCAGCCTCTGCCATTTTCCAGGTTATGATGGAGAGTCTCTTCAAAGGCATCCCCAATGCACTGGTTTACCTGAACGATGTACTGATCACTGATACCTCGCCTGAAGATCATAGATTGAATTTAGAAGTATTGACACAGTTTAAGGGAGCAGGGATTAGGCTGAAATGGGAGAAATGTACATTTCAATTGGAAGTTAGCAGGGGCACTCCTGATGGGTGCCCCTGCTCTGACATGTACCCTCCCCCCCCCACCATCAGAAACACCTTCACAAACTTTCCCTGTAAGCATCCACCTCAGACAGACCCCCTCCCCTGCATTGCCATTGGGCATAATCCCACCCAATACATTTAGTAACCTCTTCTGAATCATTAATATGCAATGTGAACAGTTGGGGTCCTGGCACAGATCTCTGCGCTACCCAACTAGTCACTCACTACCTGCCAATCAGAAAAAGACCTATTCATACCAGGCATTCACGTCCTTGTTTCTAAGCACAGTGTGTATAGCCCCACACTGAAATCTGCCTGCAACTCCCATGTCTCTTGGGGGACACTGTCTCTGCAAACTGGCAGTGGCAAAGGAGCACCTAGGCAGAGCATTTATCTCCTTGACTCTCCCACCCCCTCAGAGTCCAATGTGCCAGATCAGGATGTCATGTCAGGGGCCAGCGCAAGGTTGACACTGCCAAGGGGTGGGACCGAGATGGTGGCTTGGAGGAGCCTAAAGGGACCTGATGTCAGAATATTTGTCTGGTGCTTGTGGGGAGGGGGGAGGGGGGGGGTGCGGGGGGCGCTGTGGTCAGGCCACCTTCATGCTTCAGTGTGCGATGGGGGAGTGCAGGTGATCCATTCTCTCTGTGACAGGGGTAGGGGTGCTCCCTGGGGTCAGTGGAAAGCTGCCTTTTCCCTTTTGATGGTTGGGGGAAGGGGTCTGTCTGTGAATAGAAATCAGGGGCATCCTTTAAGAATAAGAGCCAATTTGGGTGAACTGTACACCACATTAAACAGCATTAGCCTTATCTACCTTCTCTGTTACATCGTCAGAAAACTCAAACAAATTAGTTAAACATGGATTAACCTCAGGAAATCCACGCTGGTTTTCCTTAATTAATCTGCCTTTGTCTAAGTGATTATTTTAATTTTCTCCCAAATTATTGTTTCTAAGATCTCCTCACCTCCAAAATGAAAGTGATTGGTCTCTAGTCTGCAATGTGTGGCTGTGCTGATGTTATCCCAGTCACAGGATCGACAAAGAAAAACCCATGCCTGGTGAAATAATAAGAGCACTAGATGCCGACTTCAATCTGCGAAAGTAAACCATTGTCAAGTGGAATAAATTTAAATAGCATCCCCGATGGCAAGGAGAAATTATTGGTATATTTATAAACAGTCTTTACAGGCTGGCAGAGAACTAAAAATATGGCAGCTTAAAAGATTGATTAATCAGGGGCAGAATTGTTATCAAAATGTTGAATGAAGCATCGCCTGATCACTGCAGTCGAGATATGACTCAACCTTAACAAAGGCGATTTAACTGGGCAGACAAGCTGAGGTCAGGAAGCAAAATTGATCAATGATTCTGGTTGACAGGCAAAACCATATCCCAAAAATGACTGACTCGATGGAGTATGTTAAATTCAAAAGCAGAGAGGTGACTGTCCCTATGCATAGGAAGCATGAAGTGCATCCATCAATTGCCCCAGTTAACTGTAATTGGTGTGGCAGCAAGAAACACAGGCATGAAAATTGTCCCCTCTGTGTGTCCCATTCTGCAAAAATAGCTGTATGCCATTTTTACAGAATGAAGGGTCACTTTCAGGCTGTGTGACACAGCAGGAAACCTGTACAGAATAAACAAAAGAAGAAGCCTTTGAAAAGTGGCAAGGTCCATGAAGTAGAAGAAATCAATGATATTCACAAAATTATTACAGTGTCACAGTGTTAGCACTGCTGTTTCACAGTGCCAGGGATCTGGGTTTGATTCCAGCCTCGGGTGATGGTCTGTGTGGAGTTGACACATTCACCCCTTGTCTGCTTTGGTTTCCTTCGGGTACTCCAGTTTCTTCTCACACTCCAAAGATGTGCAGGTTAGGTGGATTGGCCATGTTAGATTTCTCCCCATGATGTGCTGGTTGGGGGATTAGCAGGATAATTATGTGGGGTTATGGGGATAGGGCACGGGGTAGGCCTGGGTAAGACACGCTATTGGACAATTGGTACAAACTCGATGGGTCGAATGGCCTCCTGCACTGTAGAGAGTCTATGATTCAGACAAAGGCCATTTGGCCCATCACATCTGCACCAGCTTTCTAAATGAGCATCATGACTTAGTGCTATTCTTCTGCCTTTTCCCCATACCCCTGCACATTTTTTCTATTCCAATAATCGTCTAATTCCCTCTTGAATGTCTCAATTGAACCTCTCTCTACCACACTTCTAGGTAGTGCAATCCAAACAAGACCCACTCGCTGTGTGAAGTTATTTCTTATGTCGCATGTGTTTCTTTTTCAGACCACCTCCAATCTGTGCCCTCTTATTCTTGATTATTTTATAAGGAGGACAGTAGTTTTGTATTTACTCTGTCCAGCCCAATCATGATTTTGAACACCTCCATCAAATCTCCCCTTAGCCTTCTTCTCTCCCAGGAAAACAGTCCCAACTTCTCCAATCTATCCTCCTGGAACCATTCTAGTAAACCTCTTCCTGTTACGCATTGTAAACCAATGCACCTCTGTGTAGTGTGTCGCATGATTATGTGGTGACATCATCAGAGACATTTGGGAGAGTTTCGTTCTGTCCACTCTGGACTATAAGCAACAACACCTAGCTAGTAAAACTCTACTAATTGACCCACTGTGTGGCAACATTTTCATTCCTTTATCTTTGCTGTTAAAGTGAACTGACCACATAGTACATAACACTTCTGTACTCTCTCCTGTGACTTCACATCCTTCATATAGTGTGACACCCAGAATTGTGCACAATACTCCAGCTGACATCTATTGTCATAGTTCTAGGATTGGATATAAGAACATAAGAAATAGGAGCAGGAGTAGGCCATCTAGTCCTTCGAGCCTGCCCCGCCACCCAACAAGACCATGGCCGATCTGTCGTGGCTCAGTTCCACTTTCCCGCCCTCTCCCCATAACCCTTAATCCCCTCTCTTATCAAAAACCCATCAACCCGCGTCTTAAAAATATTTAGCGAGGCAGCCTCCACCACTTCAACGGGCAGAGAATTCCAGAGATTCACCACCCTTTGAGTGAAGAAGTTCCTCCTCAACTCCGTTCTAAACCGCCCCCCTTTTATCTTGAGGCTGTGCCCCCTAGTCCTACTGTCTTTTTTGAGCGGGAAGAGTCTCTCCACCTCTATCCTATCCATCCCATTCATCATCTTATACGTCTCAGTGTCATAGAGGTTTACAGCATGGAAACAGGCCCTTCGGCCCAACTTGTCCATGCCTCCCTTTTTTTTAAAACCCCTAAGCTAGTCCCGATTGTCCGCATATATAGAGTCATTGTCCTGTATATATATTGTCCTGTATATTTTTTTGTATTCAATGCACCTATTAATAAAACCCAGAATGCTATATGCTTTATCTGTCCTGCCACCTTCAGTGATCTATACACACAGGTTCCTTTGCTTCCTGCACCCCTTTGATTCTACCTCTCATTTTATATTGTCTCTCCATATTCTTATTCCAAAATACAAGACCTCACACTTCTTCACATTGAACTTCAATTACTCACTCCACCAACATGTCTCTGTCATTATAAACATTTACACTGCCCTCTTCACAGTTTACAATACTTCCAAGTTTGTGTCATCTGTAAACTTTGAAATTGTCCCCTGCATACCAAGGTCTAGACCATTAATATCTATCAAGGGAAGCAAAGGTCTCAATAGCAACTGCTGGGAACACCATTACAAATAGAGGGAAAGAGTTAGAGATGAAAACAAATATCTACAAATTTTGCTACTTCTGCTTAACAGATACATGAAGAGCTTTACACACACACACACACACACACACACACACACACACACACACACACACACACACACACACACACACACACACACACACACACACACACGTGCACACGCACCCTAGGAAAGCTGATGACTTGGACAAAGAATGACTATCATTCCAGCCAGATTTGGAACTATGAAAAATGTCACAAACCTACCGCACCTCCAACCAAGAAAGCCAGTTTGGATTGGAAACCTGTTCATTATGATCAAATAGTTAAGCAAACACCACATTCATGGTCCTGTCTTATCCAAACAGGTAATGATACGGTGAGATGGAAAAAAATGTGCATTGGTTTTTACACTGAAGCAACCCTGTACACAGTTGAAGCAGTCATGCAGAGAATTGAACAGACCAGGGATGCTGCACTTATTTATCTTCTATTCATTCATGGAACATGGGTGTCACTGGCTGGCCAGCATTTATTGCCCATCCCTAGTCACCCTTGAGGGCAGTTGAGAATCAATCACATTGCTGTGGCTCTGGAGTCACATATAGACCAGATGGAGTAAGAACGGCAGATTTCCTTCCCTAAAGGACATTAGTGAACAAGATTGTTTTTTTCAACAATCGGCAATGGTTTCATGGTCATCAGTAGGTTCTTAATTCCAGATCATAGAATCACCATAGTGAAGAAGAAGCTCATTCGGCTCGTCAAGTCTGCACTGACTACAATCCCACCAGGTAGCCCACATATTTACCCTGTTAATCCCCTGACACTAGGGTTAATTTAGCATGGCCAAGCAACCTAACCGCACAACTTTGGACTGTGGGTGGAAACTAGAGCAATCGGAAGAAACCCACACAGACATGGGGAGAATGCGCAAGCTCAGCACAGTGACCCAAGCTGGGAATCAAACACAGGTCCCTGGTGCTGTGAGGCAACAGTGCTGACCATTGTGCCATCATGCAATACTTATAAAAAATTCAAATTCCACCATCTGCTGTGGCAGGACTCAAAACCAGGTCCCCAGAACATAAGCTGATTTTCTGGATGAATAGTCTAGTGATATGACCACTTGCCATCACCTCCTTCATTATTGAGATAACTTGATTTGTTAACCAGAGTCACCAGTCAATTCTCCTTCAGTCTAGCAGAGTCTGAGAGCTCACCTGAAGGACTCAAGTTCCCTATCTCCTCCAAAGGAACAGAGGATTAGGGTAGACCTGTGAAACTGTCACAGTAGTTGTTCCTAAAAGAAAGAAATGGTGGCTAAAGACTAGAAGAAGATGCAGCATAATTGGGTGAATCAGAGACTTGGGGAGATGTGGTATAAGGGGTTAGTTCTAACCATATGCTAATAGTATGCTAATGAAATGCAGTACATGGGAACTGATGCAACATCTCATGATCACTTTTTATTTATTCATGGGACATGGGGTATCACTGGCTGACGAACATTTATTGTCCATCCCTAGTTGTGCTTGGAGAGCAGTTGAGAGTCAACCACATTGCTGTGGCTCTGGAGTCACATATAGGCCAGACCAAGTAAGGATGGCAGATTTCCTTCCTTAAAGGACATTAGTGAATCAAAGGGGCTTTTCTGACAATCGACAATAGTTTCATGATCATCAGTAGATTCTTAACTCCAGATATCTTTTACTGAATTCAAATTCCACCATCTGCTGTGGTGGGATTTGAACCCGGGTACCCAGAACATGAGCTGAATTTCTGGATTAATAGTCCAGTGATAATACCACTAGGCCATTTCCTCAAGGCAAGGTGAAACCACAATAAGTCATTTCTCCGTTTTCCTTACTTCAGCAGACTCTGTGACTATTCTATCTACACAATGAGACTAGGAATACAATAGGGGGCTATACCAGCTGCAGTCAGGTACAAAAGGAAAGGGCCCAATGACAAATCACCTGCCACAGCAGCAATATGTGAAAAGGGCAAAGTTGAAAGATAATTAACAATTCAGCAGGAAACTGATTGTGAATAAAACAAGAAAATTATTATCTTGCATGGGAGATTACCTCATCAAAATGCTTCAAGGTGTCAGCTGTCATAAGTGTGTAATCCTCTTACCCCTAAATCAGAAGCTTGCAGGTTCAAATCCTATTTCCAGAGATCTGAAGACAAAAGCCAAGGTGATGCTCCAATACTGAGGGAGTGCTGCCTTATCAATATCTGCAGACTTTGCTTCCACTTCCTCTTTCATTGTGCGATTCACAATGTACAAGTTAAGGTCAGTTTGCTGTAGAGAGGAGAGAAACACTCTTCCCATTGGTCAAGAATTGCAAAATTTTGGTCAGAGGTTATTAGTTAAAATGGGTATTTAATAATTTTGAGCCCAATTCCTGTAGTACAACTCAGAGGATTGTCAGACAAAACTTTATAGTGCTATGGGCCAGCTGAAGAAATTGGATTACTGCTGGTTGTAATCCATTGACCAATCTGTTCAGGGGTGCAATGAACATCATCTATTTTAGAGCAAGAATTGATTAAACTGGCAGCAAATAGGACAGAATATATTAGTCATGGTTCAGCTGATACCCCTTTACCCGAGTCAGAAATTTGAGTTCAAGTCTCACATAATCCAGGCTGACACTCCAATTTAGTACTGAGGGAGTGCTGCACTGTCAGAGGTGCAGTTGTTTGACACAAGTGCACAGACTTGGGCTGAATGTTGTAAACATCACCTGCAAAAAGGGTATAAAAATAGAGGAACATCACTAGTGTGTTTACACTAGTCAGGGGATAGTATTTATCAGAGGACACTTGCTGGGGGCATTTGTCAGAGAGAGCAGTTAAATGTAGACAATTTTCTGGGAAGCTAGCATTCCCAGTAGGACAGTGTCAGTGGATTGGTAATTCTCACAGATTGGGGATTCCCTTAAGAATTCCAAAATGACAGATGTAATTGTCACATGTTGAGAATTGCTATAAATATTGTCCATTTAAGACAGATAAGAAGATGTTTTTCCCTCAGAAGGTCATGAGTCTTGGGAAATCTCTTCCCCAAAAGGCAGTGGGAACAGAGTCCTTGAATATTTTTAAGGCAGAGAGAGATTCTAGATAAGCAAAGGATGCTGGGGGTAAGCAGGAATGAGGGGCCTTCATCCCCCTCCCCCATTCCCGTAAGCCCATGGTGGCACAGGGCGGCACGGTGGTTAGCACTGCTGCTTCACAGCACCAGGGACCTGGGTTTGATTTCCAGCTTGGGTCAATTTCTGTGCAGAGTTTGCACATTCTCCTTGTGTCCTCATGGGTTTCTTCTGGGTGCTCTGGTTTCCTCCCACAGTCCAAAGATATGCGGGTTAGATTAATTGGCCATAGTAAATTTCCTCTTAGTGTCAGGGGGACTAGCAGGGTAAATACATGGGGTTATGGGGGGTAGGTGCTGGGTGGGATCATGGTCAGTGCAGACTCAATGGACCAAATGGCCTCGTTCTGCACTGTAGAGATTCTATGATTTCATGATTGACCTTCCTGCATAACCCCCGCAACCAACACATCTTGGAGTTCTAAGAGACAATTTAGCACATCCAATCCACCTAACCTGCACATCTTTGGGCTGTGGGTTTATTGGGATAAGCAGGAGTATGAAGCTGAAGTTACAATCAGATCAGCCATGATCTTATTGAATGATAGAGGGTCTAAGTGGCCTACTCCTGCTCCTAATTTGTATGTAATTCAGTATAGTGATCAGTAGTAGAATCCAGTATTAAGGTTAAAGGCAATTGCCTTAAGAGAAAATGAATAAACTTTGTGAAGAAGCTCCTCTCAAATGTGAGACAGGAAGTAACATTCGGCAAGCAGCTGTGAAATGTGCAGCTTCAGATCGTTAAGGTGGACGGAAAGCTTCAACAGTTGGACAGGAAAACTAGAGCAGAGGTCATAAAGCTGCAAAGGGGCTTATACCTACGTTAGAGTTAAGTTGAGAAAGTTAAAATCGTAAAGGATATTGTAAGTCATTGAATCATAGAATCCAACAGTTCAGAAGGAGGCCATTTGGCCCATCAAGTCTGCACTGACCACAACCCCACCCAGGCCCTATCCCCATAACCCCATGTATTTACCCTAGCTAGCCCCCCTGAGGGGCAATTTAGTGTGGCCAATCCACCTAACCTGCACATCTTTGGACTGTGGGAAGATACTGCAGCACCCAGAGGAAACCCACACAGACACAAAGGGAATGTACAAATTCTGCACAGACAGTGACCCAAGCTGGGAATCGAATCCAGGTCCCAGGCGCTGTGACATGGGGAGAATGTGCAAACTCCTCACAGACAGTCACCCAAGACCAGAATTGAACCTGGGTCCCTTGCTCTGTGAGGCAGCAACGCTTGCCACTGTACCACCCGTATGAATTTCCCTTGCCTGATAGGGAATGACCAGGTTCAGTAAATGAGAAGAAAATACCCCAGAGGTCCCAGAATCTATGAAAAGACAGACAGACGTTTCATAGAAATTGCTACAGTGCAGACCATTTGGCCCATTGAGTTTGCACCAACAACAATCCCACACAGGCCCTATCCCCATAACCCCACATATTTACCCTGTTAATCCACCTGACACTAAGGGGCAACTTAGCGTACCCAATCAACCTAGTCTGCACATCTTTGGACTGTGGGAGGAAACCGAAGCACCTGGAAGAAACCCACGCAGACACAAAGAGAATGTACAAATTCTGCACAGACAGTGACCCAAACTGGGAATCGAATCCAGGTCCCTGGCGCTGTGAGGCAGCAGTGCTAACCACTGTGTCATTTGTTGAACTGGTTAATTGGGCAATAGCTTGTTGTTCAATAAGCCTTGTTTTTTTTCACCTTCTAAATTAGTGATTGCCATTTTTGCCACTAAGGTTATTCCTCCACAAGGACTTTCTTACTATTGGATTTAACATTGAGACCAAATCCTACAAAAACAATCTCCTTCTGTTCTGTAGGATTTGATGATTCCCTGCTGCATATTTACTCCATCTTTTAATACAGCGTGCCTTGAAGGAACTGAGTATCTTATAACATCATTAGTTGGCAAACAGGCAACTGACAAACCCCACAGCACGTTTTAAGTTTCAGATTTCGTGCTACATCATTATGGAGGCCATTCTGAAACTCGATTTCCTCAAGAGAATTGCTCGCATTAAATCGATTGCAGCTTAAATGAACTCGTATGTCATTTTTAAACTTAACTCTCCTGAAAATGACTAAGATTTTCAGGTTAAAATTGTTGACAGTTCACTATAACCAGTGAGTTGAGTTTGGTCAATTAAAAGAAATCCCATTTCTTGTTCTATATTCTGTTTCTGTAGAATCTCCCAAGAGCTGAGGACATTCCAAAGTGCCTTAGAGCCAATGAAATATCTTTGAAGTATAATCACTGTAATGTCCAGAACACAGCAGAAAATTTGCGGAAAGTTAGGTCCCACAAACAGAAATGACTGGATAATTTGTTGTTTAGTGATTGAAGAATGCCAACAAAAGCTCCTGCTCTGCAAAGTTGTGTATTGGGGTGTTCCTTCCAAACAACAGCACCTCTGACAGTGCAGCACTCCCTTAGTACTGAACTGGAGTGTCAGCCTGGATTGTGTGGGACTTCTGACTCAGGTGAAGGAGTGTTATCAACTGAACTATGGCAGAGATCCTATAAACTATCATTTTAATGACTTGTCTTTGTTGCTCTAAAAAAGATTATGTACATTTGTTGTATCCCCGAACAGATTGTCTGATGAATTAATACTGCCAGTAATCCATTTTCCTCAACTGGCTCATATTGCTACAAAGTTTACCTGACATTCCTCTGATTGTTATACAACTGGAATGAGACTTGTAATGATTAAATATGCACTTTAATGTGTGTTTAACAGCTGCCATATGGACCTACAAGCAGAGGCAAGCTGTGGGTGCTGGGTAGATTGAGTCTGATGCAGTTCTGTGAATGAGAGGGAGTATTGGCGTGTTGCTTTAAGGAGGAAGTTTGACTTTAAATCGTGCAGAGAGGAGTCAGTGATTTTTATAGACACTAATGACTCTCAGAAGAGTACTTATCTTTACAGAGACTGACAAACACTTCCATAACACTCCAATAACTTTGTGTTCCTTCAACTCTGGCTCTGATGCATCTCTGCGACCTTTGCCCTTCCCTTGTTGGCAGTGCCTGCAGTTTTCTAGGTGTTAAGTTCCAGAATTCCCTCTCCCAACCTCTCCGCCTCTCTCTTCATATTTAAACCCATCTCTTAGATCAGGCTTTTGGTCACCTATCTGAATTGATCACCTAAGTAGCATTATAAACTCAGTGAATTTGGATTTCAAGTCCTATCATAGCAGTTTATGAATTTGAATTCAATATTTTAAATAACGCTGGAGTGAAAATCAAGTCTCCAAAATGGTGAGCATGATACTATCAAATTGTTGTAAAAAAAACACCCCACCTGGTTCACTAATATCCTTTAGAGAATTAATTCTGCCATTCTTCTCTGCCCTGGTTAATAAGAACATAAGAACATAAGGAATAGGAGCAGGAGTGGGCCATCTAGCCCCTCGAGCCTGCCCCGCCATTCAATAAGATCATGGCTGATCTGTCGTTGCTCAGTTCCACACTCCCTCCCTCTCCCCCTAACCCTTAATCCCCTTGCCTATCAAAAACCTATCAACCCGCGTCTTAAAAATGTTGAGCGAGGCAGCCTTCACCACTTCAACGGGCAGAGAATTCCAGAGATTCACCACCCTTTGAGTGAAGAAGTTCCTCCTCAACTCCGTTCTAAACCGCGCCCCCTTTATCTTGAGGCTGTGCCCTCTAGTTCTACTGTCCTTTCTGAGCAGGAAGAGCCTCTCCACCTCTATCCTATCCATCCCATTCAACATCTTATACGTCTCAATGAGATCTCCCCTCATTCTTCTAAACTCTAACGAGTACAAGCCTAGTTTATTCAGCCTCTCCTCATAGCTCAACCCCCTCAACTCTGGAATCAGCCTACTAAACCTCCTCTGCACACCCTCCAAGGCCAAAATATCCTTGCGCAGGTGCGGCGACCAAAACTGCACACAGTACTCCAGCTGCGGCCTCACCAGTGCCCTATACAGCTGCAGCAAGACCTCCCTACTTTTATATTCAATCCCCCTCGCTATGAAGGCCAGCATCCCATTAGCCTTCCTGACCACCTGCTGCACCTGCAGGCTGGGTTTTTGCGACTCGAGCACAAGGACCCCGAGGTCCCTCTGCACTGTCGCCTGCTGCAGTTTTTCACCATGTAAGTAATAATCCTTCCTACCATTATTCCTACCAAAGTGGACCACCTTGCACTTGCCAACATTAAATTCCATTTGCCAGTTCCTGGCCCATTCGCCCAGCCTATCCAGATCGTTCTGCAGACTCTCCACACCCTCCGCATAATTTGCCGTTCCATCAATCTTGGTGTCATCAGCAAATTTCGACACCATACACTCGGTTCCCTCCTCCAGATCATCTATATAAATGGTGAATAGCTGAGGCCCCAGCACCGACCCTTTACAGGTTTACAGGTGACTCCAGGCTACAACAAGGTGGTTGACTCTTAACTACCTTCAATCGAGTGGGCCACTCAGTTGTACTAAGCTTCTACAGAAAATAAAACCCATTGAACCACCTGATATTGATCGACCTTAACATCAGAAATAACAAAGGCCCAGTTGACCTGGCAAAGCCCTCTCATTAACATCTAGAGACCAAAACGCATCTGATAGCAAGACAAAGTACCAGACACTGAAGTTCTCTCTGGAGCAAGTCTACCATTAGTCCACACACTGCTGATGAGAGCACAGACCTGGTGGGCAGGTCATGTCATCCGTATGCCAGACAAGCGCATACCCAAGCATCTCCTTTTTGGGGAACTCTCTGCTGGAAGGTGCTCACATGGAGGGCAGAAGAAACGTTTCAAATATACACTCAAAGCCTCCCTGAAGTCGTCTGACATTGACACGACCACCTGGGAAACGCTGGCACAAAACCGCCCTACCTGGTGCTGCCTCATCCACAAAGGCTGTCAAGCTCATGAAGCAAGGTGTATTGTTGAAGCACAACTTAAGCGCGAGCTGCACAAGTCCAGAGCCACCAGTGCAACAACGACAGTGTCTACACAAGTCTGTCCAATATGTGCCAGGACATTCCGTGCCCAAATTGGCCTGATCAATCATCTTCGGATGCACCACATCCAGCCTGAAAATGACTAATGGTGTCGAGGCCCTCATCGATAATGATGGACGAACAACAGAGACCAAAGTGGAGAGAGATGTTCCACAGTCTAGCCAAGAAACAACCTCACAGAGTTGCACCTTACAGTCAATACCCCAGACTCCTCTATCACTATCTGATTTCTTTCTTGAACAGTTTAGCTTTCAATTTTAAGAGTGTGTCTCCTTGCTCTGGATTCCCCCCCCACACCCCCAGAACATAGAACATAGAACATTACAGCGCAGAACAGGCCCTTCGGCCCACGATGTTGCGCCGACCAGTTAAAAAACAATGACCCACTAACCTAAACCAATCCCTTTTCGTCCATAAACCTGTCCACGGATCTCTTAAACGCCCCCAAACTAGGCGCTGACTATCTCCAATCAATTCATTACTCTCCAAATAACTATAAATCCTATCCCTAATAATTTTTTCTAAAACCTTGCCCACAACAGAAGTGAGACTCACCGGTCTATAATTCCCGGGGAAGTCTCTGTTCCCCTTCTTAAACAATGGGGCAACATTCGCTAACCTCCAATCTTCCGGTACTATACCAGAGGCCAACGATACCAACTATACCAGAGGAAACAGTTTGTCTGTACCCATCTTAATAAACCTTCCACTATTTTAAATACCTTGATCAGATTTTCCCTCAAGCTTCTATATTCAAAGGAATTAATTCAGTATCACTGCAGATATCTGTTGTTTGCTGTTATACCAAAAACACCTGTTCTAAATAAAAGCAAGGAATGAGAAGCAAGTATAGGGTGTACATATTTTTGAAATACCAAGTGTATTTGGATGAGAGGAATGCAGTGTGGTTCAAGAAACCAGACCTCAACTGCAGTACGCTCATATGAGTTCCTATGAGAGCTATCTCACTTCATCAACCTGACTCTTGTCTGGTGCAAAGACCCTTTCCAATGTGTCCATCCCAACAGTTGGACACATGGAATCTTTTAGTACCGTGTACGATCTTCATTGTTTGAGGAGAGCACAGAGGCTTCCATAATTCTCAGCTGAATTTGATGTCAAACAGTAACTGCAGTATAACCACAGCCTAAGTATATAACCCCCAGTTACAGAACAGTGTTTAAAAGTCCAATCAGTCCTCTTTCATAGCCCAGTTAATAATGGGAACTTGGAATTGAATCAATCAGCCTCATTGAATCATATCATAGAATCCCTACTGTGCACTGACCCTCCAACAGAGTACCTTACACAGGCACTCTCACTCGCCCTCTATCGCTGTAACCCCATGTTTCGCATGGCTAATCCATTTAATCTACATATCTTGGGAACCTAAGGAGCAATTTAGCATGACCAATCTGCCTAACCTGCACATCTTTGGAATGTGAGAGGAAACCACAGCACCCGGGGGAAACCCATGCATGGAGAGAATGTGCAAACTCCACACAGACAGTCACCTGAGGCTGGAATTGAACCCGGGTCCCTGGCGCTGTGAAGCAACAGTGCTAACCATTGTGCCACCATACCGACTCATAAATATTCTGGTGATCAGAGCCAAATATGCCAATCTCAGCTGTGGTTGACCCCCCCTCCCCCCCAAACTTAGGGGGATGAGTGAGAAATGAAGCAGAGGTACAGAGAAATGCATGGGGTATGGAGTGGGGTAAGGAGGAGTGGGTGGGCTATGGAGTGGGGGTACAGGGGAATGGGTGGGCCATGGAGCGGGGTATGGAGGAGCGGGTAGGATATGGAGTGGGGTACAGAGGAGTGGGTGGGCCCTGGAGTATGGAGGAGTGGATGGGCCATGGGGAAGTACGGAGGAGTGGATGGGCCATGGATTGGGGTACAGCAGAGTGGGTGGGGTGTGTAGTGGAGTTATGAAGGAGTGGTGGGCCATGCAGTAGGGTACAGAGGAGTGGGTGGGTTTGGAGTGGGGTACGGGAGATTGGGTGGGATTATGGAGTGGGGTACAGAGGAGTAGGTGCAGAGGAACAAGTGGGCTGTGGAACAGGGGTACAGAAGAGGGTGGGCTATGGAATGGGGATACAGACAAATTGATGGGCTATGGAATGGAGAGTGATGTGGACTGGAATGGAGAGAGAAGGATGGAGGGGACTGGATTGGAGAATGGAGGGCAACAGAATGAGCTGTGAAATGATGAGATCATATTCCCAAGAACAGGATTGCTATCTGCTGAGTTACTCTGAGCAGATTATGAATTAAGTGGGGATTGAACAGTTTGGAACAGGAGAGAGGCTGATGGAGAGCAAGAGAGGGACTGAGAGAGAGAGAGCTGGAGGGAGACTGAGAGTGCGCAGCAGAGTGCGGCGTGCTTTAGGACCCCGCGGTTGCCGGTGCTGTGTGTGCAGGGTGCTGCGGGGCTGAAGGGGAGTGAGTTGTTGAGGGGAAGATCAGAGGGGAGTAGCGGGCTGGAGGTAGACAGGGATACAGACCGGAATCTGCCTAGCAACAACCCCCTCTCAATCCATCCCGCACCAAAGCCGCCCCCACCCCCCCGTCCCCCTGTCCATCCTTGCAGCATGAGGAGGGTCCGGGTCAATGCTGCCGCTCTGCTGACTGTTGCCTGGATCCTGGGCATGTTTTACTACTTGTGGCAGGACAACAAACCACATCCCCAACCCCTGAGCAGCAGCACCAGGGCACATCGAGCTGTCAGGCCTGAACCCCAAGCTGAGGCTGAAGTTGGAGCCCTCAGACAGGGCAGGAGTAGCCTGCCAGAGGTGAGTGCTACACAGATCAATACAGCAAGAGATAGCATCTGAGTGAGATGGTGAGACAAATGTGTATGACACAGGGAATTCTCTCTTTATCTATATCCATTCCTCTATTATTTACATTTACTATCATCTATATCTTATCTATTCTCTCTATTTCTCAATTATTCCTCTTCCTATTGTCTGTCTTTCTCTCTATCTGTGTATTATCTTCCTATTCATCATTGTAGCCATTTGTTTCCGTTCACTCTATCTTTCTCTCTCTCCATCTACTATCTATTATGTTTCTAGCCATCACTGTATCAATCTGTTTCTGTACAATCTGTCTTTCTCTTCATTTGCCTATCATTTTTCGATCTATCATTGTATCTATCTGTTTCTATTGCTACATCTCTCTCGCCTCCCCCTTAATCATAAGGTTTATTTTTAAAAAGATCTGTGAAGAATTGGAACCTCTTCCACACATTGATTGGGGGGGGGGGGGGGGGAAGGGGTGAGAGAGTGAGGGGGTAAGAGATTAAGAGGAAAAGGGGGTGAGGGAGAAAACAGTGTGCGCCTGGAGTTGGTATAGTGCATGGTGAGAGTTCAGGAGTGATGGTGACTGAGAGCGTTGCTAAGCAGCATGCAGGGAAATAAAACAAAATATATTTCTATACATGTTAGAATCTGATGATTTAGTAATGTAAGTAGTGGCACATGCAATTGCTATATCCATTTATTCCAGTGGTTCTTTTGAAAGTAAATTGAACATTCTATTAAAAATGCACTTTTGTAATACAACATGAGGTAAATATATGATCTTTTGTATTCCTATAAATATGAAATAATTTTTTGTGCTGAATCAAGTTCGTAAAAAGACTTTTTTTAAAACACAGTGTTCACAGAATACCTCTTGTATTCTGTGGCATTTTCGAGGTTGGATGTGATCTGGAACACTGCTGAGCCAGCCAGCACTGAGCAAGGAGTAGGCAACTAGCCAATTCCAAGCTATCACTGTGAAAATAGTGCATTGGGATGGTGCCATTTGTGGGTTTCACAACCCTTTATTTAGCTAACTCCTATTTTTATTTTATTCAATAATTTGCCTAATGAGAAGAGTGAGTAAAGAAAGATAAATCTAATGAATTATGTGTGCTATTGATTGTAGGGTTTGGCTGACAGCTCATGTCTCCTTATTCCTAGACCAGTTTGCATTTATATAATACTTTTAATGTAGTGAAACATCCCGAAGTCTAGTCAAACAGTCAAATGCTACTGAGGCAAAGGGTGATATTAGAACATATGAGGTAGATTTAGAGGTGTATCTTAAAGCAGGGGAGAAGTGACAAGGTAGAGAGGTTTAGGGATGGAATTCAGTGTTTTGGGCCATGAGATGGAAGGCACAGCTACCAATGATGAGGTGAAGAGAGTGGGAGGCTAGAGTTTAAGGAGTGTAGAGATCTCAGACATGGGCAAGGGATGATCCTTGAGAACTGAAATGAGGAGAAATTTCTTTAGCTAGAGGGTGGTGAATCTATGGAATTCATTGCTGCAGAAGGCTGTGGAGGTCAGGTCATTGAGTGTATTTAAGACAGAGATAGATAGGTTCTTGATTGCTAAGGGGAACAAAGGTTACAGGGAAAAGGAGAGAGATTGGGGTTGAGAAACATATCAGACAAGATTGAATGACGGAGCAAACCCCATGGGCCAAATGGATTAATTCTGCCCCTATATCTTATATTCCATGGTTCCTAATTGTGTGCATTTGGTTATATATTCAAAATAAAATATGGGAATTAAGCAAAAGCTGAGGAATACTCGGAATCCGAATAGATTTTTTTGTATGTTTTGAGAGGAGTGAAGTCTTTAAAGAATGAGACAGATGTTACAGTCAGTAATTTTTTATAAGATTAAGGTTAGAGGTCAGTCATCCTGAGAGTGTATTGCTGCAACGTTTCATTGTCAATAATAAAGCAAACCTGGGCAGGAATGATGGAAAGAGCTGAAAACGGTTTACATTAATGAAGGCACCAAGATACCATGAAATTCGATCCTTGCAGTTCACAATGACAATGAGACAATAGCTTGCCTCGAATGCCTTCCAGTCAGGATTATTTTGTAAATAATGAGATGCAAATTTAATCGCTTATATCAATCTGAATTCAGACAAAAGGATTAGCGATGCAACTGTGGTTAAGTTAAACAACCCACTGTCTTCATCAAGAAAGAAGGAGTGTGAAAAAAATGCTTGGCAAACATTTGTTTTAAACTTATGGTTTTGTGAATTGTGTGTCACCAGTTGTTATGATTAAAGGCATATGTGACTTTTCACTCTCACAGTAAAGAAATGCAGGAAGTGTTGCCCCTTTCATTATACTGAGCCAGAATGTGCTGTCAAAGTAAGTGATGATATCGTTCATTGTTATTTATGAGACAAAGTGATTTCAGGTGTGGATCAGATGCATGGATTTCAAGTGTAAGCGGAACTGTACCATTGTTAACTTCACAACAATGATAACTTGCTGCCTGGATCACTATTGAAATCGTGTGAATTTGCTCTGTTTAGTGGCAGATACACAGTAAATTCACCACAGGTATTAATGGCTGGTAATTGATCATTTAAATCCTGTTAAATTAGGCACCCTATTTGGTTTCCTAATTGCTTGCTGTACCTTCAAATTGACCTTTAGTAATTCATGTACAAGGACATCCAGATCCCTCTGCACTGCAGTATTCTGTAGACTGGGCTGGAATTCTCAAGCTGTTCATGCCAGTGGGATTCTCTGGTCCCGCTGGCAGCTGGTGGACGGTGATGTTAATGAAAATGCCCGTTGACAGCGGCGGAATTGATCCCACTGCCAGCAAACAACGCGCCACCTGCCATTGGGGGGAAACGTGCAGTTGGGATGCTGGAGAATCTCGCCCATTATTCTGCTTTTTTATTCTTTCTGCCAAAGTGGACAATCTCATATTATACTCCATCTGCCATTTTTTGCCCACTCACTCAACCAACCTATATCCCTTCGCAGGGTCTTTAACCACTTCACAACTTGCTTTCCTACCTATCTTTATATAATAAGAAAGGTTGGCTGTAATACATCCAAGTCAGTAATATGGATCTAAATAGTTGGGGTCAGAGTACTGATCCTTGCAGCACTTTTTTGTGATAGTTTGCCACCCTGAAAATGAGCCACACATCTCGACTCTATTTCCTGTCAGTTATCCAGTCCTCTAACTACGCTAATATATCAAACCCAATGCCATGAACTCTTATCTTTTGCAGAAAACTTTTATGTGGCATTTTTTGGAAGGCTTGGAAATCCGAATACACTGCATCTACTGGTTCCCCTTTATCCACCATGCTTGTTAATCCTCAAAGAATTGCAATAGATTTTTCAAACATAATTTCCCTTTCTCAAAACCATGTTGACTTTGCTTCTGTTATGATTTTCTAAATGCCCTGCTGCTACTTTCTTAATAATGGATTCAAATATTTTTCCATGATAGATATTAGACTAATTGGCTTATCGGTTCCTACTTTTTGTCCCCCCCGCCCTCCTTTCCTGAATAGTTGTGTTACATTGGTGATTTTCCGATCTACTGGGACCTTTGAAAAATTACAACCAATGCAGCCGTTCATTTAAGACCTTGGATGCAGGCCATCAGCTCCAGGGGACTTGTCAGTTTTTAGTGACATTAGATTTCCTTGTCCATTTTCTTGAGTGATGGTGATTATTTTAAGTTCCTGTCTCTCTTTTGCCCACTGCTTTTCTGCTATTCTTGAGATTTTTTTTGTGTCTCCCACTGTGAAGATAGATACAAACTAATTGTTTAAAGCCTCTGCCATTTCTTCATTTCCCATTAGTAATTCCCTAGTGTCACCCCTGCTCACTTATCGTTTTACATTCGTGCAGAATTTTTTACTATGTGTTTTATATTTCTTGCTAGTTTACACTCATTTTCCAATTTCTCCCTCTTTATTATTTTCTTCCTCCACCTTTGCTGGCTTCAAAAATTTTCCCAATCTTTTAGCTCACCACTACTCTTCACATTCCATCTTTCAGTTTGATGCCATCCTTAACTTCCTTAGCTAACCGCACATGGTGTATCCTTCTGGTAGCCTTTCTTCCTCAATGGAGTATATCTTTTTTGAGAGTTATGAACTATCCCCTCAAATGTCTTCCATTGCTTCTCTATTTCTTACCTTTTAACCTATTTTCCCCGTCTGCTTTCGCCAACTCTGTTTTTATAATATGATTGGGAGGCCTTAATGAGTGGAGGGTGGGAATTCCAGCCCCCCCTCAAAGAGGATACCCCACCTCAGAAAGCTAGGATTGCTCTCAGCTTTATCAGAAAAAAAGCCATACAATGGAGAAATGATTAAGAAAGTCAGTGTCAGAAGTCTAAAGGACTGCTGCTTGAGGAAACTAGAGAAATGAAGAGGAGTTTCCAGGGAGCTGAGGTTAGAGGAACAAAGAGGAACTGGGAACAGGTCAGTTCCATTTCAAGTCACAGAACTGAAAAGGAGCTAGCTCATGAGAAGTCAGAAAGATATCTGGAATGGTTCTAAGGTTTGTGATATCTTACTACAGTTTGTGAGACATTAATTGAAATAATTGTGGAGCAATTGGTGGCAGAATATCGTAATTTGCGTATAAAAGCAGTCAAGACAAATAAATTCTAAAGGGGTTGGTGCAGAATCCTGGAATGGATTCACTAGGGGAAGTGAAGTAAAAAACTCTGTTCAACAAAGTCCTTTGGAAATATGGAGTGGAATTCGGAATGCAACCTGCTCATGGAAAGTATTACTACGGAGAAGATTTTCAAGCATGGTTTTGGGAGTGGAGTTTGGAAACTCTCCTTTGACAATCATCTGGGGAGATTCTGAGGAGAAATCCACAGACACTAACTTGGATTCAGAGCAAAGTATATATTCGACCAGTCACTTTGTGGGATTAAAAAAGCATTTTTTGTGATAAGTAAACCATTGTAGCTTCAAATAAACTTTATTATCTGTGTTAATCTTAAAACCTGTGCACATTTGTTAAGCTAAGGAGGGAGTGAAGAAGTATTATAATCCATTTCTTTCATGTTTAGTAAATGTTTTGTGTTAAAACTAATTAGCGGTCCTGTGGCTCTGCTCCTCCATACTTGTAAAGAAGTAACCATTACAGTCTTTTGAGCCAGGCTTCCATTCTGGGATCTTCCGGTCCAGTTATAACATCAACTGGAATCATAACAAAGGGAATACTGTCCTGAGATTATCATGAATCATGTAGTACCATAGCTATCACATGTACATATAGCACAGGAGGAGACCATTTGGAACATCACACCTTGCTGTTACACTATAGCCCTGCAAATTTCCCCCTTTCAAAGACGGTGCCTTCTCTGCTCCACAGAGAACAAAGCCAGTTACTGTAATCTCTCCACACATCTCAGATCCCTCAACCTGCCATTTTTCTGCAAATCCTCTCTCTATTTTTCTGCACAATTTTGAAATGCTTGACTTGACCTCTTCTTCAAACAGTGCTGTAGGATGTTCACCTCAGAGGGTCTGCCCTCGCAGAGTAATGAACAGCGAGCATATCAGAAGAAGTGCAGCAAGTTATTGCACTCACTTCGAGATCTCTGGTGAGCTGAGGACCATCTTGTGCACGCCAATCTTTAGCAATGGGGTTTGACCATTGGTCAATGTGATTTCCCACTGGCATGAAGCCAGATTGAGAGGCCTGACAGGATGCCAGGGGCCTGCTGTTTGAATGAATGTTATGAGATGCAAATAAACACAAATGGCATTTGTGCCACCTGCCACTGGGAAGAATGACCACCATTAGCCTGCCAGTGGGAGAATTGCAACATGATTTTACACCGGCAGCTTTCTGACCTTTTGGCTCCTGCCTGATTCACCACACCCACCCTCCACAAAACCCGCGATGGGCAGGTTGGGAGAACTCCACCTATTGTCATTGTGGCTGGAAGAAGTTGCCTCTGTTGTTTGGAGATCCACTGCTGTCATGCAAGGCCAGGACCAAGGGTAGCCGGAATGGAGCTGGTGGACACATACTGAGCTGAGGGGGGCCCTGGGACCAAGAGACAAATAACAAGAGTTTGGATTTATGTAGCACCTTTAGTAATGAGAAAATGTCCATGATGCTGCATAGGAGTCAGCAGTGAAGCCATTGGGATATTTTGAAAGTTGCTATCGATTCTGCTTTCACTACCCTTTCAAGCTGCCTTCTGACCATAACGCACTAACAAATTCGCCTCATCATTCCTCTGTTCTTTTGCTATTGATCATAAATCTGCGTTCTCTTTTTAAATTCATCCTTGGGATGTGAGCTTCACTGGCAAAGCCAGCATTTATTGCTCATCCCTAATTTACCGTGAGTAGGAGATGTTAAGATGCCTTCTTGAACCATTGCACTTTCTAGTGGTTTTATGTAATGGTGTGGCTCCTCAGAGGGCAGTTAAATGCTAGCCATCTTGATATGGGATTGGAGTCAGATGTAGGCTCAGACTGGGAAAAGACAGCAGGTCCACTTCCCAAAAGAGTTAGTGACCCAGTGAGTTTTTACAACAATCCAGTTAGCTTCATAGTTACCAATATCACACGTAGTAACTTTATTTCCAGCTTTTTGAAGTGTTTGTACATCAGAAACTGGAGAATGTATTCTACACATGTTCCGACTGTTACTTCAAACATTGAGTAATGACAGGCATTGCATACTTGAGTTTCTGACTCATGACCTCAGTTGGGAGCCTAACTTTGGAAAATGAACCTGTGTGTCAATGCTGAAAGCAACTGAACGTACAGAGTTGGAGCAGGATTAGCAAATAAAGAAAGTTATGTCTGAAAAAGTGAGTGTCCAGGAGGCATGGAATGTTTTGGCATGTTGTAATGGTTGCACAGTGTAGAATAAATAAACATCAAGCCAAGGATATGTCTCCTTAAACTTGAGTCTATAACTAGGCCAACCTTATTTTTGATACATTGCTTGGCTGGAGGACAATTTCACTGTTGCCTACTTCAGCTGTAAACACTCACACTTTGGGTTACTTTAGACTCACTGTAGTGAGACACTTTTTGTTCATGGAGCTGCACCTCCAAAGATTTATTATTTCTACACCTCATGTACTTGTGTACCTGACCCACGTGACAAATGGTGACTATTTCTCAAGCTTTGATCTGGAAAGATTCATGAACTTAGGAACCACACAGCTGAAGGCATAGCTGCCAGTGTTAGAATGAGGGAAATCAGGAAGTGCAAGAAGCCAGAATTGGAGGAGGGCAGAAATTTTGGAGGTTTGTGGGCTAGAGGAAGTTACAGAGATAGGGTAGCGGGGTGGGCATGAATGAGTCCAGGGAAGGACTTGAACATGAGAAGAAGAATTTTAAAGTTGAGATATTGCTGGATCAGAAACAATGTAGTTCAGTGGAGCAGAGCAGTGATGAGCCAATGGGACTTGATGCAAGTTAAGACATGGGCAAGCAGGTGAGTTAAATGTTTGGAGATTGGAAGAAGGGAAACTGTTCAGAAGAGTATTGGAATTGTTGATGCATGAAAGCGTGAATCTTTCCAGCACATAGCTTGAGAAATAGGATTCCTTTTTGCACTTTTGATATGCCATGGGATGTTTTAGAAAAGCTAAATATATACCATACAACACGTAGTAAAAAATAAACTGGTCATTATTGTGGCATTTCCTACATTGTAATTGTGAGTACACTTGAAAGTATTTCATTTAATGTAAAATTCTCTGAAATGTTTTGGAATGGTGCTATATAAATGCAAATTATTTATTCTTTCTTTGCTTCAACTGCTGGCGTCCACTAGCTGCAACACACCCCTGGTGCACACAATAGTGCTAGCGAAATATTAATGTAAAGAATATTAAAAAAAAGGAATAAGGGTAGGCCAATTGGATGACCCTTTGTCAGAGCTGGCGAACTGCTCTGACTCATCCTGATTTGAAACATTGATTCTATTCTGTCTCCATTTTCTGTTTAAGTTCACATTTTCCACGTTTTACACCATCTGTCAAATTTCTGCCCACTCACTTAATGTATCCCCTTGCAGACTTCTTGTGTCCTCACAACTTCCTTTGCTACTTATCTTTATGTCATCAGTATATTTGGCTACAATACAGTTGGTTCCTTCATTGAAGTCATTATAGTTTGTAAATTATTAAAGCCCCAGAATTGGAGTTTTCCAGCAGTTTGCCAACCTGAAAATGACCCATTTATCTGGGCTCTGTTTCATGTTAGTTAGCCAATCTTACATCCATGCAAGAATATTACCCCAACACCATGATCTTTTACTATTGCAACTTGGGACTGAATCCAAGACTGTTGCAGATAGTTTAGTGTTACTGAATCCACGCCAGCTCATGTATCAATTCAAAGACCATCCAATTTTTTTGTTTTAAAAGAAACTTTAACATTGACAAAAACAGCATGGAACAAACTAAGTCATAGAGGATCTTGAATACTAATTATTGTCATACGACTTCTGGTTAATGTTAGAATGATTGTGGTTTCAGAATGACAGCAGGCTTCTCAAGACCAATGCTGTTCCACTATAGTATTAGAAATATGTCATCCTTATAATTTAACTTCTTAAATCTAGGGATTTAAGTGCCAGTTAGGTGGGCAGCAATGTAACTCCTGAGTCGGAAGGTTGTGGGTTCAAGTCCTAAATCTAGAGAATTGAGCATAATCCATGTTGACATTCCCTGTGCAACACTGAAGATATTGTGAGGGACTAAGATCTCACCCTGTATGTTGTTTTAATATAATTAATAGAGATATGCCTATTGCTACCTTTGAAAATATAAAACTCGACAAAGACCTAAAATGGCTGAATCTATGTCTGTCCATGACCCTCAAACAAAAGAATCATAGAAACCCTACAGTGCAGAAGGAGGCCATTCAGGCAATCGAATCTGCACTAACAACAATCCCACCTAGGCCCTGTCCCTTTAACCCCACATATTTACCTCGCTAATCCCTCTAACCTACACATTCTGGGACACTAAGGATGGCCAATGCACCTAACCCACACATCTTTGGTCTGTGGGAAGAAACCGGAGCGCATGGAGGAAACCCATGCAAACACGGCAGAACGTACAAATTCCACACAGACAGTGACCCAGGAACAGAATTGTTGTGAGGCAGCAGTGCTAACCACTGTGGCACCATGCCATTCCCTGATGCTCCCTGGCAGCATCAGGGAAACTGGCAGCTCTCTTGTTATCTTTGAAGAGCCACTAATCACACATTGTGGGCTGCCCAGAACAAATTCAACAAGAGTGATACAATAAAGGCCATCTGCATTTCATCACCTAGGCTGGCCAACAGGTATCTGCTTGTCTGCTAAGACAAAGGACCCCAGCCTTCAACTCAATTCTTAATGGTCGAGTCATTCAATAATCTCAGTGACCCAGACAAGGGATGCACACCCTTTGTAAAAGACAGTGTAAAGAGATGGTAGTTATGTGACATGGACGTCTGGTTCATGGAACTAATAATATTGAATCGCTGTACTGAAAACTGCCATTTTACTGTCAAGTCAGCAGCATCACAGTCAAGGAGCTTTAACCCAGGCCAGTTACCTAGCCCCATCTATACTTCTTTTACTGGAAATAACTAGGAACCATCGCCAACAAGCCTGATTCATCTCTGCAGGTCCATCTCAAAGTGTGAATTCAACACTACAAGAAAAGTGAATTAACCAGCATTGTTTTTCAGCTCATGAACCTCTGTGACAGAATACTTAATATTTGAGTCTGGAACTTATGTGAAACACACTTGATTTTCTCTGTGGTCTCTGCACTGTAGATATATCTTTTCTCTATCTCTCTGTAAAGGTATGAATGCAAAGGAGGCTACATTGCGACCTTCCCCCTTGTTTGCAATTAAGCCTTTGAGTTCACCTCATCTCGAATTTGCTCTGAAGTTATTAATAAAAAATTGAATCACTCCAAAACCGCAGGTTTGAGAAATAAGCCACCATTTATAAAGAGGGAAACACATCAAGAAGCCTCTCTTGTTTATGGACAGGTGGTGAGAGGAGAAATTGGGGCTTTAATTTAATAGCGTGCTGCATTATTGGAGGTGCCATTGTTTGGATGTGACAGCTAGGACACCAGGAAGAACTCTCCTCCTTCTGTTCTTTGAATAGTTCTGGGGTTTGCGAAGGCAGATGGAGCCTTGGTTTAATGTCATATGTGAAGAATGGCAATTTACACAGTAAAGCACTCCGTCAGTACTGCAGTGGAGTGTCAGTCTGGACCATGTGCCCAATAATGTACAAACCATCCAAATTCAGGCGATTACAGTCAGGCGTTATACTAGGAGCACCCTATGGGAGGCATGGTCTGGTTTGCAGAGTCAGCCTGAGCCTGATGATATAACTCAGGAAGAGCGAACTCTCTTCCAGTCATCCAACCCATCATCTATTAGAACAGGCTGGGGTTCATTCTTGTGGAAAAGGCTTCGGGGTGATCTGATGAACAGGCCTTTAGAATGATGGGAGGGATTTGCTTGGATAGTAATGAAGTTGTTTCCACTTATTGGGGAGACTAGAATTTGAGATCATTACTATAAAATATTCGCTCATAAATCCAATTGGGAATTCAGAATAAAATTATTTACCCAGAGCGTGGTTAAAATGTGGAAATTGTTAATGTATGTAATGGTTGAGGCATATAGCATAGATGCATTTAAGGGGAGGCTTAATAGTATAAACATCAGTCAAGAGCAGTTGGGCTGAATGGCTTATTTTGGTGCAATGATTCCTAAGTAATACCATCACTGTTTTGGCTTGATAACTGGCACACTATGTGGCCAGATTCAGTTCCAACATATGGAAGTTCAAGAAAATTAATATAAAAAATGTGCATAAAAATGTAAGTAACAGAGGCTTTGAGTTGGCACAGACGATATTCATTCCTTGAGATACTTCCGTTTACATTGGCAAAAGTCCAATGCTCATCGAACAAACATTAGCCCAGACCCCTCTATCCTTACTCAATCTATCTATGGCTCTATCCATCTTCAATCTCCCTATCCACACCAGAGTCTTTGAATGTGTAGTCATCTCCCTGTGAGCGTAAGACAGAGATAGACAGATTCTTGAGTGGTAAGGTGATTAAAAACTACGGGGAAAAATGGGAGATTGGGATTGAAAAATTTATCAGCCATGATTAAATGGCAGAGCAAACTCAGTGGGCCGAATGGCCTAATCCTGTTGTGATATCTTATAGTCTTATCTTTCCCAGAACATCATGTTTAAATCCCTCTAATCAGGTTTCCACCTCTTATCAAAGTCATAGATGACATTCTATGTGACAAAGGGAATCTTTCCCTTCCTCATCCTTGACTGTGTCTGTAAAACCTGGTGTTGTCAGACTTTTTACTCTGTAGCATTTAAGAGGTTGACCACGCCATCCCCTCCGAGGCCTCTCCACTATTGTCCATATGCTGGACAATAGTGTGACTGCTCTAACATGGCTCCATTCTTATCGTAACCGGAGAATCACTTGCAATGGTTTCTCTTCCTGCTCCCACACTGTTGCTCTGGTAGCTCCTGAGGATCGATTTCTCATCTGCATGCTGCCCTTTGATGACATAATCCAAAAATACAGTATTAGCTTTCACATTATGCTAATGACACCCAGCTCCACCTGACCACCACCTTTCCCAACTCCTTCCCATTGCTAAATTATCAGATTGTTTATCTGATATCCAGTACTGGACCATCAGATACTCCCTCCAATTAACACTGAAGCCATGGTAGGTCCCACCGCGGAGAATGTGGTGGGCTGGCCAAAAGTCCATTGATTTTTGGCAGGACCAGACAATCCTGTGGCAGCTGATCTGGAAAATCCTGCCCTTTGTTTTCAGATCCCACCAGGAACTCCATTCCATAGCTAACAATTCCAGTTCTCTCCTTGATAACTGTCTAAAGCTGAACCAGACTTTGGCAACCTTTGTGCCATATTCGACCCTGAGGTTAGCTTCTGACCATATATTTTTGCCATCACTAAGTTTGCCTATTTCCAGCCCTCTAACACTGTATTCATGTCATTGTTACTTCAGTGTTCTCCTGGCCAAATTTCCATTTTCTGCCCTCTGTAAACTTGGGAGCATCCAAAACCTGCTGACCTTGTCCTAAGTTGCATCAACCATTTATCTCCACTTGGAGAGGCAGAGCTTGATCAGCGATGGTCAGCATGGCTTCATCAGAGGGAGGTCATGTCTAATGAATTTGACTGAATTTTTTGAGGTGGTGACCAGGTGTGTAGACAATGGTAATGCAATCAATGTAGTGTATATAGATTTCAGCAAAGCCTTTGAAAAGGTTCCGCTTGGGAGACTTGTAAAGAAGGTAAATTCACATAAGATACAGGGTAATTTGATAAAGTGGATTCAAAATTGAATCAGTTGTAGAGGATAGAGGGTGATGACAGAATGCTGCTTTATGGACTGAAAGCCAGTGTCCAGTGGAGTAAAGCAGGAATCTATATTGGGTCCACTATTATTTGCTATTTATATAAATGACATTGATGCCTGTGTGGGGGGTAGGATTAGTAAGTTTGCGGATGACACAAAGATAGAGATGGAGTGTCTTGGGCTACAGGAAGATACAGATATTTGTGTAGCAGTGGTCTAGGATGTTTGGGCCTCTGGTGGAGCAGGAGATGTGTTGGTGGTAACTTGGGAGTACGCTCTTGCGCTTGGCTTGATTGAAGTCCCTGGCCACGATGAACAAGACCTTGGGATGTTTTGTCTCAAGGCTATTCAAAGAGAGTTGTGCAATGTTGGTCTGAGGAATCGGATGATCTCCTATGATCCATTGCTTGGATTTAGTGGACAGGTCAGTATTTAAAAACTCTGCGACCAGCCTGAATGAATCACTATACTACAGTAACTGACTTCATTAGTAAGTGTGCAGAAGACTGTGTGCCAAAGAAGCAAATGTGTGTGTTCCCCAACCGGAAACCATGGATGAACATGGACATGTTGAACCTGTATCTGGGGTCACTATTGCAGATGTCAGAGCACTTTCTTGAAGGTCAACCCACAGAAAGCAACTGGCCCAGATGGGGTACCCAGACGAGCACTCAGACCCTGTGAGGATCGGCTGGCAGGAGTATACACAGACATCTTCAACCTCTCTTTACAACAATCTGAGGTCTCTATCTGCTTCAAGAAGACGACCATCATCCTGGTACCTAAGAGAAACTAGGCAGTGTGCCTTAATGACTTTTGTCTGGTGGCTCTGACATCCTGGCTGTGACGTTATTATGAAGTGCTTCAAAAGGCTAGTTATAGCACAAATCAATTCCAGCCTCCCAGACTACCTGGATCCACTACAGTTTGCCTAGCGCCACAACAAGTCCACAGCAGATGGCATCTTCCTGGCCTTGCAGTCAATCCTGGAACACATAGACAACAAAGACACCAATGTCAGACTCCTATTTATTGACTACAGCTCAGCCTTCAACACCATTATTCCAACGAAACTCATCTCCAAACTCCATGGCCTTGGCCTTGGCACTTCACTCTGCGACTGGATCCTGAACTTCCTAACTCACAGACCACAATCAGTAAGGATGGGCAACAATACCTCCTCCATGGTCATGTTCAACACCAGTGCTCCACAAGGCTGTGTTCTCAGCCCCCTGCTATACTCCTTATACACCTATGACTGTATGGCCAAATTCCCCTCCAATTCGATTTTCAAGTTTGCTGATGACACAATGGTAGTGGGCCAGATCTCAAACAATGACAGGACAGAGTATAGGACTGAGATAGAGAATCTGGTGAACTGGTGCGGCAACAATAATCTCTCCTTAAATGTCAACAAATGAAGGAGATTGTTATTGACTTCAAGAAGCGTAAAGGAGAATATAACTCTGTCTACATCAACGGGGATGAAATAGAAAGGGTTCGAGAGCTTCAAGCTTCTAGGTGTTGAGATCACCAACAACCTGTCCTGGTCCTCCCATGTCAACTAAAGTTAAGAAAGCCCACCAATGCCTCTAATTTCTCAGAAAACTAAGGAAATTTGACATATCAGCTACAACTCTCACCAACTTTTACAGATGCACCATAGAAAGCATTCTTTCTGGTTGTATCACAGGTAGGTACGGCTCCTGCTCAGTCCAAGACTGCAAGGGACTACAAAAGTTTGTGAATGTAGCCCAATCCATCACGTAAACCAGCCTCCCATCCATTAACTCTGCCTACACTTTCCGCTGCCTCGGCAAAGTAGCCAGCATAATTGAGGACCCCACGCACCCCGGACAATCTCTCTTCCACCTTCTTCTGTTGGGAAAAAGACACAGAAGTCTGAGGTCACGGACCAACCGACTCAAGAACAGCTTCTTCCCTGCTGCTGTCAGACTTTTGAATAGCCTTACCTTGCGTTAAGTTGATCTTACTCAACACCCTAGCTGTGACTGTAATACCACATTCTGCAGTTGCTCATTTCCTTCTCTATGAATGGTGTGCTTTGTCTGTATAGCGCACAAGAAGCAATACTTTTCACTGTATGTTAATACCTGTGACAATAATAAATCAAATCAATCAAATATAGATGGAATGGTCAAATGGGCAAATAAGTGGCAGATGGAATTTAACCCTGAAAAATGTGAGGTGATACACTTTGGAAGGAGTCATTTGATAAGGAAGTACACGATAAATGGTAGGACACTAAGAAGTTCTGTGGAACAAAAGGACTTTGGTGTGTTTGTCTATAGATCTCTGAAAGCAGAAGGGCATGTTGGTAGGGTGGTGAAAAAGGCATACGTGACATGTCTTTATCAATCAAGGCATAGATTATAAAAGCAGAGAAGCCATGTTAGAGTTGAATAGAACTTTGGTGTGGCCACAGCTAGAGTACTATGTGCGGTTCTGGTCACCACATTATTGGAAGGATATGTTTGCACTGGAGGGGGTGCAAAGGAGGTTCACCAGGATGCTGCCTGGGATGGAACATTTAAATTATGAAGAGAGATTGGATAGGCTTGGGTTATTTTTGCTGGAGCAGAGAAGACTGATCGAGGTGTACAAGTTGTTAAGAGACATGGACGGAGTGGATAAGGAGCAGTTGTTCTCCTTAGTTGAAGGGTCAGTCACGAGGGGACATAGGTTCAAGATGAGGGGCAGGAGGTTTGGGGGAATGTGAGGAAAAGCTTTTTTACCCAGAAGATGGTGACAGTCTGGAATGCAGTGCCTGGGAGGGTGGTAGAGGTGGGTTGCCTCACATTCTTTAAAAAGTATCTGGATGAGCACTTGGCACATCAAAACATTCAGGGCTGTGGGCCAAGTGCTGGCTGATGGGATTAGATGGGAGTTGAGGTGTTTCTAATGTGTTGGTGCAGACTCGATGGGCCGAAGGCCCTCTTCTGCGCAGTATGATTCAATGATTCTAAGTCCCTATCACCATCATCCCAATGCTAACTGACCTACATTGTTTCCCAGTTAAGAACACCTCAAGTTTACAATTCTCAGCCTTATTTTCAAATCACTTTGTGGCTTTGCTACTCCCTATTTTCAAATTCTTTTCAAGCTCTGCAACCCTCAGAGACATCTGAGCTCCTCCAATTCGGGGGTCCTGCAGATGCCGATTTTAATTGTTCCATCATTGGTGGCTGCATCTTCAATTGCATTGGGCCTAAACATTGGGATACGGTGAAGTATGGGCCCTGCCAACATTCCAGCAATGATACTGAAAACTTGTGCTCCAGAACCTGCTGTGTCCTTGCTAAATTGTCCCGGTACAACTACAATACTGACATCTACTTGGCAATGTGGAAAATAGCTGCAAAAAGCAGAAAAAATCCAGCCCAGCCATTATTGCCCCATGGGTCAGCTCTTGATCATCAGGAAGGTGATGGAAGGGGTTGACAACAATGCTATCAAGCAGGGAGCAATATCCTGTTCCCTGACACTGAGGGCAGGACCCTCTGGTCCTACTGAAGTTGATCCCCGCATTGGGGGGTTGTGGGGGGCGGGGGGTGTGGGGGAGATGTTGGTGCGGGGGTGAGCCAGTCAAAATTGTTCTTGACATCCATGGGACCAGAGGATCTTATCAGTGACCAAAAGTGGGAAAGTCTGCTACAAGGAGTTTGAAAATTCCCACCCCTGTTTGGATTTCACCCACTTTAATCAGCTTCTAACTGCATTACAGCCATAGTCTAAACATGGCCAAAAGAGCTGAAGTGAAGAGAGGAACTGAGACTGACTGCCTGTAAAGTCAGGGCAATGTTTGACCGAGTGTGGTATCAAGTGGCACTAGCCAAATTGAAGTCAATGGCAATCGGGGGAAAGTTCTCCTCTGGTTGGAGTCATACCTGGCACAAAGGAATATGGTTGTGGTTGTTGGTGTTCAGTCATATCAGTTTTGGTACATTACTGCTGGAATTCCTCAGGGTAGTTCCAACAATCTACAGCTACTTCATCATTCACCTTCCTTCCCGCATAAAATCGGAAATGGGGATGTTCGTTGATGATTGCACAATGTTCAACACGGTTTTCAGATCTGACACTATGTCCATTTGCAGTAAAATCTGGACAAATATTCAGATTTGGACTGATAAGTTGAAAGTAAGATTTGTTCCACGCAAATGCCAGGAAATCATGATCTCCAGCAAGAGAGAATCTAACCATCACCCCTTGATATTCAATTACATTACCATTGCTGACTCCCCACCCCTGTGAAATAATATAAACAAATATTCCCTCCCTCCAGCTCTCCTTTCTAGCTTGTTTTTCTTCTTTAAGACTCTCCTTAAAGCCTATCCCTTTAGGAAGCTTTTAGTCCCAGCATCCGATGTAAGATCTCCTTAAATGACTCAGCCTGATATCCTGCTTGAGAATTCTTCCGTGAAGTGCCTTGGAATGTTTTACCATGTTAAAGATGCTACATAAACGCATCTTGTTATTTGTAAGGAGACACAGCATTCCTCAGGATCTGGATGTTCTCTTGCCACCGGTGGTTCTTCAGAAGGAGACTCCGTTCAACATATCTGGCTATGGAGGAAGATGACATTTCCTGACCTCCTGCCCATTTGCTGCCTCACGGGCACAAGTTTGTTGTGAGGATGTTTCAGGAGAGAGCAATTCATCCCTTGTTCCAACAAAGAATTCCACCCCTTGCTCTTTCTTGAAAACTACCCCAGAAGCAAACATTAAAAAAATGTACTCATTATTTTGTGTTCTGAGCCTTGAGGTTGTAGGAGGGATGGAAATGAGACTATTTCTCAAAAACCTTAATAAACGTATGTTTCTCGAGAGGTCCCAGTTTTATTTTGAATAAATTCTGTCAAATTAACAAGGCAGCTGCATAAACAAGTCATACTAAGGAGACGTAGAGTAGGAATGAAAAAGTGTTATACTTTAATCCCCTTGAAATGTCAGGGCAGACCTGACTTGAGATTTTCTTTTGTGAATTTAATTTTGATTCAGATTTATGTATTGCTTAGAATAATGATCTCCTTGGCCTGCATTTTCATGCCTCCAGCCATGTTGCCACTGCACCACTCCCCTGCCTTCCCGCGCGCAACCAAATTCTGCATTTGGGAACCTTTTAAATGGTAAGTTTAAAATCTTTTATCCATGCCCTCTCACCCATCATCCCCTACCTGCAGAATCACAGTGAAATAGTAACAATGGCAAGTCCTGAAAAGCTCATAAAAAACGTCCATTCAGAAACCTGCATTGAAAATATCTGCTGCTATCACAATAACACTCAGTCAGCCACTGCCATTCATAATTACACTAACAGGACCTCTACCCACTTCACGCCTCTTATTCTTGTCCAAATGCTACATTCAAATCTTGAGAAAGGCTGAAGTTGGCATTGTTTTCTCAAGGCTAGTCATGGATTCAAACCAACTCCCATAAGAACATAAGAAATAGGAGCAGGAGTAGGCCATCTAGCCCTTCGAGCCTGCCCCGCCATTCAATAAGATCATGGCTGATCTGAAGTGGATTAGTTCCACTTTCCCACTTTCTCCCCATAACCATTAACTCCCAGAGACTTAAGTATGTAATCCAGGCTGACACTCCCAGAGCAAGATTAAGGGAGTGCTGCATTGTCTTTTCGATGAGGCAACAAAACCATTTATTAATTAGATATTGAATGCACGTAAGTGATGGGCATTAACTGGGGAGTCACTTGTACCCCTATAAAGATGACTCAACTGAAACTGTGATTGGTGTGTGAAAAGATACATGGTTGTTAAGAGTATCTATCTAAATAAATACTTATAAAAGCCTGTATTAGCTGCAGCTCTATCCTTCACCACCTGGATTTCTGGGACATAACACTATCTCCTCTCAGGTGGATGTAAAAGATTTCAAGGTATTATTTGAAGAAGTGCAGGGGAATTTACCTTTGCATCATGGCCAATATTCCTTCATCTACCAACACAATTACGAGTTACCTAGTCATTATTATGTTGCTGTTTGTGGGAGTTTGCTGTGTACAGATTAGTTCCTGAGTGTTCTGATGGCCATGAAGGCGATGGAGGAATCATCAATAAATCTCCCTGTGGGCTTCATGGAGTGTGAGCTACAAAGATACACGAGGGAATCCTTACAAATAAAGGTTCCACAATGGCCTCAGTGACCCATAGGCAGCAGTCAGCTTGCGTCGCACTCGTAAGAAGGCATGGACCAAGCCTTATGGGGAGAGATTGGCTCCAGTAGATCTGGCTGATCCGGTTGGAGATCTTCAGGCAAGGCATGGAGGGACTGAACAAAGTTATCAATTGATACACTGGAGTTTTTCAGGAGGACTTGGGGAAAAGAGAAGGAGCCAAGGCCAAAGTCTGTGTTGACCCTGACATCACACCTAGGCATTTCAGAGCCAGACCAGTCCCTTACTCCTTGGTGGAGAAAGTGTAAACTGAGCTGAAGTGTAAACTTGGGTATTAAAAGGCCCATGCAATTTGCAGGATGGGCCATGCCAGTAGTTCCCGTCCTTAAACCTGGCAAACCAATTCATCTTTGTGGCGACTATAAGCTAACAGTCAATCAGATCTCCAAACTCAATAGATACCCCATGGTCCAGGTTGAAGATTTGTGCGCTAAGTTAACATGTGACAAGATGAACTCCAAGTTTGATATGAGTCGCCCCCTATCTTCAGCTTGAATTAGATGAGTCCTCTTGGAAATATGTGATAATCAACATACATAAGGGATTTTACGAGTATACCCGTTTGCCCTTTGGGGACTTGTAAGTGTGAGCCAACTCCCAAAGTACTATGGAGAGCATCTTTCAAGCACTACCCAAGGTAGCAGCATACTTAGATAATGCCTTGGTCACAGGGGCTTCAGAACAGGAACACTTAGTCAACCTAGAAGTCTTGCAGAGATTTTCCAGAATGGGAGTTCACTTAAAGAGGGAGAAAAGTGTTTTCCAGGTGGCCGAAGTAACCTATTTAGGCTACTGAGTAAATGGGTTACATCCAGTAGACGATAAAGTAAAGATCATCAAGGAAGCACCAACCCTAAGGAACACCACAGAGTTAAAATCCTTCCTGGGAATAGTCAATTATTGTGGAAAAATTCTCCTGAATTTGACTTCCAAGCCGGCTCCGTTGCTTGTTCTACTATGAAAATACCACAGATGGTCCTAGGAAGATCTGCAGGCAGAGATTCTTTTTAAAGTTAAACATCAGTCATGTAACTTCCTGGTTCATTTTTAGCCTAAGAAAGAACTTATATTAACTTCTAATGCATCCCCATACAGGGATGATGTGGTGCTATCACATCACTGGAAAGATGGGACGGAGAAGCCCATTGTGTTTGCTTCCCAGACCCTTTTGGATGCAGAATGATGATATTCTCAAATTGAAAAGGAAGGGTTGGCATTCGTATTTGGTGTGAAGAAGTTCCATCAACATGTCTACAGTTGATTTTTTTTATAATTACTGACCACGAACCCTTATTCAGCCTCTTCAAAAAGGATAAGGCAATTTCCCCATTGCCTCCACTTGGATACACACTGCTTTTGTCAGCCTATGAATATCTTTTAAGAACATAAGAACATAAGAAATAGGAGCAGGAGTAGGCCATCTAGCCCTTCGAGCCTGCCCCGCCATTCAATAAGATCATGGCTGATCTGAAGTGGCTCAGTTCCACTTTCCCGCTTTCTCCCCATAACCCTTAATCCCCATGCCTACCAAAAACCTATCTACCCGCATCTTAAATATATTTAGCGAGGTAGCCTCCACCACTCTGGAACCCAAATAGCTAATGAGCACTCAGTCGCTTCCCTTTGCCCACAAGCGTGGCTCCTTTATTGGCATTGGATGAGGTTGTAAAGACTCTGAAATTTTGGAGATCTTGTCAGTGTCAGCAAAGCAGATTAAAGCCTGGACCCAGAAAGACCCACCCTTATCCAATATAAGGCAAGTGATCCTACACAGTATCGAAATGAAGATGCTTTGCCGGGAATTACATCTGGTGGCCCAATCTTCACTCTGACATCATAGACTTGGTGAAGCAATGTAACTTGTACCAGAAAATCAAAAACTCCTAGCTTCAGCTTCCTTACACCCATGGGGAGTGGCCTGGCAGGCCATGGGTGTGTGTACATGTGAACTTTGCAGATCCCGTTTTATGGGTTCCATGTTTTTAATTATGGTAGATGCACAGTCCAGGTGGTTGAAAGTGCACCTCATGGGTACTACAACTACTGTGACTATAATTGAGAAATTGTAGCAGAGCTTCAGTACAAGTGGAATACTGGAAGTCCGCTTTCTGATAATAGCATGGGTTTCACTAGTGATGATTTCCAGAACTTTGTGATATCCAATGGTATCAGACATGCCCAGACTGCAACTTATCAGCCATTGTCAAATGGGCTGGCAGAATGGGTGGTTCAAACTTTCAAAAATGGCATGAAGAAACAACCAGCGACATCCATGGAGACCAAGCTGCCACTATATTTGTTCAATTACAGGACCACATCGCCCACAACAGCAGGTGTTGAACCAACAGAGCTGTTAATGGGCCGACAGCTTTGTACCAGTTTGAGGCTGCTATTTCCAAACTCGGTGGGAAGGGTGGAGTCCCAGGGAAGCTGAAAAGGAAACTGTGATTCTGCTGAAACAGAAAGATCTTTTCCGACGGATGATCTGGTTCACATGAGGAATTTTGAGGATGGTCCCAAATGGGTCCCTGAGATCTTTATGGAGAAAACAGGACCAGTATCTTACAAGGTTAAAGTTCAGAGTAAAACCCTAAAGAAGCCGGTGCCAGTCCTCAGCTGGAAGCTGACTCCATGTTGGCCCCCCTGGTGGTGAAGATATGGACTCAGTGACGGAGGCTGAAGAGGTGATTTTCCCTGCTGAAATGGAACCTGAGGAGGGACCTGCAACGCTCCTTCTGAAAGGAAGGCCCCCTGCACTGTAAGGATACTATGATTCAGTAAACGCTGGGACAATGGAAGATGTTTCACCTTAAATGAGCTGTCCACCTACGTTCAATGTGACTTACACCGAAAGGCTTTGTTTGGAGCATTACACAGAGGTCACCTTCCATATATACCCACAAAAGAACTTTGGTGAGAACGCAAGCTAATGACCTGTTTTAACACAACCAAGACTGAGGGCTGAATTTTATGTGTCCCGCAGGTGTGTTTCCTGTGGGGATGGCACGTAATATGGAGTGGGCACCCATCCCACCCCTAGCTCATCCCCATAATATGGGCTGGTGGTGGGGGGAGGGAACGGGTACCAAAGTCTGTACCCTACCCACCATATTTTAGTGAACAATTAGAGGTCATTTAGTCTTGTTATCAGTTAGTTGACCTTGATAATATGCTGCCCCCGCGATAAAATGTTCAGCTTTCAAGTTTAAATGGTAGAAAGGGGAAGAGTCACTCCTCAGGGCTGCTTTTTGCTAAGCACTGGGCAGCCCCTTCTTCTATCCTATCTGTAGCCTCTGGTAGACTTACTCCTCCCATACCCCACCACTGCCCCTCTCCTGAACCTACCCAAACCCACATTGCTCAGGACACCAGTCTTAGCTGATCTGAGCATCCGATACCTTGGTCCTTTCTTCATCAGCAGTCTGACCCGCCGCCACTATTGCCTTCCTGCTGCACCCAGGACTGATGAGCTGCTGGCTGGTCAGATTGGGTGGCAGCTCCAGATGATAGCAATTCCCCCCTAATGATGGGTGCAACTCCTGCTTAGCCCATGTTACCCAGCCCTGCAGCGCTTTATGGCTGTGGGGTGGGTTGAGGAGGAGAGCATGTCGGTTCCACCTTGACGTAATTTCCTATTCAGCCCTGAGAGTGACTGTGTGAGACTGGAGCAGGCAGTGTTCAGTAGTGAGAGAATTAGTAGGCTGATTAACCGTCTGACAGGCCACTAGGTGAACACTCCTTCCATGGTCATAGCCATTTTACATCAGCTCAGGGTGAAGGATGGGGATGGCTGTTATTCCCATGCTGGGGGAGGGTAATATGTACTCCCACAGCCATAATATGGAGGTGTCATTGGTGATCACTCACGCACACCAGATGCAGATATCCCACTGCTTAAAGTGTATTTATTAGTGTCACAAGTAGGCTTACATTAACACTATAATGTAGCTACTTTGAAAATCCCCTAATTGCGCTTGTTTGAGTACACTGAGGGGGAATTTCGCATGGCCAATGTACCTAACCAGCATGTCTTTCGGGCTGTGGGAGGAAACCAGAACACCCAGAGGAAACCCATGCAGACATGGGGGAGAATGTGCAGACTTCACACAGATAGTGACCCAAGCCAGGAATCAAACCTGGGTCCCTGGCACTGTGAGGCAGCAGTGCTAACCACTGTGCCGCCCGCTGGAACTCTACATTCCATTCACCAAGATGATCTGCAGTGCGTCTGACCTAGAAGCTGAGTTAAAGGCTCACTTCTTCCCTCCGGGAAAATAATATAGGTCTGGATGCAATGTTATCACACCATGTGATGTTGTTTTTGAACTCAGTGTACAGTGAGAGCATTGATTTGTCTGTTTGAAGATTTCTCTGGACTCACTGCTATGTTATTCTCTTTCATCTATCTGCTGCTGGAATTACCGTCCCCTCATCCCTTTGATAATCAATTCCTCACGGCCTCCAACAAATTTGCAAAGCTGGCTGCCTCCATTTATCTCAGACAAATTGGTGCCTTCTCCTTCTGCATTTAGACATCGCCGTCCCTATCACCCTTCAGTTAGACACTGTGCTGTTCCATACAATTGACAATGAATGTGCTTCTGTCAAAAAGCAGGATCAGTCAAACACTACAGGACACAAGAAATAGGATCTGGAGTAGGCCATTTGGACCTTCAAATCTGTTCCACTAATCAGTGAGATTTTGGCTGAGCTGATTGTGGCCTCAATCACTCTCTGTCAGTCCCTCCTAATGCTTGCCTCCCCTTATCGATCAACAATCTATATAAATCAACTATAAGTACGTTCAATGACTTAGCCTCCATTGCTTTTCTGTTTTGGTTTCAAGTTCCAGCATCCGCAGTAATTTGCTTTTATCCATTGCTCTCTGGTGAAGGGAATTCCACAGACTAACAGCCCTCTGACAAAGGAAGATAAGAAGGATGCCACTTAGGACTGAGATGAAGATAATGAGATCAAGAGAGCTGTGAATCTTTGGAAATCTCTACCCCAGAGAGCTGTGGAAGTTCAAAGTTTGAAGTTTCAGAGGTTGATAGATTTTATGTCTCCACAGCCCTCTGTGGCAGAGAATTCCAAAGATTTACCATTCTTTCTCAGTGAAGAAATTTGCCCTCATCTCAGTTCTAAATGGCCATGCCTCTAATTCTAAGATTGTTCTGGTTCTGGTTCTAGACACCCCAACCAAGGGAAGCATCTCTCCTGCATCTACCCTGTCGAGCCCTTGTAAGAAATTAATATGTTTGAATAAGATCAGCTCTCATTCTACTAAATTCTCAAGAAAGAAGGCCTGGTCTATTTAATCATTGCTCATAGGACAATCCTTCCATTCCAGGATTAATTTAGAGAACCTTCACTGTAGCACTTTATACAAAGTATATCTTTCCTTAGGTAAGGAAACCAAAACTGCTCACAATACTCCAGATGCAGTCTCACCAAAGGTCTACATAATTGCAATAACTCATCTTTATTCCTGAATTCAAATCCTCTTGTAATAAAGGCCAACAAACATTTTAGTACATTAGTTTCACTGATCTGAGATATGAAATCTGATTGAAAAAAGAATATTTCTATAGTGCTGTGTATAACCTCAGGACATCCCAAAGCACTTCAGAATCAATGAAAAACTTTTGAAGCATAGTGACTATTTTCTCAGCCAATTTGTGCACAGCAAGCTCCTACAGCCAACAATGTGCTAATGACCAAATAATCTGTTTTAGTGATGAACATTAAGAACATAAGAACATAAGAAATAGGAGCAGGAGTAGGCCATCTAGCCCTTCGAGCCTGCCCCGCCATTCAATAAGATCATGGCTGATCTGTCGTGTCTCAGTTCCACATTCCCGCCCTCTCCCCATAACCCTTAATCCCCAAGATGAACTCCCCTACTCTTTGAAATAGTGCTAAAGATCCATTATCTCTTGCTGAGATTGCAGACGGACCTTGGTTTAATGTCTCGGCTAAAAGACAGAGGGCATGATTCTCTTGAATTGGGACTGAGTGCTCATGCCAGTGGTAAAACCAGAGTGTTTCCCTCTGGCACCAGATGAATGCAAATTTATGCATTCCAGGAATTGAGCTGGCCAGCCTGCCTGTTCAGAGATAAGATACCCTAATCTCTGCATTTGTAGACTGGTCTCCCTGCCCCCAAAAAACAGAAATTGTCAAACCCCTGCTGATCAGGGGAGTACCTTTATCCCCTCAGGAAAGAGGCATATCCTCCTCCTCCTCCACCACTCAAATAATGGATCACCCCCTTCCCTTCATTGTTGAATGTATCTGAAATGCCCCCCTATTGTTCCTAACCACAATGTTTACAAACATTCTAGGCTTAATTGACAGCTGTGGTTTCTTCAAAAGGAATAAGTGGTTTTGCTTCCTCTTTTACAGACCACTGCAATAGGTAAATAAGCAGAGTTGACTGGAGGCTGAGTAGAAAACTATTAAGTTGTCAATCACAGCCTAGTTCAAAGCACTGCAAAATTAAATTGAAAGAGATTAAAGGTTTCAATGGAATAGAGAGGGTTTCAAAGCATAGATGATTTCTAGGCAGGCTCAGAAACTTCAAATAAAAACTGTGTGATTACATTGGGGCTGAGTGAACAGCTGTGGAGAAGGGAACACACCAGTGAAATTGGCGTCTGCTTTCTGTCAGAGGACTTCAGGGGGGTCTTTTCACACCTGCAGCTTCTGACAGAGAGAAAGGAAAATCTCTGCTGCAGAATGGAGTGCTGCAATGACTTGAAAGCTAGTCAGGTGACCAGGGGAATGGAGATTAAAATAAATAGGCCACTTCAGAATTTTTACAGGCAGGAATGAAGATACTGGTCTCAGGGCAGCCTGAAATCACCATACTGGGAGTGATCTTCAGAGCTAGGAGCGGCAGTCCAGACATGGGACTCCCTAACCCAGAGGAGTGTGGTGATCAAATTGTTGCCCGAGTTCCCTGGACCCTTGGGAGACCCTCCCTCATCAGCTTGTCAGTGTCAGAGGTCCATGCTGATCATTACCAGCACCAAAGCCCGCCTGGTGCAGTTCCTGATGGGGAGATGGGGAAATGGCAGGAGTGGACTGAATCAGGCTTCAAGCCCGCTAGTGAGATTTGAAAAAGTGTTTCTGAATAATAATCAGGGTGGGCAGTACCTGATTAGGGCCAGCAGGTTGGCTCAGTGTGTCAGGATTGCCTTCATGCCCAGTGAGATGCCTGGTTGTTGGCCAATGCCCAATTCAGTGGGTCATCAGGATTCCCGGCTGCATCTGGTGGCCCTGGAAATGCAGCCCAGAATCACCAACAGTGCAGCGTCCCTCAGTACTGTACTGCACTGCACTGCGGTGTCAGCCTTGATTTTGTGCTTCAGCCCTGGAGTGTGAGTTGAATTGAGCATTTTGTGACCCCCAAGGACTGTCCACAGAAGCAAGGCTGACACCTTATGAAGTTTCCATTTCTCATTGTTTTTAAAAAATTATTTCATGGGATGTGGGTGTGGTTGGCAAGGTCAGCGTTTATTGCCTTCCCTTACTTGCCCTTGAACTGAGTGACTTGCTGGCCATTTAAAAATCAGCCATGTTGTTGTGGGTCTGGAGTCACATTTAGGCCACATTAGGTAAGGATAGCAAATTAACTTCTGCAGTGAGCCAGATGGGTTTTTAACAACAATTATCATTAGACTTTTAATTGCAGATTTTTTATTGAATTTTAATTCCACCTTCTGCCATGGTGGGATTCAAACCCAGGTCCCCAGAGCATTACCCTGGGGTTGCTAGTCCAGTGACAATATCACTAAGCTATTGCCTCCGCATCGTGAGTGACAGGGTTTGTCTTGGCTGTGATTCCTCTTACGCATGATCTAATACTCAGTATAGCTCTTTAAACAAGGTAATAGAGAAGTGTCAGCATGGGGATCAGTGCCCCTGCATAGTTCAGTGCCTTCAGGAGAAATGGGCAGGAGAATTAGATTTTCAAAAACAGCTTTACGTTTTCATGTGGCTGGTCACAAACCCCTCGCCGATGTATGTCTGTTAGGAGAGGAGTAATTAGATTGTTTGTATGTATGTTTTTAGTTTTAAACATTACAGCATGTAACACCAGGACCAATAAAACAGAGGGTGATGGAAGCATCCCAGAGAAATGTAGGATTCTGGAAGAAATAGTTACTCCGGAAAGGAACCTTAAATGACTAAACCACAGCTTGATTTATTTCATGTGTTTTTGATCAAGGAACAAATGCTTCTAAAATGACATTGTTCGCCAGGGACTGAAGGTGAATCCCAATGATTTAGGGACGGATTTCTTTTTCCATTTGGCTGTGACTGAAGTTCATGGATTAAAGCAAAGAATTTCTTTATTAGAGACAGATGGGGAACATTCACAGGGATAAAAAGAAGTTGGGATGATTTCAAATGCCAGCACATAATGTGATTTGACACTGCAGTGTAATACTGGAGGCCTTGCTACACTGGTGGATACATTTAAGCTTGTGGTTATACTGGTGTGCATTCAAATTCTATCAATACTAAATGGTGGAATTGAACCCATTAATAGCTTGTGTTTATCCAGCACCTTTAATCCAGTAAAACGTCCCAAGTTGTTTCTCAGGAATGGTGTCAAACAAGATTTGATTCTGAACCACATGAGGAGACATTTGGACAGGTGGCCAAAAGCCTGATCAAAGAGTAGGGTTTTAGACCATAAGGCATAGGAACAGAATTAGACCATTCGGCTCATCAAGTCCACTCTGTCATTTGATCATTGCTGATAACTGCAGCTGAAAACTGCAGCAGGCAACGGTGCAGAGGGACCTCGGGGTCCTTGTGCATGAGTCGCAAAAACCCAGCTTGCAGGTGCAGCAGGTGGTCAGGAAGGCGAATGGGATGCTGGCCTTCATAGCGAAGGGGATTGAATATAAAAGTAGGGAGGTCTTGCTGCAGCTGTATAGGGCATTGGTGAGGCCGCAGCTGGAGTACTGTGTGCAGTTTTGGGCGCCGCACCTGTGCAAGGATATTTTGGCCCTGGAGGGAGTGCAGAGGAGGTTTACTAGGCTGATACCAGAGTTGAGGGGGTTGAGCTATGAGGAGAGGCTGAATAAACTAGGCTTGTACTCGTTAGAGTTTAGAAGAATGAGGGGAGATCTCATTGAGACGTATAAGATGATGAATGGGATGGATAGGATAGAGGTGGAGAGACTCTTCCCGCTCAAAAAAGACAGTAGGACTAGGGGGCACAGCCTCAAGATAAAGGGGAGGCGGTTTAGAACGGAGTTGAGGAGGAACTTCTTCACTCAAAGGGTGGTGAATCTCTGGAATTCTCTACCCATTGAAGTGGCGGAGGCTGCCTCGCTAAATATTTTTAAGAAGCGGGTTGATGGGTTTTTGATAAGAGAGGGGATTAAGGGTTATGGGGAGAGGGCGGGAAAGTGGAACTGAGCCACAACAGATCAGCCATGATCTTATTGAATGGCGGGGCAGGCTCGAAGGGCTAGATGGCCTACTCCTGCTCCTATTTCTTATGTTCTTATGATAGATTTTCCAACCCCATTCTCCCACTTTTTCTCTGTAACATTTGATCTCTTTACCAATTAAGAACCTATCTATCTATGTCTTAAATACTCTCACTGACCTGGCAGTTAATTCACAGATGCACCACACTCTGGCTGAAGAAATTCCTCCTCATCCAAATTTTAAAGGGCTATCCCTTAACTTTGAGGCTGTGCCCTTGGGTCTAGTTTCTCCTACTAATGGAAACATCTTCCCCATATCCACTCTCTCCAGGCCTTTCAGTATTCTGTAAGTTTCAATGAGATCCTCCTCATCCTTCTAAACTCCCAACGAGTACAGACCCAGAGTCCTCAAACGCTCCTCATATGTCAAACCTTTCATTCCTGAGATCATTCTGGTGAACCTCCTCTTGGACTCTGTCTTGGGCCAGCACATCCTTCCTTAGACACGGGGCTCAAAATTGCTCACAATATTCCAAATGTGGTCTGATTTTAAGGAGGATAGTAAGATTTAGGGAGGGAAGTCTAGAGTTTTGAGCCAAGGCAGTTGAAAGAATGGCTACCAATTGGGATGAAATGAACATTATGGATGTGCAAGAGACCAGAATTGGACTAATACCTTGACCATCCTAATCATGTTGATCATTTACATTCCAGCAATGGAAAGTCAATGGAAAGCACTCTGAAAACGGCCAATTGTTGTTAGGATCCAACTGATCGTTTTAAAAGAAGGCTAGGCTCTGAGCTGCCTGAGTACTAATGCTCCAAACTCCAATGAGAAAGAAAATGGATCCTCTTGGATATCATTCACAAATTTGAAGCAAAGTGCCCACTCTCACTACTTTATTCCAAAACTCATCGGATAACCTCTCAGCTCCCCTCACTTTCCATCCTCCCCCTGCAAATAAAAGTGGTCAGAGATCACAGGATCCAAGAGCTGTTGATTATATTGACCAGGGGATTAATCTTTAATTCCTGGAGAATTGTCGAGTTGAGCACTTATTGGCAGGACGTGGCCACCCTGATTAGATAACAGAGTTCTGGGGTGGGAACTGCTTGTTTGTCTGTAACACTATTCCTCAAACACCTTTACTCACAAGGCTACAACATCTCTGTACTTTTTATTTGCCTTTTGTTGTGTGATGCAAAGCTTTCCCAAGATGGCAAGTTGGCTTTATTTCATTAGCTTCTGTCCACGTAATTGTTACAACCAGCTTTAAGTTATATTAAATGTATTAAATATATTAAGTGTAAATAAAATCTCAACTGCTTTTTCTATAAAACATTAACAAGGTTTCCTTATAAATGGCCAGCTTTTCTATTGTCCATATCCCGACTCGCACTCCCATTCCCTTTCCAGCAAACCTTGATTTTAAAATTCTCATTCCTGTTTTCAAATTCTTCCATGGACTTGCCTCTCTCTGTAATCTCTGCTCTTCTCCAATTCTGGCCTCTTGTGTATCCCCAGTTTCCATCACTCCACCATTGATGTCCAGACCTTCAACTGCCTTATCCTGAGCTCTGGAATTCCTTCCCTAAACCTCTCTCTTCCCTTCCAAGACACTAAGTTAAAGCTCACCTCTTTGACCCGGTCCTAAAGTTTCCTTCCGTGGCATGGTGTGAAATTGTGTTTGATGCGTGCTCCTGTGAAACACTGCATTAAAGGTGCTGCATTAATGCAAGTTGTTGTTGTGGCAGTTGCGATCTGAAGAGAAAATTGAGAGCCTGCCTCAGAGCAGGTGCAGTAAAAACATTAATGGCTTTTATTGCTTTTACAGGCACAGCTCAGTCATGCTAGTTATTGTGAAATGATAGTTGGTTTCTGTACATTTTGTCCTGGAGAACAATCAAAAAAACCCTAAGGAATGTATTTGCCAAAGGATATCGCTCTGCAATCTGTAGCATTTCCCTGACACTCCTTTAGATGAAACTTGTCTGCACAACTATATTCAGTGCCTTGACCGGGTCCTGCCATTATTCAGTCAGATCATAGCTGATCTGTAACAACTTCATTCACCTGCTTTGGATCTGTAACCCAACAAAAATTGATCAACCTCAGTTTTGAAGTTTTTAATTGACGCCCAGGTGTTTTGGGGGAGCAAGTCCCAGATTTTTGCTACCCTTTGTGTGAAGCAGTGCTCTCCAGCGTTGCCCGTTAACAGCCTTGCTTTAATTTTAAGTTCTGGACTCTAGCACCAGAGGAAATAATCCCTCTCTACCCCATCAACTTCTTTCACCATCTCGACCACCTTGATTAGATCACTCTACAATCTTCTCTGTTCAAGGTAATACACACCTGGTCTGCACAATCTGTCCTCATAATTTAACCATTTCACCCTGGTATCATTCTAATGTCAGAGCAGTACTGGTGAAACTGTTATTCCCCTGAACTCATCTTTCTTGTTCTGAATAAATCTGTCTGTGGACTCTTCATTGTACATCCAGTTGAGGGTACACCCTGCAGTCATGATGCATTGGAGATAGAGGGAATAGACTCATTTCAATGTAGTGTGTTTGCAGGAAAGGCGAGCAGAGAGCATCGATACATAAGAACACCGGAGATAGGAGCAGTATGCTAAATAACTCTTCAAGCTTTCTGCACTCTTCAGTACAATTGTAGGCCAATCTTTTGCCTGAACTTCACTGTGGGTGGTACAGTGGTTAGCACTGCTGCCTCACGGTGCCAGGGACCCGGGTTCGATTCTGACCTGGGTGACTGTGTGCACTTCTGCACATTCTTCCAGTGTCTGTGTGGTTCCCTCTGGGTGCTCTGGTTTCCTCCTGCAGCCCAAAGATGGACAGTTTAGATGGATTGGCCATGCTGAATTGCCCCATAGTGTCCCAAGATGTGTAAGTTGGGGGGGGGGGATTAGTGGGGTAAATGTGTGAAGTTACGGGGATAGGGCAGAGGTTGGGCCTGGGTAGTATGCCCTGTCAGGGAGTCAGTGCGGACCCAATGGGCTGAATGGCTTCCTCCTACACTGTAGGGATTCTATGATTCCAAACCACTCTCCAAGTCCCTTGATTCCCTGAGAAACCCACTACCTGTTGAACTCAGTCTTAATTATGTTCAACGATGGAACATCCACAACCTTCTGAGGGTTCCAAAGATTCACTTTGATTGAAGAAGTTTCTCCTGAGCAAAGTCCTAAATGATCGACCCCGTATCGTGAGACTTGTCCCCATGTTCTACATTCCCCAGCCAGGATTAACAACCTCTGTCTATCCTGTCAAGGCCCTTCAGAATCTTGTGTGTTTCATTAAGATCACCTCTCGTACCCCTCCGAACTGCAGAGAGTATAGGCCCAATTTATGCTGCCTCTCATCATAGACAACGCTCACATCGCAGGACCAATCTAGTGAAACTTTGCTGTACAGCCTCCAGGGCAGAAATGTCCTTCCGTAAAATACAGGGTGGAATTTTCCTAAAAAATGGCCGAGTGTCAGATTCTGACTAAAAACCAGTGTGTTTCTTCCCAGACCTGATGACACTTTGTCAAAAACACATAGGGTATGTTTTTTGCACCGCTATTCTTGAGGGGTGCAGCCTAAAGAAACCAGCGAGGCTGACTCCACAAGAGATTGGGAAGCCTTGATATCAAGTTTAAGTTTAAGACCCCTCCCCCACAGACATCAGGACACCCGACATAATCAGTATGTGCAGACTGGTACTAAATTAAGAAGCAGAACATCAAAGGTCAGCATTTCTGGGTGATTACCTGACCCATGTGCAAATTGACATAGGACAAATCAAAGGAGGGAGATCAATGCAAGGCTGAAAGACAGGTGTGGGAGAAATGGCTTTCAGTTCACTGGCACTAGCGTCAGTACTGGGGAAAGTGGGATATGGAATGTTGGAATGGTTTACACCCATTTCTTGCCAGGATTGGTGTTGTTGTGAGCCACATAACTAGGGAAGTTGAGAGGTTTTTAAATGTGGAGGCAAGGGAGGATGTGGTAAATCAAAGAGCAGTGACAGTGAAAAGAGAAAGGTATTTTTATGGAAAATGAAAAACAGACCATGACAGGAAGGGATATGATGTGGGTATGCCGGCGTTGGACTGGCGTAAACACAGTAAAAAGTCTGACAACACCAGGTTTTAGTCCAACCGATTTATTTGATAATAGACTCACAAGCTTTCGGGTTAGTCCCTTCGTCAGGTGAATGGAGAGTTCTGGCCTCAGACAGAGCATATAAAGCACAGACAGTTTAGAGATTACTGATTAGAATGCGAATCCTTACACCTAACCTAGACAGTATAAATCATCTGTTTTGTTTCAAATGCTTTATGCATTCAGATACAGAGCTTTTAGTTTTATCCTTTTTTAATATAACCTCTAGTCTCATCTGGTGACTTGCTTTGTCAATAAGTCAACAGATGAGACTAGAGGTTATATAAGAAAAGGATAAAACTAAAAGCTCTGTATCTGAATGCATAAAGCATTCAGCTAAGAGCACACACAGAAATAAGTAAGACAATTTAATAGTCATTACAGAGACATGGCTGCAGGAGGAAATGGATCCGGGCCTGGATATTAAAGGATATTTAGGAAGAACAGGAAGCTAGGAAAAGGCGGAGAAGTGGATCTGTTAGTTAGTTAGCAGAAGAGAGAGGGATGACCTAAATTCAGGAAGCCAGGATGTGGAAGTAGTTCAGATAGAGATGAAAATTGGTAGAAGACACAGAAAGATTAAAGATAGTATCATAGAACCTATACGGTGCAGAAGAAGCCTTTTGGCCCATCAAATCTGCACCGACCACCGGTCAGACTATCTTACGAAGGCTCTCTGCCACCTTATCCCTGTAACACCATACATTTACCACCCACCTAACCGCCACATCTTGGGGCACTAATGGGCGACTTAGTATAGCCAAAGACCACTGTTTAAAAATAAGCGGTTGCTCATTTAAAACGGAGATGAGGTGAAATGTTTTCTCTCAGAGGGCTGTGAGTCTTTGCAATACTCTTCCTGAACAGGCAGTGGAAACAGAGACTTTGAATATTTTTAAGGCAAAAGTGGATAGATTCTTGGTAAGCGAAGGGTTGGTACATTTTTAGGGGTATGCCAGATGCAGATTTGAGGTTCCTATTGGATCAGCCATGATCTTATTAAATGACAGAGCAGGCTAAAGGAGCTGAATGGCCTGCTTCTGCTCCACGTTCATGAGTTTGGATGTTATTTTAGCCACTTTGTCGAAATCATCAATATAAAGAGCATAAAGGCAAAATACTGCGGATGCTGGAATATAGAGATCATGTTGGAGAGGTTGTTTAGGGTTGAGGAGGAGTAATAGAGGAACATTCAGCTGCACGGTACAATTGATAAAACAAGTAGTTCAGTGACAGTGTGCAAGAGAATGGGAAGACATGAGAGAGAAGAGAACAAAGGAGGATGACTGATGAGAAAGAAGGAAGAATGAAAGAAAGGAGAGGGAATATGAAAGAATGAAGGGAGTGAGAAAATAGGGGGAAGAGACAATGACTGAGAAAGAACAAGACAAAGCAAAGCAAGATGGAAAAGGAGAGAAAAGATAGAACACCAGTGTGTGAATGAAAGAGTGCAAATGAAAGCGGAGCAAGAGAAAGTGAGCTTGAGAATAAGAGCAAGATTGGAAACAAGACATCTGGAATGAATGAATGAAGTGAATAAAGGCAGAGCAGGAGGATAATAAGGTGAGAGAGAGGGAATGGAAACAGAACAAGTGAGAACAAGCTGGAAGCCACAGAGCAAGAGACAATATGAGTGGAAAAGACAGCTGCAGAAAACAGGATTGAGGGAAAGAGAACACAATGGTGGGAGACAGAAGTGAGAACTTGAGAGAATTGGACTGAGTGAGAGATAAATAAGAATGGAAACCAGACAGAACTGTGAGTGAGAAACAGGAGAGAACAGGAGTGAGAGGGATAGAGACTGAGACAGAATGAGAGAGAGATGAGAGACAGAATGTGAACAAGAATGCAAGAGAAGAACGAGTGCTCATGAGATTAAAATGCATAAAACAGAATAAACGAGGGAGTTAAAGAACAACTGAGAACAAGCAAAGGAGCAAGAAAACGAGAACATAAACAAATGTGAGAATGAAATAGAGATGTGGATTGTATACACTTTTATTCCTGTGTACTTTTACATCTGATGAGTTGTATAATGTATGTAATATCCTAGTGAATCAGTTATTGAAACAAAAGGCAGCTTTCATGCCGAGACCATTACAGAGAGAAAATATTTGCTTGTTTTTTTTAAATATAAGCTACATGTTGAAGTCAGGAGGCCATGCCAGCAAATCCACTTAGATTTATCTCCCTTCGGAATAAAGAATAAATCTGGTTTGGTTTTCCAGTGACACATGTTCAAATTTCTAAAGTTTTTCCAGAATGTTTCCATTAAAATATCCAGCACTACAGATTTTTAAAAGGATGTTATGTCCTTTTCAGGCTTTGAAATTGAAAAGAAAGGGCTGACATTTCTGTAGCACTTTTTGGGGCCTCAGGATATCCCACACCACTTTACAACCACTTGAGTTCTATTTTGAAGTGTAGTTATTGTTGTTATGTAGGAAACATAGCAGCCAATTTACATACAGGCAAGTTCCCATGAATAGCATTGTGATAATGTCCTGATGATATTGGTTTGGGGATAAATATTGACCTGGACGAGAGTTCTTTCCACTTATATCTGCTGGAGCTTAGAAAAGGAAGAGGCAATTTGATTGAGACATTAAAGACTGAGGGCTCTTGACAGGATGGATGTGGACAGGATGTTTCTTCTTGTGGAAAATCTAGGGGTCACTGTTTAACAATAAAGGAGTGTCCATTTAAGACAGAAAACGAGGAGAGATTATTTCTTTCAGAGGGTTGTACGTTTTGAAACTCTCTCGGAAGATGGTGGAAGCAGAATCTTTGAATATATTTATGGAAGTGCTAGATAGATTCTTGATTAACAAGGAGATGAAAGATTGCTGTGGGTGGGTAGGCATGAGAGGCTAAGGTTACAATCAGATCAGCCACGATCTTACTGAATGTTGGAGCAGGCACAAGAGGCCAAATGGCTTATACCTGTTCCTAATTCATACCATAGAATCATAGAAACCCTACAGTCCAGAAGGAGGCCATTCAGCCTATCAAGTCTGCCCTGACTCTCCAACAGAGCATCTTTCCCAGGCCCACTCCCCTTATTCCCATAACCCCTCACATTTATCCTGCTAATCCACCTAACCTACACATCTTTGGACACTAAGGGGCAATTTAGCATGGCCCATCTACCCAACCTCCATATTCCTTGGATTGTGGGAGGAAACCGGAGCACCCAGAGGAAATCCAAGCAGACGGGGGGAATGTGCAAACTCCACACAGTGACCGACGGCTGAAATTGAACCCTGGTCCCTGGCACTGCTAAGCAATAGTGCTAACCACTGTGCCAATGCCCTGATGTTGATCCTGTGATGGATTAGCAATAAGAACTGGTGGAGACGCTGAGTGCAGATTAAGTGTTGAAGGATACAGACAATGGCTGTTTGATTTCATAGATGTCAACATAAGCAATACTGACCTTTAGCTGTGCCTTGATGGTATCATTCTCACCTTTGACTATGACAAGACAGCCCCGAACATCACCTAAGCATAATGCAACGCCATCCGCGCTCTCAAGACCAACCGCAACATTATCATCAAACCAGCAGACAAAGGAGGGGCCATCATCATACTGAACAGAACAGATTACTGCAAAGAAGTGTACCGACAGCTGAACAATGAGGAACACTACAGACAGTTACCCGCTGATCCAACCAAAGAACACACCCGTCAGCTCAACACTCTGATCAAGAACTTTGATCCGGACCTTCAGAGCACCGTCTGTGCTCTTATCCCACGTTCTCCCCGCATTGGAGATCTCTACTGCCTCCCAAAGGTACACAAGGCAAACACACCTGGCCGTCCCATCGTATCAGGCAATGGGACCCTATGCAAGAACCTCTCTGGCTATGTCGAGAGCATCCTGAAACCCTTTGTACAAAGAACATAGAACATAGAACATTACAGTGCAGAACAGGCCCTTCGGCCCACGATGTTGCGCCGACCAGTTAAAAAAAACAATGACCCACTAACCTAAACCAATCCCTTTTCGTCCATAAACCTATCCACGGATCTCTTAAACGCCCCCGAACTAGGCGCATTTACAACCGCGGCAGGCAGGGCATTCCAATCCCTCACCACCCTCTGGGTAAAGAACCTATCCCTGACATCCGTCCTATAACTACCCCCCCTTAATTTAAAGCCATGCCCCCTCGTGCTAGCTTTCTCCATCCGAGGAAAAAGGCTATCACTGTCCACCCTGTCTAAACCTCTAATCATCTTATATGTTTCAATAAGATCCCCTCTTAGCCGCCTTCTTTCCAGCGAAAACAACCCCAAATCCCTCAGTCTCTCCTCATAGGACCTCCCCTCCATACCAGGCAACATCCTGGTAAACCTCCTCTGCACCCTCTCCAAAGCCTCCACATCCTTCCTGTAATGTGGGGACCAGAACTGCACACAGTACTCCAAGTGCGGCCACACCAGAGTTGTGTACAGTTGCAACATGACGCTGCGACTCCTAAATTCAATCCCCCTACCAATAAACGCCAAGACACCGTATGCCTTCTTAACAACCCTATCTACTTGATTCCCAACTTTCAGGGATCTATGTACACATACACCTAGATCCCTCTGTTCATCCACACTATTCAAAGTCCTCCCGTTAGCCCTATACTCAACACATCTGTTATTCCTACCAAAGTGAATTTCCTCACACTTCTCCGCATTAAACTCCATCCGCCACCTCTTGGCCCAGCTCTGCAACCTGTCCAAGTCTTCCTGCAAACTATGACACCCTTCCTCACAATCTACCACATCTCCGACTTTGGTGTCATCAGCAAATTTACTAATCCACCCAACTATACCCTCATCCAGATCATTAATAAAAATTACAAACAGCAGTGGCCCCAAAACAGATCCCTGAGGCACACCACTCGTAACCGAACTCCATGACGAATATTTACCATCAACCACCACCCTCTGTCTCCTATCTGCTAGCCAATTCCTGATCCAATTTCCTAGATTACCCTCAATCCCATACATCTGCATTTTCTGCAGAAGCCTACCATGGTGAACCTTATCAAACGCCTTACTAAAATCCATATATACCACGTCAACTGCCTTACCCCCAACCACCTCTTTGGTCACTTTTTCAAAAAACTCAATAAGGTTAGTAAGGCACGACCTACCCGCTACAAAACCATGCTGACTATCTCCAATCTATTCATTACTCTCCAAATAACTATAAATCCTATCCCTAATAATTTTTTCTAAAACCTTGCCCACAACAGAAGTGAGACTCACCGGTCTATAATTCCCGGGGAAGTCTCTGTTCCCCTTCTTAAACAATGGGACAACATTCGCTAACCTCCAATCTTCCGGTACTATACCAGAGGCCAACGACGACCTGAAGATCAGAGCCAGAGGCTCTGCAATCACTTCTCTTGCCTCCCAGAGAATCCTAGGGTAAATCCCATTCGGACCAGGAGACTTATCTATCTTCAATCCCTCAAGAATATCAGCACATCCTCCTTATCAACTGTAATACTGTCTATTCTACTCCCCTGCAACCCATTGTCCTCCTCAGCTATATTCTTGTCCCCCTGCGTGAACACCGAAGAGAAATATTGGTTCAATGCCTCTCCAATCTCTTCCGGTTCCACACATAACTTCCCTCTGCTGTCTATAACTGGCCCTAATCTTGCCCTAACCAACCTTCTGTTCTTGACATACCTATAGAACGCCTTAGGATTCTCCTTAATCCTATCAGCCAAAGTCTTCTCATGTCCTCTTTTAGCCCTTCTTAACTCACTCTTCAACTCCCTCCTAGCCAATCTAAAGTTTTCTAGTGCACTACCCGAGCCCTCAAGTCTCATCCGAACATAAGCCTCCTTTTTCTTTTTAACCAACGAATCAACTTTTTTAGTGCACCACGGTTCCCTAGCTCGACCAATTCCTCCTTGCCTGACAGGGACATACCTATCACAGACTCGCAGTAGCTGCTCCTTGAAAAAACTCCACATTTCGGACGTTCCCAGTCCCTGTAATCTCCTAGTCCAACCTATGCTTCCTAATTCTCTCCTAATAGCCTCATAATTACCCTTCCCCCAGCTAAAACTACTGGCCTGAGGTTCATGCCTATCCCTTTCCATCACTAAGGTGAACGTAACCGAATTGTGGTCACTATCACCAAAATGCACACCAACTTCCAAGTCTAGCACCTGGTCTGGCTCATTTCCTAGCACCAAATCCAATATAGCCTCACCTCTAGTTGGCTTATCTACATACTGACTCAAAAAACCCTCCTGCACGCTTTGTACAAAAACTGACCCCTCTAACGAGCTAGAGCTATAGCAATTCCAATCAATATTAGTAAAGTTAAAGTCCCCCATAACAATTACCCTATTACTTTCACTCCTAACCAGGATCGTCTCCGCAATCCTTTCCTCAACCTCTCTAGAAGTTTTAGGAGGTCTATAAAAGAACTCCCAGCTTTTGTCGCGACACTATGGACTCCCTACGGAAACTCAGCACACATGGAGCAGTTGAACCAGAAGCACTCCTCATCACAATGGATGTCTCGACACTCTACACCAACATCCCCCACAACAATGGCATTGCTGCAACTGCCTCAGTAGTCAACGCTGACAACTGCCAGTTTCCAGATGCAATTTTACAACTCATCCGCTTCATCCTGGACCACAATGTCTTCACCTTCAACAACCAGTTCTTCATCCAGGCACACGGAACAGTCATGGGGACCAAATTCGCACCTCAATATACCAACAACTTCATGCACAGATTTGAACAAGACTTCTTCACTGCACAGGGTCTTCAACCAATGCTATACACTAGATACATCAATGACATTTTCTTCCTTTGGACTCATGGTGAACAATCACTGAAACAACTATATGGTGACATCAACAAGTTCCATCCCATCATCAGACTCAGCATGGACTATTCTCCGGAATCGGTTGCGTTCTTGAACACACACTTCGCCATCAAGGAAAGTCACCTCAGCACCTCACTGTACCGCAAGCTCAAGGATAACCTCACGATGCTCCATTTCTCCAGCTTCCACCCTAAATACATTAAAGAAGCCATTCCCTACGGACAAACCTTCCGTATACACAGGATGTGCTCAGATGAGGAGGATCGCAATAGATACCTCCAGACGCTGAAAGATGCCCTCAGAAGAACAGAATATGGCACTCGACTCATCGATTGATGGTTCCGATGCACCACAGCGAAAAACTGCACCGACCTCCTCAGAAGACAAACTCGGGACACGGTGGACAGAGTACCCTTCATTGGCTAGTACTTCCCCGGAGCAGGGAAGCTATGACATCTTCTCCGGAGTCTTCAACATGTCATTGATAAAGACGAACATCTTGCCAGGGCCATCCCCACACCCCCACTTCTTGCCTTTAAACAACCGCACAACCTCAAACAGACCATTGTCTGCAGCAAGCTACCCAGCCTTCAGGAGAACAGTGACCACGACACCGCACAACGCTGCCACAGCAACCTCTGCAAGACATGCCAGATCTTCGACACCAATGACATCATCTCACATGAGAACACCATCCACCAGGTACATGGTACATGTTCTTGCAACTCGGTCAACGTTGTCTACCAGATAAGCTGCAGGAAAGGATGTCCCGAAGCATGGTACATTGGGGAAGACCATGCAGACGCTACGACAACGGATGAATGAACACCGCTCGACAATCACCAGGCAAGAGTGTTCTCTTCCTGTTGGGGAACACATCAGCGGTCATGGGCATTCGGCCTCTGATCTTCGGGTAAGTGTTCTCCAAGGCGTCCTTCACGACTCGTGACAACGCAGATTTGCTGACCAAGAGATTGATAGCCAAGTTCTGCACGCATGAGGATGGCCTCAACTGAGATCTTGGGTTTATGTCACACTATCTGTAATCCCCACGACTTGCCGGGGCTTGCAAAATCTCACCAACTGTCCTGTCTGGAGACAATACACATCTCTTTAACGTGTGCGTAACGCTCACATTGTCTGTACCTTTAAGACTTGATTACCTGTAAAGACTCGTGTTCCAATCATTATTTTGTAAATTGAGTTTGTGTCTTTATATGCCCTGTTTGTGAACAGAACTCCCACTCACTTGACGAAGGGAGCAGCACTCGAAAGCTAGTGGCTTTTGCTAAAGTTGTACCTTAAGCTGGTGGTGTTACTGTATTTACCCCAGTTCAACCACGGCATCTCCACATCATTATTTGAGAAAGGTCAGATAAGTTCTCCCTTGTGTGCTGGCCAATATTTATCCTTCAATTAGAAGCACTGAATTATTGTTGTCTGTGGCAGCTTGCTGTATGGAAGCTGGCTGCTGCGCTTCCGCCATTCCAACAGTGAAAGGTGCTATATAAATGCACGCCTTTCTGTCTTTCTAAAGGTCAGCTCAACTGGGTGTTCTGATGCAGCCAGGTTTCACATCAAACTTTGCTGAAATCTTGCTGCCATTCACACTGGCTTTCAATGGGAAACCCCTTGACAACGGTGGAACCATTAGATCCTGATGCCAGCAGTGATGTGCCTCCTCCCACTGCCTCGAAACATGCTGCATAGAAGGAGAAAAATCCCACCCTTTGACTCTGTTTCTCTTTCCACAGATACTGCCAAACCTGCTAAGGTTTTCCATTTTAATTTCACATTTCCCACATCCACAGGATTTTGCTTTTATTTTCCATAATTCTGATTCCCTCACCAGGGGAAATATTTTCACTCTGTCCATTCCATTGAATATGTTTAACAATTTTAACACCTCAATTGGATCTCCCTTCAACCTTCACCTTAATTGAGTCACAGAAAGAACACTGCATCAGTTATTGTTTGAGCTTTAAATGTATTGGCAGGAGGGGGGCACAGTGGTTAGCAGTGCTGCCTCACAGCGCCAAGGACATGGGTTCGATTCCTGGCTTGGGTCACTGTTTGTGTGGAATTTGCACATTCTCCCCGTGTCTGTGTGGGTTTCCTCTGGGTGCTCTGGTTTCCTCCCACTGTCCGAAAGATATGCTGGTGGATTGGCTATGTTAAATTCTCCCTCAGTATACTTAGGTGTCAGTGTGTGGCAACTAAGGGATTTTCACAGTAATTTCATTGCTGTGTGAATGTAAGCCTACTTGTGATGGATAAATAAACTTTAATTTTAAGAGGAGCCGGTGGGTTCTTCTCCAGATCAGAGGGACCGAGTTATAAGAAAATACAGAGAAACATTTGTTTTCAGCCTCACACAGAGATGACTGAGGGTAGTAGCTGGCATGGGAATATAAATCTTTCATAATGCTTCAAACTAATCCCGAAGATTAAATGAAATTGATGCAAACTAGGGAAAGACAGGTTTAGGGCTGATGACAGGAAGAATGAAATGGAGACAAAATTTATTCAATCATTTGAGAAACCTCTTTATTTTTGTATATTGAAACTTCGTGCTGATATTATTAATGATTCAAGCATGGGGGTCAAAATCACTTGGAGATTTACCCAGAGTTTAAATGAATTAACAAATTCATTGTCATCACCAGGACAGCATAATAGAAAACAAAATATGGGCAGGTGTAGGCCATTCAGCCCTTTGAACCTGCTCCACCATTCATTATGATCACCCATCTCAGGAACCTGTTCCCTCTTTCCCCAGACACCCTTTGATCCTGTTAGCTCCAAGTGCTATATTTAACTCTTGAAACTTCTTGAAAATGTACAATATTTTGGCCTCAACTGCTTTCTGTGGTAGAGAATTCGACAGCCTTACCACTTTCAGGATGAACAAATTCCTCTTCATTGCAATCCTAAATGGTCTACCTATATCCCTTAGATTATGACCCCTGGTTCTGGATACCTCCGCCATCTGGAAAGTCCAACCCTGTCTAGTCCTGTTAGAACTTTATAGATTTCTATGAGACTATCCCTCCAGTGAATATAATCCTAACTAACTCAATCTCGCCTCATACGTCAGTCCTGCCATCCCAGGAATCAGTCTAGTAAACCTTCACAGCACTCCCTCTAGAACAAGAATATCTTTTTCAGGGAAGGAGACCAGGACTGAACACAATATTCCAGGTGTGGTCTCACCAAGGCTCTGTATAATTGCAGCAAGACATCCCTGCTCCTATATTTGAACCCTTGAGCAATGAAGAACAGCATACCATTTGCAATCTTCACTGACTGCTGGACCTGCATGCTTACCTTCAGTGACTGGTGTACGGGGATACCCAGGTCTCATTGCACAACACTTTCTTAAAATCTTAAAAGCTAGACTGTCCAGCAGTGAAATGAGTAAGGACTCTTTCAAAAAAAGGATAGACGAAATCTCTCCCCCAGAAGAAAGAAATATTAGGATAAATGACCAAATGTTTGGCTAAAGAGAGGTTTTCACAGGAGTCTGAAGGAGGAGAAAGAGGTAGAGACGTTTAAGGGAATTTCCAAAGCTTAGGGACTTGGTGCTGGATTGGTTGCCATTTGTGGAAAATCTAAAATGGGGAATTGGCAAGAGGCCAGCACTGGTGGAATGTGGAGGTCACAAAGGTTTCTGTGACTGAATGTGACAAATTCCGTGTAATATTTGTTTTAATTGTCATAGCAATTGTACTGCCTTTTTACTTTGCATGGCTTTATTTCATTTCTGTGAGTGATGAAAAGTTAATTAAATGTAAAATTGCTTTCACATTGCCTATGTAAGCCTTGTGATTACTCTGCACCCTGGAGAATTTAGAGATTAAGTTGATTGATCCAGATTGAGTCAGGCCAATTCATAAATTCAGAACTATTTCTGAGGTCTTGGTTGATCTCAACCTGCTGTAAGTTAGACATAACATCTAGAGGTACTTGCCAGGAGAATGGAACCCATTTGCTGGGATTGGTCAGAATGACAGAGCAAACACTACAACACTGATAAGCAGCACCCAGTAGTAGTCACATGGAGAGGGAGAAAGGAAGCACAGGAGAGGTGAGGCGGGGAGTCAAGTCCTAAATGTTGTTAAAGACTTGGGATCAGGTCACTTGGCGTGATTGATGCACAGTATATCATGTGACCAAACCTCCCTTTCCTATAACAATCTCTGTCGTTTTCTATCCTGGACCAATGTTATTACGAAACAGATGATCTGGTCATTTAATCTCATTGCTATTTCTGGGATCCTGCTGTAAGTAGGTTGGCTGTTATGTTTTCCCAGTGGGATTTCCAATTTTCCAGGGCATCCTAACCTTAACGCAGGGTTGTCCTAAGGATTTCAGGAATCTAGCACACTTCAGCATGTAACCCAGGAAAAATATTGAAGGGCCATTAAAACAATTGTGTTGATATTTTCATTTCCTTTGAACCCTTCTGATTAATAATTATAACCACACTTTATGATTGGGCAAGGCAATGGGAGGCAGGAAGAAAGTGAAATTAAACCTCCCGGGATATATCCAACCATCGTTGGCAATGGTCTATAACAATGACTACACTTATAAACATAAATGCTATGAAAGACACTGTATAAATGTAAGTTTTCTTTCTTTTCCAGGTAACCAAGACACTTTGGCTGGATAGAGGTAAATTACATGCCTTTGATGAGAAGGCCTATCTCTCCAGCAAACTTCTGAAACCTGGAGATGATCCTTATGGACACCATGCTTTCAACCAGCAGGAGAGTGACAAACTTGCCAGTGACAGGGCGGTCCGTGACACCAGGCATTACAGGTAGCAGGAAGCACTTCAAACAACCAATAGTGGATTGGAAATTAAGAGTGCCTTTCACTTACCAAAACCCTTCCCCATGTTCTATCTTTCTTTCCTGAAGGTCCTAACTTGGTAGGATTTTCTCTTCATTTTCATTCTCAGGTTGTGGGCATTACCACTGAGGCCAGTGTTTGTTGCATACCTCTAATTTCCTGCTAAGAAGGTGATGGTGAGCTGTCTGTTTCAACTGTTACAATCTCTCTGATGTAGTTACATTCATGATGCTGCTAGGGAGGAAGTTCCAAGACATTGGCACAGTGACAGTGAAGGAACAGCGATATAGTTTCCAATCAGGGTGAAGAGGAACTTGCAGGTGGTGGTGTTCCCATGTGTCTGTTGCCCTGGGCCTTCTAGATGATAGAGGTGGGCTCGTACGCTGCTGTGGAAGGAGCCTTGGAGTGTTGCTGCGCCTTGTAGATGTTACAGACTGCTTCTACAATGTGCTGCTGGTGGAGAGGGTGAATGTTTAAGATGGTGGATGGTTGCTGATTAAATGAAATATTTTGTCCCCTGGACAATGCCGAGCTTTTTGAGTCTTGTTGGAGCTGCACTCATCGAGGCAAGTGGAGTGTATTCCATCATATTTCTGACGTGCACATTTTTGAGGTGATGGTATGATATGAAGAGTCAAGAGGTGAATCACTCACCTCCTGATGTGGCTCTGCTTCCCTTGCAAGTATCAGTGGACCATTTGGAGTTTGGGCCAAGTCTGGTCCCGATCACATCCTGTGTCCACACACTTTCTAGATGATCATTTTTAAAAGTAGGGAACAACACTGACTCCATTCAGCAGCCCAAGGATAATCTGGTTAGCTGCCTTTGTAAGGAACAACTTGATCAGACCAACACTGGACTGTTATGTCTCCCCATTAATGATGAACAGTGTCGAATAATTCAGCATGATATAGATAGGCTGGTAAATTGGGCGGTGAAATGGCACATGACATTTAATCCAGATAAATGCAAAGTGATGCATTTTGGAAGAAATAATGTAGGGGGGAGTTATACAATAAATGGCAGGACCATTAAGAGTATAGAAACACAGAGGGACCTCGGTGTGCAAGTTCACAAGTCCCTGAAGGTGGCAGCACAGGTGGAGAAGATGGTGAAGAAGGCATATGGTATGCTTGCCTTTATAGGAAGGGGTATAGAGTATAACAGCTGGCGTCTAATATTGCAGTTGTATAGAACGTTGGTTAGACCACATTTAGAGTACTGTGTCGAGTTCTGGTCACTGCACTACCGGAAGGACGTGGAGGCTTTAGAGAGAGTGCAGAGGAGGTTTACCAGGATGCTGCCTGGTATGGAGGATCTTAGCTATGAGGAAAGATTGAGCAAATTGAGGTTGTCCTCCCTGGAAAGACAGAGAATGAGGGGAGACCTAATAGAGGTGTATAAGATTATGAAGAGTATAGATAGAGTGAACAGTGGGAAGCTTTTTCCCAGGTTGGATGCGAAAATCACGAGGGGTCACAGGCTCAAGGTGAGAGGGGCGAGGTATAACTCAGATGTTAGAGGAATGTTTTTCACACAGAGGGTTGTGGGAGCCTGGAATGCACTGCCAAGTAGGGTGGTGGAGGTAGGCACGCTAGGGTTAAGACTTACCTAGATAGGCACATGAGCAGACTGCAGATGTTCTAGTTGAAGATCAAGAGCGTCAAGACGTTCCTGGGAATTAATAGATTCCTATCAGCCGTCCAACAAATTTTAAGGCTCACCTGTCTGTTATGTTGGAGCTATTGGGGATCTTCCATTAATGTCTGTATAGTCTGTTGTATGTTCATTGATGTCTCCTTTTACATCCACAGGCGATTCGGTCTGCCTTGTTGGCCAACAAGGTGCATACACGCGGTGGGTCGTGCGAAGGCTGCTCTTGGATGTTGCTTCGAGAGTTGCCTAGTGCTTCACGTCCGTTAGTGTACGCTTAAACTGGACCAATTGATGGGCAACATGACAGCTCAGTGACTATCACTGTTTGCTGTGCAGTTACAGGGACCTGGGTCGGATCTCCGGCTTGGGTCAGTATCTGTGGGAGTTTGCACGTTCTCCCCGTGCTTGCGTGGGTTTTCTCCAGGTGCTCCAGTTTCCTCTCACACCCCAAAATCGTGCCTTTAGGCTGATTGGTGACAATAAATTGCCCCTAAACTGCATCTCCCTTAATCTGGCACACATATAATTTCCTAAATTTGCACCCCTTTATTGTGGAGTCCACTAGATGTAGACAAAAGTTGTAGGTAGAAGAAGGACTTGAATAAGGCAGTCACTGAGTGTTAAAATGGGTGGCAGGGGCTTGTAGGGCCGAAGGGCCTGTTTCCTATGCTGTACTGTTCTTTGTTCTTTATTAGCCTTGATTATGTGGTCAAATCTCTCTTAAACCCACAACATTCTGAGTCAGAGGGAAGAGCACTGATTCAGGGCTGACACATGAATTGGAACTGTAGATATCCAACACGGAGAGATTGTTATGTTGGGTTTCACCAGTGACTGTGTGGTATTAGAGTGAGGTAGCCAATCAGACAGATTGTACAACTTTCTAAAACATTTTCACTCGTTAAATGAAGGCATATGTCAACTCTCAGTTAACATCTGTGCACTGAATGAAACTGGTGTCGAAGGAACAAATGATTTCACTCTGAACATCAGTTCAATTGGAACAATACGCGTTGTGTATTTTGAAGCTTTCTCTCCATATGAGGATTGTGGTCATGGGAAGGGAGTGTACGCAGCTGGAGCTCATCACACTCTCCATTCTGCTGGAGGCGGGTGAAACCTCTCGGAATATCTTCAACCAAAGTAGGAACCCGTAATATACACACAGGCTCACTCACTCTCACACACAAGATAAAGGCACACACACCAACACACGACATACGCACACACACACACAACAAGCATACACTCACTCACAAAGACAAATGCATGCACACACAACGAAGACATATACAAAACAAAAAAACATTCACAACAGAGACACACTCATTCACAAAGACATACACACTCACAACAAAGACACACACTTAGCTACAACAGAGACACACACACTCACATGCAACAGAAGATACAGGGTGGAATTTTCCCATCCTGCCCACCTCTGGAATCGTAGAAGGCAGGGAACAGACCACCTCAGGTGGGATGTTCCGGTCTTGGAGAGAGCGCAGCTGGAAAGTCCTACACACACACACACACACACACACACACACACACACAACATTGATTTGGCAGATAAGGCAAAGGAGAATCCAAAGAGCTTCTAAAATACATAAAGGGCAAAAGAGTAACAAGGGAGAGAGTAGGGCCTCTTAAGGATCAACAAGGTCATTTATGTGCGGATCCACAAGGGATGAGTGAGATCCTAAATGAATATTTCTCATCAGTATTTACTGTTGAGAAAAGCATCGACGTTAGGGAACTTGGGGAAGTAAATAGTGATGTCTTGAGGAGTGTACGTATTACAGAGAAGGAGGTGCTGGAAGTTTTAAAGCGCATCAAGGTAGATAAAGGCTGAAGAGGAAATTGCTGGTCCCCTAGCTGAGATATTTGAATCACTGATAGTCACGGGTGAGGTGCCTGAAGATTGGAGAGTGGCAAATGTTGTGCCTTTGTTTAAAAAGGGCTGCAGGGAAAATCCTGGGAACTACAGGCCAGTGAGCCTCACATCTGTGGTGGGTAAGTTGTTGGAGGCATTTTGAGAGACAGGATCTACAGGCATTTAGAGATGCAAGGACTGATTAGTGACAGTCAGCATGGCTTTGTGAGTGGAAAATCATGTCTCACAAATTTAGCATTTTTTGAAGGGGTAACCAAGGAGATAGATGACGGCAGTGCAGTTAATGTTGTCTACATGGACTTTAACAAGGCCTTTGACAAGATACCGCACGGTAGGTTGTTGCACAAGTTAAATTTTACAGGATCCAGGGTGAGGTACCTAAATGGATACAAAATTGACTTCTTGACAGAATAAGAAGTCTCACAACACCAGGTTAAAGTCTAACAGGTTTATTTGATAGTGGTGCTTATCTGGTGTTGTGAGCCTTCTTACTGTGTTTACCCCAGTCCAATGCCGGCATCCCTACTTCTTGACATAAGCCAAAGGGTGGTTGTACAGAGTTGTTTTTCAAACTGGAGGCCTGTGACTGGCAGTGTGCCTCAGGGATCAGTGCTGGGCCCACTGTTATTTGTCATTTGTATTAATGATTTGGATGAGAATATAGAAGGCATGGTTAATAAGTTTGCAGATGACACCAAGTTTGGTGGCATAGTGGACAGTGAAGAAAGTTATCTCCAATTGCAATGGGATCTTGATCAGTTGGGCCAGTGGGCTGACGAATGGCAGATGGTGTTTAATTTAGACAAATGCGAGGTGATGCATTTTGGTAGATTGAACCAGAGCAGGACTTACCCAGTTAATGGTAGGGCATTGGGGAGAGTTACAGAACAAAGAGATCTTGGGGTACATGTTCAGGGATCCTTGAAACAGCTCTGTCACAGGTGGACAGAGTGGTGAAGAAGGCATTCAACATGCTTGGTTTTATTGGCCAGAACATTGAATACAGGATTAGGACATCTTGTTGAAGATATACCAAACATTGGTAAGGCCGCACTTGAAATATTCTGTACAGTTCTGGTCACCCCATTATAAGAAGGATATTATTAAACACGAAAGAAAAGAGTTATTAGGATGCTACAGGGATTTGATGGTTTGAGTTGTAAGGAGAGGCTGGATAGACTGGGACTTTTTTCCCTAGAATGTAGGATACTTAGATTAATTGCCCCTTAGAGTCCTGAGATGCATAGGTTAGAGGGATTAGTGGGTAAATATGTAGGGATATGGGGCTGGGGTCTGGGTGGGATTGTGGTCAGTGCAGACTTGATTGGGCAAATGGACTCTTTCTGCACTGTAGCGTTTCTATGATTCTAAATGCGAGATGATGCATTTTGGTAGTTTGAACCAGGGCAGGACTTACTCAGTTAATGGTAGGGCGTTGGGAAGAGTTATAGAACAAAAAGATCTAGGAGTACATGTTCATAGCTCCTTGAAAGTGGAGTCACAGGTGGACAGAGTAATGAAGAAGACATTCGGCATGCTTGATTTCATTGGTCAGAACATTGAATACAGGAGTTGGGATGTCTTATTGAAGTTGTACAAGACATTGGTAAGGCCACATTCGGAATACTGTGTACAGTTCTGGTCACCCTATTACAGAAAGAATATTATTAAACTAGAAAGAGTGCAGAAGAGATTTACTAGGATGATACCAGGACTTGATGGATTGAGTTATAAGGAGAAGCTGGATAGACTGGGACTTTTTTCTCTTGAGTGTAGAAGGCTGAGGGGTGATCTTATAGAGGCCTATAAAATAATGAGGGGCATTGATCAGCTTGATAGTCAATATCTTTTCTCAAAGATAGAGGAATCTAAAACTAGAGGGCATAGGTTTAAGGTGAGAGGGGAGAGATACAAAACTATCAGAGGGGCAATTTTTTCACAGAGAGGATGATGAATGTCTGGAACAACTGCCAGAGGTAATAGTAGAGGCCGGTACAATTTTGTCTTTTATAAAGCATTTAGATAGTTATACGGGTACGATGGGTACTAGAGTGATATGGGCCAAATGCAGGCAATTGGGGTTAGCTTATTGTTAAAAAAAGAAGGGCCTGTTTCCATGCTGTAAACCTCTATGACTCTATGGTTCTATAATATAAAACAAAAGACACACACTCATATACAATAAAGTCTCACATAATAACAAAGACACACACAACAAAGACAGAGGGGGTGATGTTACCAAAAAAATTCTAAGTGCCGAACGAACGTGAAAACAGGAGAGAATCGTGCCCATTTTTTGGGCAAGCTCCAAGAAGCAATTATACGGCATGTAGAAAAAAAGAGTCCAAATGTGATGCTCACCAGCAGGAGGAGTGGGCAAAGCTGGCTGCTGAGCCTCTAGGGGCGCCATTGCGCAGGTGCCCTGATCTCTCAGTGAACTTGGTGGAGTGTGTAGCATTGGGAGATCTGTCACTCCCTAGCAACTCCTGAATCTGTCTCCCTTCCCCCCCAGTTGCCATCCATGGACATCGCATGTCCCCCATAGATATCATGTGCCCCCCATGGACATCACCTGCCCTTCCTTCTGACAATTGCCCTGGACATTGCCGACTCTCCCCCCAACACCCAGTGTAGGATAACCTCCCTTCACAACCCCCCCACAAAGAGATCCATCGCCATCATGGCCCCGTCTCATTATTGGCCTGCGTCTATAGTCCCCATCCCCTTCAGGCCCCTCCTCCTCCCCTGCCTGCTTGGCACTGCCCAATGCCTGATGTGCGCTGCCAGGGTGCCCAGGCTAACACTGCCCAAAGGGCACTGCCCAGCCCTCTCAGTGTCCTTGACCACCACCTGGGGGGGAACTTCACTGGCATCCGGTCCCACTGTAGGGACCATACATGATCCTCGCTGATGAGGACTTTGACCGGTGAACAGATAAAGACAAGTGAGCTGGGACAATTGTGTCTGGGATTCACTGATGATATTTAAGTTACCTGCTGAGTATTGAAATAAGCTTTACACCCTTTATGGGTGATTAACCAGCTAACGAGCTGGTAAGATCGTCCCCACAAACTAATTTACAGCAAAGAATACCCACAATAATGACACAACATACTGACATGCAACAAAAGACACATGCACAACAAAGACACACACATAACAAAAGACACGGGAGGTGATCTTACCAAAAAAATTCTAAGTTCAGAATGAGCCTGAATATGGGAAAAACTCACACCCTTTTTTTGGGCGACTTATAAATCGAATCTTACCTCAGTCTGGCAAAAGTATCTTGACAAACTTGAAATTTGCCAGCAGAGGGAGTGGTGGGGCCTAAATTGCCCAAAAGCCAGCTGATAGCAGCAGAGGGTGCAATGACACATGCTCAGACCTCTGTGTTCTCAGAACACAGAAACCTGTCACTCTTTCTGCTGTTATAGCAGAACTTCACGGGTCTCTGCAGTCGACTGCCTTCACCCACCCCCCAATCTCTTCCACCCAGACTGATCGGCAGATTTCTCCCGCCCACCAATCACTACTGCAGAGCGGCAGCAGTCCCCCCATCACTGAATGACCATCCCCCCAATCTGCCTCATCCCCACCCCTGCACTGGTTGTGGACAGTGGCAATGCCAGGGTGCCAGGATAACTTTTGTGTGTGTGTGTGTGTGTGTGTATGTGTGTGTGTGTGTGTGTGTGTGTGTGTGTGTGAAAGTATTTGTGTATATGTGTTATATGTGTGTGTGTGGCTGGAGGTAAGACCCAGCACTCTTGATTCCTAACTCAGTCTGTCACTCATTCCCTGGAATAGTGGAGTGTATTTTAGAATCTAATCTCTGCCACTTCTATCATTCCACAGCACCAATATCCAAATTAAATTATATCATTCAGTTAGCTCTTGGCTGACCTGCTCCTCAACTCCACTTTATATCCTATCCCGCGATTGTCTTTGATCTCAGTCCAGTTGACCCCTACATCCAAAGACTTTAGGTTTCTAATGACAGCCAAATGGAAAAATTCTTCCTGATGTCACTCTGAAATGGCCAGGCTCTAATTTAAGACTGGGGAGAATTTTGTAGAGGAGACGTGGGTCCCAGATCCTGAACGTGGAGCTGGTGAGATTTTGTATTGCCTCTTTCCAGGAAGCCCACTGTAGCTTGTGCTACTGGGACACAGAACATGTCACAGGTCTATCGTGATCCTTCATTCTTGATTCCTCATCAAAGGATTAGTTTCTCTAATGTATTAAAACTTTTTGCTCATCATGAATTAAAGAGGGAAAAAGCTTGTTAATATCTAAAATGAATATACGCACAGTCCATGCTGACCTTCCAGTGCAACACTGCACTTTTGGAGACAGTACAAGATGTTAAACAAGGACTTTTAGGCAGATGTAAAAAATCCTGTGACACTATTGGAAAAGGAGTAGAGGTGGGTTTTTTTTCTACTGTTGGGAAGGTATTGGAATCAATTATTAAGGAAGTAATAACAGCACATTTGGAAAATCATAATCTAATCAAGCAGAGTCAGCATAGTTACATGCAAGGGAAATTGTGTCTGACAAATTTATTAGAGCTCTTTGAGGAAGTTTCAACCAGAGTGGATAGAGGGGAACCAGTAGATGTGCTGTATTTGAACTTCCAGAAGGCATTCAACAAGGCACCTCATAAAAGGTTAAGTCAAAAAATGAAGAGTGCATGGTGTTGGAGTACTATATTGTTGGAGGATTGCCGAATATACAGGAAGCAGCAAGTGGGGATAACGTGTTCTTTTTCAGGTTGATAACCTGTAATCTCGGGGCTTCCATAGGGATCAGTGCTGGGACCACAACTGTTTACAATTTAATGACTTGGAGGAAGGAAGCAAAAGTACTGTAGCCAAATTTGCAGATGACACAAAAATAGGTGGAAAGGTAATTTGCAAGAGGGATACGTATAGTATACAAATAGTTATTTGATAGATTAAATAAATGGGCAAAAAGTTGACAACCGGAGTATAATGTGAGAAAATGTGAAGTTGTTCATTTTGGAAGGGAGAACAAAAAAACAGTATTATTTAAGTGGAAATAAAGTGCAGAAAGCTGCAATACAAAGGGACTTGGGATTAATTGTGCACAAAACACAGAAAGTTAGCACACTGGTGCAACAGTTAATCAGGAAGGCTAATGGAATATTGGCCTTTATTTCAAGGTGGTTGGAGTATAAGACTGGAGAAGTTTTGCTGCAACTGTGCAAGGTACTGGTGAGACCACATCTGAAGTATTGTGAGCAGATTTAGCCCCCTTATTTAAGGAAGAATATTGAAGGTGATCTTACTGGCTTATCTGCTGGTTGACCAGCATGGCAAGCCGGTGAGGTTGAGTAAGAGGCAGAAAATTGGGTTCGTGCCTTTTTTTTTGCCTCTTGCGATGTTACCGACCCTGTTTTGCCGGTGAAATCAGCTTCGCGCCTATAAAAGGCACAATGTAGATTTCAATATTCATAAGTTCATTTGCATGTAATTAGTGAATCATGGACACTATTGTCCAGATTGACTTGTCTTTACCTGCTCCCTGGTCGAGGTCCTCACCGACAAGGACCATGTGTGTCCCCACCAACAGGAATCAGCATGAAGACCTCACAGGTGGGAACAGAGGCCATTAAAGCACTCCGGGTCATTGGGGCAGGGCAGGGCAGTACCTCTTGGGTTGCGCCAGCCTGGCACCCTAGCTCTGCCCATGGGCAGTGCCAAGGGAACGGGACCTGAGGGGGGGGCAGGACCTTAAGTGGGGCTGAGCCTGAAGAGGTGAGCCCATGAAGGAAGCAAGGTCATGGAGGGGGAGGCGGGGGAGGAACTCCATAGGGGAGAAGGGTAGGAGGGTAGACTGCAGAAGTGTGGTGGGGATCGGCCAGGGCAGTAATTGGGGGGTGGATTGATGAATTCCGGGGCGGTGATAGATGGAGGGGAGAATCAGTGATGCCTGGGGTGGCGATCAGTGGGGAGGAGGGGGAATCGGCAATGTCCATGATAGTGATCGGGAGGTGGGTGGGGGTGTTGTCCAGGAGGGATGGGTGGGGGTGGTGACTGCAGATATCCCAATGTACTGTGTGTACAGAGTGCACTGGGAAATTAGGGCATCTGCACAATGGCACCCCTAATCATAGCAAGAATAGGCTCCACCCCCTTCCCCTGCTGGCAAGAATCACATTTGGAGGCAATTAGATTCAGTTCAGAGAACATTCAATAGGATAATATATATATGATGATCTGGAAAAGCAAATTGCGTGGAGGGTATGGAAAGTCTGCAGAGAGATCTGGATAGGCTGAACGAGTGGGCGAGGACCTAGCAGATGGAGTATAATGTTAGCAAGTGTGAGGTTATCCACTTTGGCAGAAATAATAGTAGGAGGGATTATTATTTAAAAGGTGAAAAGCTGCAGCATGCTACGGTGCAGAGGGTCCTGGGGTCCTTGTGCATGAGTTGCAAAAACCCAGCCTGCAGGTGCAGCAGGTGATCAAGAAGGTGAATGGAATGTTGGCCTTTATAGCGAGGGGGATTGAATATAAAAGTAGGGAGGTCTTGCTGCAACTGTACAGGGCACTGGTGAAGCCGCAGCTGGAGTACTGTGTGCAGTTTTGGTCGCTGCACTTGCGGAAGGATATATTGGCCTTGGAGGGAGTGCAGAGGAGGTTCACTAAGCTGATACCGGAGATGAGGGGGTTGGCCTATGAAGAGAGACTAAATAGACTGGGTTTGTACTCGGAGTTTAGAAGGACGAGGGGGGTTCTTATAGAGATGTATAAGATAATGAAGGGGATGGATAGGGTAGAAGTAGAGAGATTCTTCCTGCTTAGAAAGGATAGCAGGACTAGAGGACACAGCCTCAAGATAAGGGGGGGGGGGCAGTTTAGATCGGAGTTGAGGAGGAACTTCTTCACTCAAAGGGTGGTGAATCTCTGGAATTCTCCACCTGTTGAAATGGTGGAGGCTACCTCGCTAAATATATTGCAGTCACGGGTAGGTAGGTTTCTGATAGACAGGGGAATTAAGGGTTATGGGGAGAAAGCGGGAAAGTGGAACTGATCCACTTGAGATCAGCCATGATCTTATTGAATGGCGGGGCAGGCTCGAAGGGCTAGATGGCCTACTCCTGCTCCTATTTCTTATGTTCTTATGATCCCCGGGATGGAGGGATTGTCTTATGAGGAAAGACTAAACAGGTGGGACTCTACTCGTTGGAATTTAGAAGACTTAAGAGGTGGTCTCATTGAAACATATTGAATTCTTAAACCGCTTAACAGGATAAATGTTGAGAGGATGTTTCCCCCTCCTGGGAGAGTCTAGGACCAGAGGACATAGGCTCAGAATAAAGGGGCACCAATTCAAAACTGAGATGAGAAGAAATTACTTCTTTCTGAGGGTTAAGGGTCTTTGGAACTCCTTGCCATAGGGAGCTGTGGGGGCAGAGTTATTGGGCGGGAGTTTACGGCCTTGCTCATCCCAAAACCATAAAATCCTGCCCGAGGTCAAAGGACCTTTCTATTGTGTGCCCCTCACCTGCTCCAGTTCCCATGGCAGGAAGGGTGGTAAAATTCCAGCCATTGTGCATATTTAAGGATGAGCGAGATAGACTTTTGCTCAGTAAGGGAATGGAGGGTTATGGGGAAAGGGTAGGAAAGTGGACATGAGGAATGTTGGATCAGCCATGATCCTATTGAATGGTGGAGCTGGCTTGAGGGGCCGAATGGCCTACTCCTGTTTCTATTTCTTATGGTTTTATCAGTGTACAGTCGTTGCTATTGTTTTGATGTCCTACAGCAGAGAACCTACTCTTGCTGTAATGCAGTAAAACTGTGCTATGAAATTCAGTATTAGTCATGAGGTGTGGATGGAAAAAAAGGTTTGTGCCGTAGTCTGAGTTTGTGTCTTTATATGCCCCGTTTGTGAACAGAACCTGACGAAGGGGCAGCGCTCCGAAAGCCAGTGCCTTTGGCTACCAAATAAACCTGTTAGAATTTAACCTGGTGTTGTGAGACTTCTTACTGGGAAAAAAGGAGCAGAGTGAATTGAGTTTAATAATCGAATGTTTGATCCTTTGGCAGTATTGAAATGCACATTTTGCTGCTGCAGGTATGGGACTCTGAACCACTCCTGTTGCCTAGCAACGTTCGTCTAGCACCTCAGTAACCGTCATGGTGATAGCGTCAGGAGAATTGTTGTTCTGGTACCAAATAGCTTTATGTCATGCAAATGCACGCTCCTACATTTCCCAAAATCCCAAACTAATCTTCCACAAAACAACGAGGCTTTTTGAACTGTTTAATTTTACCCTCTCCGCACTGTGAACAGAAGCAGGTTATGTGGAGTCCTCAAGCCTAAAATGGCCAGTAAATGTTTAACAATGTGTGTTACCTAAGCTTAGGGTCAATTAGCACAGCATAATCCAGAGACTGAGGGCAGGATTTTCTGGCCACACTTGCCCCGAAACCGGAAAATCCTATGCGAGATCAACGGATCTTTCCATGGTTTTCACCTTGCCCGTTATGATTCCCTTGGCAGGCGAATTGGGAAAATTTGCCTCTGAAATTGAGGCTTTATAACTGACATGGTGAGAGATTGGAGAATCTGGGATCATTCTCCTTAGAGCAGAGAAGGTTAACTGAAGATTTCAGAAAGCTGTTTGTAATTATTAGGGGTTTTGATAGAATAAATCTGCGTGGAGTTTACATGTTCTCCCCGTGTCTGTGTGAGTTTTTTCCGGGTGCTCCAGTTTTCTCCCACCCTCCAAGGATATGTGGGTTAGGTTGATTGGCCATGTTAAGTTGACCCTAGTGTCAGGGCATTTTCAGGGTGAATGTGTGGGGTTACGGGAATAGGGCCTGGGTGGGATTGTGGTCGGTACAGACTTGATGGGCTGAATGGCCTCTTTCTGCACTGTAAGTCCATCATTCTGTGAAATAGAAGTTAGGTGGATTGGCTATTCTAAATTGTCCCTTAGGGTCCCAAGATGTATAGGTTAAGAGGATTAGCAGGTTAAAAATTTGTGGTTACGGGAAGTGGGGAGGGTGGGCCTGGGTAAGATGCTGTATCATGTAGTCAGTGCAGAATCAATGGGCTGAGTGGCCTCCTTCTGCACTGGAGGGGTTCTATGATTCTGTGAAATAAGGTGAAATAGTTCCTACTGGCAGGATGATTGGTAACCAGAGCACATAGACTGAAGGTGATCGGTGAAAGAAATGGGGAGATTTGAGTTTTGTTTTACTCCGTGAGTAGGTATGATCGGGAATGTTTTTCCTGAAAGGATGGGGTATGCAGATTCAGTAATAACGTTCAAAAAGAAATTAGATAAGCATTTGAGAAGGGAAAATTTGTAGATTTTTTGGGGAAAGAGTGGACTGATTGGATAGATTTACTGGAGAGTTGGCAGGAGGACTAAATGGCCCCTGTAGATGCTGCATTATTTTATGATTCTACTCCACATGGTTTGCAAAAAAAGTAAAGGAACCACTGATAGCATTCTCAGAATGTCCCAAAGGTTTTTACTGTGGACTACTTTTGAATTGTAGTTACATAGAAATCATAGAATCATAGAATTCCTATAACACAGAAGAAGGCCATTTGTCCCATCGAGTCTGTACGGACCACAGTCCCATCCAGGCCCTATTGCCATAAACCCACACATTTACCCTGATAATCCCACTGACACTAAGGTCAATTTAGTATGGCCAACCAACCTAACCTGCACACCTTTGGACTATGGGAGGAAACTGGAGCACCTGGAGGAAACCCACGCAGACACTGAGAGTAGGTGCAAACTCAACACAGACAGCGATGGAGGCCGGAATTGAACCTGGGTCCCTGGTGCTGCGAGGCAGCAGTGGCACCACTGTGCCACCATGTCATCCTGTGTTGAAGGCAACAACAATAGCCAATATAACAAAGTAGGAATTGCTAAATAATGAAGATCAATGTACCTCGAGTTCTCTTTCCACTATCCTGCTGGCCAGATAATATAATGATGGAGTTGTTGGTTAATCATTGTAGTCAATCTCCATTAATGTGTCTACCCAGACCCAAACTGGAGGTGAAGGAAACTCCAGTGGACAAAGTCACCCATTCCACCCAAACATGCTACACTCATCACACATCAAGCCTCAACTTACTTGGATGCTGTTCCATTGAATGTCATATTCTGAAATAAATGCCCAACTTGTACGAATCAATTTCTGCACAGCAAGATCCTATATTCAGCAAGTAACAAGATGGTCTGTTTGGGGGGGGCGGTAGTGTTAGCTGAGGAAACAGTGTTGCCCAGGACACTAGGAGAACTCGTCCTCTTCCTCAAGTGTAACATGACATTTTCACATGGTAGACCAGGCCTTGGATTACTTTGTTCAGTGGAAAGTTAGCTTCTGCTGGAATGGACAGACAAGTGGTAGATGGAATTTCGTGCAGAGAAATGTGAAATGTTTAATTTTGTTCGGAAGAATGAGGAGAGGCAATATAAAATGGTACAATTCTAAAGTTGGTTCAGGAGCAGAAGGACTTGGGGTATACATGAACAAATTATTGAAGGTGACAGGGCAGATTGAGAGAGTGGTTAATAACATTTATACAAACCTGGGCTTTACAAATATAGGTAAAGTGAAGACATGCCATCACTATTTGTTTTACAGGACCAGATGTGGCCCATCAAATTGTCAGCTGTGGTAGTAATCCTTTGGTAGTAATACTAGAATGGGTAGTAAAATCCTGCCTGAGTCAAGATTTAGAGACCTGAGCACATAATTCAGGCTGACACTCAGGTGCAGTACCAGAATGACCTATAATGAAAAGCAGTGAAACAGACCGTTCAGCCCACTTGTCTATCCTGGCTCTTATGCTCCATGCAAGCCTCCTCCCACATTTGCTCATCTAAGCTGTCACATAACCTATTATATCTTTCTCCCCTGTGTACTTACCTAGATTCTTGTTAAATGCAGTTATGTACTGTGGAAGTGCTGTACTGTTGGGGGAGATGCTGTCTTTCAGGTCAGATGTTAGACTGATGTACTATCAACCCTCTGAGCTGGGCATAAAAGATCCCATGGCATTATTTTGAAGAAAGGCAAAGTATGGGAAGCTCTCCCCAGTGTCCAGGTTAATATTTCTCCCTTAGCCAACATTACAGAAATAGTCATTAATCGGGTTTCTGTTCGTGGGATCTTGCTGTGCCATGGTGGATCAGAAGGTAGGAATTATCTTTCCCCTTATTGATTTATGCTGGCAGTTCATGGAATCATAAAATCCTTACAGTGCAGAAGGAGGCCATTCGGCCCATCAAGTCTGCACCAACCACAATCCCATCCAGGCCCTACTCCTGTAACCGCACATGTTTACCATGCTAATCCTCTGACACTAGGATCAATTTAGCACGGCCAATCAACCTAACCTGCACATCTTTGGACTTTGAGGAAACCGGAGCACTTGGAGGAAACCCACGCAGACACAGGGAAAATGTGCAAACTCCACACAGACAGCGACCTGAGGTTGGAATTGAACCGAGCCCCTGGCGCTGTGAGGCAGCAGTGCGAACCACTGTGCTGCCACTTCAATTGAATTTTGACCCTGGATTAACTAAAAGATCCTGCGTTATACACAATGACTTCCATGAATATTCTATGTGGCATTTCTTAATTGCCTGCTAGCTGCCAGTACGTGACTTATATTGTAAGATGCCTTGGAGACCATTCCCATATTACTGACAGCAGTACATTCCTGTGCTGGGGATATAGGAAGGGTAATGAGAGCATTGTTTACATAGGTCTCCTTTCCAGACCTGAGAACGAAATTGGAATTACAAAATCTGTGAGAGACATTGCCAAGTCTAGACTGTAGGGCAGAGGGTCATCTTGTGTGTACTAAGACTCACTGAACAGTCTTTACAAAGACGTTGTCAGAAACTGTGTGATAGTGTGGGGGGGGGCGGGGAGAGGGGGAGAGTGCTGAGAGAAAAAGGGGGAGGGGAAGAGAGAGAAAGGAAAAGAGGGAGAAACAGAAGGAATGGAGAGAGAGAAAAGGGAGTTGGAAAGATGAGAGAGAGCAAGATGAAGAAAGCTACATTGCTGTTGGAGCCCAGCACTGGGGAGAAGGATTAGATTAAATTACTCTTCTACATTTTGCTTTGTAATGTGGGGCTAGTCTTCCTGCTGTACATATAAACTAGCTACACAAAGTTGCATGTTCCACACAAGTGTGGAAGTTCCACACAACTTTGGGCAGACCAAGTTAGGACAGCAGATTTCCTTCCTTCCCTAAAGGATAAGTAACAAAAAACATGGTCAAAGAGATAGGTTTGAAACACTATCCTAAAAGAGGAAAATGAGGTATAGAGTCAGAGAGGTTTAGGGAGGGAATTCCAGAGCTTGAGAGGCCAGCAGCTGAAGGCACAGCCAATAATGGTGGAGCAATTAACCCAGTAAGAAGTCTGACAACACCAGGTTTAAATCCAACCGATTTATTTGATAGTAAACTCACAAGCTTTCGGGGTTTGCCCCTTCGTCAGGTGAATGGAGAGTTCTGGACTCAGACAGAGCATATAAAGCACAGACAGTTTACAGATTACTGATTAGAATACAAGTCTTTACAACTAACCTGCTATTCAAGTCTTAAAGAGGCTGACAATGTGAGTGGAAGGAGCATTATGCACAGGTTAAAGGGATGTGTATTGTCTCCAGACAGCACAGTAAGTGAGGTTTTGCAAACCCAGGCAAGTCATAAGGGTACTGTCTGGAGACAGTACACATCTCTTCAACGTGCGCTTAATGCTCCTTCCACTCACATTGTCGGCCTCTTTAAGACTTGAATAGCAGGTTAGTTGTAAAGACTTGTATTCTAATCAGTAATCTGTAAACTGTCTGTGCCTTATATGCTCTGTCTGAGGCCAGAACTCTCCATTCACCTGACGAAGGGGCAAACCTCGAAACCTTGTGAGTTTACTATCAAATAAATCGGTTGGATTTAAACCTGGTGTTGTCAGACTTCTTTCTGTGTTTACCCCAGTCCAACGTCGGCATCTCCACGTCAAGGGCAATTAACATCAGGGGATATCCAGTGGCGAGTGGAGTTGGAGAAAGTAACAGAAGTAGGGAGAATAGGACAGGCATTTGAAGTGAAGGATGAAGATTTTTAAATTGGGGCATTGCCTTTCTGGGAGCCAGTGAGCACAGGGTTGATGAGGAAACAGAATTTGGTACAAGTTAGAATGAGTTCAAGTTAATGGAAGGTGAAATCTGTAAGGCAGAGCAGGAAGTCATTGGAATGGTCATGTGGAAGACCACAAAAGCGTGGAAGAGTTTTTCAGCAGTAGATGAGGTGAGATGGTGGCAGTGATAGGCGATGTTATAGAGGTGGAAGTAATGAGAGAGAGAGAGTGTGAGATCAGAAACTTATCTCAAGGTCAAATAAGATGCCTAATTTAAGAAGCTTCTTGAGTCTCCATGTGACAGTACCGAAATATCCAGCAGTACTTCATAATCAGGTGATATCTGGTAAACTGGAGAGTGTTTTTCAGCTTTTGAGTATAGGAATAGAGATGTTTTACTGCAATTGTACAAGGCATTGGTGAGTCTGTCTGCAGTTCTGGTGTCCTTATCTGAGGAAGGATGCCCATGCTGTAGAGGGAGTACAGCGAAGGTTTACTAGACTGATCCTGAGTTGGTAGGTCTGTCATATGAGGACAAACTAAGTCAGTTAAGATTGTATTCATTGGAATTCAGTGGGAAGGGATCTCATAGAAACTTCCAAAATTCTAATAGGACAGGGTAGATTCAGAAAGAATGTTCCCAGTGGTGGGAGAGTCCAGAACTAAGGGTCATAGTTTGAGGATAAGAAGTAACCTTTTAAAGAACAAAGAACAAAAAAACAGCCTGGGAAACAGGCCCTTTGGCCCAACAAGCCCACGCCGCCATCTTAACACCACCAGTACCCCGCTCCACCCATGACCCTTGTCTAATGTTTTATGGCCATCCACATCGACAGGATTTTAGGATTGAGGTGAGGAAAAATTTCTTCACTCACAGAGTGGTGACTCTGTGGAATTCACTATCACAGAAGGTAGCTGAAGTCAAAACATTGTGTGATTTTAGGAAGAAATTAGATATCGCTCTTGGGGCTAAAGGGATCAAGGGGTATAGGAGGTGGGGAAGGGAGATCAGGATATTGAATTTGATAATCAGTCATGATCAAAATAAATGAGGGAGCAGGCTCGAAGGGCCAAATGGTTTACTCCTGCTTCTTGTTTCCTAGTCATGATGTGGAGACGCCAGCATTGGACTGAAGTTAACACAGTAAGAAGTCTCACAACACCAGGTTAAAGTCCAACAGGTTTATTTGGTAGCAAAAGCCACTAGCTTTTGGAGCATTGCTCCTTCGTCAGGTAAGTGGTTGGAATGTGAGTCTTTACAGGTAATCAATTCTTCAAGATACAATGTGAGTGGAGAGAGCATTAAGCATAGGTTAAAGAGATGTGTGTTGTCTCCAGACAGGACAGATAGTGAGATATTGCAAGCCCAGGCAAGTCGTGGGGTTTACAGATAGTGTCATGAACTCAAAATCCCGGTTGAGGCCGTCCTCATGTGTGCGGAACTTGGCTATCAGTTTCTGCTCAGTGACTCTGCACTGTTGTGAAGGCCGCCTTGGAGAACACTTACCCAAAGATCAGAGACTGAATGCCCATGACCACTGAAGTGTTCCCCAACAGGGAGAGAACAGTCTTGCCTGGTGATTGTCAAGCGATGTTCATTCATCCGTTGTCGTAGCATCTGCATGGTCTCCCCAATGTGCTGTGCCTCAGGACATCCTTTTCTGCAGCGTATCAGATAGACAACATTGGCCGAGTTGCAGAAGTATGTACCGTGTACTTGGTGGATGCTGTTCTCAAGTGAGATGATGGCATCTGTATCAATGATCCAGCATGTCTTGCAGAGGTTGCTGTGGCAGGGTTGTGTGGTGTTGTGGTCACTGTTCTCCAGAAGGCTGGGTAGTTTGTTGCGGACAACGGTCTGTTTGAGGTTGTGCGGTCGTTTGAAGGCAAGAGTGTTCTCTTCCTGTTGGGGAACACTTCAGCGGTCATGGGCATTCAGTCTCTGATCTTCGGGTAAGCATTCTCCAAGGCAATCTACACGCCACACGAAACGCAGAGTCGCTGAGCCTCAACCGGGATCTTGGGTTCATGTGGATGGCCTCAACCGGGATCTTGGGTTCATGTCACACTATCTGTAACCCCCATGACTTGCGTGGGCTTGCAAAGTCTCACTAACTGGCCTGTCTGAAGACAATACACATCTCTTTAACCTGTGCTTAATGCTCTCTCCACTAACATTGCCTGTACCTTTAAGACTTGATTACCTGTAAAGACATGCATTCCAACCATTATTTTGTAAATTGAGTTTGTGTCTTTATATGCCCTGTTTGTGAACAGGACTCCCACTTACCTGACGAAGGAGCAGTGCTCCGAAAGCTAGTGGCTTTTGCTACCAAATAAACCTGTTGGACTTTAACCTGGTGTTGTTTCGTAGGGCAGGAATGCCTAAGTCAGGTAGTGCTGATTAAGCGTAATTACTGCTACCAGAAGCATTAACTGTTCCTCACTTCTCACTATTCTGATATAACTGGGGACCAAGGGCAGCCTCAACCTACTCTAGATCCTAGCTGGTGCCAACAGCCAGCGCAGGAACGCATTGACAACTGTATTGAGAAAAATGGGATGAATGGTGAGCTCACTAGAAATATCCACTGTAATTCATCAGTTTTTAACTAATGTGGAGTTCTGCCTGAAGCAAGTTTCATTTTGATTAATTCAGTTGCTGAGATTACAGCAATACAGCACATTAGCCAATATGCACTCATTAGATTAATTAAGGGCAAACCTTAATTGGGAGTCAGTGGTGTAGTGGTAATGTCATTGAATTAGTAATCCAGAAGCCCAGGACAGGATTAGGGACAGGGTTGAAATCCCACCATGGCACATAGTGGAATTTAAGTTCAATTGATAAATCTGGAATGTAAAGCTAGTCGAGCGATGGTGACCATGACAACTATCATTGATTCATTAATGTCCTTTGGGAGGGGCAATCTACTGTGTTTACCAGGGGTCTGGCCGACATTTAATTCTAGAGCCACAGCAGTGTGGCTGACTCTGACTGTCCTCTGAAATGGTTGGGGAAGCCACTCAGTTCAGGGGCAATTAAAGATAAGTGAGAAATGCTGACTTTGCCAGTGAAGCCCACATCCCATTAAAGAATAAGAAAAAACTGTTATTTAAGAATACATATAGTGACAGCACAAGCACAAAGATGTGCAGGATGGGGGGGGTTGGGCCATGCGAAATTGCCCCTTAGTGTCCGAAGATGTGTAGATTGGATGGATTAGTCGTGGTAAATGCATGGGTTTATGGGGATAGGGTGGAGGGTAGGGCCTGGGTGGGATACATTTTTGGGAGTCAATGCAGACTTGATGAGCCAAATGTCCCCTTTCTACACTGTAAAAATTCTATGGTTATATGGTAAAACAATGACTATTGTGTAATTCCCCCAAAAGTGACTCAATTGTCTTAATACTTAGTATTACATAACTATCCCCTAGCTACAGTACCTTGCTGAAGAAATAACCCTACTGGAATCAAGAAATTCTGTTTGCTGCAATTTCAGTCAAGAGTTTAGAGACTCAAAAAAAATCACAAATCCCACCCCTGCCAACTCATTGGCTGACACAGCGCTGTAATTGATTGCTTTGGTCATTCAGTTTTATTAACCATTCTCTCTCTTCAGGTATTGCTCCTCTCTCCTTTAAATCTGTTGTCATGATCCCTCTCCTCAAAAGGGGGACCTTCTCCTCAGGTAAAAAAGTAAAGTTGCCATAGTCCCAGATGACCATAGGCTGCTTCCCCTTTTGAGGGGGAACTGGTGGTGATTTAACCTGAGGGTTACCATACCTCAGGCAACAGGCAAGGAGAAGGCACGGTCTCAAGGATAACCTCAGCCATTATGGGACTTGAACCCATGCTGTTGGCGTCACTCTGCATCACAAACCAGCTGTCCAGCCAACTCAGCTAACCGACTTTACTTAGCTCTCCTTACAGGGGAGGCAATGCTGTAATGGTATTGGTCACTAGTATTGGAGTAGTGATCCAAAGATTCAGTTTGAATTCAGTAATAAATCTAGGATTAAAAGCCTAATGATGATCATGAAAGCATTGTCGATTGCCACCATTCCATCACCATTGAGCTCCAGATTCCTCATCCTCGCTGGCAGCAGCAGCGGGGCATGAACAGTTAGTGAATTCCAGCCCAGGTTTCTGCTCCTGCACAGAACTGAAACAGCCCTTATCCAGGTCACAAGTTACATCCAATGTGACTGTGACAAAGGTAAACTTTCCCTCCTTGTCCTCTCAACCTGTCTACAGCCTTTGACACAGTTGATTAACCATCACCTTTCAATGCCTCTCCATGGTTGTCCAGCAGGGACCTGCTCCCATTCTTATCTATTTAACCATGGCCAGAGATATACTTGTAATGGCTTTTTTCCCTGCTCAGACCCTTTTACCTCTGAGATTCCCCAAAGATCTGTCCCTGGCCCCTTCCTATTTCTCATACAAATGTTGATTCTGGGCAATATAATCCAAAACCACAGCTGTAATTTCCAGTTGTATGCTGACAACACTCTGCTCTACCTCACTACTGCTTCTCCTGACCCCTCCTTTGTTGCTAAATGATCCAACTGCTTATACTGCACTGGATGAGCAGAATTTTCTCCAATTAGGTATTGAGATGATTGAAGCAATTGTCTTTGTTTCCAATCACAAACTCCATTCCTTAATTACCAACCCCATCACCTCCTGAGCAACAATTGAACCAGATGCCGGAATTTTCCAGCCTCCCTCGTCCCAGAACCAAAAAATCAATGTCAACGGACCTTTCCATAGCTTGCCCCTCCCTTGCTCTGATTCCCGTGGTGAGCGGGATTTACCCCAGATTGTTCAACCTTGATGTCACATTTGACCCTGAGCTGAACTTTTGACCACATATCCAAGTTATCACTAAGAGCTACCATTTTCACCTCTACATCATTGCCTGACTTCCCTGTCTCAGCTCACCTGCGGGTGAAATCACCATCCATGTCTTTGTTACCTTTAGATTTGACTATTCCAATGGACCTCTGGATGGGGTCTCATATTTCTATAACTTAAGGTCATCCTAAACTCTGCTGCTCATGTACTTGCACCAACTTCCATTAAATCACAGATATTTTGTGGTTCAAAAGCCAAAAGGAGTGGTAATGGGTGTAGTAAAGAACGAAAGGGATATGAATTATCCCAGAATACAGATTGGCCATGATTGAATTGAAGGCTTATTCCTGTTGGTGTATTTCACTTGGAAGTTCTGCTTTATAGCTGCCCTCACTTTGTGCTTTTCAGATGCTCCTCCATTCAGTACAACCAGGACTTGCCAGTGACCAGTGTTATCATCACCTTCCACAATGAGGCTCGCTCAACGTTGCTCCGCACAGTGAAAAGGTCAGTGGATTGCACTAATGGATACCAACAACGTACCAACACACATATCACCTCTGGCTGTGTGTTAAAATTTTTCTGGTTTTAGTTGCTGATTTGATATTAGAGAATTACCATACTGAGACATTTTGGAGTGGGAATAGGCCATTCGGCCCCTGGAGTCTGCTACACCAATTGATAAAATCATGGCTAATTGTAGTCTTTATTTTCCTGCCTTGCCCTTTACCCTTTGACTCCCTTTGACTGACACCAGTCAAGAAACTACCCAAATCAGCATTAAAAATATTCAAATCTCTTCCACTCCTGTCTGGGCAAATGCCAAATAAATGAACCTCTGAAAGAAAACAATTCTCCAAATTTCCACCCTAAATAGGAGGCTCCTCAGTTTTAAAGTGTGTCCTCTTGTTTTAGTCTCTCCCATAAGGACAGACATCCTTTCTGCCTCCACCCTATCAAATCCCCTCGGCATCTTTTATGTTTCAATAAGATCACCTGTCAATCTTCCAGCTCTAATGGACACAAGCCCAACTTGTTCAACCTTTCCTCAAAGGACCAGGAATCAGTTGAGTGAACCTTCTAATTCAATTATATCTTAAATAAGGAGACTAAACTGTGCACAGTATTCCAGAATAAATGCAGACGCTGGAGATCTGAAACAAGAAAGTATTGGAAAAATGCAGCAGGTTGATCAACATCATTTCAAGTCGAATATAAATTTTTTCGACCTCAGCTGATGCTAATACTGAATAAGTCAGATCCCAGAGTAAAAACTGGCTTGATAGATCCTGGTTGGAATTTTCTGGCTGTTCACACTGGTGGGTATCTCTGGTCCCGCTGCAGTGAACACAGATTCGGCGGCGGGGAGTGAACAGACAGAAGATTCCGGCCCACAACTTTCTTTTTAGAAACCGTTGCGGAAAGCTACTGAGCAAATTTATATGAGTCTACTGATGAACTTTTAATACAAAGAATAAAATGTTTATTAAAACAAAAAAATGAATATATGACACCAGACAAAAAGGTTGGAAAGATCGCATTAGAAACAGAAGAAGATGATTCCATTTTCAATAGTCCTTTAGCAAACAGACAAGTAACCCAGTGAAGAGTTACTGCTAGCTTGAGACAAAGGCTCCTTGCTTGAGAGTGGCACAAATGCATAGTTTTCTTGCAGTGAATTCTGGAGCATTCCCTTGATGCTTCTTACTCAGTGCCTGCGTGTCACTTGAGCAATGTTGCTAAGCAACAGACCAGTTTATGCTACTTAGTGATTTCTGAAAAACAAGTCACCAAGTTCTAACCTCTTTTTAACTCTTTTCTTTAACTTCCAGGATTGTAAAACCTCATTAAAATGCATATACTTATAAAAAGACCCAAAGGAACTGACCTTTTAGCTGCAGGTCTAACCAGATTTTTATATATCAAGGCTCATTCCAAACCTACATGAAACCAAAACCTCTTTTACCTAAGTTCACACACACACACACACACACACATGTATATTCAGCTTAGAAATTATACATTTTTCCAACAGACTCTTCTTTGGAAGCGATGTGTTAGAAATGAAGAAATATTGGGTGGAATTTTACCACCCTGTCATAGTGGGGATGAGTCTGGAAAATGCAGCACGCCATTCAACATTCCATTGACTTTGGCAGGACTGGAAGATCTCATCAGGGGGAGAGACAGTAAAATTCCACCAGTTAATTCTGTTTCTCTTCCCACAGATGTTGCACAGTACTCCAGTTGTGCTCTCACTAATGCCCTGTATAACTATAGCAAAACCTCGTTACTTCTACACTTCACTCTCCTTGCAATGAATGACACAACTCCATTTGCCTTCTGAATCACTTATTGTACCTGCGTACTCATTTGTGATTCATGGGTCAGGACATCTGGATTCCTTTGTACGTCAGACTTCTGCAATCTCACTCAAATAACACACCGCTTTTCTACTTCTCCTACCAAAGTGGAGAAGTTCACAGTTTTCCACATTATACTGCATTTGCCAAATTTTTACCCACTCACTTAATCTATCTATATCATTTTGTAGACTCCTTATATCTTTACAATTTATTCTCCAATCTAACTTTCTGTCATTAACAAATTTACCAACTGCACGTCAGGCCCCTTCATCCAAGTCTTTGATATAAATTGTGAATAGTTGAGGTCCCAGCATTGATTCCTGAGCATTCCACAGTGCTAACCAGAAATACCTATTTTTCAGTACCCTGCTTCCTGTTAGGTAAACACAGTAAAAAGTCTGACAACACCAGGGTTTAGTCCAACTGATTTATTTGATAGTAAACTCACAAGCTTTCGAGGTTTCCCTCTTACCTGTTAGGTAACCAGTCCTCTATCCACGAGAAGTTGCTGTAAATAAGAGCTGTGAACTCTTCTTTCGTGTAGTGCCTTTGGTATGGCACCTTCTCAAGTGCCCTTTGGAAAATTCTAAGTCCAGGGCGGGTGGAAAAACGGGAGAGTTTCAGATCCGATTTTTGGGCAAGTTCAAATCTGATATCTCATCCGCTCAGTGCACGAAAAAGTAGGAGAAACAGACTTTCGCCTGTCGCGGTGAGAGTAGGGGGTTGGCAGGCTTAAGTTGCCAGAATAGTGGGTGAGGGCAGCGGAGGGCGTCATTGGGTATATGCAGGTCTCTGGCAGCAGAGACCTGTCATTCAGTTTCTGCTGCTTTACGCTTGCCTCCATGGCCTCCACATAGCACCCAGCGTCACAAACATAGTAACCTCCCAGCTATTGTGGCCTATTGTGACCGTGCCCCCCAGCATTTGCCTGAACTGATCCCACCCTCCCCCCCATCCCCACAACAATCGGCCGCCCTCCATCCCTTCCCCTCAGTTATTGGCCACCCAACCCCCCCTCCCCATTATTGGCCACCTGAGCCCCCCACTGCGATTGGCCACTCAACTTCTCTGCAACCAGCCACCCAACCCCCACCTGCAATTGGCCACTCAACCCCCACCTGTGACTGGCCCCTTGAATGTTCGGCTACCCGACTATCCTGCCACCCTCCCGCCCCTCCGCGATCGACCGCCTGACCTCCCCCGCGATCGACAGTGTGACTACCTCCCCCCATCGATTGCTCAACCACCCCCGGCCCAGATTGACAAGCCCCGATCAACCCCCCTCCCACTCCATACCGATCTCAATGCAGAGCGGACAGCGTCCCCCTCCCCTTCCGCAACATCTCCCCCCTCCACCCAGTGGACAGTGACAGCCTTTTTCCTTGGATGGTGATGGCTAACATGAGGGGACATAGCTTTAAATTGAGGGGTGGTAGTTATAGGACAGATGTTAGAGGTAGGTTCTTTACTCAGAGGGTAGTAAGGGTGTGGAATGTCCTGCCTGCAGCAGTAGTGGACTCACCAACTCTAAGGGCATTTAAATGGTTATTGGATAGACATATGGATAATATTGGAATAGTTTAGGTTAGAGGGTCATTAGATTGGTTTCACTGGTCAGCGTAACATCGAGGGCTGAAGGGCCTATACTGTGCTGTAATGTTCTATATTCTATGTTCTACCCCCACCGATCAGCTGCTCCCGGCCTGGCCCTGCCCCCGTAGGCGCCGCCCTCTCAGACCCCATTCTTTGACACAGCCCGGTGCCCCGGTGGGCAGTGCCAGGATGTCAGGCTAGCACTGCTCACCCCCTTGCCCCTGACCCCCCCCGGGGCGTCTCAATGGCCTCTGGTTCTACCAGTGAGGCCAAAACAACTGGTGCCTGTTCCTGGAACCAGCTGTGATTCTTGCCAGAGAGAACATGGTGCAGCGAGGTCACAGAGGCAAGTGAGCCGAGACAATAACACCCAAGGCTCATTAATCAATGTTAAAACAGATTAAAATATATTTATATATATATTATTCAGCCTCGCGTTGGAAATAGGTGCGAGCGAGGCTGATCGTGCAGGATCTCCGTTGCCAGTAAGGTCATGAGAGGCGAGGAATTAGATATGAACCTGATTTCTCGGCTCTGTTGCGATCTTGCCGGCTCGCCACACCCATTGGCTGACGGGCCGCAATGATAAGATCACGCCCCTTCTCTTAGACATGGCCTTGAAGGAATTGGGAAACAAGGATAAAAATTCTAAAAATTGAGTGTTTGTAGACCAGAAGCCAAAGTAGATGAGTGAGCTGGGAGTGGGACAGTGGGAATTGGATATAGGGGAGCAGCATTTTGGATCAACTGTAGTTCAATTTCATACCCAGTAAAGACAAGATTTCAAAGTTTCAGGATTTAAAAATAAAACTTCTCCCCATTGTTTGAGGGAGATTAAATTTTGTGCCATATCCTATGGTGAATTGAAACATGCTCTGACAGGAACCTTCTTTCATCCAGCAGCTAAAAGCTGGTATTCATTAGTCTAAACCGGCAACATAAGCCATCTCTGTTTATTAGTGTCAGCCTTTGAACACAGTGCAGAGTGTTGTTTTATGCGGTGCTGTGTCTGATGTTACCAGTGTTCCAGGGGTTATTTTCCAATAATTAAATTTTACAATCTCTTCCTGCTTTCTAATGTTTAATGTGTTTAAGCGACGTATATTTGAACAGAAGCAGTCGGGGGTAAGGCAGATTATTTGAGAGAATTTGTAGGTTCTCTAATGAGCGAAGCATCAGGTTCAAGAGTCTTTCATTTTGCTTGTGGTGACAGATTGCGAAACCATCAGTGGGCTGAACGTGCCCCCACTGAGTGTGTTTTGGATTTGTGGGGGAGGGAGGGTAACCAAAACCAGCAGTCTGTCCACCATATTCAAGTAAGTCATTAAGGATCAGTTAGGCCTGTTTTCTGTCTCCTTCCACCTGTCCCTCTCCCTGACCTACCCAAATTTTCTCTATGCAAGACCTTGGAGTTACCATAGGTCAACAGCTCCCTTCTCCTGAAGCCCTGGCAGTGGCTGATGGAGCTGCTGGGCGAAGACAAGACTTCCACCCCAGCAAGGGGGAGAAGTCCCATTTAGCTCTCATTTAGCTGCCCCACAGTGCTCTATGGCTGTGGGATGGGTTGGCATGGAGCATGTTGGCTCTACAATGATTTTGCTCCCCTCCCCCACTTGTGTTATTCAGCCCAGTGTGTCAAATTGTATCCCTAAAAAGATAAATTGTGAGCCGAGGCAAAAAGATAAAGGAGGCATACTTATGATTTAGGAAACTGAAGGCAGAGAGAACCCTCAAAGAATATAAAGTAAGCAGGAGAGAATTTAAACAAGGAGTTAGGAGGGCTAGAAGTGGCCATGAAATATCCTTGGCAGACAGGATTAAGGAAAAATACAAGGTCATTTATATGTAATAAAGGAGCAAGAGGGTAGCTATGGAAAGGGTAGGTCCACTCAAGGGCAAAGGAGCAAATTTATACGTGGAGCTGGAGGAAGTGGGCGAGGTTCTTAACAAATACTTTGCATCAGTAGTCGCAAAGGAGGAGGACATGGTGAGTCTAGAGAGGGTTATGTTGATATTCTAGGGCATGTCAATATAAAAAAGGAGGATGTGTTGGGTGTTTTGAAAAACATTAAGGCAGACAAGTCCCCAGGACCTGATGGGATCTATCCTAGAACACTGAGGGAGGAAATAAGAGCCTTGTATGAAATCCTTCTACCCTCTTTAGTCATAGGAGAGGTCTCAGAGGACTGGAGAACAGCCAATGTTGTTCTCTTATTTAAGGGCAACAGGGAAATTACAGGCCGGTGAGGCTTACGTCATCTGGAAAATTATTGGAGAAGATTCTTAGGGACAGGATTTACTCATATTTGGAAAAACATGGACTTACTAGCATTAGACACTATGGCTTTGTGCATGGTAGGCTGTGTCTCACAAACCTTATTGAGTTTTTGAGGAAATGACAAAGATGATTGATGAGGGCAAGGTGGTAGATGTTGTCTACATGGACTTTTGCAAGGCCTTTGACAAGGTGCCTCATGGCAGGCTGATACAGAAGGTGAAGTCACATGTGATTCCCGGTGAGCTGGTAAGATTGATACAGAACTGGTTGGGCATAGAAGTCAGAGAGTAGCGGTAGAAGGATATTCTTCTGACTGGAGGTCTGGAGTCAATGGTGTTCTGCAGGGACCTGTGCTGTGACCCCTGTTGTTTGTAATATATAGAAACAATTTGGAGGAGAATGTGGGTGGTCTGATTAGTAAATTTGTGGGTGACACAAAGATTGGGGGAGCTATGGACAGCAAGGAGGATTGCCAGAGAATAAAGCAGGATATAAATAGGCTGGAGACCTGGGCAGGGAAATGTCAGATGGAATTTAATCCGAATAAATGCGAGGTGATGCATTTTGGAAGGTCTAATGCGGGTAGGAAGTAAACAGTAAATGGCAGAACCCTTAGAAACATTAAAATGCAGAGGGATCTCGGAATATAGATCCACAGTTCCCTGAAAGTGGCAACACAAGCGGATTAGGTGGTCAAGAAAGCATATATGATGCTTGCCTTCATTGGTCAGGGCATAGAGCATAAAAATTGGCAAGTCATGTAGCTATATTGAACTTTAGTCAGCCCACATTTGGAATACTGTTTACAGTTCTGATCGCCGCACTACTAGAAGGATGTGGAAGCTTTGGAGAGGGTACAGAAAAAGTTTAGCAGGATTTTGCCTGGTTTGGAGGGTATTAACCATGAGAAGAGATTGGACAAATTTGGTTTGTTTTCACTTGAACATCAGAGGCTGAGTGGCAATCTGATAGAAGTTTCCAAAATTATGAGAGGCATGGATAGAATGGGTAGCCTGAATCTTTTTCCCAGGGTAGAAATCTTAATTATGAGAGGACATAGGTTTAAGATAAAAGGGGGAAGGTTTAAAGGAGATGTGAAAGGCAGGATTCTACACAGAGAGTGGTAAATGCCTGGAATGCACTGCCAGAGGAAGTGGTAGAAACAGATACAATAGCAATGTTTAAGAGGCATCTTGACAGATACATGAATAGGAAGGGAATAGATGGATACGGACCGCTTAGAGGCAAAAGCTCGTCAGTTTACAAAGGGATCATGTGTCGGCACAGGCTTGGTGGGCTGAAGGGTCAGTTCCTGTGCTGTACTATTCTTTGTTCTTTAACTCATTGATATTCAAAAGTTAATTGCTCCATGACCTGAATGATAGCAACCGACTCAGAGTCCTGGGCTGTTCATGTTCATTCCCATGTTAGTAGTAAGACTGGTATAATGCATAATCCTCTTATCCCTGAATGGATTCAAATCATAGTCCAGAAATCCAACCGAATAATCGATGTTGACACTGTAGTGAGAGAGTGCAAGATATACAAGGTGTAAACCCAAGGTTTTATTTAATACATTCAGAGCATTACACAAGCACAAGTTGAAGTTATCCTGCCCAATATTGATATTTTAAACCTGAATTAGAGTTCTTAAACTACCTTGGTGGGATTTGAGCTCACGTGCATGATGGCACAGTGGTTTGCTGTCTCATAGTTCCAGGGACCCGCATTCGATTCCCAGCTTGGGTCACTGTCTGTGCGAAGTCTGCACGTTCTCCCCGTGTCTGTGTGGGTTTCCTCCAGTTTTCTTCCGCAGTCCGAAAGACGTGCTGGTTAGGCCATCTCCCACAGTGTACCCGAACAGGCACTGGAGTGTGGCAACTAGGGGTATTTCACAGTAATTTCACTGCAGTGTTAATGTAAGCTCACTTGCAGCACTAATAAATAAATAATTTAATTGGAGTGTTCGGGCTTATGTGATTGCTAGTCCAGTGATAAAACCACAGCACTGCAAGAAGGCTTAAAATTAGGCTACTGGAGCTTATGTCCTTTGTTCCAGCATCTTTAACACCATTAGAAGGAAATATATATATATATATCTGATTGGTCATCAATATCTTCTCGGGCGTAGTGACATTTTCCTTTCAGGGAGCTGAGCTAATAGAGAACTTTGATTCTCTGTTGCGTTCACCCCAGAATGTATCAGAAAACATGTGCTTTTGCCTCAGACTGGTGGGGATGAGTTCTGCTGACAGTCTGCCAGGCAATTCTGCAGCATGTCACATTAATTAAACTTGTACAGAAGTTTGCTTAGATCATACTTGGAGCTCGCTGCGCAGTTCTAATTTCCATATTACAAAAAATGGATATAAAAGCATGGAGAAGATTCAAAAATGATTTTCGAGGATGATACCAGAATCAAGATGTTATAACTATTTGTAAAGACTGAGAAAGCTGGGACTCTCTTCTCTCGAAAAGAGAAGACTGAAGGACGATTTAATAAAGAAGTCTTAAAAAATTATGAAGGAGTTTGGTAGGGTAGACATCGAGAAGATGTTTCGGCTTTCCCAAAAGTAGGGGCCATGAGCATATAAGATGATCATTATTAAATATATTAGAGAACTCAGGAGAAACCACTTACCATAGTGTGGTTGGAATGTAGAACTTGCTACCACATTGGGTGGCTGAGGTGAATAATATGAATACGTATAAAAAGAAGTGAATAGAAAGTTATGTTGATTGGGTTAGATGAAATTGGATGAGAAGAGTTTCACTTAGAGAATAAAGCCAAAGTCAAACCTTTCAGAACATGTAGGAATTCGGAGCAGGTGTCAGTAATTCAGCCCTTTGAGACCATTCCGCCATTTATAACATGATCATAGCTGATCTTATCTTGGTCTCAACTCCACTTTCCTGCCTGCTCCCCATTGCCCTTTATTGTGCTTTTCGTGAGAAACACATCTATCTCTTTCTTGAATCAATTGATTGATCCTTTTTCCACTGCACTCTGGGTCAGTGAGTTCCACAGATTCACAATCCCCTGAGAGAAAAAGTTTCTCCTGATTACAGTTTTGAACCTTCCTCCTCTCACTGCACTGGTGCGACTTTCTGGCCTGTTGCGCTGCTCGAGTAGTGCAGGAAATGTTGGGGGGTGTGGTTGGGGGGGGGGTGCGGGGGTAGCCGGTCATGACTTTCACAGGCCATTTTTAAGGCATAATCAGCCTTGTGCCGGAAAACAGCGCGAGGCTAATTACAATATTTAAATCACTATTTGAATTTGATCAGTGAGCCTGGGACAGTGTTCCAGGCATGCTAATATTTCCCACCCTGCTGGGGCGGTTCCCATCAGGAGGAATTAAAGCTGGTCCCAGCAATGGGCTCCAGGCATGATGGGTTGGTGGTGGGGACAGAGGCCATTGAGGCCTCGCTCCCACTGGGAAGTCAGGGGCAGGGGGTGCCCCTTGGGCAGTGCCAGCCTGGTACACTGGAATTGCCTGCCTGGCACCCTGTGGGCAGTGTCAAGGAGGGGTGGGTCCAGACCAGGGCAAGTCCAGGCCAGGGCAGGGCAATCAGTGGTGGTGGAGGAACGCTGTGCACTCTACATAGCGATTGGTGGGCGTGGGAGGGAGGGGGGCAATTAGGGCTGGCCGTGGGGGCATGGGGTAAGCAATTGGGGGGGGGGTGTTTGGGAGGCTACCAATGGGGGAGGGAATTGGGGAAACCATTGGGAGGCTAGCGATCAAGGGGAGTGCGATTTGGGGAAGCCATAGGGTGGCCAGTAATCGAGGGAGGATTGGGTAGGCCGGAGATCGGGGAGGGGAGGATCAGGGAAGCCACCGGGAGGCCACCGATCGGGGGGATTAGGCCCCACCCTCCATTACCAGCGTGAATGCTTTGGTGGATTCTATGGAGCACAGATAGCCAGAAATTCAATGAAGCACACCACAAAAAAATGAACCAACAGTATGAAAAGTTGGCTTCATTTTTCGAAAGGCTCTAGTTTTTTTTAACACTATTACTACTTTATAAAGTATATATCTTATTACATTTAAGCATGCACATTTAAACAGTAGCATAGTTTAGTTCAGTCCTTCCTTTCCAATGTTGAATATTTCATTCTTTTACATATCACAATCATGATAAAGCATCATCAATCATGTTCTTGCTTCCTGCCACATGTATAATCTTCAAATTAAATGGCTGTAACAATAAGCTCCATCAAAACAGTCTTGCATTTTTATCTTCAAACTTCTCCAGAAACTTCAATGGATTATGGCCAATGTAAATAATTATCTCTGTTGAATTGCTAGCAACATAAATCTTGAAATGTTACAACGCCAATACCAAACTCAATGTCTCCTTCTCAGGGGTGGTATATCTCTTTTGATGAACATTTAGTTTCTTGGGAAAATAGCCTTTCTATCCCTTTGTTATCTTCTTGTAATAGTACAGCACCAACACCTACATCAATTGCATCAATGACCACCTTGAATTGCTTCAATAATTCAGTGTCACCAAAACCCTTGTGCTGGTTAACAGTTTACAGATTGTCGAATGCCCCCTGACATTCAGACATTCCACTGAAATGTTCTGTGCTTTTTCAGCGCTTCGGTCAGTGGGGCAACCATACTGCTAAAATTTGGCACAAATTTCCGAGAGAAACCACTCATGCCCAAGATTCTCAGCATTCCTCTTCTTGTTAATAGTACTGGGAACTCCCCAGTGACTTTCGTTTTCATATGTCCATACCCAATTGTACGATTGAAGGATGTGACTTGGGCTTTTGAGAATTCACTTTTTGCCAAGTTTTTACCACCAAGCCCGCCTCCTGTAGTTGAGTGAACAATTCCTTTAAATGTTCCAAATGCTCCTTCCATATCTGACTGAAAAACACCAGATTATCTATGTGCACTGCACAACTATTTAGCCCAGAAATTACTTATTGTTTAGTCTTTGGAATGTTACTGGCGCATTTTTCATTCCAAACAGTATGACTTTAAATTGATACAGACCATTTGATGTCACAAAGCTAAAACTTCCTTCACTCTTTCTCATAAAGGTACTTTCCGATATCCCCTAAGTAAGTCTAATACGGTAATGAAATTTCCTTGTTCCACTTTTTCAATACAATCTTCCAATCGAGGAACAGAATATAATCTGACTTTGTAACTGCATTGATTTTTCTGTAATCCACATGTTATTGCTGTATAACATCTGGTTTTGGTACCATCACTATAGGTGAACTCCAATTTTTGCAACTCACTTCAGTCCAAAGATGTGCGGGTTAGGTTGATTGGCCATGCTAAGAAATTGCCCCTTCATGTCTAGGGATGTGTAAATTAGAGGGATTAGTGGGTATGATGTGTAGGGCTTGGGTGGGATTGTGGTCAGTGCAGACTCGATGGGCCGAAGGGCCTCTTTCTGCACTGTAGGGTTCTATGATTCTATGATACTGACGGGGGAGTGAGGGAAAGATGTATTTGGTGGTGACATCATATTGGAGTTGGTAGAAATGGCAGAGGATGATCCTTTGAATGCGATCATGACAGATCTTTTCATGGACTCGGCTCCACTCACCCGCCTGCTCACCATAACCCTTAATTCCCTTACTTTGATCTTAGTCATCCATTTTTATCATCTTTCTTTCTCATTTCCCTTTTTCCACTTCTCCATTCCCACTCTCCTTCCCCACTTGAGGGTACTGCCTTAATCATCTATACCCCTGTTCTGCCATTCACACATTCTGATCACTCAATGGACACTTTTAGCACTTTTCTCAGCCTTCTTCATCCTCATTTACATTCCCTTTATCTTATTACAGCCCCTTCCCCACCCTGATAGTATAAATCTTTTCTGATTTTTTTTGCTTTTAGCTCTGACGAAGGGTCATCCAGCCTCAAAACATTGGCTCTGTTCTCTCTCCACAGAAACTGTCAAACCCGCTGAGATTTTCCAGCATTTTCTGTTTTTGAATCATTCTAGGGAACCTTCATTCCAATCCTTCTGAGGCTAATATGTCCTTCCTTAGGTAAGGAAACTGAATCTGTCCACAGTACTCCAGTTGCGATCTCACCAGTACTTTGATCTGATTTGATTTAGTGTGTGTGGCATGGTGGCACAGTGGTTAGCACTGCTGCCTCACAGTGCCAGGGTACTGGGTTCAATTCCCGGCCTTGGGTTACTGTCTGTCTGGAGTTTGCACTTTCTTCCCTGTCTTGTGTGGGTTTCTTCTGGGTGGTCTGGCTTTCTCCCACAGACCAAAGAGATGCAGGTTAGGTTGATTGGCCATGCTAAATTGACCCTAGTGTCAGGAAGATTAGCAGGGTAAATGCGTAAGATTATGGGAATAGGGCCTGGATGGGATTGTGTTTGGTACAGAATTGATGGGCTGAATGATCTCCTTTTGTGTTGTAGGAATTCTATGATTGTCACATACTAGCACACAGAGATAAGTATTGGTACTTGCACGCTATACAGACAAAGCATACCATTCATAGTGAAGGAAACAAGAGAGTGCAGAATGTAGTGTTGCAGTTATAGTTAGGCTGTAGAGAAAGATCAACTTAATGCAAGATAGGTCAAGTCAAAATTCTGACAGCAGCAGGGAAGAATTTGTTCTTCAGTCGGTTGGTACATGACCTCAGACTTTTGTATTGCTTTCCTGATGGAAGAAAGTGAAAGGGAGAATGTCAGGGGTATGTTGGGTCCTTAATTATCTGAGGCAGCAGGAAGTGTAGCCAGAATCAGTGGATGGGAGGCTGGTTTGTTTGATAGTTTGGGTTACATTCACAACCTCTTCCTTGCAGTCTTGGGCAGAGCAGGAGCCATACCAAACTGTGATACAACCAGAAAGAATGCTTTCTGTGGTGTATCTGTAAAAATTGGTGAGTGTTGTAGCTGACACGCCAAATTTCCTTAGTCTTCTGCGAAAATAGAGGCACTGGTGGACTTTCTTAACTATAGTGTTGGCATGGGAGAACCAGGACAGGTTGTTGGTAATCTGGATACCTAAAAACTTGAAACTCTCGACGCTTTCTACTTCGTCCCAGTTGATGTAGACAGGGACATGTTCTCCTCTGTGCTTCCTGAAGTCAATGACAATCTCCTTCATTTTCTTGACATTGAGGGAGAGATTTTTGTTGCTGCACCAGTTCACTAGATTCTCTATCTCATTCTTGTACTCTGTCTTGTCACTGCCTGAGATCTGACCCATTATGGTAGTGTCGTCAGCAAACTTGAAAATCATGTTGAAGGGAAATTTGGTCACAAAGTCATAGGTGTATAAGAGTATAGTAGTGGGCTGACAACACAGCCTTGTGGGGCACCGGTGTTGAGGATGATCGTGGAGTAGGTGTTGTTGCCTATCCTTACTGATTGTGGTCTGTGGGTTAGGAAGTTCAGGATCCAGTCACAGAGTGACTGGCCACAGAATTTGGAGATGAGTTTCATCGGAATAATGGTGTTGAAGGCTGAGCTGTATCGATAAGTAGGAGTCTGACGTAGGTGTCTTTGTTATCTAGCTGTTCCAGAGTTGAGTGCAGGGCCAGGGAGATGGCTGTGAACCTGTTGGAACTGTAGTAGATCTGGGCTGTCCGGGAGGCTGGAATTGATTCGTGCCATGACTAGCCTTTTGAAGTACTTCATAATGATGGATGTCACAGCCACCGGATGATAGTCATTAAGGCACACTACTTGGCTTCTCTTTGGTACTGGGATGATGGTCGTCTTCTTGAAGGAACCTCAGATTGTTGTAAACCGAGGTTGAAGATGTCTGCGAATGCCTCCGCCAGCTGATCCGTGCAGGATCTGAATGCTTGTACATTTATGCAATTGCAGTCTTCATTATTATGCTCCAATCCCTTTGTAATACAGACTAATGTGCTGTTTGCTTCCCTAATTACTTGCTGTATTTGGATTTTAATTTTCTGTGAATTGTTTGTGTCTGATTCCCAAATCCTTCCCAATGTCAGCTTTCCCCAGTCTCTCACCGTATGTGCTTTGTAACCTTTCCTCAAAAGTAGATCACTTCACATTTTTCCCACTTTATACTTCATCTATCACCTTCTTACCCACTGACTTAGCCTTGTCTAAATCCCCTTGCAGTACTCTTTGCATCTTTCTTGCAGCTTACTTTCCCACCTAATCTCACATCATCTGGAAACCAGGATACATTACACTCAGTCCGCTCTTCAAAGTCAGTGATATGGATTATAAACAGCTGGTGCTCAAACTCTGATCCTTTTGAACTCTGCTAGTTCCATCCTGCCAATCCAAAAATGACTCATATTCCTATTCTCTTCTCCATTAATCAATCCTCGATACGTTAATATATGTAAATATATTACATATAAATTTACATCCATGTAAATTTATTCCTTCGGCTCTAATTTTGGTAATAACGCCTTGTGTAACACCTTTCGAATGCTTTTTGGAAGAACAAATCTCCAGTTCCCTCCTATCAACCTCGAAAAATTCTCAACTGATCTGTCAATGAGAACTTCCCTTTCACAAATCGATGTTGAATCTGCCTAATTACACAATGGTTTTCTAAGCGCTCTGTCATCATGTCCCTCACAATAAATTTTAGCATTATTCCAGTTACTGATGTTGGAGTTCAAGCAAAACATCTGGAATTGCGGGAGATGGATGAGCTATCTTGGAGTTTGTTATTCTGGTGCCTGCTGGTAATGAGTCACAGTTCTAATCCCCTTCTCTTTCCTGCTTCTTTCAGCATTCTGAACCGCAGTCCCCCTAAACTAATCCAGGAAATCATTCTTGTGGATGACTTCAGCAGCGATCGTGAGTAACTGTTTGGTCTTCAAACAGGGGTGCTTAGAAAATCGAGGGCAGGAATAAACTGAGGTGTGGCTATTCAGGGTTATTAGAGGAGCTGTTTTTTTTTGAAGTCTAAATTTAATTGGTGGGATGGGGCAGCGGAAGAGATACGTAACAGGGGAGGCAGGGATAAAATCACTGCTCCAAGTACTGATTCTGTGTATGGAAACCCTAGGCTTGCAGCCAACTTCATCACAAAAAGAGGCATCGAATTTAATGGAAACATGGAGCTCAAACATTAAAATTTGGGTATAGGATCCAATCTTCCTCATCATCTTGCTTAGCGGCTAGCTCTCTTAACTCTGAATTAGGAGGGAGTGAGTTCCAGTTCCAGTTCCTTTCCAGAGCTTTGAACCCAAAATCTAGGCCGACACTAGCAGTGCAGCAGTAAGAGAGTGCTGCACTGTCAGAGTTCCATGTTCCAGATTAGATGTTAAAGCGAGGCCCAACCTGCCCTCTCAGATAGATGTAAATGATGTAAATTTTGAAGAACAGCAAGGGAATTCTACCTGGTTTCCTGACTAATATTTATCCCTCAATCAACATCACAATAAAACAGATTATCAGGTCATTATCACATTGCTGTTTTTTGGATCTTGCTGTGTGGCAATTGACTGCTGTGTTTCCTACGTTATTACAGAGAGAAACTGAGTAACCTGGGCACACATTCCCTGGGTTCTAAGATAGGAGGGCACAAGTCTCAGGAAAAAGGATCAATTACCTAGGACAAAGAAACATAAATATTAGAATCAGGAGTAGATTGGATGGTCTCTGAAGTCTGCTCAATAAGATCATGGCTGATCTTCAGCCTCAACTCTTCTTTCCTGCCACATCCCCGTATCCCTGGATTCCCTGAGAGACCAAAAATCTATCCCAGCCTTGACTATAGATGATAGGGCATCCACAATCCTTTGGGATAGCAATTCCTACAACCCTCCTGGTGGAGGAATTTTTTTTCTCAACAAATGATCATATTCTTAACCTGAGACTGTGTCTCTGTGTTCTAGATTCCGCAGCTAGTTTCTTAGAATCTACCCTGTCGTGTTCGTTCAGAATCTTGTATGTTTCAATGAGATGACTGCTCATTCTTCTAAATTCCAGAGAATATGAGTCAATTTGACACAGCCTCTCATCAAAGGACAACCTCCTTCTCTCAGAAACCAACCTATTCAACCTTTGCTCTATCACCTCCAGAACAAGTATATACTACACCTACTGGTTCCCCTTCATCAACCCTGTTAGTTACATCCTCTAAAAGTTGTAATAAACTTTGATTTTTCTAAGTTCATTGTTAAGACTTCCTTAATAATAGATTCCAAAGCTCTCCTGATGAATGATAGCAGGCTAACTGATCTATAGTTTTTATGTTCTCTCTTTTCTTTCTTGAATAGCAACATTGCACTTGCTAACTTCCAAACAACTGAGACCTATCGAGCCCAGGGAATCATAGAAAGTCATAACCAGTGCATCCACTATCTGTGCAGCCATTTCTTTCAGAACTTTAGGATGTGAGCTGTCAGGTCCTGGGGCTTTGTTAGATTTTAGTCTCTTAAGTTTCTCTGATATTTTTTCTCTGCTAATATTAATTAGTTTAGGTTCCTCACTCTCATTAGAAGCTAGGTTACCTTCTATTTCTGGTACATAATGTATGTTTTTAACTGTGAAGATTGATACAATGTACTTTCTTTTATTCATTTGTTGGACATGGGTGTCACTGGCTGGCCAGCATTTATTGCCCATCCCAGTTGCCCTTGGAGGGTACTTGAGAGTCAACCACATTGCTGTGGCTATGGAGTCACACGTAGGGATGGCAGATTTCCTCCCCCAAAGAACGTTAGTGAACCAGATGGGTTTTTCGACAATTGACAATGGTTTTGGGGTGATCAGTAGATTCTTAGTTCCAGATATTTTTTATTGAATTCAAATTCCACCATCTGCCATGGTGATTTATTATTATCATGCGTATTAACATACAGTGAAAAGTATTGTTTCTTGTGCACTATACAGACAAAACATACTGTTCATAGAGAAGGAAATGAGAGAGTGCAGAACGTAGTGTTACAGTCATAGCTAGACTGTAGAGAAAGATCAACTTAATGCAAAGTAAGTCCATTCAAAAGTCTGCCAGCAGCAGGGAAGGAGCTGTTCTTGAGTCGGTTGGAATGTGACCTCAGATTTTTGTATCTTTTTCCTGAAGGTGGAAGAGAGAATGTCTTGGGTGTGTTGGGTCCTTAATTATGATGGCTGTTTTGCTGGGGCAGGGGGAAGTGTAGACAGAGGCAATGGATGGGAGGCTGCTTTGCGTGATGAATTGGGCTACATTTACGACCTTTTGTAGTTCCGTGCGGTCTTGGGCAGAGCAGGAGCCATACCAAGCTGTGAGATAACCAGAAAGAATGCTTTTTGTGGTGCACCTGTAAAAGTTGGTGAGAGTCATAGCTGACATGCCAAATTTCCTTTGTCTTCTGAGAAAGTAGAGGCATTGGTGGGCTTCCTTAACTATTGTGTCAGCATGTGGGGGACCAGGACAGGTTGTTGGTGAACTGGACATCTAAAAACTTGAAGCTCTCGAGCCTTTCTACTTCACCCCCATTGATGAAGACAGGGGCATGTTCTCCTTTACGTTTCCTGAAATTGATGAGAGTCACTTTCGTTTTATTGACATTGAGGGAGAGATTATTGTTGCCGCACTAGTTCATTAGATTCTCTATCTCATTCCTGTACTCTGTCTTGACATTGTTTGAGATCCGACCCACTACGGTGGTGTGGTCAGTAAGCTTGAAAATCGAAGTGAAGGGAAGTGAATTGGCCGCACAGCCATAGGTGTATAGGGAGCATAGTAAAGGGCTGAGAACACAGTCTTGTCGGGCACCGATGTTGAGGATGATTGAGGAGGAGGTGTTGTTGCCTATCCTTACTGATTGTAGTCTGTGGTGAGGAAGTTTGGGATCCAGTTACAGAGAGAGGTGCCAAGGCCCAGGCCATGGAGTTTGGAGATGAGTTTAGTGGCAGATAGAGTTTAATGCAGACAAGTGTGAGGTATTGCACTTTGGAAGGACAAACCAAGGTAGAACATACGAGATAAATGGTAGAACACTGAAGAGTGCAGTAGAACAGAGGGATCTGGGAGTACAGGTACATAATTCCCTAACAGTGGCGTCACAGGTAGATAGGGTCATAAAGAGTGCTTTTGGTATATTGCCCTTTATAAATCAAAGTATTGAGTATAAGAGTTGGAATGTTATGGTGAGGTTGTTTAAGACATTGGTGAGGCTGAATTTAGAGAGTTTTGTGCAGTTTTGGTCACCTAATTACAGGAAGGATATTAATAAAGTTGAAAGAGTACAGAGAAGGTTTACAAGGATGTTGCCGGGACTTGAGAAACTGAGTCACAGAGAAAGGTTGAATAGGTTAGGACTTTATTCCCTGGAGTGTAGAAGAATGAGGGGAGATTTGATAGAGGTGTATAAAATTATGATGGGTATAGATAGAGTGAATGCAAGCTGGCTTTTTCCACTGAGGCTAGGGGAGAAAAAAACTAGAGGGCATGGGTTAAGGGTGAAGGGGGAAAAATTTAAAGGGAATATTAGAGGGGGGCTTCTTCACACAGAGAATGGTGGGAGTGTGGAATGAGCTGCCAGATGAAGTGGTGAAAGTGGGCTCACTTTTAACATTTGAGAAAAACTTGGACAGGTACATGGGTGAGAGGGGTGTGGAGGGATATGGTCCAGGTGCAGGTCAATGGGACTAGGCAGAAAAATGGTTTGGCACATCCAAAAGGCCTGTTTCTGTGCTGTAATGTTCTATGGTTCCATAGTGTTAAAAGCTGAGCCTTAGTCAATAAATGGTGGGATTCAAACCCAATTCCCAGAACATTAGCTGAGTTTCTGGATTAATAGTCTAGTATAATATCACTCAGCCATCACCTCCTCCTTCATGTGTTTGTTCAATTCTCCGCCATTATTTCATTGCTCTTGATAATTCCTTCTGCCTGTCTATCTTTGAGATTAGCGTTTACTTTAGCTACTCTCCTTTTCACTTATTTTCTTTTTTTTTAAATCAACTTTTTGGTCACCATCTTTTGGTTTTTAAAACTTCCTCAGTCTTCAGGTTTACTACTCTTTTGCAACATTATGAATCTCTTCTTTTAATGTAATAGTATCCCCTAACTTCCCTTGTAAACCATGGATTGATCTTTCTCACTGGGTTTCTGTTTTTTTTAATGGAATTTCTTTTATTGGACGTTTGAGGAATCCTAGAAAAAGCATTAGAGCTGCAAAGCCAAGGGCCTGACTTCAGGTCCTGCCAGGATGGAGGTCTGTGAATGCTAAAAATAATGGCATTGGCAGCATGCTGGTTTCCTGTCAGTGTAACAGCTGCTAGCAAGACTTTTCAAGAAAACAGCCCGATTTGGCAATTATGCCAATTAAGTTAGCTAAGAAGGACATTGAGAACTTGTGGAGGGTCAGTTTGAGATTTTTGGTGTGGCCGCCTGTATTGTACACCATGTCAGGGGAAGGCCAGATGCTAAAGGTAGGAACACAGTGAGAAGCCAGTCATTACTTTCCCTGAGATTAGGTGGATTCATGCAAGGAAGAGCAGCAGAGAGAGACACTCAGTCTTAACCCATAGGTGCCATCAAGTAAGGTGGCATAGAGGCATAGTGCTTAGCACTGCTGCCTCACAGCTCCAGCGACCCAGATTCAATTCCAGCCATGGGTGACTGTCTGTGTGGGGTTTGTACATTCTGCCCATGTCTGCGTGAGTTTCCTCCAGGTGCTCCGGTTTCATCTCACACTCAAAAGATGTGCAGGTTAGGTGGATTTGCCATGAAAATGTGTGGGTTTATAGACATAGGGTGAAGTGGTGGGCTTTGTTTGGATAGTCACTGCATACTTGATGGGTCAAATGGCCCCCTTCTGCGCTGTAAGGATTCTGTTGCTCTGTAGGAATTCTGTAAAGTTTGCAGGGAGAGTGCTGTCTACACAGTGCAGGGGGTCATCGCCCACCTGGCAATGGGGGACATAACAGGGGAAGACTTTCACCAATATTGTGAGTCCTACTGAGTGTAAGGACAGTTATAGTTGGTAATTGAAGCATGAATCTCATATTTGGGGACTAGTGCTATTCAGCAGCAACTTCCTCAGCAGGATAGGCAGAGCTCCTGGGCAGCAGGAGGGTAGAGGAAAGGGATGAATGGCAGAAAGGCAGTGGAGCCATATCCTCAGCACAGGACCTACTGCTGAAGATCTGGAGATGTCAGAGAACCAATGCCACAGGAGACTTCTACTTCTCTGACAGATTTGTGCCCATGTGGCTGAAGACTTTGTACCTTGCAGCACCACCCTCCATGGCCTGTCATTAGCTAGTAAAGTCATTATGATCTTGAATCTCTTTGCCACTGGCTCCTTCCAAGGATCAGCTACAGACCTTGGTGGCATCTAGTAAATGGCTGCTGAACCAGTGCATCTCTCGGGTCACTGCTGCCCTTTTATTGACAGCAGGACATTACACTCAATTCCAGACAGATGGAGCCTTCCAGAGACAAAGGGCAGTGAGTTTCATCTTCATTGCTGGATCCCCACAGTGTGGAGCATCAACAATTGCACCTGTGTGACCATCAAGGCATTGAGTGACTGGCCAGTCAGATCCATTGACAGGAAGGGCCTTCATTTGCCAAATGTTATGTTGCTGTGCACCACAAGAGCTTCCTTTATGTGTGGGGTTTTTTTATACTTTATTCCAATTCAATCCAATCAAATCAAATCCAATTCAGAGTCCCAACAAGTTGAGACATTCCTGATCCAAGCTGACAAGACAGGGCTCTCACCTCCTGTCTTGGGCTTGATCTACATGATCCAAGCTGATTGGAGTAGGTGTAGCTCCTCCTTCAAGGCTCGATCTCATTTGTATCATAGCCAAAAGGCCGAGATGCCGCTTTTAAAAATTGCTTCAAAAGAAGCTAAAATGTAACCTAATGACTTCAACCTAGTGCAGCATGTCAATACTACACTTGATCTTAGCCAAAAGACCTGTGGTGTGGGTTTACTATCCTGGCAGCCAGCAGGACTACTTCATCCTCTCACAATCCAGGGGTATTGCAGGTCTTTATTCTACCCCCATACTCTTTGGAGTTTGGAGACAAGGGATATCCTTTGAAGAGATACTCACCAGGTTATGTGACTCTGAGGTGGTAGAACTGAAGCCATATGTTCCCAGGAGCCACCATCGACTAGGCCATCAGGCTTCTGAAGATGTGGATTAGGTGGTACCCTGCAGATCACTTCTCTAAGGGTCTCACACACTGTGGTAGTCTGCTGCACTCTCCATTAAATGGCCCTCCAGAGAAGATCTTATGGAGGGTGAGGTCCTGCAATGCCACAACCCACTGGAGGAAGCAGAGGAACAAGAACATGGAAGTGGAGGAGGGGGAAGGTGCAGATCACAGAGGTGCCCCTGCTGTTAATGAAAGTGGCCAGACCCAATGAGAACTCTGTCAGGATGTTATCAGCATCAGGGATCACCTGGTTCAGGCTTGTTGAAGTCTTTTGACTCACTTTGAGCTGCCTGTCACAACACCACCTCCATTGAAGAGACAGCTGGAATAGATCCACTCTTAATGTGTCTCCTGAAACTGTGCATCTGCAACCATCTAAGCAGAGCTGTGTCTGTCCTCCATACTCCAAAGGGGCTACCTGCAATGGCCTCTGCTTCTACCAGGGAGACTGGTCCAGGCACCAGACCACATATTCAGAAATCTGACTGTCTGCTCCCCTGCAAGGACAAAGGAAAGAGAGATAAGGCATAGCTGGTTCCTGTGGGACTATGCCATAGGCCCTTGATAAGGGAAGTTGCATGTATCAGTCCTGGGATGTTCTCAACAGCATTGTGTCAAGAGAAGATGGTTAGTATTTCTCGTGTTGGAGATGGTCATTGCTTGTTACTTGTGTGGCACAAATGCTATTTGGCACTCTAGTCATTTCTTAATATCACGTGGAGTGAATCAATTTAGCTGGAGACTGCCATCTGAGATGTTGGGGACCACTGGAGGAGGCTGAGATGGATCATCCACTCGGCAATTCTGGCTGAAGATTGTTACGAATCCTTCAGCTTTATCTTTTGCATTGATGTGCTGGGCTCCTCCATCATTGAGAACGGGGATATTTGTGGGACTTCCCCCTCCAGTGAGTTATTTAATTGTCCACCACCATTCATGACTGGATAAGGCAGGACTGCAGAGCTTAGATCTGATCCATTGGTTGTGGATTTATCCAGCTCTGTCTATCACTTGTCTCCTTTGCTGCTTATTATGCAAGTGTTCCTGTGTTGTAGCTTCACCAGGTTGACCCCTCATTTTTAGGTTTGTCTGGTGCTGCTCCTGGCTTGCCCTCCTACATTCTTTATTGAACCAGGGTTGACCCGCTAGCTTAGTGGGTATGGTAACATGGGGTGTATGCCAGACCATGAGGTTCAAAATCTATCCCGTTTGGCATAGTGGTAGTACCACACAACATAATGGAGGGTCCCTCAAAGTGAAGACGAGGTTTTGTTTCCACAAGGACCGTGTGGTGGTTAAACCTACTGATTCTGTCATGGACAAGTGCAACTGCAGCAGGCAAATTAGTGAGGATGTGGTCAAGTATGTTTTTCCCTCTTGTCGGTTCACTCACCATCTGCCGCAGACTCTATCTAACAGCTATGTCCTTTAGAATTTGGTCAGCTCGATCTATTGAGCCACTTCATGTGACAGACATTAAAGCCAGAGTACATTCTGTACCCTCAGTGCTTCCTCCAAGTGGTGTTCAACGTGGAGAAGTACTGATTCATCAACTGAAGTGGGAAGGTACGTGGTAATCAGCAGAAGGCAGCCTTGCCCATGTTCGACCAGTAGCCATGGGGCCCAGAATGAGTTCTTCCAGAGTGCATTCCATTTGCTCACATTTTCAGCCATGTCTAGAAGGGCCTGCTTGGTTGGGGAGGGGTGGGTGGGGGTGGGGGGTGCGGCGGTGGTGGTGGGGTGTCCCCTATTCTTTTCTTCAGTGCCTCATGGAGGATCTCCAAGTCTGCATTAGCAAAGTAAGAGGCAGTCCTACCCTCGATTCCAGTATTCTATCTTTCCTGCTCCATCAATAATCCAGCAACCAGAGGCTAAACCAGCAGCCACAGCCTGCCACGGTCCGTTTCAATTAATCCTATATTCACTCAGTCTCTTTCCTGCCTCTGCCACCCAGCCCACCCTATAGCCAATCAACGGACCTCCCCATGAAAATCAGATTCCATATCTGCTTCCCCCATCCCTAAGGCAGGGGATCAGGATCCTGAAATGCCTGCTTCCCAACTCTGTCTGGAAAACCAGGCTCCAAATAACTGTTTATAGTTCTTGCTTGAAGTAAAGTAAGCAGATTTTTTATTTCTTTACTGTATTGTGTACATCAGGTAATGTCTCAAATTAGCAGAATTCACGGAATCTATTGGTGAACAATTTATTTCCCGTTTCTCAAGTGCATGCTGCCCCTTGCCAACATCTTCTAAAATTACACCAGTTTTCACATGTACGGTGACAACACCCTATCACTATCTCTCTCACCTGCTAAACTATTAAACATGCAGTACTGGATGAGAAGAAATTTCCTCCAGTTAATTATTGAAAAGACTGAGCCACTGTTTTTGCTCCTTACTCCAAACCCCATTCCATAGTTACCAGCTCTATCCCTCTCCTTAGCAGCATCCTGAAATTAAGCCAGTCTGTTCACAACCTTAGCGTTAAATTTAGCCTCAATCAAGATAAGCTTCTGACCTCATATTCACATCAGCACTCGGACTATCTCCACCTTAACATCACTTGACTCAGTCCCTCTCAGTTCATCTGCTGCTGAATCTTTCTCCATGGTTTTTGTGACCTCAGGACTTGACAATTCTAAAACGTTCCTGGCCGATCTCCTACATGCCACCTCCATAAACTTGAAGTCATCCAAAACTCTGCTGTCCATGTCCTAATTTGTAACAAATCAATCGCCCCTGTGCTCATTAGTCCTCAGTTAAGCCATGCCTTTATTTTAAAATTCTAATCCTTGTTTTCAAATTCCTCCATGTACTTGCCCTTCCCAGGCTCTGTTATCTCCACCAACCTAAAACCCTCTCAGATATCTGTGCTCATAGAATTCTGGCCACTTGACCATCCCCTGTTTTAGTTGCTCCACCTTTGATAGCCGTGCCTTCAGCTACCTGGGCCCTAAGCTCTGGATTTCCCTCCCTCAACCTCTCTGCCTCTCTACGTCACATTCCTTACAGCTAACTCTTCGACTAGTCAACTGCCTAAATATGTCCTTACATGGCTTGGTGTCAACTTTTGTTTGATAATGCTTCTGTGAAGCACCTTAAAACAAGTTAAAGGTGATAGTAAATACAAGTTTCTGTTAATGCAACAATGAATGGTACAAGGTTTTGGATAAGAGATGCAGAGGGGTTGTGAAGAAGAACTTTCTTTACGCAGTTGAGTGCTAATGACCAGAAACTTGTTGCATACATGTTTGATGAAATGGGTGATGATTAATGATATTAAAAGGAGATTGGATGGAGCACTTGAGAAAAATAAACTTGCAGAGCTACAGGGATAGAGCAGGGAAATGGATATGACTGAATTTCTCTACAGAAAGACAGCATGGACTCGATAGGCTGAATGGCCTCCAGTACTGTATTGACACTATGAACGTTATAAGATGCGGTGGGATGCTATAAGTGGGATGCTGACGTCCAGTGATAAAAACTAGACAGCCACATTCATGTTCCTGGAGCACATAGTTCATCCTTCAGACATCAATCAGATCTTGTTTTCCTTTCAGCTGATGACTGTGAACTCTTAACAAAGATTCCGAAAGTCAAGTGTTTGAGGAATACGAAACGAGAAGGTAAGTCAGGATATATTTGTGTTGTTTTCCAAGTGCTCCCCATTCCGTTAACAGAATACAGCTGTGTTCACCACATGGTCAATTGTTTCCCATGTAGCTCCCACTTAGCTTTCTGTCAGCTTTGACTCAATGGTAGCACTCTCGTCTCTGAGTCATAAGAGTATGGGGAATTGAAGGCTACCTTCCTCAGTTGGAGAGTGGGATTAATGAGTATGTTCTCTAATTGACACATTGGGCAGAATTTACGAGAAAAATTCAATGTGTCGAGTGAGCGTGAAAGTGGGAGAGCTGCAGATCTAGGTGAATTTTTACTCCCAATGTTCAGCATTTAGTGCATGAAAAAATGGGTTAGACTGTTTCTAACTACTCGAGGCATTGGGTGGGGCTTAATTCACCAGCCATTTTGATCAGGCAACAGAAGGAGCTGTTGCACATGCGCAGTTGCAATAGCAGAGGTCTGATAGAGAGAGAGAGAGAGATAGATCCGTCAGGTTATCGAGTCTCTGCTGATGCAACCAACCTCAACCCAGCTCAACCCTTCCCCCCCCTGCACCCAACCCACTGTCCCTCCGTCCCCCCACCGATCACCTGCAGAGTGGCAGCAGACACTCACCCTTCGAACCGATTTCTGGCAGTGTGCACAGTGGGCTCCTCTCCATCTCCCCATCGATTGCAGGCAGAATGCGCAGCGGGCCCCTCCTCCCTTACCCACTGATCACAGGCAGAGTACGCAGCAGGTCCCACCCCTCCCTCCCTGATCGGCTGCACTGGCCTGGCTCCTCTGTCCAGGCCCTGCTCCGTTCAGCCCCACTTCAGGCCTTCTCACAAGCCCCTCCCCATTTAGGCCCCACCCCATAGGCCACGCCCCTTCACACCCCACCCTGGCAGTGCCTGATGGGCATTGCCGAGGTGCCAGGCTGGCAGTGCCAAGGTGCCAGGTTGCCAAGCCCTTGCCATTGACCTCCTCAGGGGGCCTCAATGGCCTCTGGTTCTACTAGCAAGGCCAACTCAACTGTTCCCCGTTCATGGGGAGCAGGTGCTTTCTTCGTTAGAGATAACCCATCCCGGTGAGTCCACAAAGGCAATTCAACCTGGACATTTGTGCCCCAGGCTCGCTCGTGATGTTTAACCTAAGTTTAAACAATATATTTCTGGCAAGAGGATGACTGTGCTGGAAATCCAGTGCCTTTAAAATCGCGAGACCCAAGAATTCAGGTGCAATCCTGATTTCTCGACTCTTGCATGATTTTGAAAGCTCTCTCTGCCCATTGATTGGCAGGACCGGGCGAGCCAGTAAAACTGCAGCCCATGTGACTAACGCTGTCCCCCAGGGGCCTGCACTGGGGCCACAGCCTTTTACTATCTTTACAAATAACTTGAATAACAGAATAGAGAGCCATACTAAGTTGCCTACCACCCTTAAGTTCGGTGATGCATTAAATAGTGTAGCTGGGATCAGAAAGTTATAAAGGACTTAATATGTTGACTGCTGGGGTAAAGTTCTGACAGATGGCGATCAATGTGAAGATTTGCAAGGCCATATACTTTGGATCTAGGAAACATCAATTATTTTCCAGATGGCGAGAAGCTGGAATTGGGAATAAGAAGGGAGATTTATGACTTCTTGTGTTATAACATTGTTTGATGTCTTGCTAAGAGGGTTGGAGGCTTGTGTGATTGGACATATAAACTGTTTACTGTTAACACACAACTATATATATTTCCCCAAGGTATGGTCCTAACTAGCTGCTGATGTCGACATCTCTCAGACTCTCTCTACACACAGTCTACCATCATGAGATTCTCTACATCACAGTGGGCAGTAATACTCTGCAGTCCTACATTGACCCTTGCTATGTCAAACATCCTTATAATATATCACTACCCAAATCTTTACCTGACATATATACAATGCAACCTTTCTTTATGTGCTACCCTTCTCACCCCACAACTCTCTGACTTTATAAATTCAAATAGTCTGGAAGCTTGACTCTTCTTCCAGATATCATTCCTGTCAAGTTTGGAGGAGTGATGGGTTCAGTTTCTATGGCAGAATTTTTTGGTTCAGAGTTGAAATTGTACCATTCTGTTTCTGGCACTTGGTTCTCTCTATGTGATATGCCTTTGCGCTTCTTTGAGTTGAATTTCTCTTTATTGACAATCTGTTTGCTTTGTTTGGACGCCCTGTGTTTGTCCTGTTCATTCCAAAGGGAATCCTTCTGGGATTTGAAGGAATATCTCCCTCATATTTGAACATTCCTGATCCATGAGCTCAGCCTGCAGTTCTGCTTCCATTGCCACATCATGTTCATTTCTGCACCCATGTTGCTCGTTGAGATGAGTCTTGATGAGTTGGTGGTCGCTGCTCTGGCTGCAGCATCGACTTACTGCTGTGTGTTTCAGGTGGAAACTGCAGCTTCATTGTTTTGGCTTTGGCCGGTTGTGTGCCAGCAACTGTTGGACTCTGAGATTGGGGCTCACTGCTAGCCTGTGCACCTTCCGATCAGAGCATGTCGGTGCTCAGCTGAAGGCTTGGCTGATCCACCTGAAGAGGAGCTTCTGTAGGAGTTGGACTAACCGGCTCTGCAAAGAGTGCAGACAATTCAGAGCTGAAGTCCCAGTCCAGAGTATCTGTACTGGTGAGTGGCACAGGAACCTGCTGTTCCATATAGTTTTGACACTTCTGCTGTTTTGAGCAGGGTAACAGCAACACAGGCATCCCTGCTCAAGAGAGAAAAGGATTGGTTTTGGATAATGCGCAAAATCGCAAATATTTGCTTGTCACCAAACCAGAGTGATTCTAGGTTCATGTCTATGACCAGAAGTTAAGTTCCTTCAAGATCGTGGAATGGTGTGTCTGTCTTCCATAGCCAGAGTTTTTCAGCCAAGACTCCTTATCTGAGAGGACAGTAAAATTGTCTCCCATAGAGTCGTACGTCACAGAAAAGGCCGCCGGCCCGTTGAATCTGTACCAACAATAACAACCACTAAATCCATACTAATCCCATTTTTCAGCACTTCAGTATTGCTTACAGTGCTCCAGATGTGATCTAACCAGGACTTGGCATAGCTGAAAGTGTGACTTTTATGTCTTACATTCTAGTCCTCTAAATCAAAAGGTCAGCGTTCCATTAGCTTTGTTGATTTTTCTCTGTTCCTTTTCATGAAATTTTAATGGTTTATGTGGAAACTGGATCACATTACATGCGGTTTCCTGTCCTCCAATCAGAGGCTCCAGGCGTTTGTATGTCCAAGTGCCTCTCGATCAGAAGAACTGACACAGTGAAAAATCAAACCCGAATTCTCCCAACAATGTGCCTGTACAGAGAGCCTGTCAAAAGGCGGTCTGTTTACTGAGGGATCATGTCTGAGTTACTGAGGGATTAATGGCATTCAACAGACAAGTCTTTGTGAGTCCATCCATGGCCTCTCTGTCTCTGTAATCTCCATTGGCCTATAACCCCCTAAAATACCTGTGCTCCTCTGATTCCAGCACCTTGAAAATCCATCAATTTAATCGTTTCACTATCGTAGGCCGCATCTTCAACTGCCAAGGCCCTAGTCTCCGGAATTCCTTCCTCAAACCTTTCCACTTTGCTGCATCTCCCTCCTTAAAACCTTTGATCAAAAGCCTTCGCTTACTCGTTCTAATATCTCCTTCTGTGGTGTTAAACTCTATCCGATAACACTTCTGTGAAGTGTCTTGGGTTGTTAAATACGCTGTACAAGTGCAAGTTTGTTGTTGTTTTAGTCTAAAATGCTTCTGTGTCTGTAGGGTTAATCCGGTCAAGGGTGAAGGGAGCTGATGCCGCTGTTGCAGAGGTCCTAACCTTCCTTGACAGCCACTGCGAGGTCAACAAGGACTGGCTACAACCACTCTTGCAAAGGGTTAATGAGGTGAGTTTCAGGGAGTTGTTCTGTACCACAGTGGCACTGGCAGTTCAAGGACTGGGCCAGAGCGAATGGCCAGAATTTTCTCGTCCAGCCCACCATGAGAATCGTAGCGGGCGGGACAGGACTGTTAGGGGCTATCAGGATGGTTTTCTTCAAAAACTATCATTCCCCTCAAGTAGCCAAACAAAGTAACAGACTGGTTTCAAGATGATTTATTAAATTTCAGCCAGCTATAGGGCTCTGAATGTGCATTCAGAAGATTCAGAGTGAAAAGTTCAGGAATACAAAGACAATTAAAGTCTCAGCTTCAATTACAAGTAATTACCATATACCAATAGACATACAGGTGTTATCTCTATCCAATCATAGTTGTGGTTATATCATGCATACATAAGGGTATAATGTCCAGTTAAAAGTTATGCATGTTACAGCATCAGGAAATGATACCTATATCTCTGACCAATCGTATCTCAACCTCCCTTTCCATTGTTTCTTGTTCTAATGGGCAGGATGAACTACAGCTGCCCATCATTCGATTAGATAGGTCTTGACCCTTATTTGGGCATACTTTAATCAAAGCCTATCATTAGCTTTCCCTGTGTGACTGAGGTTCAGCTTGCAGCTTATGTGATTTTTATACTTGTGTGATTTTTGACCCTTTCAAGGACCATGCAAAGGTCCATTGACCTCAGGCGGGATTTTCTGGCCTTTGGGAGAGCGTGGCCGGAAAATCCTGCCCAGTGACTCCAAAGGGTAAACACATGGGCTTGTCACGGTGAGGGCCTTAGTGATGGGGACTAAACAATTCGCAGGCAAGGTCAGCATTTATTGCCGATTCCTAATTGCCCTTGAGAAGGTTGAGGTGAACTGCCTTGTTGAACCATTGCAGTCAGCATGATGTAGTTACATCTGTTATGGAGCGAATTCCAGGATTTTGATCCACTAACAATGAAGGAATGGTAATATATTTCCACATCAGGATGGTGAGCGACTTGGAGAGGACCTTTCAGGTAGTGGTGTTCCCATGCCTCTGTTGCTGTTGTCCTAGGTGGTGGAGGTTCTGGGTTTTGGATCTGCCTCAAGCAGTTTGCCTCTGTTTTTGAGCACCTCTACTCCATGAATGGGATGTTTCTTCAGGTCCCACATCTCTGACATCCTCATGTATGAGACAGTCAGTCCAGTTTGATCCTCTGCCATATCCTAAGTGCTTCATAGAATCATAGAATCCCTACAGGGTAGAAGGAAGCCATTTGGCCCATCAAGTCTGCACCAACCACAATCCCACCTAGGTCCTATCCCTTTGACCCCACCTATTTACCCTGACACTATCAGGCAATTTACCATGACAATCAACCTAACCCACACATCTTTGGACTGTAGGAGGAAATCAGAGCACCCGGAGGAAACCCATGCAGACATGGATAGAATGTGCCAAATGCACACAGACATTGACCCGAGACTGGAATTGAACCTGGATCCCTGGCACAATGAGGCAACAGTGATAACCACTGTGCCACCCAGCTGCCCACTGCCAACATGTTTCTGTGCTGTGGACATATGCTGAATGGGAAGTAGATTGGATCATCCTGTGTAATGTACTCTGTTGTTTCCATGAGCCTGACAATTCTCAGAATGGGATCTGAACTGAGTTGAAAGGTAATAACTAATTGTTATTAGTCTGGTAGATGGTTGACAAGGGAAGGGCTGTGGATGTCATCTATATGGATTTTAGTAAAGTGTTTGACAAAGTCCCTCATGTCAGGTTGGTGCAAAAGGTTAAATCTCATGGGATGAAAGGTGAGGTGGCTAGAAGAGTGGAGAACTGACTTGGGCACAGAAGACAGAGGGTAGCAGTAGAAGGGTCTTTTTCCAGCTGGAGGTCTGTGACTAGTGGTGTTCCGCAGGGCTCTGTACTGGGACCTCTGCTATTTGTGATATATATAAATGATTTGGAAGAAGGTGTAACTGGTGTGATCAGTAAGTTTGCTGACGACACAAAGATGGCTGGACTCGCAGATAGCGATGGACATTGTCGGAGAATACAGCAGGATATAGATAGGCTGGAAAATTGGGCAGAGAAATGGCCGATGGAATTTAATCCAGATAAATGCAAAGTTATTCATTTTGGTAGAACTAATGTAGGGGGGAGCTATACAATAAATGGCAGAACCATTAAGAGTAAAGACACACAGAGGGACCTGGGTGTGCAAGTCCACAGATCCTTGAAGGTGGCATCACAGTTGGAGAAGGTGGTGAAGAAGGCATATGGCATGATTGCCTTTATAGGACGGGGCATAGGGTATAAAAATTGGCGTCTGATGTTGCAGCTGTATAGAACATTGGTTAGGCCACATTTGGAATACTGCGTCCCGTTTTGGTCACCACACTATCAGAAGGATGTGGAGGCTTTGGAGCGTGTACAGAAAAGGTTTACCAGAATGTTGCCTGGTATGGAGGGTCTTAGCTATGAGGAAAGATTGGGTAAACTGGGGTTGTTCTCCCTGGAAAGAAGGAGAATGAGGGGAGACCTAATAGAGGTGTGTAAAATTATGAAGGGTATAGATTGGGTGAACAGTGGGAAGCTTTTTCCCAGGTCGGAGGTGACGATCACAAGGGGTCACAGGTTCAAGGTGAAGGGGGCAAGGTTTAACTCAGATATCAGAGGGACGTATTTTACACAGAGGGTGGTGGGGGCCTGGAATGCACTGCCAAGCAGGGTAGTGGAGGCGGACATGCTGGGATTGTTTAAGACTTATCTGGATAGCCACATGAACAGACTGGGAGTGGAGGGATACAAACGAATGGCCTAGTTGGACCAATGAGTGGTGCAGCTTGGAGAGCCGAAGGGCCTGTTTCCTGTGCTGTATTGTTCTTTGTTCTTTGGTAAAGTGACAAGAGTAGGGAGGGGAGTGTGGCTAGTATTCCTAAATTTTTTTATTGATTACAGTAAACCTAAGCAGCAGAGGTTAAGCAGTCATCCCAGAGCAGAAATATTTTGTGATTGTGGAACTTTCTGTCTGCTTTTCCTACTCCCAGCATTCTCTTTCCTCTTTCTACCCTTTGCAAGTGACTCTGAAATAGCGAGAGAATAAAGCTGCGTTTATGTAGCACCTTTCACAACTTCAGGACATCCCAAAGTGCTTTAGAGCCAATGATTCACTTTAGAATTGTAGCCATTGACATCTTGTAGGAACGATGGCAGGCCAACTTACGCACAGCAAGGTCCCATAACCAGCATCATAATGAGTAGATAATTTGTTATTGTGATGTTGATTGAGGGATAACAATTGGCCAGGATACCAAGGGAAATTTCCCTGCTTTTCTTTTAGTCTACCCTGAGCAGGCAAATGAGGTCTTGCTTTAATGTTCCATCTGAAAGATGGTACCTCTGACCATGCAGCACCCCCTCAGAATTGCATTATTGGTGTTAACTTTGATCATGTGTTCAAGTCTCTGGAAGGGGGGATGAACCCAGGACCTTCTAACTGGGGAGTATGTGCTGTCAGAACTATGACAAATATGAGACAATGTGCTTCATCAGGTGATTGTAAAAAATGGCAGAGGAACATCAGAATTAGGAGCAGAAGTAGGCAAATTCAAGCCTGCTCTGCCATTCAATCAGATTATGGCTGATCTCGCTCTCTCTCTCTGGTCTCAAACCCACCTCCATACCTATTCCCCATATCCCTTTAACTTGTTTTTTTAATCAGAAATATATCTGTTTACTTTTTGATACCATTCAATAGAACCTTCGGCCCATCGGATCTGTACCGACCAGCATCCCACCCAGGCCCCACCTCTATATCCCTAGTTATTTTACCCACTAATCCCTCTAACCTAAGCAACTCAGGACACTAAGGGGCAATTTTAGCATGGCCAATTAACCTAACCTGCAAGTCTTTGGACTGTGGGAGGAAACCGGAGCACCCGGAGGAAACCCACGCAGACACGAGGAGAACATGCAAACTCCACACAGACAGTGACCCGAGCCGGGAATCGAACTCAGGTCCCTGGAGCTGTGAAGCTGCAGTGCTAACCATTGTGCTACCGTGCCGCTGGTTCAGACTCCATCGTGCTGTGGGGCAGTGAGTTCCACAAATTCATGACCCTCTGTGAGAAGTAGTTCTCAGTTTTAAATCATCTCAGTTTTAAATGTACTGCTTCTCAGCCTATACCTGTGACTTCTTCTTCTAGATTGCCCCATAAGAGGAAACACTTGGGGTGGAATTTTATGGCCTCGCTCAACCTGAAATTGTAAAATCCTGCCCGGGGTCAGTGAACCGTCCCATACTCCACCCCTCGCCTGCTCCGATTCCCGTGGTGGACGGGCCAATAAAATTCCGGCTTTGGTCTACATTTACTTCATCAATCCCATTTAAAATATTATATACCTCAATCAGATCCCCTTTCATCCTTTTAAACTCCAGCAGGTACAAACCCAAACTGTTTAATCTCTTCTCATACTTCAACCCTTTCATCCCTGGAATTCAATCTGGTGAATCTTCTCTGAACTGCCACCATATCCTTCCTGAAATAAGGAGATGGCATTACTTGCAGAAGAGCAAGGAGTTCTCCTGATTTCTTAACCAACATTTTCCCTTCGACTGATACAGAATATCTGATCATTCATTCAGTTGTTGCCTGTGTGATCTGGCTGTGCGCTGACTGGTTATGATATCAGGTTAAAGAAGTAACGTTGCTTTGAAGAGCAGTCTGTGGATTGCAAAATGCTTTGAGCCTGAGGAGGCAGTGAAGTGCCCCAGCAATGCAAATGCTCCCTTGTGTCGGAGGGACCCTGTGATATTTCCCTTTCCCCTGTTTTATGGATGTAGAACATAGAACATTAGAACGTTACAGCGCAGTACAGGCCCTTCGGCCCTCGATGATGTAGTTCCTCGATGCTGACTGCAACTATCTTCTCTTCCTCACTCTCCAGGATTACACTCGTGTGGCGAGTCCCATCATCGATGTCATAAGCCTGGACAATTTTGCATATCTGGCTGCATCTGCTGATCTGAGGGGAGGTAGGTACAACGAGCTTTGTATGGGCATTGTTTGTTTAAAAAATGTTTCAAAGAATTAAAGAGAAAGCACTAGGCCTGGGCTTAGTGAGGAATTGTGATTGGCTTGCTCTCTCTTGTAGGTTAAAGGCATCGGTAAATTTTTATGGCATTTGCTTGACAGAAGTTCTTTTTCTTCTGCAGTATTCAATCATTGTACCAGTCAGTCCTGGGAACACACAGAGGGGCCAATTCTCCCCGAACAATTCTAAGTGTCGAATTGACAGAGTAATTCATGCTGGGTTTTTTTCAGTGGGAATTCACACTCGAATCTCCCACACTGCATGTAATGCAGAGGCCTCCAGTGTGAATATCATTAAATTTCAGTGGTGGGACCTATTCATGCTGGAGAGGCTAAAAACCAGTAGCCCTCTCAACATGCACAGTGGCCCCAAACTGTCAGCTTTTCATTTGCCGGCCAGATCGATCGCTGCCCAGCCTGGGATCCCTGCAGTGTTGCACCACTCCCCCCCCCACCCAACCCTTCCACTGCATGATCGTACCCCCCTCTCCGTCCATTCGCCGGCCTGCCTCGAACCCCCCCCTCCCCCAGGTCCTGGTCCTGCCCCTGCCCCTGCCCTGATCTCCAGCATTCCCCACCCCCCCCTCTGCAGGCAGACCCCCTCCACCCCGTACCAAATCACCCACCCCTACCTCCCGGCTTATCATTGACCACCCCCCTCCCCCACACAGCTCACCTCGATCGCTCCTCTTGACAGAAGCCAGAGGATGGTTGTAGAGAATTGTTTTTCAAACTGGAGGCCTGTGACCAGTGGTGTGCCTCAGGGATCAGAGCTGGGCCTCCCTCCAGCTCCCAATGGCAGAATGGCAGTGGGATCCCCAACTCCACCCATTGCCACTAACAGGCCCCACCCTGGGGCCCTTCCCCCAACAGAACAAGCCCCCTTGGCATTGCTCCATGCCCGGTGGGCAGTGCCAAGGTGCCCCCTTGGGCAGTGCCAGGGTGCCCATGCCCAGGGGCACCACCATCATCCCCCCTGACCCCCCCCCCCCACAGCTGTCCAACTCCTGGGAGGCCCTGATTGCTTCCCCTTCTCTCCAGCAGGGTCAGGTTGATGGTTTCCCAAAAGTGAGGAGCTACTGTAATCCCCGCTGGAATGAAACATTCTGGTGGGGTGGGAGATGCTAGCGGACCTGGAGAATTCAGTCCTGGGTCTGCTAATAGCATTTAAATAGTATGTAAAATAATATCTAAATGCTAGCCTCGCCTCCCAGCCGATTTTTGCGGCTTGGAAGATGCAACTGAGTGACATAAATGACTAAATTACAACAGGAAGGGAAGAGACTATGAAGACTGGCAATGTTTTTGCTGCTGCCAGCTTTTGTTTTAAAAAGTCATTCCCAGGGGCGTACAGAATGGCTACATGGGAGTCAGGGTCAATTCAGCCGAGGAAGTCCAGATTTATGTTCCTCATTTACTCTGTTCTCCTGTTTGAATTTTATGAATTGGAGATTTGTAAAGGCCTTTTTTTTTGTTCATTGCTATGGGTTCACTGGCACATCAGGACAATGAAATCCATGAGTACCTGCATCTCGAGACAGTGACTGATGAATAGGATCATGGGCATTGTATAAGACCATGACGATTAGCCATGGCTTGGTGGGATAGTGCTCTATCCCTGAGTCAGATCGCTGTACTTTCAAAGTTCCATCCCAGGGTTTTGTGCACATAGTCTGGGCTGCCACACCAGAGCTGTACTCAGGGAATGTGCCTCTGTAATGGATGTTGTCTTTCAGATTAGATGTCTACTCTCTCATCTACATGGACTTTAGCAAGGCCTTTGACAAAGTACTGCATGGTAGGTTGTTGCATAAAGTTAGACCCAGGGTGAGGTACCTAAATGGATACAAAATTGGCTTCTTGACAGAAGCCAGAGGGTGTTTGTAGAGAGTTGTTTTTTAAACTGGAGGCTTGTGACCAGCGGTGTGCCTCAGGGATCAGTGCTGGGCACACTGTTATTTGTCATTTATATTAATGATTTGGATGAGAATATAGGGGGCATGATTAGTAAGTTTGCAGATGACACCAAGATTGGTGGCATAGTGGACAGTGAGGAAGGTTATCTCCAATTGCAGCAGGATCTTGATCAATTGGGCCAGTGGACTGACAAATGGCAGATGAAATTTAATTTAGACAAATGCAAGGTGATGCATTTTGGTAGATTCTACCAGGGCAGGACTTACTCAGTTGATGGTAGGGCACTGGGGAGAGTTACATTACAAAGAGATCTAGGGGTACATGTTCATAGCTCTTTGAAAGTGGAGTCACAGGTGGACAGAGTGGTGAAGAAGGCATTTGGCATCCTTGGTTTCATTGGTCAGAACATTGAATACAGGAGTTGGGGCGTCTTGTTGAAGTTGTAGAAGACATTGGTAAGGCCATACTTGGAATACTGTGTGCAATTCTGGTCACCCTATAATAGAAAGGATAATATTAAACTACAAAGAGTGCAGAAAATGAGGATGCTACCAGGACTTGATGGATTGAGTTATAAGGAGAGGCTAAATAGACTGGGACTTTTTTCTCTGGAGCGTAGGAGGCTCAGGGGCAACCTTATGGAGGTCTATAAAATAATGAGGGGCATAGATCAGCCAGATAGTCAATACCTTTTCCCAAAAGTAGGGGAGTCTAAAACTAGAGGGCATAGGTTTAAGGTGAGAGGGGAGAAATACAAAACTGTTCAAAGGGGCAATTTTTTCACACCGAGGGTGGTGAGTGTCTGGAACAAGCTGCCAGAGGTAGTAGGAGAGGCAGGTACAATTTTATCTTTTAATAAGCATTTAGGTAGTTATATGGGTACAATGGGTATAGAGGGATATGGGCCAAATGTGTGCAATTGAAATTAGTTTTAGGGGGTTTTAAAAAAATAAGGGTGGCATGGACAAGTTGGGCCAAGGGGCCTGCTGCCTGTAAACCTCTATGACTGTACGACTTTCAAGTGGACATGAAAATCCCGTGGTACTCGTTGAAAAAGTGGGAAAAATGCGAGTAGGGGAGTGGTGAACTGCCTGATATTTATCAATTAATCAATATCACAATATCACAAAAGATAGTTTATGAATCATTTTGGCTATTGCATTTTTAAGGTGAAAAGTGAACAGTGGACAGTGAAAAAGGTTATCTAATATTGCAATGGGATCTTGATCAATTGGGCCAGTGGGGCGATGAATGGCAGATGGAGTTTAATTTAGATAAATGTGAGGTGATGCATTTTGGCTGATTGAATCAGGGCAGAACCTACTCAGGTTGTTGTGCAGCATTATAGAACAAAGAGATCTAGGAATATAGGTTCATAGCTCCTTGAAAGTGGAGTCGCAGATGGACAGGTTGGTGAAGAAGGCATTGGACATACTTGGTTTCATTGGTCAGAATATCAAATACAGGAGTTGGGACATCTTGTTGAAATTGTACAAGATATTAGTAACACCACACTTACTATTAAGGATATTATTAAACTCTAAAGACTGCAGAAGGGAGTTTACTAGGATGCTACTGGGACTTGATGGTTTGAGTTACAAGGAGAGGCTGGATAGACTGGGACTATTTTCCCTTCAGCGTAGAAGGCTTTGGGGTGATCTGTGGTGTACAAAATAACGAGAGGCATAGATCAGCGAGATAGTCAACATCTTTTTCCAAAGGTGGTGGCGTCTAAAACTAGAGGGCATAGACTTAAAATGAGAGGGGAGAGATACAAAAGGATTCAGAGGGACAACTTTTTCACACAAAGGGTGGTGAGTGTCTGGAACGAGCTGCTAGAGGTAGTAGTAAAGGCGGGTACAATTTTGTCTTTTAAAAAGCATTTACACAGTTACATGGGTAAGATGGGTATAGAGAGATATGAGCCAAATGCGGGCAATTACATATAGAACATAGAACATTACAGCACAGAACAGGCCCTTCGGCCCACGATGTTGGAACTAACTTTGTGGCAAAACTGGGCGCATGGACAAGTTGAGCCGAAGACTATAAACCTCTATGACAAAATCAGACAATACGTTAGAAATATCCCACTTTCTGTAAGGCACTTTGAACCATTCTGAGGTCATGAAAGGCACAATATAAATGTGTACTTAAATGACCAAAGAGAAAAGATATGAACACCCTAAGCTGTAGCTGGACTTATTCCCTTCTTGACCAGACAGTAGGAGCTTCAATTGTTTTTATTGCTCCAGGGCAAGGGAGATCAAGCCTGAGCTGCTGCTGCTATTGGTGTCCAATCATCCCAGTTGGGAACTGGATATTTAGTGAGGACAGTGCAAGGCTTGGTTTTGCTATCACCTGACTTGAATTGGCTGCTGGGACTCACTGCAGAGATGAACAATGAGGATGCATACATGGGTCAGACCATGGTAGGGGATTGGGGAGGGTGCACGGGAACTGAATCCCAGTAGAAGTCAGTCCCTACATGGGATATAGAGAGGTCAGAGAATAGCTGGGGCCAATGGAACCAATAAATGGTAATTCACAGGAGGGATTCCATACATGGGGGATAATACTACGGGGAAGCCCACTAAAGATATTTAACAGTATGCTAATGGAGTTCCCAAACTTTCTTGACTGGAACTTCATTATGTCATTGACGTGGACCAGGGGAGGGAGGGGGAGGATGGGGGAGCACACAATGTCAATGGGACAACGGTTTGGGGACTCTCTTTGGATTCTCCACCCCACTGTCTTTCCTGCCTGCTGAAAACAGGAGTGGAAAGTCCCTGCCAGAGTCTTTCAAAACAAGTCTGTCCATGGAAAGTAATGGTAATAAATATTAAGGGGGCAATCTTGAGCTAGCCGTCCCTGTGAATTCTGGCAGGACTAAAGATCCAGAGGTCATAGTTCTCGATGGGACATCATCAAGGTTATGCCCATAACGAGTGCAAACCTGGTTTACAGACACCCCTCCCTGCTGTATCTTGACCACTTGCCATTAGTATAGTTTACATTAGGATCACAGAGATGAAAGCCTGTTGGGGGGTGGTTTGCCCTGGGGTTGTAAAGGTAAGTATAGCCCCTGAGGTCAAGGGACTTTGCTAGGCAATGCCCTGGCAATGCCCTAAACCTTCCCCTTGCATAGGGTTGGCATTGCAAGGTTGGCACCAAGCACAGCCCAACTTGGCAGTGCCAACTTGTGCCAAGAGGTGAGTCCCTGTGGGAGCCTCACAGGGAGGGGATTCATGCAGACTTGGTTGTGGGCTGGGAGTGGTCAGATGAGCAGGAGATGCCAGTGATGGTTGTTTGGTAGCGGTAGAGGCGCCAATGATCATGGAGACAGGAGGCAAAAGGGGCCGGTGACTTTGGGGGTGAAACAGAAAGGCCCAATGTTCGCAGGGGCGGGTTGGGGGGTGGGGGGTTGAGGGGGACGGGCCGATGATCACTGGAGGGAGGAGATGGGGCCGATGATCTTGAGATGGGGGTGCGGGGATCGGAGTGAATTCTGGCTCCAATCAGGGGTGCTTAAGGGAGCCCCTGAGGCCACTGCGGTGGGATGGGGAGAGGTTTATTGCTGCTCTGATTGGAGTGCCCTTTACAAGTGGTGTCCTACCTCTGAGCAGCGGGGTTTGGCCAGTGTGTTTAGGCCCTGCCTTCCTGTATGACTGCGTGAATTACATCCCCTTGATTTCTTTTGACATAGAGTACCAGCCCGTCTTTTGGACTGTGGGAGGAAATCAAAGCACCTGGAGCAAACCCACGTAGAGATGGGGAGAATGCGCATCCTCTGCATAGATAGTCACCCCGGCCAGGAATCGAACCCGGGTCCATAGTGCTGTGTGGCGGCAGTGCTAATTACTGTGCCACCCCGGTGAACAGTGTTGTGTAAGCCCTTAGGTGGCTGAGCTAAGAGCTGGACTGACAGATTTGCCTCACTTGTGTCTATCTTATGATACAGGCTGGAACTCTACCACCTCGCCCGCCATGGAATCAGCGCGGGTGAGGATCCGACAACAGAAATCTCTGTTGACCTCGGGCGGGAATTTCCAGTCTCGCCCGAACGAGGCTGTAAAATCCTGCCCATAATTTCAGCACGTTTCTTGTAGTCTCTCAGTTCAGTTTCCCTTTTGTTCTTCATGCTGTCTCCTCTCCCACCCCATAGGATTTGACTGGAGTTTACATTTCAAATGGGAGCAGATGCCTATTGAACAGAAGATGGTACGGTCAGACCCAACAAAATCAATACGGTAAGCAGTGAGTCAGAGAGTTTACCTTGTTCTTGTTCCAGTGTTGTTTATTTCTGATAATCAGTTGGTGAAATGAATGTTATGGATTGAAATCAGTTGTCTTGCTTTCGGCTAGAAACATAGAAAAGCTACAGCACAAACATGACCTTCGGCCCACAAGTTGCGCTGAACGTGTCCCTACCTTAGAGATTACTAGGCATACCTATAACCCTCTATCTTATAAGTTCCATGTACTTATCCAAAAGTCTCTTAAAAGACCCTATCAAATCCGCCTCCACCACCACTGCGGCAGCCGATTCCACTCACCCACCACCTTCTGAGTGAAAAACTTATCCCTGACATCTCCCCTGTACCTACTCCCCATCACCTTAAACCTGTGTCGTCTTGTGGCAACCATTTCAGCCCTGGGAAAAAGCCTCTGAGAATCCACTCGATCAATACCTCTCAACATCTCATACACCTCTATCAGGTCACCCCTCATCCTTCATCTCTCTAAGGAGAAAAGACCAAGCTCTCTCAACCTATCCTCATAAGGCATGCCACCCAATCCAGGCAACATCCTTGTAAATCTTCTCTGCACCCTTTCTATGGCTTCCACATCCTTCCTGTAATGAGGCACCCAGAACTGAACACAGTACTCCAAGTGGGGTCTGACCAGGGTCTTATACAGCTGCAGCATTATCTCCTGACTCCTAAACTCAATTCCTCGACTGATGCAGGCCAGTACACCATATGCCTTCTTAACCACATCCTCTATCTGCGTAGCTGCTTTGAGAGTCCTATGAACCCGGACCCCAAGATCCTTCTGATCTTCCACACTGCCAAGAGTCTTACCCTTAATATTATATTCTATCATTCTATTTGACCTGTCAAAATGAATCACCACACACTTGTCTGGGTTGAACTCCATCTGCCACTTCTCCTCCCAGTCTTGCATCCTATCAATGTCTTGTTGCACCTTCTGACATCCCTCCACACTATCCACAACACCTCCAACCTTTGTGTCATCGGCAAACTTACCAATCCATCCCTTCACTTCCACATCCAGGTCATTTATAAAAATCACAAACAGCAAGGGTCCCAGAACAGATCCCTGGGGCATTCCACTGGTGACTGACCTCCATGCAGAAAAAGACCCGTCTACAACCACTCTTTGCCTTCTGTGGGCAAGCCAGTTCTGGATCCACAAAGCAATGTCCCTTTGGATCCCATGCCCCCTCACTTTCTCAATGAGCCTTGCATGGGGCACCTTATCAAACGCCTTGCTGAAGTCCATATAAACCACATCTACTCCTCTTCCTTTGTCAATGTATTTAGTCACATTCTCAAAAAATTCAATCAGGCTCGTAAGGCATGATCTGCCTTTGACAAAGCCATGCTGACTATTCTTGATCATACTATACCTCTCCAAATGTTCATAAACCCTGCTTGTCAGGATCTTCTCTATCAACTTACCAACTACTGAGGTTAGACTTACTGGTCTATAATTCCCTGGGCTATCTCTTCTCCCTTTCTTGAATGAAAGAACCACATCCGCAATCCTCCAATCCTCCAGAACCTCTCCCGTCTCCATCGATGACGCAAAGATCATCACCAGAGGCTCAGCAATCTCTTCCCTCACCTCCCACAGTAACCTGGGGTACAACCCATCCGGTCCCAGCAACTTATCTATCTTGATGCTACTCAAAAGGCTAGCGTAAAGTAATTTTAGCCAGGCAATATTAAGATGACTGCACCTTTCTCAATTCACCCTCAGTGGGCTTCATTGAAAGGAAAGATAAACCGTAGTGCATGGTAGGCAAATGATTGATCAAGACTGGTGTCTGATAGGTGCTCAATTAATCAGGTATGAAGGGGAGAAGTGGCCAATTCAATATTGCCTGTTTTATTCCATTGTCAAACATTAAAATGATTGCAAGTGATCCAAGAATGTTATGGAACCTGGGACCAGCTCTGGAACCAAGGACATGTTCTAGAATTATGAACTGCTTATGAAATCTTCTTGATCATCCTGCCTAATGCTGGGATTTGCCTCAGTGGATATCAACAACCCTTTTGGAGCCCACCTTTTAACCCACCTCCACAGGACAGACTGTTGGCTTTCCACTCGACTAAAGAAAGAATTGTTTATTTAATGTGCCCCAAAGACACTAGGATTGTAATCTAGTCTGGGTATGCCATGCAGATACTGGCATCTAAATTTTCACATATGAATTCGGAGCAGGAATAGGCTGTTTGACCTTTCAAGCCTGCTGTGGTGTTTAGTAAAATAATGGCTGTTCTCAATATGGCCTCAACTCCACTCTCCTGTCTTCTCCTCCTAACACTTAACTTCCTTGTCAATCAAGAATCTATCTAACTCAGCTTTAAACATACTCAATGACCCAGGATGCAGATTCCAGAGGCTAAGGACCTTTAGAAAAAAGATTTCTCCTCGTCTCCATCCTACATGTGTCCCCTATTTCTAGTCTTATCCATAAGTGGACACATCCACCTTATCAAGTTCCCTCACAATCTTATATGTTTCAAATAAAATCACCTTTCATTCTTCTAAGCTCCAATGGGTATAGTCCCAATCTGTTCAAGCTTTCCTTGAAAATAAGCCCTTCGTATCAGGAATGAGTTGATGAACCTTCTCTGAATTGCTTTTGATGCAGTTTTTATTGAATAAGTAAAGAGTCCAAAGCTGTACACAGTACTCCAGATGTGGTCTTACTAATGCCCTGCACAGTTTGGGCCAAACATCCCTACTTTTATATTCCACTCCCTTGCAATAATCAACAACATTCATTTGCCCTCCTAATCACTTGCTGTAACTGCATGCTAACATTTTGTGATTTATGTACTAGGACACCCAGATCCCTCTGTAACATAGAATTCTGAGGTCACTCCCCATTTAAATAAGATACCACTTTTCTATTCTTCCTGCCAAGGTGGCCAAGTTCACCTTTACTCATACTCCCATCTGTCAAATTTTTGCTCACTCATTTAACCTACCTATATCTCTAAGCTCTTTGGGTGGAATTTTTCAGCCGTTTCCACTGGTGGGATCTTCTGGTCCCATCAACAGCGACACCACACTGTGGATTCCCCGGTGGTGGAGGGTGCGAACGACAGGGAGCCCTACTGACAGCAGTGGGACTAGAGGATCTCACTGCTGCCCAATGGTGAGCCATCTCCACCATCAGAGTACATGGCACAGGAGTTAGTGGGGGCTGGGGCAGAAAATCCCATCTATACCATCTATTTGACAACTTACTTTCCTACTCATCTTTGTGTCATCTGCAAATTTAACAACCACATGTTTAGTCAATGTATTCAAGTCAGTGAAATAGATTGCAAGTAGTTGAGGTCAGCACTGACCCTGGTGGTATTCCACTAGTTACATCCCGCCAACCTGAATAAGACCCATTTATGTGTATTTCCTGTTCGTTAACCAATCTTCTATCCAAGCTAATATCTTGTCACCTACACCATGAACTTTTATTTGTTGACTCTGCCTAACCACATGACTTTCTAAATGTTCTGCTATTGCCTCCCTAATAGTGGACACTAGCATTTCCTGTGACAGGCTAAATGACCAATAGTTTTCTGCTTTCTGTCTCCCTCTTTGAAAGGAGATATTATATTAGCTGTCTCCCAGTCTGCTGGGAGGTCTTGTGGTGCAGTGGATAACTTCCCTAGCCCTGAGCCAGAATGTGTGGGTATGAGTTCCACCCCAGAACCTGATGTTCATGGATGGTAAAAAGTCTGACAACACCAGGCTTTAGTCCAACCTATTCATTTGATAATATACTCGCAAGCTTTCGGGTTAGCCCCTTCGTCAGGTGAATGGAGAGTTACTAAAGCCGGTGTTGTCAGACTTTTTACTGTGTTTACGCCAGTCCAACGCCGGCATACCCACTTCATGGATGGTGGCATGCCTGGTGTGACCAGGTAGGTTGGTTGTCAATCTATAAATCCTTCTGATATGGCTATAGCAGTGAGTACAGCAGGAGAATTTCCTGGTCTGTAAAAATTGCATTTAGCTGCAGCGTAACACTATCTTCATGTTAGACTCCAGAGGCAGCTCTTGTCATGGGCACCCCGGGAAACATCTCCCTCTCTTCGAGAGACTGCTGGAGAAAGGGATTTTTCAATCCAGGATGTTTCCAGGATTTAGGGAATTCTGGAAGATCACAATCAATGCATCTATTATTCTTGCAATCATTTCTTTTAAAAACCCTATGATATAGGCATCAGGTCCTGGGACTTGGCACCCTTTCGCTCTAACAGTTTGCCCAGTACCTTTTCCCTGGTGATTGTGACTATTTTATGTTCCTCCCTCCATTTTATCTCTTGTTCAAGTATTTTCTTTAGTTACCTATAGATGGTGAATAATTTTCCCCTTTCTCACTGGAATGAATCTTTGCTGATGTTATGAAATATATGCATCCCCTATGTTCTATCTTTTAACATCATTTTCCAGTTCACTTTGGCTTAGTCTGCCTTTGTATACTGACAATGGCCTTTATGGAAGTTCAAAACACAAGTCTTAGATCCAAACTAAATGTGAAATTTTATCATGTTATAATCAATGCTCCTTTGCTTTGAAGTCTTTAATTAATGCTGCTGCATTGCACGTTACCAAGTCTAGAATAGAATGTCCGGAAGTTTCTGATCATTCCGGCCAGTGGCTTTTTCCCACCCCGCTGCAGTGAACGGAGATTTAGCTTATCACCAAATTCTCTGTCTTCACTGCAGTGGGAACATGGTATGGATGGGCGGTAAGATCGCGTCCAGTGTGTTCCCTGGTTGGCTCAAGAATGTACTCCTCCAAGCAATTGACCTGAAAACATTCTTTGAAGTCATGTTGCAGGCATCCTTTGCCAATCTAATTCATCCGCTCTGTACGTAGACTAAAAACACCCGTGATTATTGCAGTACCTTGCTTGCAAATCAGTTTAACTCACTAAATGTCAACCAAACCTGACCTGAGATCAAAACCGGACTCCATCCTTATTGTCGCTGGAGAGCTGATTTTGTGCAGCTCAGTGCTTTGTATTATGACATAAATAAAAATATTCTGATGAGATTGGGTTGGGAAGCTCTTTGTCGATCAGCATGGACACAATTGGCCGAATGGCCTCCTTTGTCAATTTTGATGATTCTATGACTCACCAGGTTAAACAGAATTTACACGATCATTTGTAGGTCTATCAAATATAGACCCTTGATAAATATCTGAGCTGCCTGAGTACTAAACTCTAGTAGGTAGAACTGGACTAATTAATTTATCCAGTTGGATTGCAAAACTGTAAAACTAGAAAAATTCAACTTCAAATACTTGACTATATTTTAGCATGTTTGTGTAAACTTTGTGACCTCCTGTGAAACCTTGTGTGTGTGTGGAGAATGGAAGGGTTGTGGGATCTTTTACCTCCACCTGTGAGGCTTTAGTTTAAAATCTCACTAGAAAAATTGCACTTCCATGGTACTGCACTGGGATTTTCAGTCTGGATTTGGTGCCCAAGTTCTGGATTGGGACTTGAACAAAAGATACTCCAAAGGGTTTGACAACATAGAACATAGAACCTCTAGAACAGAAGGAGGCCATTCAGCCCATTGAGCCTGCACCAACAACAATACCACCTGGCCCTATCCCCGTATTAACCCTTCTAATTCTCTGACACTAATGGGTTATTGAGCATGGCCAGTCCACCTAATCCACTTTGGACTGTGAGAGGAAACCAGAACACCCAAAGGAAACCCATGCAGACACAGCAAGAACGTGCAAACCCCATACAGACAGTGACTCGAGCTGGGGATCAAACTTGGGTCCCTGGCGTTGTGAGGCAAGAGTGCTAACCACTGTGCTGCCATGCCACTCAAATATCCTGCCAATAGTATTGAAGACTTGTGCTCCAGAACATGCTGCATCCCTAGCCAAGCTGTTTGAATATAGTTATAAATCGGCACCTAACTGATAATCTGGAGAATTGCTCACAAAAAACAGGACAAATCCAATTCGCCAATTCCCACCACATCAATCTACTCTCAATCATCAGCAAAATGATAGAAGCTGACATCAAAGTGAGACTGCTTAAAGCAGCACTTACTCATCAAAACCTCCAGAATGTATTATAGCCTTGGTTCAAACACAGACAAAAGACCTGAATTCAAAAGAGGTGTGAGAATGACTGCCCTTGACATCACAACGGCATTGACTGAGTGTGGGTTCAAGCAGCCCTATTCAAATTGAAGTTAATGGGAATCAATAGCAAAAGGGAAATGGTTTTCTAGTTTGGAGGTCAATCACATCAGCTCCAGGACATCTCTCAGGATTCCTCGGGCCCACTATCTTCAGCTGTTTCATCAATGACCTGCCCTTCATCGTAAGGTCAGAAGTGGGGATATTCCCTGATGAATACACAATATTCAGCACCATTTTCAACTCCTTAGATACTGAAACAGTCCACATCTCTATTCAGGAAGACCTGGACAACATTCAGGCTCAATCTGCTAAGTGGCAAGTAACTTCCGCAACACACAAGTGCCAGGCAATGGTCATCTCCTACAAGAGAGGCGGCACGGTAGCACAGTGGTTAGCACTGCTGCTTCACAGCTCCAGGGTCCTGGATTCGATTCCTGGCTCGGGTCACTGTCTGTGTGGAGTTTGCACATTCTCCTCATGTCTACATGGGTTTCCTCTGGGTACCCCAGTTTCCTCCCACAGTCCAAAGACATGCGCGTTAGGTTGATTGGCTATGCTAAGACATTGCCCCTTAGTGTCCAGGGATGTGTAGGGTGGAGGGATTAGTGGGTATAATATGTAGGGATGGGGGGTAGGGCCTGGGTGGGATTGTGTTCGGTACAGACTCGATGGGCCGAAGGGCCTCTTTCTGCACTGTAGGGTTCTATGATTCTATGAAGAGAGGATCTAACATCGCTCCTTGACATTCAATGGTATTACCATTGCTGAACTCCCCCACTATCAACCTCCTGGGGGTTGCAATTGACCATTGAACTGGACTATCCACATTAGTACTTTGGCTACAAGAGCAGATTCAGAGTTTGGAAATTTTGCAATGAGTATCTCACCGCCTGACGGCCCACGAGGCTAAAGTCAGGAATGTGATAGAATGCTCTCTACTCACCAGAATGAGTGCAGCTCCAGCAACACTTAAGAAACTGATCACCATACAGGACAAAGCAACCTACTTAATCAGCATCCCAAGTATTATCTTATACATTCACTCCCTTCACCACCACCACACAGTGGCAGCAGGGTGTACTACCTACAAGATGCACTGCTACAACTCACTAAGGCTCCTTTAACAGCACCTCAAAGAACCAGGACAGCAGATACATAGGAACACCACCACTTGCAATTTCCCCTCCAAGCCACACACCATTCTAACTGGAAATATGTCAATATTCCTTCACTGTCATGGGATCCAGATCCTGGAACTCCCTCCCTAACACTGGTGTGCTGTAGCAAATGGACAGCAGCGTTTCAATAATGCGGCTTCTAGAAGGTCATTAGGGATGGGCAACAACTACTCACATTCCATGAAAGAATAAAAAAACCCTCGACTGACACTTCTACTTTTTTTCTGTAGGACCCCAGTTATTGCCGGAGGGATCTTTGTCATTAGTAAATCCTGGTTCAACTACCTTGGAAAATATGACACACAGATGGACATCTGGGGTGGTGAAAATTTTGGTGAGATTTTGTATTTATTCTTGTAGTTTGTTATCAGGTGATTGCTGATTGTAATATCATCCTGAACATTGGTTCATGCTCAATAGTAGAATGGTATTCCAAAATCAAGCACTGTTGTTGCCATTTCCCATTACAGTTTGACAACTGGTGAACTCCTCTGCTCTTCTTTAAGTCATGGCCATGGGATCTTTTACGTTCAGCTGACAGAGCAGGTGGAGCCTTTTGTTCAACATTTCATCTGCATGACAGTACCTCTCTCCCTCAGTACTGCAATGTAGTGTCAACCTAGTTTATTGGGTTCGAGTGCCATGAATGAGACTTGAACCCACGACCTCTTGACTCAGAAGCGATAACATTACCACTTAACCATTGCTGACACTTCAAGCTGGAAGAGGTGTGTAAAGATTCTAGTCAGGATTTTCATTGGAGGATCAACAAGGGTTTGCAATAGCTGTTAAATCATAAAACTGTTCATAGTTTGGTAGCCAAAGGATTATGATGGTGTGAGGGTAAGGGAGAGAGTTTTATTCTACACCCAGCTATGCCACCACTGATCTAGAAGTACCAACATGGACTAAAAGCTGGCGTAAATGTGTCTTAATTCCTCAACATCAACAGCACTTCTCCAGTTATCAGAAGAGAAATGAGGAATAGAAGGATGTATGGAATTATGTTAGTCTCAACACTGAATCAAAATACTGCGACTAGATGTAAACTTGAGTTCATCCAAAGCTCTGCAGCCCATATGCTAAATCACACTAAGTTTCATTCAGCCATCCCCTGTGTGCTATTGATCTACATCGGCTCCAGGCTCTGCAAGGCCTCAATCTTAAATTTTTCATTCTTGTTTTCAAATTCCTTCATCACCTTGACCCTCCCTGTTTCAGCCCTACTCCAGCCCCTCCGAAGTACCTGCAATTCTTTGGTTCTAGCCTCTTATCAATGTTTCCTCATTGGCGGCAAGTACTTAACATCTGGAATTTTCCCCCAAAACTTCTTTCCCCTCTTTTAAGACTCACTGGGCTGATCTTGAGCCTGTGTGCACCATCTTCCAGAATGGCGGCGGGGCTCAAGATTCAGCAAAACCCGGAAGTCGCGAATCTTGCCTGCAAAATCGTGACTTCCCATTTCTGCCCTTTGCTGGCTTGAATCTGATTTAAATACATTACAATATATTACCATATTATTAAAGACCTCCTCGCCATATATTAAGCCTAAGGTGTTGTTTACAACAGGTTCACCCAGACATGGCCTGGCAATGCCCCCTGACATTGACCCTTGGCACAGGTTGGCACTGCCAGGTCAGCACCATGCTGTGCCAACCTGTGCCAGGGGACAGGGGCATTTTTCTTGCCAGAACCAACACTGCCATTTTTTGGTAAGATTTCACTCATTATGTGGTCCAGAATCAAATTATATTCGATAATCATTCCTGTGAAGTACTATGGGTTGTTTCACTATGTTAAAGGCACTATATAAATGCAAGTTGCTTTGATTGACAATGAGAGGATCCCCTTGGATTGAAGTTAGTTGTAGGTGCAGGTCTAAAAGGAGAAATCTGCCACAGCCTCTGAGGCAGCCAGCCCTCATATCACAGCCTTTTGGTTCAGTCAGTTCTGTGACATTTTTGGGACAAGATAATGTTGAACATGACAAGCCAGAGCCAGCAGAGGACAGGTCTATGCTTGAAGGGGATGGATGGAAGGACTGGGTGTGGTGGTGATACTTCAGTGAGGGAGTGGTCATTCCAAAGAACGGATGACTTGTGGTTCCCAAAGCTCTCCATCTCTGGGGTTTCCTCACCTCATGTCTAGGTTTGTTGGAAACTTGTGAATACAATGATTAGTCAACATTTCTGGAACTTGTTGCACATGAGAATATTGGAAGCACAGGTGACGAATGATTTCAAAAGGAAGTTGTCTGGGCGTTTGCAGGAAATAAACTTGTAGCATTATGGGAGATTGAGCAGAGGAATGGGACTGACTGGATTTTCTCACCAGAGAGCCAGCATGAACTCAATGAGTGGCCGATTGGCCTCTTTCTGCACCACAGATGACTCTATCGTGCTGACGCAGCCTTATTACCATTGTGTAATATGGTGTCAGGGTAGTAAAAGGAGCTTCAGTCTTCTTTTATCTAGCAACTTCTGTGCTGTCTTCCAGAGCTGTCTTTCCGTGTCTGGATGTGTGGAGGAAGTTTGGAGATTGTCCCCTGCAGCCGGGTGGGGCATGTCTTTCGTAAGCGGCACCCGTACAGCTTTCCTGAGGGCAATGCGCTCACTTATATAAGGTAAGCACATGCTGATTGTCTCCCTCAGTGGCTCATGGGTTAGAGTAGGAGTGGAATGAGATATATTTCAATAAACAATACAGTGAGTGCAGGATGATGCATTTTGATAGATTTCTGACAGGAAAGGATGTTAAGATGAGTAGATGGAGTTTAAATACAGATCAGTCAGGGTCTAACTGAATCGCAGAACAAGCTCATTCAATCATTCACTCTCCCTCCCACACTCACTCACAATGTCTTCTTCACTCACTCACTGTCTCCCATACACTCTCACCCTGTCTCCCACTCTCCCACACTCACTGTCCATGCTCTGTCCCCTACACTCACTCACTATATCCCACATTCACTCACGTTTTTACATGCATTCACTCTCACCCATACTCAATTGCCCTCGTTCCCACACTCACTCAGACTCCTCTACAGACACTCAAGTCATTCAGTTATTCTCCCCACCCTCTCCCTCTCACACTCAATCGCTATTCATCCAAACTCTCCCAAATGCATTCTCTTTCTCTCTCTCCCTCACATTCCAGGGCTGAGAGCCTTTTCATCCTCACCACACACCTCTCATGCCCCCTCCCACACCATCATTACCAGCCCCTTGGCCCAGCATCCAATCTCTCCCACCCTCATCTGGTCTAGCACCAAGTCTCTTCATTTCTCACCCAGGTGCCAATTTTTGATGTTAGTGGCCACATAAGACCTATTGTCCAAGGTCAGTGGGGATTTCTGTCAAGGCAATCCCTTGCACTCCAGAAAATGGTCCCAGAGAGATTAGTCAGTATCAGAACGGTGTGGGTATTGGGAAACTGCAATTGGAGGAGGGTTGAGTTGAGGCTCATATCCTTTCATTAGGCCATGACTTTAGATTAGGCCCCCGGCTCCTCTTCAGTGGGTGTTCTTCTCATGCCTGATTTCAGGCCATTTCAAGTGGTAGGGGAACAGAACATAGAACATAGAACATTACAGCGCGGAACAGGCCCTTCGGCCCACAATGTTGCGCCGACCAGTCTTATTTTTAAAAAAAACATTGACCCACTAATCTGAACCAATCCCTTTTCGTCCATAAACCTATCCACCAATCTCTTAAACGCCCCCAAACTAGGCGCATTTACAACTGCAGCAGGCAGGGCATTCCAGTCCCTCACCACCCTCTGGGTAAAGAACCTGCCCCTGACATCCGTCCTATAACTACCCCCCCTTAATTTAAAGCCATGCCCCCTCGTGCTAGATTTCTCCATCCGAGGAAATAGGCTATCACCATCCACCCTATCTAAACCTCTAATCATCTTATATGTTTCTATAAGATCCCCTCTTAGCCGCCTTCTTTCCAGCGAAAACAACCCCAAATCCCTCAGTCTCTCCTCATAGGACCTCCTCTGCATACCAGGCAACATCCTGGTAAACCTCCTCTGCACCCTCTCCAAAGCCTCCACATCCTTCCTGTAATGTGGGGACCAGAACTGCACACAGTACTCCAAGTGCGGCCGCACCAGAGTTGTGTACAGTTGCAACATGACGCTGCGACTCCTAAATTCAATCCCCCTACCAATAAACGCCAAGACACCGTACGCCTTCTTAACAACCTTATCTACTTGATTCCCAACTTTCAGGGATCTATGTACACATACACCTAGATCCCTCTGCTCCTCCACTCTATTCAAAGTCCTCCCGTTAGCCCTATACTCAACACATCTGTTATTCCTACCGAAATGGATTACCTCACACTTCTCCGCATTAAACTCCATCCGCCACCTCGCGGCCCAGCTCTGCAACCTGTCCAAGTCACCCTGCAAACTTCGACACCCTTCCTCACAATCTACCACACCTCCGACTTTGGTGTCATCAGCAAACTTACTAATCCACCCAACTATACCCTCATCCAGATCATTAATAAAGATTACAAACAGCAGTGGCCCCAAAACAGATCCCTGAGGCACACCACTCGTAACCGAACTCCATGATGAATAATTACCATCAACCACCACCCTCTGTCTCCTATCTGCTAACCAATTCCTGATCCAAGTACCTAAATTACCATCAATCCCATACATCTGCATTTTCTGCAGAAGCATACCATGGTGAACCTTATCAAACGCCTTACTAAAATCCATATATACCACGTCTACTGCCTTACCCCTATCCACCTCTTTGGTCACCTTCATGTCATTATGTCATGTCATTAACTCCTAATTGCACCTTCTCCCCAACCGGCATGTTAACTCCTTCCTTCTGGGGGCAGGGGGTGTTAAAATAACCTTATAATCAGCAGTCTCTCTACAAATATCACATATATTTGTGAGGGTTGGATTCAAACCAGAAGTATAGAAGAGGGCTTGTTATTTTGAGATGGAACAAAGACACAATGTTAGATCAGAATAGAAGGAGCTTCTCTGAAGTTGGGTCAAAGATAAGAACAGCATTAGGCCATTCGGCCCTGGCCTTGAGCCTTTTCTTCTGTTAGATCATGCCTGACCTGTATTTCAACTGTATTTATCCATCTTTGCTCTGTGTCACATTTCTCCAGCAAAAGTCTATCAATCTCATTCTTGAAAGCTCCAACATTTTCCACAGCCTTTTGAGGAAGACAGTTCCAAACTTCCGCTGCCCTTTATATGAAGAAGTTTTTCCTATCATCGCGTCAGAATGACCAGGCTCTCATTTCAATGTTGTCACCCTCTTTTTCTGAATTCCTTGTCCAGAGGAGATAGTTTCTCCCCACCCTTAATTATTTCAAACACCTTGATTAGATTGCCCCTCAATGCTCCAAACTCGAGGGAATACAGCCCAAGTTAATGCACACTAACCAGAAAGTTTATATTGCTAAGCGATGCAAGGTTAGTATTTTTATATTGATTGCCAATGAGGATGACAATGAGTGCCCTCCTTTTAAAGGAGCATGGAAAGTAACCTGGAAATTATAAATAAAGGGAATTTATCGCATCAAATCATAATATTGTTCCTGATGTTGCCACCAGTCTGCCTGGTGTCCTCTGATTGTAAAAGGTCTCAAGTACGCTGCCATTCATTGCATGCTGTCTCTCCAAGACACCATTGCCACAGAAGAGAGGCAGGCAGTTGAACCAAACAAACTTCCTCAGCTGTTTTTGCCTCGATGTCTGCAAGGCCATTGTCTGACTGAAGAGCAACCCAATGAGGAAGTCCTGCCAACTTCCTGCTCTCTCCCTGCAGTGATTGGTCAAAGTTCATGACCTGGGACTGAAGTGCAACCAGAAGTCTAAGAGCAGTTCATTAAATAACTATTTTAAAAACCTCAGTTTGCAAATTGTTCCCCCCACATTGTCCCCCAACCCCACTAGGGCCATCTGTTACATGTTTCAGGTTGCCCTGTGACTCTCTGCTTGCCTTTGTTCTGCCATTTACACATTGAGATCTCTAAACGGCCCTATCAGCACACATTTTAGCCATGATCACTGCCATTTACATTCCTTTGTCTTTTTGCCTATGACATCTTTGTCAATTCCTCCTCTCCTTGCCCTAATAGTATAAATCTCATCCTATTTTCTGTTCTCTTCAACTCTGACGAAGGGTCATCCAGGCTTGAAACAATAGCTCTGTTCTCTCTTCACAGATGCTGTCAGATCTGCTGAGATTTTCCAGCATTTTCTGTTTTTGGTTCAGATTCCCATATTTGCAGTATTTTGCTTTTTCGTTAAATAATGGAAGTGAGGCTGGCAATATGAAGTTAGCGCCTTGATGTGAGGGAAGTTATCAGAGAAACAGAAAGATGGTGAGTGGGTCAGAAGGGAGGGGGATGGGCTGGTAATAAAAAGAGGAGAGGAAGTGATTAGTTTAATATGAATTAGTCCAGGCTGCATGACATCATTAATCACATGATAATGGGTGGTTAGTTGATGAGTTCCTGTTTTAGTTTAAGTTCCGATATTGAAGAATGTTTGCATGTGTTTCTTGAAGGAACACCAAACGTACTGTGGAGGTCTGGATGGATGACTATAAACAGTATTACTATGAAGCCAGGCCTTCAGCTGTTGGAAAGCCCTATGGAAAGTAAGTCTGTAAAATCTTCCAGCAACTTCTTGTCCATTCATATATCCTGTCTCTTCCTTACGAATCCACTGAATTTCTACCTGTTCAGAACACCTTGTCACACCGCAAAGTGCTGCCCACGCTTTGAGTTACTTCACAGTGGACTGACCTTTATTACATTGGAAACACTGGCAGCCATCTTGTCCACATCTTACGGCAATGAGATGTTTCTGATTTTTGTTGGACGCAGTGGCTTGGGCATAGGGAAAATGACTCTGCTCCTCTTCAACAGTGCAATTGGATTTTTAAAGACCGCGTTTTGTCTTACAGACAGCATTCCTGGCAGTGCAGCAGTCCCTCATTCCTGCACTGAGGGTGTCAGTCTAGATTGTGTCCTCAAATGGGGCTTGAACCTTCTGAGTCAGAGGGTAGAGTGCTAACCACATAGACATGGCTGAGAGGACATAACCTGTTAACCTCACTATCCTAGCAGTGCCTGTCTGTGTCTGAAGGATCAAAGTCAAATCAGTCCTCCCATGTTTCTGAACAAGTCTCTTCCAGGAAGTACAGGTGAGCACAGAAATGGCTGTTTCCCATGGTTGAATCCGTTTGCTGTAAACAATGACCATTAATTTGAAGATCAAAAACTTAGTGCTCTCTCTCTGTTTCAGTATTGCAGACCGAGTGCAACTGCGGAAGAAGCTACAATGCAAGTCCTTTCAATGGTACCTCGAGAATGTCTATCCTGAGCTGAGGTAGGATTGCTGCATGTTTCCAATTAGGTTCCTCTCTTACACTCTGTTCTCTGTCCATTGTTGAAATTTACAATTCTCAACTGTCCTTCTCTTTTGATACAAGATTTGAGAAAGACGCCTGAATAATAAATACACTAATACAAACCAGTGCATGTAGACCAATACCAACAATTCTCATGAACAGAGTACTCCACAGGGATTTGCAAGCTGTGTCTTCCAGAGTCCAATGTTTTTATATACCGAGTTTATAATCATAATGAATAATCATATTAAACTTACATCCACAAGTTTCTTGTTTCGAAAACCTTATTTTATTCATGTTGTTACATTTTTATCAACATCTGTTTGGTCAAGTTTGTACAATTTTACCTATATTGTCTCTCCCAATCCTTTCAATCAAAATGCATCATGTCAAATTTCTCTGTGTTAAATTCCATCTTCTCCTTGTCTGCTCATTCTGTTAGCCTACTTGTGCCTTTTGCATATATTTAATGTTTTGCTACTTATTAGGCCTCGTGCAGTTAGTTGCTGGTTCTTGCCGTCTACCAAGTGGGGCACATTGGTGAGCTCTCAAATAGCTGTGACCTTCTTTGTGGGGGCATTTCCTTCAAGTATTTAGTCACATATATAAAGAGACACTTAGGGCCCGATTTCACCAAAACTTCACGTCTGTTTTCGGGCATGAAATCGTGGTAAATTTGGGCGTCAGGCCTGCAACGCAATCTGCACCCGAAACTGGGCAGATGGCGCCTTTACCGACACTCGATTTGGGCGCGGGTCTGATCTGCACCCCAGTTGGGCGGCGCGATGATTTAAATGTATTAGCATGTATTTAAATCGACTTAATGAACCACGCGCCCAACTCTACCGCCAAATCCCACTTTACCGCCTTCGGATCCGTTCCAGATCCGCGCTGTTACCAACCTACAGAATAAAAATCCGAAGCAGATTCCTATTCTGCAGGGGAACCTCCGAAGCCCATCCTCCTCCAACACCTTTCGCAGACCCTCCGCTCACCACCCCGCCAGACACGCCCCCACGCGATCCGAACCCCCTGGGGGGCAGACCGCCCCCCCCGCCCTCAGCAGAGCACACCCCCAATCTACTTTAACCTGGTGTTGTGAGACTTCTTACTGTGTTCACCCCAGTCCAACACCGGCATCCCCACATCAACAAGTGCAGGTCAGAAGGATGGTGGAGGGGCAACAGCAATCCAGGTAGGTTGGGGGTGTGCTCTGCTGAGGGGGGGCCTGCCTTCTGGTGGGGGGGTGGGAGGGGGTCGCAGTGGGGGGGCCTGCCTCCCGGGGGCGGTGGGGTGGGGAGTTCTCCCTCCTAGGGGGTCTGACCTTAGGGGGGGGGGGGGGGGGGGGGGTGGGGAGGGGGGTTTTCATCACGAGGGCGTGGCCTGCCTCCTTTGGGGGGGGGGTCTGACCGAGGGGGAGGGAGGGAGGGGGGGCTGCCGGGGGGGTCTGATTGCAGGGGGGGGGGGGGGCTGCCTCCTGAGGGGGGTGGGGGGGGGGAGGTGAGGTGGATCGGGGTGGAGGGGTGGATCGGAGGGGGACAGCCTCCCGGGGGGGCGTCTGCCGGGGGGCCTGCCTCCCAGGGGTGTCCAATCACAGCTCATCCCTGCCCCCCACCCGGCTCTCTCTCTATTTTGTCTTTCGCGCCTGGGCAGATTGTTTCAGGTTTTTTTTTAACTGCACATGCGCGGTTCAGAGCTCCGATCATTCTGGCAGCGCTAAGCCCCACCTCACAGCGCGAATCTGACTGGAACTGGCAAAAAGCGTATGGGTGCGCTGGAACGAGGATTTCGGGCTTGGATCCATTTTACATCCGGATCCGGCACTTAGCCTCCGAATGGTAAAATCTGGCCCTTAAATTATAGCTCCACAGAAAGGAGTGTGGAGCTGCCAATTAAACTGTAAATTTAAAGAACCTCCACGCATGGTGGCACAGTGGTTAGCACTGCTGCTTCACAGTGCCAGGGACCCAGGTTCAATTCCTGGCTTGGGTCATTGTGCAGAGTTTGCACATTCTCCCCATGTCTGTGTGGGTTTCTACACAGTACTCTGTGTTTCCTCCCACAGTCTGAAAGACAGACTAGTTAGTTACATTGGTCATGCTAAATTCTCCCTCAGTGTACCCGAACAGGTGCCGGAGTGAGGCGACTAGGGGATTTTCACAGTAACTTCATTGCAATGTTAATGTAAGCCTACTGGTGACACTAATAAATAAACTTTAAAAATTGGTGACAATGGCAGATTGTAGAAGCAGTCAAGCAGAATTAATCCTATAATGATAGCCGTAAGGTGTATAATAGCAAACAGCTAGTGAAATTACAAGCAGAACCACAACAGGATTCTTTTTATCTCAAATATTTAAAGGATTTGGGGATTTCAATGACTTAACAGCTTGACAGTTCCATTGAACTTATCCACTTTTTACATACATTCACATCTACAACGATCCCAACGGACACTTTACCTCTCTGATAGGGGTACCATACCTCTCCAAAAGAGTAACTGGATCTCTCCTAAAGGATACCTTATCTCCCTAAATAACTCTAGCACCTTTAAGCCTTTTTTTCAATTGTCTAAAGCCTACAAGTCATGTTTCAATACCCCAGTAACAGAAATTGCATCCGTTTGAAAACATTTCCATGTGTCTCAATGAATCATGCATAAGCAAAGTTCAACTCATTCCTATCCCCTAACCCCTGACAAAAGTGATGAGTGTTGGTTTCAGAGACAGAACTTTCAGAATCCAGACCCTGGTGCCATTTTGGATAAGAAGCACAGTCCTTCTGGCTTTGTGAAAATTCAGACTATACCATCCTGGACTGAACACACTACTCCAAACAGAAGCTAGCCATAATATATACATTTGCTGTTGGTTAGCTGATGACACTATAAAAAATGAAGCCTCTACCAATGTGCCTGTGAGACAGCAGAGGCACACAACAAAATCACTATAACTCTGGAAGTCAAGCAGCTGTCAAAAAACATTTGTCATCCTTTTGAGGAGTATTTCTGTGGGAATTACATCTTACCTTTCCGAGCATTACTGTCCATTGTTGACTCTTTACCATGTAAGTTGGTGTCACACACATTTCCATGTTATATATGACATGTATTTCCTGCTTTCTGTCAGGTTTGCCATGACTGAGTGCAGCACGTTGAATGGCCTTCTTATGTTAACTTTTGTTTTAGAATCCCAGAAAAGGAAATATCTGAAACAGTTGTGGTGAAACAGAGGGGAAGATGCATGCAGTCTCAAGCCCCTTACAAAATGGGCAATGTCATCATCACCCTGGGGCAGTGTTCAGAGATGCAAACCAGTATTCCCTACAACCAGGTGAGAGGCAGCTTTCAATAATCTCTTTCCTTAATTATGGGTGGGATTTTCCAGTCCCTGCGCAGCGTGCTTTCCGGTAGCGGAGGCAGCTCGCCTTTGGCAACTGGTTGGATCATCCAGTCCTACTGGTGTCTATACAGTTTTGAAAGGCTTTCCCTTCCTGCCACGGGGCTCACCTTCAGCACAACTGGAAGATCTTACCATTGGAAGGGCTGGAAAATTACACTCAACGACTTGTTTTGATATAATCGCTGGAATTCTACCGACTCGCCCGCCTCCAAATCGGAGCAGGTGAGGGGCGAACAATGGAGATGTCTGTTGACCCCGGACGGGAGTGTCCAGTCTCGATCGAGTGAGACTGTAAAATCCCACCCAATATCTTTAATATAGTAAAAAATCTCAAGCTACTTCACAGGACTGTTATCAAACTAAGTTTAACATTGACCCATACAAGAATATATAAGGACAGAATAACCAAAAGCTTGGTCAAAGAGTTAGCTGCTAAAAAAGGAGAGACAGAGGCAGAGAAGTTCAGAGAATCCCAGAGGTAGATGAAAGTATGGCCACCAATGGTGGAGTGGTTAAAAATTGGGGATATTCAAAAGGCCAAAATCGGATGAACATGAGTACCTCGGTTGTGGGCCTGGTGGAGGTTACAGAGAAAGGGAGGGGTGAAGTCATGGAGGGAGATGTGAATTTTTAAATTGAGGTTAGTGGAGCAGGAACCAATGTATGTCAGTGAGCAAGAGGGTGGCTGGGACTTGTGATATGAGTTAGGAAATAGGAAACTGAGCCTTACATAAAGCTCAGGAACCATGAACCTCAGCTGTCTTCTGCATCTTCATGTGTAACCAGGCAGCAATTGTCAGCTTGCAATTTGTTGTGAATGATACAGTGTGTCTGTTCAAACTTATTTTGGATTAGTATCTATAATTGCATGCTGGATAGCAACCGTGGAATGAGAACAAGAGATCTTTCCCTATTCTAAATCCAAAAAAAAAGATTTGCATTTATATAGCATTTCCAGAAACTCAGAGCTTCCCAAAACAACTTACAGCCAGTGTTGTATATTTGAAGTGCGGGCACTGATTGATGTGGAAGTGTGGGAGATGCAGTAGTCAGTTTTGCGCACAGCAAGACACACAAAACATTGTGAGATATCAACCCCAATCTACTGTTTGAAGTAGTGTTACCTCAGAGGGCAGACAGGGCCTTAGAATAGACTCAGATTTGATACAAATGAAGAACGTGTGATGCTGACTAATTCTACTGGATAGATCCAGGTCATATCTTATTTTGAGTTGATGAAGGATGAGGCAACAGAGTTGAGCTAGAACAGCCCCACTGACATAGGAAGGACAGGAAAAATCTGATGGCCAAGTTTCTCACTCATCACAACTGCTAATAGGATCACAGTTGGTTGTGATGCACTTCATGGTGGAATAACTCACAGAGAGTTCCCAGTGCCCAGGATCATCTCCAGTTCGAGTCAGGAGAGGATGGAAAAAAACTGGTAGAAAAATTGGTTATATAAACAAAAACATTTTTAAAACATGGTGTCATTATGTTCTCTTGTAAGGTACATTCTATAAGACTGGGACTAAGTTTAACTTTTCCTTCTCAACTTTCTTGACATATCTGCTGCCTTTCACATGATTGACCAGACCATCTTCTGCCAACACCTCTTCACTGTGTCCAGATGATTATCTAAGCATAGCCAGAATATACAATGATTGCTGTTCCTGTTCCCACACTGTTATCTCTGCCTCCCACAGTGGCTTCCTCCCATTTCTGATCTGCCCTTGTCACTTCACACAAGTAGACAAGTAGCATATTTAGCTTCTTCATTATTGCTAGACTATCAGACTGCTTATCCAACATCTAGTCCTGTCTGAGTAGAAATTTCCTCTTTTTAAATATTGGTGAGACCAAACCATTTGACCAGAATTTTACCGTCCCTCCTGCCACTGGAATCGGAGTGGGTAAGGGGCGGACCATGAAAAGGTCCATTGACCTTGGGTGAGATTTTACGGTTTTGGGACAGGCATAAAATCCCTTTTAGCCCCTGCTCCAAACTCCATCCCTTTCCTTGAAAGTTTTAGGCTGAATCAGACTATCTGCAACCTGTGTTACATTTGACCCCAAGATGAGCTTCTGGCCACACGAAGACTAATTATTTCCACCTCTAAAACATCACCCGACTTTGTCCATCTGTCATTTGTGTCTTTGTTACCTATAGACTTGACTATTCCAACACACTCCTGTCTGTCAACCATCTGCCACCTGTCTTAAATTTAAGTGTGTCCAAAATTCAGCTGCCATATCCCAATACTTGTTCGCTAATCCAACTTTGGCTCCCAACAAAGCAATGCCTTGATTTTAAATTTTCATCCTTGTTTTCAAATCTTCCCATGACACAGCCCCTACCTATCTCTCATCTCCTCCAGTTCCACAACCCTTTGAGATATCTATGCTCCTCTAATTCGGATCTTGGCATGGTGGCACAGTGATTAGCACTACTACCTCACAGCACCAGGGATCTGGGTTCAATTCCAGCCTTGGGTCACTGTTTGTGTGGAATTTGCACATTCTCCCCATATTCTCTGGATGCTCCAGTTTCCTCCCACATTCCAAAGATGTGCAGGTTTGGTGGATTGGCCATGCTAAACTGTCCCTTAGTGTCCCAAGATGTGTAGGATAGATAGGTTAGCCATGGTATATGTGTGGGGTTACATAGATAGGGTGGAAGAAAGGGCCTGGGTAAGGTACACTGTCAGAAAGTTGGCACAGACTCGATTGGCTGAAGAACCTCCTGTTGCACTGTCGCGATTCTATGATTCTTAAGCAGTCCCGATTTTAATGACTCTGCCATTGGTGGCTGTGCCTTTAACTGCCTAGATTTTAATTTCTGGAATGTTCTGTCTAACCATCTCTGCCTCTCTACCTTCCTTTCTTTAAGATGCTCCTTAAAACCTACTTCTTTCACCACTATCTCCTTTGTAGCTTGGTGTCACATTTCATTTGATAGTGCTCCTGTAAAGTGGTTCAGAATGTTTTATTGCACTAAAGATGCTATATAAAAACAAGTTATTGTTGTTGTTGTAATTGGGGTTACAGCATGGTTGTGACTGGGTTTTGGGTGTTTGATTATTTGCAGGAATGGGTGTTTTCTGGACCATTAATCAGGCAGCTGGACAAATGTGTGGCGATTACAAATTTCTCCATCGCTTCGCAGGTTGTCCTGGAACTGTGCAGTCGAGAGGATGGCAGACAGGTGAGCGTCGAGTTATGCGTACCTGTAGGAATTGAGCTTCTGGCAGTGAGGAATCGCGGGGTGGGATCTCCATACAGGCACACTTCAATCCCAGATACCCAGTCCCTCCTCCTCCTCTCCTGTCACCCTGATATATAGGACAACAGTGTTTACAACCATTGTTATAGTTAATGTTGCAACCCAAAATAAAAAAACAGAAAGAGTTGGCAATGATGGGTACTGGTCCAAACTGGAGTTCTATTTTAAGGTGTACAAGATCAGTTCAGGCAACACCAGTCATTTCCCAAGCTATACTGTTTTTTTCCTTCTGGAAATATGGGGAAACACAGTACCTCAGGCTCTACTTGTGGAATCTTGCTGTATGCAATGAGGTAATGACAAGAATAATTAGTGCTTTAGTTGACTGGTTAAAGGATAAATATTGGCTAAGTCATAAACTCTCCTCTCCTTCCAGTTGCACCTGAAAGAACAGGTTTAATGTCTGTTTAATACCTCCTCTGTAAGATAGCATCTCTGGCAGTACAGCACTCTCTCCGTACTGCATTGGAATGTCTGTGTGAGTTTTGTGTTCAACTCTGTGGCATTGAATCCACGACTCATGAAGGGAGAGTGCTGTTCACGGTCAGGACACCTTACACTCAGCACAGAGAAGAGATTGATCTTTCCAATATGTCAATGATGAGGTCAATAGGGGATGAAGATTAGAAAAGGATCATTGGAAGGGAAATAACTAGTGAATCTACCAACTTAAATTTAGGGAAGAGGGAGAGTCACCGTTAAATGGTAGCACCGTGGCACAGTGTCTTACAGTGCCAGGGAGCTGGGTTTGAGTCACTGTCTATGTGGAGTTTCCATGTTCTCCTCGTGTCTGCATGGGTTTCCTCCGGGTGCTCCAGTTTTCTCCCACAGTCCAAAGATGTCGGGTTAGGTTGATTGGCCATGCTAAAATTGCCCTTAGATGCGTAGGTTAGAGGGATGAATGGGTAAATATGTAGTGATATGGGGGTAGGGCCTGAGTGGAATTGTGGTCAGTGCAGACTTGATGGGCCAAATGGCCTCTTTCTGTACTGTAGGGATTGTAGAAACGAATCTAGAAATGTACCTGAACAGGTGCCAGAGAATGGTGACTCGGGGATTTCACAGTAACTTCATTGCAGCGTGAATGTAAGCCTACTTGTGCCAAGTAAATAAAACTTCAAACTGCTGCCCCACAGCACCAGGAACCAAGGTTGGGTCACTGTCTGTTTGGAGTCTGCATGTTCTCCCCATATCTGCATGGGTTTCCTCCAGGTGCTCCAGTTTCCTCCTACAGTCCCACAAAGATGTGCTAGTTAGGTGCATTGGTTATGCTAAATGTTCCCTCAGTGTATCTGAACAGGTACTGAAATGTGGTGGCTAGGGACTTTCACAGTGACCTCATTGCAGTCTAAATGTAAGCCTACTTGTGACACTAATAAACTAAAACTTTAAACTTTAAATGGTTTTCATATCTTTGTTATAATAATGAACAGTGGATCAGCCTCTTTGCTACAGTATCACCTAGTACTTGCTCTTTAAAGCATTCTGCTTCTTAATGGAAAACATGTGCAGGGCTTCCCACTACACAAGCTTTCACCTGCGGTTTGTATTTATAATAAAACATTAAATTGACTAATAGCAGCTATGGTCAGACAGCAGGAGGCACACTTAAAACAGAAAATGATTACTTAGCGGAGACATTAAAATATAAACATCAGCGGGGATCACTGGTTATAACATCCCAAGGAACACCCTGCGGTATTTCTTTAAGACTGAGCTGACTCAACTGCCAAATCTCTTCTCTCTGCAGAGATGAAATGGCACGAGGTAGATTCTAACCTAGGGTTTCACCCATTTTCTCTGGATGTGGATATTACTGACAAGTAATTGTCCTGTCTGTGCAATAGCTGCAAGTCCCCAGCAGCAAGCAGATAATTTGGCCCCCTTGAATTACTTTGCATGTGCCAAGCAAAATGATTTAAAGGGGCTGTGCACGCGAACAAATTGCCCGTGTGTTCCAAAATAACAATTAGAGTGAATGTTGATGACGAGGTTGGAATCTGTTACCCATCCCTTGCACCACTTGATACAACTCTAGACCACTTAGAAGGCATTAAAAATCAACCATGTTGCTGGGGGAATGCAGTCCCAGATAGGTTTCCTTCCTTTAATCGTTTAGAGGTTTTTAATAACAAACTGACGGCTTCACGGTCAACCCTACCGACACTAGATTTTATTTTATTTCCAGATTATTCAAACTAAATCCAAAATCTCAAACTGCTCTGTTAGAGTTTGAACTTGTTCTGTGGATTAACAATCCAATGGCATTTAATGACTATACTACCATATTAATATAGGGAAGAGTGACACATTTAAATTATGTTGTAAATGCACGTTATGGAAAGGGAATAAATACAACTATTGAACACTGCAGTCTGTGTTCTCACGGGGCAGCGATTTTCTTGTGAATTTTTGGAGTAGAAATGGAAGGAAGCCATGATTCAGTGGGATCATTGCTGATTTTTACCCTAAATCCACCCCCATGCCTTGCCTTCATTTCCTAATCATACCCTGGTTTAGCAAAACACTATTGATCTCAGATTTCATGGCCGGGATTCTCCCAAAACAAAACAATGTGTCCGGCAGGCAGGAAAATGGGAGTATTTGCTGCCTGTTTTTTGGGCATACGTACTTGAATGAATCTCCGCAGTCTGAGCAATACAGAATACCTCAGCGTGATTCATTCGGAAAAGCAGGGGGCAGGGCGTCATCCTACCCCTGAGGCCGGCAGCGTAGCGCTGAGTGGGCCATTGCGCATGCACCGATCTGTCAGTGTAGAGATCTGCGCGTGCGCACTAGCCCCCATCGCTAGCTTCCCAATTACTGGCCCTCCCCACAATTCCCCTGATCACTGGCATACCGAATCCCTCCCCAGGCCACTCCAATTGTGCCCTCCCCCCAAACATGGCTAGCCCCAACAGCACCCCCCCTGATGGCCAGACCCTCCTCCTCCCCCTTCACCCCAATGGCTGGGGACTCTCCCTTCCCCGAACACTGGCCAGCCCCAATTGCCCACTGACCCCACTTGCAGAGTGGCAGCGAGTTCCTTCCCACTGCCCTGTCCCCTCTGGCCCCACCCCCTTTGCATTGCCCAGTGTCTGGTGAGCAGTGCCAGTGTGCTAAGCTGACACTGCCCAAGGGGCGCTCTCCTGACCTACTGGGGGGCCTCAACGGTCTCTGTCCCCACCAGCGGAGTGAGCACGCCTGTTCTCAGGCGTTATGGAATGCCATAAACGATAGATAAGGGCCATGGGTGGAGGGGGGACTGGTAGTGTTAAAATGGTGGCACGGGCTCGTTGGGCCAAAGGGCCTGTTTCCTGGGCTGTTTTTGTTCTTTGTTCCATTGGTGGAGAGCAGTTGTAAACCCACTGGTGGGAACCACTCGGCGAGGCTGAGTGGGGGAGAGGGGGAGAGATGCTAGTGGGCCCAGAGAATACCATCCCGGGCCCGTGTTGAAGATTTATACTCTGACTGCCTTTGGTTTATCATGGATTTTCACAAACCTATACTCAGCTTGGATCTTGCATTTCAAAACTTCCAGTTTAGCTTTGATGTGAGCATTTCCTGAGTCCCTTTCCTAGCTGTGTCTTCTCTGTAGCCTGTATTGTACTTGCAGCCTTCTGTCTGTATTTGTAAAAGCTTCTACAAATATATAAAAAGGAAAAGCTAATGTGAGTGGTGTTAGAGGATAAAACTGGGGAATTAATCATGGGAAATGAGGAAACGGCAAAGACCTTGAGCAAGTATTTTCACACTGGAAGACATAAAATACATTGCAAGAATAGGAGAACAACAGGGAACAAACAGGAGGGTGGAACTTAAAACAATCACAATCATTAGAGAAAAATACTCAGAAAACTAATGGGACTAAAGACTGACAAATCCTCTTCACCTGATACACATCACTCTAGGGTTTTAAAGGAAGTAGCTGCAGAGATAGTGGATACACTTGTCATCTTCTAAAATTCCCTAGATTGTGGAAAGGTCCCAGTCAATTGGAAAATCACCACCATTCAAGAGAAAAGGGAGACTGATGGCAAGAAATGTAGGCTAGTTATTCTAACATCTGTCATTAGGAAAATGCTAAAATCCAATGTTAGGGAGGTAGCAGCTGGACATTTAGAAAATCAATCAGGCAGAAGCAACATGATTTTGTGTTGGCCCCAAGATGAGGTCCCACCTTCGCTATCAGATTAACATAGAAAGTGGCATGCACTATTCCAAAGAAGAGCAGGGGAGTTCTCACCAGTGCCCCAGGCAATATTTATCCCTCGTTAACTCATTCCAGTTTGTGGAAGCTTGTCAAGCCTACACTGGCTTCTGTGTTTCCTACCTGCCCAACAGTCAGGGTACAAAGAGGCTACAGTCATACAACTGTAGGTCAGCGACTGAAACCCACAGGCCTGGACTCATGATTAGGAGAAACAAGTTCAGATCCTATCTTGACAGCTGGGGGGAAATTTCGATTCTGTTAATGAAATAATTCTGGAATAAAAATCTTGTGTTGTTAATGGTGACCATGAAAGATCCGAAGGTCACGAAAGACACTGAGTGAGTACAGGTATGTAAAGATGTGTTCCTGGTTTATTTCAGAAATGGAAATTGAAGGGATCGTCCATCCAGCACCTCATAACTGGCGCTTGCTTGGACAGCCAAGTAACCAAGACCGAACCCAGCCGCGTGGGGACCGCGTCCTGTCGCCCTGAGCTCAGCAGCCAACAGTGGGAGCGGCTGCAGGTCACGTGACAACAGGAGCCATGCATCACCCCCACTAAGCATGCACGGACTTGAAAGAAGAGAAGGGGGATTTTACATTTGTGTGAATACAGTTCACTTCAGGCATAAGATTACAAAAAAGTCAGAAAGCGACAGTATAGCTGGCTGAACAGCAACTGAGAAAAATGACTGGACAGGAACAGCAACACAGGTCCTGCTGGAATTGTCTAAAGGAAACATCATAAACAAACAGCTGCATACCATTCTTTCTCTGGAGCTGCCGTGTACTACAGCGGCATTTTGCTTCTTCCTTTCCAAAGTATTACTTTACTGTCATTGATTAGGTCAGTTGGAGCAGGTTGAAGGGCTGTTCCTGTTCTTTGTTCAATCACTCACCTTAGAGAGCAGTTTATTGTTTCAAATGCAGGTAAATCGCAAGTCCCAATTAGGATTGTCAAGTCTGTTTGTACCTGGCCAATGGGCTTATCACATGACCGACTGCCACCAAGAGCCCAGCCCCCCCAAATCAACCAGTAGCCGCTCCCCCCCCCCCCACCTCCCCCACACTCCCCGATACTGCTCTGCCTTCCCACATCAAACGATTACCAAATTGACTTTTAAGAATTGTCCAGTCAAGAGGCCATTTCCCTCCCCCACCCACACCCCTTCCCATTTCTGATATTGCTAACTCGTAAGCTAAACTTTAAACAATAAGAAAATTGTACACTTTTTCTGGTGCCCCAATGATTTTTAGAAATATGGAAAATTTACAGCACAGAAGGAGGCCATTTGACCTTTTGTATCCATGCAGGCTATAGAAGAGATATCCAGCCTAACCCTGTTTTCTATCTTGGTTCCTAGCTCTATGGACTATGGTGTTTCAAGTTCCTGTCTGAGTGATTTTTACACACAGTGGGAGTGTCAGCCTCCATCACTTGTTCGGGCATTGAGCTCCAGACCCCCACCACCCTTTTGGTGAAAACAATTGCTCCTTAACTTTCCACTGATTTTTTTGCCAGTTACTTTAATTTATGCTGCCAGATTATGAATTTTTCTTCAGAGGGGAATAGGTTTTTTTCCACTGTATATAGACCCCACATATATCTATAAGTCCACCTAAATGTTCCTTCAGCCTTTCCTGTTCCAAAGTGAACAATCCTAACCTATCCATTCTTTCAACACTGTTAAAATTCTCAATGTTTGAAACACCCTTGTAAATCTCCTCAAATCCTGTCTAGTGAGATCGTACCTTCTTATAATGCAGTGACCAGAGCTGGACACAATGGGGGCAATTTTACCATTGAATTGCGCCTGTATTTGGGTGTGATGCAGTAGTAAAGTCGGGTATGAAGTGCTTAGCGTGATTGGCGCTGGTTTTCGTGACTGATGACATTTTAAGAATGCCGAATTCCAGCCTCTCGCTGGAAATAGGTGACAGGCAGGTTAATGTATGTAAATTTATTTTAATGTTGTTTTACATCCGCTTAAGTGAGCCCAGTGCTCAATCGTGCAAGCTTGGCCCCCTTTACGACTTCTCCAAGAAAGGTTCTTGCCGGCGAGGAGTAGACATGCTCCCCATGAAGGGGAGCAGTCAACTTGGCCTCACCAGTGGAACCGGAGGCCACTGAGGCCCCCAGTGGCTGAGGGCAAGAGGGGGGTGTCCCATGGGCAGTACCAGACTGGCAGTGCCACCCTGGCACCAGGGCAATGCCAGTCTGGCACCTGGGCAATGGCCACTGGGCAGTGCCAGGTGGTGGAGCTATTAGGGGAGGGGCCAGTGGGGGTCAGTGGGGCGGGGCTAATGGGGAGGAGGCCCACTGCCAATCTGCAGCAATTGGTGGGGAGGAGGGAGAGGGGGACCCACTGTCACGCTGCAGCGATTGGTGGGGTCTGCGATCAGTGCAGGAGGGGAGTCAGCGATCAGTCTGGGAGGCAGGGGGTCAACACAGTAAGAAGTCTGACAACACCAGGTTAAAGTCCAACCAGTTTATTTGATAGTAAACCCACAAGCTTTTGGGGTTTGCCCCTTCGTCAGGCGAGTGGAGAGTTCTGGTGTCAAACAGAGCATATAAAAGGCACACACAGTTTACAGAATACTGATTAGAATGCGAGTCTTTACAGCTAACCTGCTATTCAAGTCTTAAAGATGCAGACAATGTGAGTGGAGAGAGCATCAGGCATAGGTTAAAGAGATGTGTATTGTCTCCAGACAGGACAGTTAGTGAGATTTTATCACTTCAGGCAAGTCATAGGGGTTACGGATAATGCGACATGAACCCAAGATCCCTGTTGAGGCTGTCCTCATACGTGCAGAACTTGGCTATCAGTCTCTGCTCAGTGACTCTGCGCTGTTGTGTGTCATGAAGGCCTCCTTGGAGAATGCTTACCTGAAGGTCAGAGGCTGAATGCCCGTGAACGCTGAAGTGTTCGCCAACAGGAAGGGAACAGTCTTGCCTGGTGATTGTCGAGCGATGTTCATTCATTAGTTGTCGTAGCGTCTGCGTGGTCTCCCCAACGTACCATGCTTCGGGACATCCTTTCCCGCAGCGTATTGTGTAGACAATGTTGGCCGAGTTGCAACAGTATGTGCCGTGTACCTGGTAGATGGTGTTCTCACGTGAGATCATTGGGCCAAAGGGCCTGTTTCCCGTGCTGTGTTGTTCTTTGTTGAGATGATGTCATTCATGTCGATGATCCGGCATGTCTTGCAAAGGTTGCTGTGGCAGGGTTGTGTGGTATTGTGGTCACTGTTCTCCTGAAGACTGGGTAGTTTGCTGTGAACAGTGGTCTGTTTGAGGTTGTGCAGTTGTTTGAAGGCAAGAAGTGGGGGTGTGGGGATGGCCCTGGTGAGATGTTCGTCTTCGTCAATGACATGTTGAAGACTCCGGAGAAGATATCGTAGCTTCTCTGCTCAGGGGAAGTACTGGACGATGAAGGGTACTCTGTCCACTGTGTCCTGTGTTTGTCTTCTGAGGAGGTTGGTGCGGTTTTTCGCTGTGGCGCGTTGGAACTGTCGATCGATGAGTCGAGAGCCATATCCTGTTCTTACGAGGTCATCTTTCAGTGTTGGAAGTGGCTGTCGCAATCTCCCTCATCTGAGCAGATCCTGTGTATACGGAGGGCTTCTCCGTAGGGGATGGCTTCTTTAATGTGTTTAGGGTGGAAGCTGGAGAAGTGGAGCATCGTGAGGTTATCTGTGGGCTTGTGGTACAGTGAGGTGCTGAGATAACCATCCTTGATGGAGATGTGTGTGTCCAAGAATGTAACTGATTCCGGAGAGTAGTCCATGCTGAGTCTGATGGTGGGGTGGAACTTGTTGATGTCACCATATAGTTGTTTCAGTGATTGTTCACCATGAGTCCAAAGGAAGAAAACGTCATCGATGTATCTAGTGTATAGCATCGGTTGAAGATTCTGTGCGGTGAAGAAGTCTTATTCGAGCCTGTGCATGAAGATGTTGGCATATTGAGATGCGAGTTTGTTCCCCATGGCTGTTCCATGTGTCTGAATGAAGAACTGGTTGATGAAGGTGAAGACATTGTGGTCCAGGATGAAGCGGATGAGTTGTAAAATTGCATCTGGAAACTGGCAGTTGTCGGTGTTGACTACTGAGGCAGTTGCAGCAATGCCATTGTCGTGGGGGATGTTGGTATAGAGTGCCAAGACATCCATTGTGACGAGGAGTGTCCTTGGTTCAACTGCTCCATGTGTGCTGAGTTTCCGTAGGAAGTCCGTAGTGTTGCGACAAAAGCTGAGGGTTCTTTGTACAATGGGTTTCAGGATCCCCTCAACATAGCCGGAGAGGTTCTCACACAGCGTCCCATTGCCTGATGCGATGGACGTATCGCTGGGGGTCGGCAGGGACTGGATCTTGGGCTGCGGGCCTCTGTGATTGGAGTGGGGGAGGGGGCAGCTGCTTCAGGCAACCTGCACTAACAGGGGCCTGACAGCTCTCTCTTTTCTGTCAGACTCCTGGTACTGCTAATGCTTATGTGCAGCATCAGAGGTCTGCACGTGCGCGCTACCTCTGTCTGCAGGCTTACTGGCACTTTAAGCCTCACCCACTTTTTTTTTTACAGGCTTCTGCAGTGAGCAACAGACTTGCTCAAAAAATCTGCAGGCAGAATGCATATGGGGGGGCCTGAAAATATGCCCAAACTTTGGATCTGAAACTCCTCCAGTTTCAAGTCCGCCCAACACTTAGAAAAAAATGGTAAAACTGCCTCCAATATTCTAGCTGTGGCCTAAGTAATGTCTTCTACAGTCTGGCGTAACTTCCTTGCCCTTGTATTCTAGGATTTGCCAATGAAGTGTTCTATATACCATCTTAGCTATCTGTACTATTACTGAGAGGGATATACTCCAAGTCCCTCTGTTACTCAACAGTTCTCAGTATCCTACTATTTACTGCCTTGTCTGTCCTCCCAAAATACATTATCTCCCAACTCTCCATATTGAATTCTATTTTCCATCTGGCAAATCTATCAATATCTTCTCATAGTCTTCAGCTTTACATAGAATATACAGTGCTGAACAGCCCATCCAGACCTTTAAGCTTCACTTGAACCCCTTTCTGTCCATCTTTATTGTATTATTATTAGCATAACCCTTTCTCCCTAATAGCTTCCCAAACTTCCTTCAAATGCCTATATAATGTAGGAGCGGATTCCACTCTCTCACCACACAGGTGGAGAGGTTTCTTTTGAATTCCCTATTTGATTTCTTGTTGACTATCTCATATTGATGGGCCCTCATTTTGCTTTCCCCACATAAGGAAGAACGCTCGTTGTATCTAAAACTGTGAATGATTTTGATAGTGTAAGGACCTTAATGAGGTCACCTCTCAGCCTCATCTTTTCAGGAGTAAAGAATCGCAGACTTTTCATCCTTTCCTGATGGGTAGAACCACATTGTTCTGGTATCATCTTTGTGAGTCTTTTTTGCATCCTCTCCAGTGATTCTATATCCTTTCTATAATAAACAATACATAGTACATCAAGTTTAGCTTCACTTCCCTACTTTTCATTCTATCCCTCCATAAGTCATAGAACAGAATCGTAGAATCCGTACAGTACACAATAAGACCATTTGGCCTATTGAGCCTGCACCAACAAGAATTCCACCCATGCCCTTACCTCCATAACCCCATGTATTTACCCTGCTAATTCCCCTGACACTAAGAGGGAATATAACCATAGCCAATCAACCTAACCTGCACATCTTTGGAGTGTGGGAGGAAACCAGAGCATCCAGAGAAAACCCATGTAGACACGGGAGAATATGCAAACTCCACAAAGACCAGAAATGAACCCAGGTCACTAGAGCTGTGAGGCTGCAGTGCTTACCCTATCATTGATATAAATCATTGCTATAAATAACAAAAAGCATGGGACTCAATACTCTGAGCAGCATCCCATTGGAAGCAACCTTCCAGTCATTAAATAAAACCTGTCAACTATTACCCTCTGTCCCCTGCCCCTTGGCCAATTTTGGATCCAAATTTTCACCTTTCCTTAAAACTCATGAGCTTATAATTTTCTGTTCAGTCTGCCATGTGTTACCTTGCCGAAAGACATGTAACCTACATCAAGTGTGGCATCTTCATTATTGTTCCTCTTTAACCTCCTTAACAAATACAGTCAAGTTAGTCAAATATGACCTTCCCATAACAAATCCATGATGGCTGTCCGATTAATCTTTTAAATAATGATTTATACTGACCCTCGGAATGAACTAGCCTCCACTGTTTTTTCCATTGCTTCCTTTAACAGTCTTCAGTACAGATCTGGGGATTTATCTACTTCCAAAGATGCTAAACCCTTGAACATTTCCTCTCTCCATTTTTTCCAGCCATATTTCACACTTCTCCATCTTAACTACAATGTCTGCTTTGTCCCTCTCTTTGCCTTTTGTGTATGTCTAAAACATCTTTAACTTTTCTTTGGGCCAAATTTTCACTTCTAGAGTCAGGAAACCCCCATGACTTGCCTGAACTTGTAAAATCTCACTTACTGTCCTGTCTGGAGACAATACACATCTCTTTAACCTATGCCTGATGCTCTCTCCAATTGCATTGTCTGCACCTTTAAGACTCGGGAGAAAGTGCCCCGAACAGTCAGATTTTGGTTCTGGTGATGGGGTGTTAATGGAAGCCTGTTGGCCCCAATCACAAGGATAGTCAGGTGCCCAGATGGGCTGTGTTAAAGGCCTACCTCAGTGCTCTATGACTTCATCCCAACTGTAAAAAATACAAAACCAAAAACATCCCTCTAGCCCTCACTCCTCACGCCCCATACATCCCAACTCATTCCCTTCACATATCCCTATGAGCCGCCATGCCCTCCAGACTGTCTAGTGCCCCTCCAACCAACCCCATGGCCTTCATACCTTCTAGTGTCAACCTATGCCCCATACTCACTCTAATATAGTCTCTGTGCCAACTTGTTGCCAATGTATGCCAATCCATGCACCCCCCCCCCCCACAACCTTTGCATTCACATCCGCCAAGTTAGAAGATTAGATCACATTGGATCCAGGGAGACGTAGTCAATTGGATACAAAATTAGCTGGTAGGAGACAGAGGGTGGTGATAGAGGGTTATTTTTCAGACTGGAGACCTGTGACCAGCGGTGTGACATAGAGATTGGTGCTGGGTCCACTGTTGTTTGTCATTTATCTAAATGATTTGGATGAGAATATAGGAGTCATGGTTAATACATTTGCAGCTGTCATCAAAATTGGTGTAGTGGACTGTGAAGAAGGTAATCGAAAACTACAGTAGGATCTTGATCAGCTGGGCCGAGGAGTGGCAGATGGAAGTTAATTCAGAGAAATACGAGGTGTTGCATTTTGGTAAGACAAACCAGGGCAGGACTTAGATAGTTAAGGGCCCTGGAGAGTGTTGTCGAACAGAGAGACCTAGAGGTGCAGGTTCCTTGAAAGTGACATCACAGGTAGACAGGTTGGTGAAGAAGGTGTCCATCACACTTGCCTTCATCGGACAGAACACTGAGTTGGGATGTTATGTTACAACTGTGCAAGACATTGGTGAGGCCACATTTGGGGTACTGCGTACAATTTTGGTCGCCCTGCTATAGAAAGGATGTTATTAAACTGGAAAGGGTGAAAAAAAATTTACAAGGATGTTACCAGGACTGGAAGGTTTGAATTATAAGGAGAGGCTGGATAGGCTGGGAATTTTTTCCCTGGAGCGTTAGAGGTAATCTTAAAGAGGTTTATAAAATCATGAGGGGCGTAGATAAGGTAAATAGCCAAGGTCTTTTCCCCAGGGTAAGGGAGTACAAAGCTAAGGGTATAGATTGAAGGTGAGAGGTGAAAGATTTAAAAAGGACCTGCAGAGGCAACTGTTTCACATAGAGGATGATGCGTATATGGAATGAGCTGCCGGAGGAGGTGGTAAAGTCTGGTACAATTACAACATTTAGAAGACATTCTGACAGATACATGGATAGGAAAGATTCAGAAGGGTATGGGCCAAACATGGGCAAATGGGACTAGTTCAGTTTAGGAAACCTATTCGATATGGACAAGTTGGGCAGAAGGGCCTGTTTCCATGTTGTATATCTCTATGACTCTAAGTGAAATAACGTTCTAAGTGTCTATTGATAACTTCACTGTTTAAAACAACCCTCTAACCCACTTAATACATTTACAAACAAAGAAGAAACATAGAGGAAAGGAACCCATTTGGTCCTTCAAGCCCGCTCCACCATTCATCATGATCATGGCTAATCGTCCAACTCAATAGCCTAATCTTGCTTTCTCCCCATAACCTTCAGTCCCATTTGCCCCATGTGTTATTTAATTTTCTTCAAGTATTTAATCTCTTACGAAAATACACATTTGTATTCATAATCCCATTTCAAACACTTGAGCCTGTCGATCAAACTGAGAACGTACAAGTCATCAAAATCACTTGTGAATCATCATTTGGTATTAATCCTATAGTAATAGTCATCAGTGAAATTGAAAGAAGGCTTTTTTTTAATAGAGCTTGGGGATTTAAACAGTTTGACAGTTGTAATGAGTTTATCACCCTTATGCACTATCATGTCTAATTTTAACAATCCCAAAGGACACAACCTCTCCTAAAGAACACTTTACTTCTCCCAAAGGATCTCTTACTTTTCCAAATGACTCCAGTATATATAAGAGTTATTTGTACTGACGATGTTTGACTGGAATTTATTTGAAAATGGTATCAACTGCAGGTGGACTCAGACAACATTATAGACCAACTTAACCAAAACTCCAACAAGGGGGACAAATACATATGATATAATTGAAATGTTTGGGAGACCATGGCCACCAACTCACTCGGCATGGCATTTAGACAATCATAACCCTATCTGCTCTTTGCCATCTGGATAGTCAGTCTCAATTTATGAATCATACCCTTTTTCTTAGAAGGAACATATTTGCTCTGAAGCTTTATTTCATCCTTGAATGCCTCTCACTTCTCTGATACTAATTTAACCTCAAGTAGCTGTTTCTAATCCTCTTTCTCCCTGGTTTAATAAACATACAAATTATGACAAATGAATTAGGAGCAGGAGTAGACCAATTGACCCTTCGACCCTGCTCTGCTAAAATTGGTTTTTCTATGTCTAACAGAATTATGATCACTACTGCCAAAATATTCTCCCACTGATACTCTTTCCACCTGTCCAGATTCATTCCCTAAGTTAAAAGAAGTCCCCTTGAATGCATTTTAAGAATTCTTCGCCTTATACTAATTCTGTCTCACATTAATCTCTCTCCGTTAATACCAGAGTAGTGGAAATTCCCACTTTTCTCTTGTTGTTGCATTTAAGAGAGGTAACACTACCTCTCTTATGTTCTTATTAACAGGCCTAGCAAAACTCCCTACAAGCGTTTGCTCTCAGTTCTGTTGAGGGGCAATGCACCCACCTTGTATTGCCCCAAAACCTATTCCAAATACCCCTCCTTCAGCAACATCCCTCTAGACATACATCCAGCTGCCCTATCCACCACTTCAAAACTCAATAGTGTGTGGCAATGGGAGTAATCTGGAGGTTATTACTTTTGAGGTATTTGCGTTTTAAATTCTTTCCAGCGCAGTGGCACAGTGGTTGGCACTGCTGACTCACAGCACCAGGGATCCAGGTTTAATTCCGGCCTTGGGTGACTGTGTGGAGTTTACACTTTCTCCCCCATGTCTGCGTGGATTTCCTCCCACAGTTCATCTTTGTGCAGGTGAATGGGCCATGCTAAATTGCCCCTTAGTGTCCAAAGATGTGCAGGTTAAGTGGATTAGCCATGCTAAGTAATGTGGGGTTATGAGGTCGCTGGAGACTCAATAGGCTGAATGGTGTCATTCTGCACTGTAGAGATTCTATGGTTCGGCGCTTCCTCAAGTTTGCCTTCAAGACCTCATCACTCTTTCTACCCATTTGCTGGTACTGATATGCCCCCCATGACCTCCATCTGTTCATGCCCCTCCCTGTGCCAGAATGTTCTGCAGCTGCTCAGTGACATCTTCGACCCTACACCAGAGAGGCAACTTCTTGAGTTTGTTACAGAGGCAAAATACTGCGAATGCTGGAAATCTGAAATCAAAGCAGAAAATTCCAGGACATCCGCAGCACGAGTGGAGAGAGAAACCGAGTAAATAGAGGGGATGGTGTCATGGTTGTATCACTGGACTAGCAATCCAGAGGTCTAACCTCTGCACTGGGGATGCAGGTTCAAACCCCAGCAGGGCAGCTGATGTAAGATAAAATCTGGAATATAAAGAGCTAGGGTGGGTTTCTCCCAAAAAATTCTAAGTGTCAAATTTGCATAAAAACTGGAGTAAATCCCGATGGTTTCTCCAACGGAGATTTTTGAAATGGATCTCCCATGCTCTGCTCATCACAGGGAACCCGAGCGTGAATCTCATCAAAAATCAGTGGGTGGGATCTACTTGCATAGCGCTGAGCAGGTCACTACACATACGCTGATCTGTCATAGTGGAGATGGGTGCAAGTGCAGTAACCCCACATTGCCGGCCTCCCAATTGCTGGCTAGCTCGATCAGTGGCCAGTCTCGCGACTCCCCATCGTTGGCTGTGCAACCCGCGCCCACCCCCCCCCCCCCCACCCCCCCCCCCACCCCACCACCCCACGCCGACCTCCTGGATTTCTCCAAGCCTCCCCTCCCAACCCGTAAACCCCTAGCAATCCTGATTTCCTGTTCCCCCTGCCCCCCACCCACACTGGCAGCCCCGGACCCCCCTCTTGGCCCAGCAGGCCAATTCCACCCCCTCCCCCACCACCCCGGTGTCCAGCCCCAATTGCTACCTCCCTTCCTCTGTCGCCAAGCCCAAGTGCAGAGTGGCAGTGGGAGTACCCCCCCCCCGCCCCCCCCCACTGATCTCTCTCCAGAAGCCCCACCCCGTTAGGCCCTGCCCCTCCTTTGTATTGCACAATGCACCGTGGGTAATGCCAAGGTGCCCCCTGGGCATTGCCACTTTGCCTTTGGGTAATGCCAGGGGGGAGGGCCTGACTGGCATTGCCAAACTGGTTACGCCTGGGGGCACCCCCCTTGCACCCAAACTCCAGGGGTCCTCCATGGATCACCATTCATTCTAGCAGGGTCAGAGCGCCAGGTTCCCACTAGTGGAGAGCTGTTGTAAACCGTGCTGGAATGAAATACTCCTGGTCAGAGAGGGGCGGGGTGGTGGGGTGAGGAGAGACAATAGCAGGTCAGAGATGGCAATGGACATTCACATAACTTATAAAGCTCCACATCCAGTTCTGGCTTGGATCTGACGACGTCAGAAATCCAACCGCTAGGGATGAGCGGAGACCATAGTGCCCAGCGGGAGCCCACTACATGGTCTCGACTTGAGTCTCCCTGCCTGCTGCACTGCATAAACTATCAATTATTGAAAAGCCACATCTAGTTTAAAGAAGGACTGGTCTGGCCTACATGTGATTCCCAGATCCACAGCAATGTGATTGACTCTTAACTGCCTTTCATTCAAGGGCAGTCAGGAATGGGCAACAAATACAATGAAATGACTTTTTTTAAAGTTCCTCCCTCCACAGATCCTGCCAGAGCTGCCAAGTATTGCCAGCATTTTCTGATTTTAATACTTGGGTTTCTGTAACACTGTCCAGGAGACTAATCTTCAATCCTGGGAACTTCTAGCAATCCCAATCATGGTATGTAATAGCAGATGAAAGGTTAATACGATCACACCGCCCTCAGCGCTGCTTGTCCAGGCAGTATTATAACATCAGGTCCTGCAAAGGATGGGCTGGTCTGTTGCTTGTTTCCTTGTATTTGGTTAAGTCCAGAATTAAATGGGGATGAGATCATGGCTGGAACTGAGACTGCTTTAGAAAATCAGTTGAAAACCACAACAATTAATATATCCTATGCCAGAAGAGAGCAGAGAAAATTATTTCCCAAGGTCACTGGATTCCAGGTTATTTAAAAGCTTGGTAAATATGGTCTTATTGCCACGGTAACAATTAAAATCAGGGTCTTCATTACTTTTCAAACATTAATGGGCTTTTATTTTTCAGTTAGTACTTGAGAGATCTCTTGTTCGTACCATGCAACACACTGGTCTGTCTAAATTGTTACAATAAATTATAAATCACATCAACAATTCACTGGAAAGAAACGGAAGGGGAAAAGAGCTAAAAGGTTCCGAAAGGAGTTAGCCACTTGTAGTCAACCATTGCCACTGAATAAAATCTCATATCAAAAGAGAAAATGCTGGAAAATCTCAGCAGGTCTAGCAGCATCTGTAAGGACGGAAAAGAGCTGACGTTTTCAAGTCCAGATGACCCTTTGTCAAAGCAAATTCTAACAAAATCTAATTCCTGTCACGTGGACAGCCTGTCCCATAGACTTCCCACTTGAAGCAACTATCAAATGTATATGTTTGTGTTTGGTAGAATCGTACTATAATGGAGGCTATTTGGCCCATCATACCTGGGACAGGTCTTTGAAAAAGCAATCCAATTTTCCTAACCTCTTTTAGAGTCATAGCGGTTTATAGCATGGAAACAGACCCTTTGGCCCAACTTGTCCATGCCATCCAATTTTTACCACTAAGCTAGTTCCAATTGCCCGTATTTGGCCCATATACATCTATACCTATCTCACCCATGTAACTGTCTAAATTTTTTTAAAAGACAAAATTGTACCCACCTCTACTACTACCTCTGGCAGCTCATCCCAGACATTCACTATCCTCTGTGTGAAAAAATTGCCTCTCTTTCCTTTTGTACTTCTCCCCTCTCACCCTAAACCTATGCCCTCTAGTTTTAGACGCCCCTACCTTTGGGAAAAGATGTTGACTATCTAGCTGATCTATGCCCCACATTATTTTACAGACCTCTATAAGATCACCCCTAAGCCTCTTATCCTCCAGGGAAAAAAAGTCCTAGTGTATCCAGCCTCTCCTTATAACTCAATCCATCAAGTCCCGGTAGTATCCTAGTAAATCTTTTCTGCACTCTTTCTAGTTCAATAATATCTTTTCTATAATATTGTATTTGACCAGAATTGGATATAGTATTCAAGTGTGGCCTTACCAATGTCTTGTACAACTCCAACAAGATGTCCCAACTCTTGTATTCAATATTCTGACACATGAAACCAAGCATGCCAAATGCCTTCTTCACCACTCAGTCCATTTGTGACTCCACTTTGAAGGAGCTATGAATGTACATAGCTCCTTCAAAGGCACAGCCTCAGGATAAAGGGGGAGTGGTTTAGAACGGAGTTGAGGAGGAACTTCTTCACTCAAAGGGTGGTGAATCTCTGGAATTCTCTGCCCATTGAAGTGGTGGAGGCTGCCTCACTCAATATTTTTAAGACGCGGGTTGATAGGTTTTTGATAGGCGAGGGGATTAAGGGTTATGGGGAGAGGGCGGGAATGTGGAACTGAGCCACGACAGATCAGCCATGATCTTATTGAATGGCGGGGCAGGCTCGAGGGGCTAGATGGCCTACTCTTGCTTCTATTTCTTATGTTACATAAGAACATAAGAACATAAGAAATAGGAGCAGGAGTAGGCCATCTAGCCCTTCGAGCCTGCCCCGCCATTCAATAAGATCATGGCTGATCTGTTGTGGCTCAGTTCCACTTTCCCGCCCTCTCCCCATAACCCTTAATCCCCTCTCTTATCAAGAACCCATCAACCCGCTTCTTAAAAATATTTAGCGAGGCAGCCTCCACCACTTCAACGGGCAGAGAATTCCAGAGATTCACAACCCTTTGAGTGAAGAAGTTCCTCCTCAACTCCGTTCTAAACCGCCTCCCCTTTATCTTGAGGCTGTGCCCCCTAGTCCTACTGTCTTTTTTGAGCGGGAAGAGTCTCTCCACCTCTATCCTATCCATCCCATTCATCATCTTATACGTCTCAATGAGATCTCCCCTCATTCTTCTAAACTCTAACGAGTACAAGCCCAGTTTATTCAGCCTCTCCTCATAGCTCAATCCCCTCAACTCCGGTATCAGCCTAGTAAACCTCCTCTGCACTCCCTCCAGGGCCAAAATATGTTCTTATGTATAGTCCTAGATCTCTTTATTCTATAACTCTCCCCAATGTCGTATCATTAAATGAGTAAATCCTGCCCCAATTTGATCTACCAAAATGCATCATCTCACATTTATCTAAAAGAAACTTCATCTGCCATTCATTGGCCCACTGGCTCAATTGATCAAGATCTCGTTGCAATCCCAGATAAACTTCTTCACTTATGCCACCAGTCTTGGTGTCATCTTCAAAATTACTAACCATGCCTGCTAAATTCTCATGCAAATTATTAATACAAATGATAAATAATAGTGGACGCAGCACCAATCCCTGAGGCACACTGCTAGTCACAAGCCTCCACAACTCTCTACAACCACCCTCTGTCTTCTGTCGTGAAGCCAATTTTGTATCCAATTGGCAACCTTACCCTGGACCCCTACCATGCGGTACCTTGTCAAAGGACTTGCTAAAGTCCATGTAGACAACATTAACTGTGCTGTCCTCATCTACCTTCTTGATTACCTCTTCTAAAAAACTCAATCAAATTCGTGAGACATGATTTTCCACTCACAAAGCCATGCTGTCAATAATCAGTCCTTGCCTTATCCAGGGTTCCCTCCTTCTACCGCCCTTGCCCTTCACTCTAAAAGGAATGTGTTTTCCCTGAACACTGGCTAACACACTTTTGAAAGCTTCCCACTTACCAGCCGTCTCTTTTCCTGCCAACAGACTCTCCCAATCAACTTTTGAAAGTTCCTGTCTAATACAATCAAAATTGGCCTTGCCAAAATTTAGAATTTAACTTTTGGGCCAGACCTATCATTCTCCATAGCTATCTTATAACTAACAGAATTATAGTCACTGGTCCCAAGTGATCCCTCATTAACACTTCTGTCATCTGCCCTTCCTTAGCTCCCAAGAGGAGGTCAAGTTTTGCCCCCTCTCTAATTGGGCCATCCACATACTGAATAAAAAATTCCTTCTGAATGCACAACAAATTTCCCTCCATCCGAATACTATGGCTGTCCCAGACAATGTTGGGAAAAGTTAAAGTCCCCTATTACCACCCTATTTTTCTTGCAGCTATCTGTAGTCTCCTTACATATTTGCTCCTCAATTTCCCATTGACTTTTTGGGGGCATGTAGTACCTTTTTATTTTTCAGTTCTACCCATAAATACTCAGTGGGCAAACCCTTGGATATATTCCCTCTCAGTACTGCCGTGATGTGCTCCTTAATGAAAAACACGACTCTCCCTCCTCTCTTACCTCCTGTTCTATCTTTCCTATAGCACCTGTATCCTAGAACACTGAGCTGTCAGTTCTGCCCCTCTCTCAGCCCATGTTTCAGTAATTGCTATAATATCCCGGTCCCATGTACCCATCCATGCCCTGAATTCATCTGCCTTGCCCATCAGGTCTATTGTATTGAAATAAATGCAATTTAATCTAGACTTCCCTTGTTCTATGCCCTGCTTTCTCAGACCACCTGTCCAGTCATGTTTTGTACACTGCCTGTTTTATTTCTCTCAGGCTTACTTGACTCATTCACTGAGTTCTCCATAGTGTTGGACTCTGTACTATGGCCCTTCTTGATTTTTGACTTTGGTTTCTCTGCCTTTCACTTTTCCCCTTACTGTCTTTTGTTTCTGTCCTCACTTCCCCCTGTCTTCCTGCATCGGTTCCCATTCCCTTGCCACATTAGTTTAAACCTCCTCCAACAGCACAAGCAAATACTTCCATTAGACATTGGTTCTAGTCCTGCCTGGTGCAAACCATCCGATTTGTAATGGTCCCACCTCCCCCAGAACCAGTTCCAATGTCCCAGGAATTTGAATCCCTCCCTCTTGCACCATCTTTCAAGCCACATATTCATCTTAGCTATCCTGAAGCAATCCTGAAAATACTACCTTTGAGGTCTGACTTTTTAGTTTAACTACTAACTCCCTAAATTCAGCTCTGTTCTTATTCATAGCCTTGAAATTCCCCCCTTGCCTTTTTGAGTTTAGAATTGGGTGTTCAGCATCATTTGGACCCCCTCATATACTGAAGCAGTCTGTGTTCATTGGCAGCAAGACCTGGACAACATTCAGGCCAGGACTAATAAGTAGCAAGTGACACTGAGCCACACAATGACAGGCAATCGGCAAGAGAGAATCTAATCATCTCCCCCTGACATTCATTGAAATTACCATTCGTAGATTTCCCACTGAACAGAAACTGAACTAGACCAGCCATATAATAAATGTGGCTACAAGAGCTGCCAGAAGGTAAAATACAGTGGTGAATAACTCACCTCTTGACTCCCCAAAGCCTATCCACATCTACAAGGCACAAGCCAGGAGTCTGATGGAATATGCTCCATTTGTCTGGATGAGTGCAGCTCGACACCGTCAGGGCACTGCAGAAATGCATCAAGACTTATTAGACAGCACCATCCAAACCTGCAACATCTACCACCTAGAAGGACAAAGGTAGCAGATGCATGGGAACACCACCAGTTGCAAGTTCCCTTCCAAACCACTCACATCCTGAGTTGGAACTTCATTATTGTTCCTTCACTGTCACTGGTTCAAAATCCTGGAATTCTCTAACAGTCTCACAGCACCAGGTTCCAACAGGTTTATTTGGCGGCACTAGCTTACACAGCTAATGTTACTAAATAAACCTGTTGGACTTTAACCTGGTGTTATGAGACCTCTTACTGTGCTTACCCCAGTCCAACACCAGCATCTCCACATCACGGTGTACCTATACCATATGGACTGGCAGTTCAACAAGGTAGCTCATCAGTATCTTCTTAAGCACAATTAGGGATGGGCAACAAATACTGCCCATGTAGTTAGCCATGTCCAGTGAATGAATAAATAAATTAAGTGCATCCCAGATCAGTATTAGACATGGCCTTTGCTGAAATCACAAATAGGATTAATCAGCTTGTCAATGTTACTTAGCTTTACCCTGAAGTAAGCTTGAAACAAAAGCATTGAAGAAGGCTTGAGTGGGATTTTCAAAAAATAATTTTACTGTCAATGTTTTCCCTCTGTAAGTGCTGACACTTGACAATCACTGACTCAGACAGATGGTGTTCAGTAAGCTGCTGCTGCTGTTTGTTGTTTGACATGAAAGGAAAAAGGAAACAATTCAAAATTAAACCGGGAATGGTGGAATTTAATTTTCCCAGTCAAAATTGAAGGAATTTGCACAGAAACTCCAAGACTCCGCTTGAATTCAAGACTTCCTCCTGACAGAATAAGCAAGCAAACTAAACCCCAGATTGGATGGCTAAATCATTTTGTGCAAACATATTACAACTTGCCTTTCCAATAAACACTTCATTCAAAAAAGAGGCTTGCTAAGCCTCCCTTCTCCTCAGCTGAAGCATGCAAAATTGAACCAGTCATGTTTGGCATAGATATGGGCAATCTGTCATCTTTGCTCAAAGCAGACAGGGATATCCAGCAACGTGCAAGCTTCCCTCAGTGAAAGCTTTAATTTATGCAGAATCTAACACAGGAGGTTTCAAAATTCTAAACTTCTGCTCAGGTACTCGACAGTGGCACACTGTATCTATAAGTGGGGATCTCCACTGTATCATGCTATGCCTACCTAATGTTCAAACTATATATCTCCACAATACCTCTACAGCATCAACTACTTCGCTTCAAGCTATTGAAGAAAAATATAAACCCTCCTCTCCCAATATATTGTATAATTGAAGCTGTACAGGAGAAGTAAAGCTAATTTGATTCCGGACACAGATCAGTCTGGTATTTGCAAGGAAATTGGGATTAGTTTTTTTTCTAAGACAGGGTCTTCAGATCACAAACTAGAAACAGAACCACAAATCTTTAAAAAAGGAAAAGATTTTAAAATAACTTTGTGGGTTTCTGAGTCCCAACAGCATGATGGAGCTGAATTTAACTGCAAACAGATCAAATAGAATTGTTAAACCACCCCAGACAATTAATATACTTAAAATTGATTCTCAGAATGTGAATATCACTGTCAAGGTTGGCACTTATTGAATCTCTTGGTCAGTTGAGATAAGTATCATTGTGAACTGCAGTCCACGTAGTGTTGGTACATCCACTGCGCTGTTAGGGAGAGACTTCCAAGGTTTTGACCCAGTGGTGGTAAAGGAACAGTGATTATATACCCAAGTCAGGATGATGTACAACTTAGAGCAAAGCTTAGAGGGAGTTGTGCTGGCTGCCCTTGTTCTTCTAGAGGGTAGACGTCAGGGGTTTGGGACGAGCTGCTGAAGAATCTGTGGCGAGTTGCTGCAGTACAGCCTTTAGTAACTGGTAGCTGTTCACAACAGGCATTACAATAGGAGCACCGTGACTAGTGATCTCACTTACAACCATCTTCCAAGTTACTCCTGGAGGGAGTAGTAATTAGGTGAGGTTTAGCAGATAATTTCTATCAAGGAAAAAAGATCATTGTATTTTAATTTTTTTAACCCCTGTTGATTTTGTTCATTACTTCTGCACCAGTTTCCCAATAATCAGGCTATCAACAGTCACCGCTTGAGTAAATTAAAGTTCATAAAGTATGGAACCCAAATGATTGAGGTGTCCTATAACTTGATTCCAAACCAGTCTCCAATCTTCCAACAGGACATGCACATCAGTCTGTTGGCCAGCCGCCAGATGTGTTCATGCAATCAAAAAACTGCCTCACTTGGCGCTTCTAAGGCAAGGGCTTAAACTTTATGGAATAGCTCATTAGATGAATTGGAGCCTAGCAGCTGGAAACCACATGCAGCTGTGACTCATTCATTCCAGATACTATTTCAACACAACCTTTAGTTTAGAATCACTGTGCAGAGAAGGCTATTTGGCCAATTATGCCTGTGCTGGCTTGTTGAAAGTGCTGTCCCATTTAATTTCACCCCTCTGCTCTCTCCCCATAATATTGTAACTTTTTTCCTTTTCAAGTATTTATCTAACCCCTTCTGAAAGTTACTATTGTATCTGCTTCCACCACTTCTTCAGGCAACACATTCCAGACATGATAATTATAAAAATAAATTCACATCTTGTCCTTTGGTTGTTAAATCTGTCTCCTGGTTACTCCTGCCAGAGATTTTCATCGACTGGATCAAAACCTCTCATAAAAGGGTTGATAAAAATGGAATTGTTTTTCATACCTTTTAAAGTGGACTGTCAAGCTAAATCCCGATTAAAAAGGAACTGGTTATGAAGGGCCACATCAGTCCATTTCATATTGGTGTGAAATGGTGAGAATGTGCTTAATTCTGATTTAAGATTGAGAAATTCCTTTCATTATCTCAGATAGTCAAATTGGTTTTTACTGCAGCTTAAACTTTAGATAAGCTAACAAGAGCTTGAAGTTAGAAAGTATGCAGAACAAGCTATTTCTCCCAAGCACAATTATTTTCGTTAGTTGTTCAGCCAGCATCAGTTCTGTGATAGTGCTCTTGCTCTGAACCAGTAGGTTGCAGGGATCTACTAGTTCCACTCCAGTGAGCAGGGGCAGGAGTTTATGGCCTTACTCAACCCGAGACCAGATAATCCCACCCAAGGTCAACAGACATTTCCATTGTCAACCCCTTGCTCGCTCTGATTCTGTGGTGGGCGGCGTAGTAGAATTCCAGCACAGAAGTGTGTTCCTAGTACAGGCTGTAATGTTGTGGGGGGAGTCCTCCAGTCGGGGATGCTGTCTTTCAATGGGTGTTCAAAACTACTTCACTGTTTTGAGGTGTCCTCAGGTTGTGAAAGGCACACTATAAATTCAATTACTTTTACTTTACCTGTTTTTACCTACATTACACAGGGATGAGTGGTGCAGTGTTCAAACATAATCCTTTCCAGTTTTCAATCCAATCTAGACTGATGAATTAAGCATTTTGAGGTTTAAGGCTCCTAGTTAAGCAATGTTTGAATGGTTTGGACCATTCCCAGTAGGCACAAAACTGGTCATAATTCAATATAAAAAACAAAATGGCTTTTTCACTCAAATTTATCCTAAATACTTTGGGAAACAAGCTCAAGTCCATTAAGGTCCAGACACACTCTTTAAAGCAAAGCATTATTACGTGTTTAGTGAATTAGTATGGAATTGCTTCATGCTGAAAATGTAATGGGTGGCATCGTTGTTATCATTCCTAAGGAATTCTTCAGGGTGAAACCATGATCAAGCAAGTGGTTCATCCAGGACGAGGCTAGCCCATTGCGGTTTGGGTGTGCTGACACCTGCGATGTCCCCAAATGCGGGATTCTTGACTGCAAAATTTGTACAGTTTATTAGTAGTAGCAACGTTCATCATCTAATAGATAGGGAAATGGCCACAGTCACCAGACTTCACATGTAATGTAGGAATCTCAGGATCTTCCTTTGCTCTGGATAACGGTATGTGCAGGGAATATCATTAGTTGCAGCTTTAACTCTGGGTTTTGGAGATGGAACAACATCTGGCATCACAGTGACATCCAAGAGGGAATTGAATTCTCCAAAAATGAATGTGCAGGAAGAGGACAATGGAGTGGCACCAAGTGAATTGCTCCGATGGTGAGCCAGCACAGACACACTGGGCTGAAAGGCCTCCTTGTGTAATATACCTGTTCTTTGAAGTGCTTCAGAAACCTGACTTTAGGTGAATGACATAATGTTTTCTTAACAATGGTAAGTGATGAAGCAATCTCAAAATGCATTTGAAGTTTTCAAAACTATCAATAGATTCAAATTTCCATCACCTCCTTTAGTGTTAGCATGATGCTGACACTAAAGAGATAATCCCTCTTCCTTTTTCAGCATTCCAAATGGACTGATCCCTCTGCGATACCATGGTACACTCCTCCACCACCCCCAATACCCACTGCCTTTCCCTAGGTACCTCACCATTCAAGCCCAGGGATACCACATTTGATATTTTACCTGCTGTCTCCTCCCCGTTCAAGGCCCCATACACTTTCAGTGAAAGCGATTTTTCTTCTTCTAATTGAATTAACTGTATCTGCAGCTCACAATATGGACTCCTCTACTACTGAGGCCAAGCACTATCAGGGTGACCACATTGAGGAACACCTCTGTTTAGCTCCCAACCCCAAGTTTCCAATCATCTCTCAATTTAATTCTCTACATTGTTCTCATACTGACCTGTCAATAGCCACCCACAATATTCCAGTGCAGTTCAATGCAAGCTTGAGGAACAATATCTTGCCTTTTAACTGAGCATGCTACTGTCTTCTGGACCTGACACTGAATACAACTATTTCAGATTGTAACTTCAATGCCTATTTTGTTTTTCCTTGATGGTATGGTTTTATTTTCTGTTCTTTATGGACAGCAACTATTTAGTATCCTGCCATTCACACCTCTTCTTGACATGGTCTTTGTCACATTATCATTCCCTTTGGCCTTGCAATGTGAAACCTTTAATCTTTTAATTTCTCCTTTCTCCACACTGTCACAGACCATCCCTCCTGTTCCTTTTCCCATCTCCGCCACCCCTTTCACTCGCTCAATACTTGTTACGTTTCTAACTTTTCCTGCTCTGATGGCAGATCAGTGGCCTGAAACATTGGGTGGAGATCTTATGGCCTCGCTCATCCTGAAAATGTAAAATTCTGATTGAGGTAAATGGACCCTGACCGCTCCGATTCCTGTAGTGGGTGGGCCAGTAAAATTCCACCAATTAGCTCTGTTTCTTTCTCCACAGATGCTGTCAGACCTGCTGAGTATTTCCAGCGTTTTCTGTTTTTACTTCTGATTTTCAGTATGTTGTATTTTGTTTTTGTATCAATATCTTTGTGCTGGGTAACGATATCAAGGGTTCTGGGGGAAAGATGGGTGAATGGAGTTAAGGCTCACATCAGCAATGGTCTAACTAAATTTCAGAACAAGTTCAAGGGGCCAATTGGCTTCCTCTTCTTCCCATGCTTAAATTAGGCTGCAACTACTTTAAATATTGAATTAAAAATTCCTCCTGACCGCTTTGCAGAATTAGATGGCTGTCACTGACGTCTAGACAGCCTCTCCCTTTTCGCCACATTTTATCCAACGTTACTAATGGAGAAAATTTAACAAACTTTTCCAACTCTCAAGAAAGAGTGGGAGAGTCAGAAGAGTATTGTAATAGATCATTGCCAGCCACTAAGCACAGCCAATTCAACGCATTTAAAAATTGAAACAGGTGGTATTATGTGAAATTTTATTGCTTCTCAAAACTTACAAAATACTTGCATAAATTAAACTGCAAACAGCAAACAGAACTTTTCAACAAAGTTAGTTCATGCACTTCTTCCAAAAGGTCACAGTGTAAAAGAGTTTTTGGAACATACTAGAGAGACAATCATGGGAGGGAGAGAGATATAATGTGCCTTGGGTATTGTGCTTACAACACAAGAAACACAATAAAAGTACATTCTAAAACCAGTCACCCGAACCAAACCTTCCAGGGATCCATTCACTAAATGCTGAGTATGGGACCACGCCCTAGTTCGCAGATCAGGAATTCAAAACTGTCCTTAAAACCAATGTCTAGCAATGACCTATTACAAATCAGTACAAAATATCTTTATTATTCACAGATCACATTACTGCCTGTTTTCGTCTCTGATGAAGTGAGGGCTCGCAGCTCTGCATGAACACAAAGATTTGTGCCTGCTCTGTGTAGGGGCTCCACCTATTTCCCTGCTTGCTGTGCCTGTCTGCGCAGCAGGACGTAGATCTTCTCCTTGATCCAGTCCTTGTTGTAAGGCTGGTACGTTTGGGTGTCTGCTCGGTAACTACAGGTGAGGGGAGGAAAGAGAGAAAAAGACAAATCAGATTTCATTCTTACTTTCATCAACAATGCTTTGTCAAAACTCAAGGACACAAATTGTCTGGGTTTTATGAATGAAATCCTAAGTGCCGAATGAGCGTGAAGATGGGAGAATCGTGCTGTATTTTTTGAACGAGCTCCCAGTTGCAATCGTATGGCACTTAGTTAAAAAAAGCTGCTGCTAAGCTCTTGAGGCACCATTGCACAGGCATCCCAATCTCCCAGTGTACCGGGAGACCTTCTATCAGCCTAAGACTCTATCCCACCCCCCAACATCAGGACCCATCGTCTCCTCATTCCCCCAGGCTTGGCTCCTCATTCACCCCACTGCAAAGTGCCCCTACCCCTGCTGATCGGCGCCGTTGCAAAGCTCCCCCCACCCTCCTGATTGCCGCCGCTACAGAGCTCCCCCCCACTGATCAGTGCTACTGCAAAGTTTCCCCCAACACCCTCCCCCGATTGCCACCGTTAGACTTCCCCCACTCCCTGGATATCAACCCACCCCGCAACCTGCTCCCACTGATCAACCCCTCCCACAGAGCTTCCCCCCTCTCACCCGTCATGGTTCCACCTCTTCTCAGGCCCCACTCACTTGGCACTGTCCCGGCACAGTTATGAGGGAGAGGGGGGAGGTGGGGGAGAGAGGGAGACAGGGAGAGAGAGACACAGAGAGAGAGGGAGAAACAGGGAGGGAGAGAGAGAGAGAGAGACGGGGGGGGGGGGGGGGAAGAGAGAGACAGAGAGAAGGAGAGAGACACAGAGAGAGAGACAGAGAGAGAGAAACAGGGAGAGAGAGAGAAAGAGAAAGTGAGCGAGGGAGACAGGGAGAGAGACAGAGACGGAGAGAGAGAGAGAGAGAGAGACAGAGAGAAACAGGGAGAGAGAGAAAGACAGAGAGAGTGAGAGAGGGAGACAGGGAGAGAGAGAGAGAAAGACAGAGAGTGAGAGAGAGAGACAGGGAGAGAGATTGGGCAGTGCCAGGTTGACAGACCTGCACAGCCTGATCCTATCCCCAACAGACCTGGGCTGCTTCAATAGCCTCCAGTCCCACCGATGTGGCTATTACATCTGGTCCCCATTGGTCGAAACTATATGTGATTCTTGTAGGTGAGGATGTTGAGCAGTGAGGGGGTAGGTCCAAGTGAGCCCAGACAATAACATCCAGCACTCACTACTGACATTTACATAATGTCATGAATATTTAAATTGGCTTTGTGCCCTTTCTGGGGCAAATTAGTGCTGGTATGATTACAAGAAGCGAGAAACTGGGTGCAATCCGGATTTTTTGCCTCTGGTTCCATCTTACCCTCTCGCCTTGCCAATAAAATGGCAGGACAAGGGTGTAAGATCGCAGCCATTGTGATTTGATCTGGATATGAAAAGTGTGGTGAAGGGGTTGTGTAAATTGATAATAAATTGAAGCTGTAACAACTACACAATGCTCAGTGGCAGCGAATAAAGCAAATCAGATGTCAGGATTAAACGAGCAGTACCCAATCGGAGAGATAATCCTGTCATTTTATAAGTCATTGGTATGCAGTTATAACAGCTCCCATTTGAAATAAAGGACTTGAGAATTCTGAGACATGTGGGCCATGGTCTTACCAGCTTGTCCTGCCGGTAGATCAGTGAGGTGAGCTTGAACTGGATGAACTCAAGATCATTTGGGAGGCAGAGACAGTTAAAGATAAAAGCTACAGGGAGGTATTACTCCTAGAAATGAAGATACTTGGGTGACTGTTAGAAGGGGTAAGAAGCAGTCAGTGCAGCCATCTCCTGCGGCCATTCCTCTGTATAACAAGTATACCGTTTTGGATACTGTTGTCGGGGGTGGGGGGGGGGTGGACTTAGCAGGGGTAAGCCATGGGGTACAGGTGTCTGGCATAAAGTCTGTCCCTGTTGCTCAGAGGGGAAATGGGGAGAGGAGTAGAGCATTAGTCACTGGGGACTCCGTAGTTAGGGGGACAGATAGGAGATTCTGTGGGAATGAGAGAGACTTGCGGTTGGTGCGTTGCCTCCCAGGTGCCAGGATCTGTGATGTCTTGGATCATGTTTTCAGCACCAAAGACATAGGTAGGAAAAGGGATGGGGATGTAAGGCAGAAATTCAGGGAGTTAGGGTGGAAGCTAAGAGCTAGAACAGAGTTATTATCTCTGGTTTGTTATCCATGCCATGTGCTAGCGAGGCGAGGAATAGGGAGAGAGAGCAGTTGAACATGTAGCTATAGGGATGATGTAGGAGGGAGGGATTCAGATACCTGGATAATTGGGGCTCATTCTGGGGTAGGTGGAATCTCTACAAATGGGATGGTCTACACCTAAATCAGAGGGGTGCCAATATCCTGGAGGAGAAATTTGCTAATGCTCTTCAGAGGGTTTAAACTAATTAGGGGGAAGGAAACCTGAATTGTAGCTCCAGTGTACAGGAGGTTGAGAGTAGTGAGGTCATGAATAAGGTTTCAAGGTTGCAGGAGTGTACCGGCAGGCAGGAAGGTGGTTTGAAGTGTGTCTACTTCAACGTCAGGAGCACCTGGAATAAGGTGGGTGAACTTGCAGTGTGGGTTGGTACCTGGGACTTCAATGTTGTGGCCATTTTGGAGACATGGATAGAGCAGCGACAGGAATGGTTGTGGCAGGTTCCAGGCTTTAGATGTTTCAGTAACATCAGGGAAGGTGGTAAAAGAGGGGGATATGTGGCACTGTTAGTCAGAGACATATCATGGTGGCAGAAAGGACATTTGATGAGGACTCGTGTACTGAGGTAGTACGGGCTGAGGTTAGAAACAGGAAAGGAGAGGTCACCTTGTTGGGAGTTTTCTATAGGCCTCCGTAAAGTTCCTGAGATGTAGAGGAAAGGATTGCAAAGATGATTCTGGATAGGAGTGAAAATAACAGGGTATGGGGGACTTTAACTTTACAAATATTGACTGGAAATACTATAGTTCAAGTGCTTTAGATGGGTCAGTATTTGTCCAATGTGTGCAGGAGGGTTTCCTGACACAGTATGCAGATAGGCCAACAAGAGGCGAGGCCACATTGGATTTGGTACTGGGTAATGAACCAGGCCAGGTGTTAGATTTGGAGGTAGGTGAGCATTTTGGTGATAGTGACCACAATTCGGTTATGTCTACTTTATTGATGGGAAGGGATAGGTATATACCGCAGCGCAAGAGTTATGGTTGGGGTAAAGGAAATGATGATGCGATTAGGCAAGATTTAGGATGCATAGGATGTGGAAGGAAACTGCAAGGAATGGGCACAATTGAAATGTGGAGCTCGTTCAAGGAACAGTTACTGTGTGTCCTCGGTAAGTATGTACCTGTCAGGCAGACAGGAAGTGGTCGAACGAGGGAACCGTGGTTTACTAAAGAAGTTGAATCTGATGTGAAGAAGAAGGAGGAGACTTATGTAAAGATGAGATGTGGAGGCTCAGTTAGGGCGCTTGAGAGTTACAAGTTAGCCAGGAAGGACCTAAAGAGAGAGCTAAGAAGAACCAGGAGGGGGCATGAGAAGTCTTTGGCAGATAGGAACAAGGAAAACCCTAAAGCTTTCTATAGGTATGTCAGGAATAGAAGAATGACTAGGGTAAGATTAGGGCCAGTCAAGGACAGGAGTGGGAAGTTGTGCATGGAGTTCAAAGGGATAGGAGAGGCGCTAAATGAATATTTTTTGTCAGTATTCACACAGGAAAAAGACAATACTGTCAAGGAGACTACTGAGATACAGGCTGTTAGACTAGACTGGATTGAGGCTCATAAGGAGGAGGTGTTAGCAATTCTGGAAAGTGCGAAAATAGCTAAGTCCCCTGAGATGGATGGGATTTATCCTAGGATTTTCTGGGAATCTAGGGAGGAGATTGCAGAGCCTTTGGCTTTGATCGTTATGTCGTCATTGTCTACAGGAATAGTGCCAGAACGCTGGAGGATAGCAAATGTTGTCCCCTTGTTCAAGAAGAGGAGTAGAGACAACCCTGGTAATTATAGACCAGTGAGCCTTATTTCTGTTGTGGACAAAGTTTTAGAAAGGATTATAAGAGATAGGATTTATAATCATCTAGAAAGGAATAATTTGATTAGGGATAGTCAACGCGGTTTTGTGAAGGGTAGGTCATGCCTCACAAATCTTATTCAGTTCTTTGAGGAGGTGACCAAAGAGGTAAATGAGAGTAAAGCAGTTGATGTGGTATATATGGATTTCAGTAAAGCATTTGATAAGGTTCCCCATGGTAGGCTATTGCAGAAAATACAGAATCATGGGTTTGAGGGTGATTTAGTGGTTTGGATCAGAAATTCGCTAGCTATAAGAAGACAGAGGGTGGTGGTTGATGGGAAATGTTCATCCTGGAGTTCGGTTACTAGTGTACCGCAAGGATCTGTTTTGGGGCCACTGCTGTTTGTCATTTTTATAAATGACCTGGATGAGGGCGTAGAAGGATGGGTTAGTAAATTTGCGGATGACCCTAAAGTTGGTAGAGTTGTGGACAGTGCGGAAGGATGTTGCAGGTTACAAAGGGACATAGATAAGCTGCAGAGCTGGGCTGAGAGGTGGCAAATGGAGCTTAATGCAGAAAAATGTGAGGTGATTCACTTTGGAAGGAGTAACAGGAATACAGAGTACTTGGCTAATGGTGAGATACTTGTTAGCATGGATGAGCAGAGAGATCTCGGTGTCCATGCGCATAGATCCCTGAAAGTTGGCGCCCAGGTTGATAGGGTTGTTAAGAAGGCATACGGTGTGTTAGCTTTTATTGGTAGAGGGATTGAGTTTCAGAGCCATGAGGTCATGTTGCAACTGTACAAAATTCTGGTGTGGCTGCACTTGGAGTATTACATACAGTTCTGGTCATCGCATTATAGGAAGGATGTGGAAGCATTGGAAGGGGTGCAGAGGAGATTTACCAGGATGTTGCCTGGTATGGTGGGAAGGTTGAAGGTCTTGGGAAAGGCTGAGGGTCTTGAGGCTGTTTTTGTTAGAGAGAAGGTTAAGAGGTGTCTTAATAGAGGCATCCAAGATGATCAGAGGATTAGATAGGGTGGACAGTGAGAGCCTTTTTCCTTGGATGGTGATGGCTAGCACGAGGGGCCATAGTTTTAAATTGAAGGGTGATAGATATAGGACAGATGTCAGAGGTAGGTTCTTTACTCAGAGAGTAGTAAGGGCATGGAATGCCCTGCCTGCAACAGTAGTGGACTTGCCAACATTAAGGGCATTTAAATAGTCATTGGATAAACATATGGATGATATTGGAATAGTATAGGTTAGATGGGCTTTAGGTTGGTTTCACAGGCCACCACAACATCGAGGGCCAAAGGGCCTGTACTGCGCTGTAATGTTCTATGTTCTGTGAAAAAATCAGGATCGCTTCTGGTTTGTCACCTCTTGTGATCTTACTGGTACTGATTTGCCAGCAAGTTACTCGAGTATTATGGGTTGTATTTTTAATTCAATCACAGAAAAATAATGAATGACATGGAGAACCCACATTGTATTAATAACATTACAAAACATCCATTTGTCCCCAGTAATATTTTCGCATGTTATAACAGGTGCAAAGGCAATTTAAATATGCATGAGTCCTGGACACTATTGTCTGGGCTTGCTTGAACTTATCCCCTCATCAGTGGAGACCAGACGTGATGGCCACAGCAGTGAGACCGGAGGCCAATTACTGAAACCCATCGGGTGGTTGGGGCAAGGTCAGGCAGTGTCCCTTGGGCAGTGCCAGCTGGCAGTGTCCACTGGGCACCCTGGCACAGTGGGACAGTCAAGTAAGTTATTTGAGGCAGCAAGGTTGCTTTTTAAAGAATTGATTCATTCATGGGATGTATCTATTGTCCACCCCAATTTCCATGAGAAAGTGGGGACAGGTTGCCTTCCTGAAATGCTAAGCCATTGGTATAACTGAGAGCTTGCTAGACCACTTTAGAGGTTAGTTAAAAATCAACATGTTGTTGTGGGACTGGAGACACTTAAGAGTTCCTTCCCTAAAGGACAATATACTAACCCTCTTGACTTACATCAAACTTGAGCTGCTTTCAAATGCAAGTGTACCCTGCACACATGAGGAAAGTGGTGCATGCATTCAGCTAGTCCAGTCCCAATCTCTCCACTGGTAATATGCTTGCCAGGGACAGTCATTCCTGCAGTCTAATGCTAACTGTTTGTAAGATCTGGAAGCAGATTATGACCAAAGCCATTGTGCTCAGACATGAAGCTCTCCCATCTTGAAATTAGAAAATACATTTCACAACAATTACCCACAAAGACAACATCAGGGAACATTACAGAAAACCCATCAACAAGTTCCAACTTGGTGATTCAGCCAAGCTTTGACAGCCAAAAGTGGGAGGGCACACCAGGGAGTCAGGCAGGAAACAAGAGCTGAGCAGATGTTTATGGGAAATTAGACACTTGCAACTATTCACTTAAAGATGATTCAAATAAATAAAATGTGAAGTGTACACATAGAGGTTTTGCTTTCAATAGAAAAGAACTTATATATAGCAACTTTCAGCACCTCAGGATGTTCCAAAGTGCTTACAACCAATGAAATACTTTTGAAGTGTGACAACCTTGGACCTAGAAGTAGTACCCTATGGAAATTAATTTAAAATGTAAGTGAAATCTGCACTTAAAAAAAAAAATTCACAGGATATGGGTATCACTGATTAGGCCAGAGTTTATTAGCCATCTCTAATTGCTGTCTACTTGGATCTCTGCAGTCTATGTGGTGCAGGTACTCCCACAGTGCAGTTAGGGAGGGAATTCCATGATTTTGACCCAGCAACAGCGAACGAAAGTTAAAGGCCCTGGGATTGCAGGTAATGCCTTGAGGTGGATAGAAAGCTGATTGGCAGATAGGAAGCAAAGAGTTGGCATGAATGGCTCTTTTTCTGATTGGCAGTCAGTGACGAGTGGGGTTCCGTAGAACCCCAACGGTTCACATGATATATTGTTGACTTAGAAGACGGAAATGAATGTACAATCTCCAAATTTGCAGATGATACAAAGTTGGGTGGGAGGATAAGCAGTGAGGAGGATGTAGAGATGCTTCAACATGATTTGGACAGGCTGAGTGTGTGGGCATCTGCATGGCAGATGCAGTATAATGTGGATAAATATGAGGTTATCCACTTCGGTAGAAATAATAGAAGACAGATTATTATTTAAATGGGAGTAAGTTGAGAGAGGTGGATACTCAACAAGACCTTGGAGTCCTTGTGCATCAGTCGCTGAAAGTACACATGCTGGTACAGCAGACAGTAAAGAAGACAAATGGAATGTTGACCTTCATAGCGAGATGATTTGAGTATTGGAATAGAGATGTTTTGCTGCAATTATTTAGAGTGTTAGTAAGCTGCGCCAGGAGTACTGTGTGCAGTTTTGGTGTCCTTATCTAACGAAGGATGTTCTTGCTACAGAAGAGTACAGTAAAGGCTTACCAGGTTGATTCTTGGGTTGGCAGGTCTGTCACGAGGAGAGACTAAGTCGGTTAGGATTATATTCACTGGAGTTTAGAACAGTGAGAGGGGTTCTAAGAACATAAGAAATAGGAGCAGGAGTAGGCCATCTAGCCCTTCGAGCCTGCCCCGCCATTCAATAAGATCATGGCTGATCTGTCGCTGCTCAGTTCCACTTTCCCGCCCTCTCCCCATAACCCTTAATCCCCTCTCTTATCAAAAACCCATCAACCCGTGTCTTACAAAATTTTAACAGGGTTAGACAGGGAAGATTCAGAAAGAATGCTCCCAATGGTAGGGGAGTCCAGAACTAGGGGTCATAGTTTGAAAACATGGGGTAAAGCTTTTAGAACTGAGGTGAGGAGAAATTTCTTCACCCAGAATGTGGTGAATGTGTGGAATTCAATACCACAGAACGTGGCTGAGGCCAAAACGTTGTCTAATTTTAAGAAGAAATTAAATATAGCTCTTGGGGACTAACGAGAACAACGGATATGGGAGGAACGGGGGTATCAGGATATTGAGTTTGATGATCAACCATGATCAAGATGAATGGCGGAGCAGATTCATAGGGCCAAATATCCTACTCCTGCTTCTCGTTTCTATGTTTCCAAGAATGGCAAAGTATTTCCAAGTCAGTATGGCATATGGTTTGGAGAGGAACCTCCAGGTAGTGGTGTTCCCATGTGTCTGCTGCCTTTGTCCTTCTAGATGATAGTTCTGCAGTGCATCTGACAAATGGTACACACTGCTGCCACTGTACATTGGTGGTGGAGGGGGTCAATGTTTATGGATGGGGTGCCAATCCAGTGGGCTGCTTTGTCCAGGACGGCGTCAAGTTTCTTAAGTGTTGTTGGAGCTGCACTCATCCAGGCAAGTGAAGAGTATTCCATAATATTCCTTCCTTGTGCCTTCTAGATGGGGGTCAGGAGGGGAATTACTCACTGCATAATTCCTAGCCTCTGACCTGCTGTTAGACTCATGGAAACAGGCCCTTTGGCCTAACTTGTCCATACCGCCCCTTTTTTAACCCCTAAGCTAGTCCCAATTGCCCGTGTTTGGCCCATATCTCTTTATATCCATCTTACCCCTGGAACTGTCGAAACACTTTTTAAAAGACCAAATTGTACCCGCCTTTATTACTACCTCTGGCAGCTTGTTCCAGACACTCACCATCCTCTGTGTGAAAAAATTGCCCCTTTAGACCCTTTTGTATCTCTCCCTTCTCACCTTAAACCTATGCCCTCTAGTTTTAGACTCCCCTACCTTTGGGAAAAGATATTGACTATCTAGCTGATATGCCCCTGATTATTTTATAGACTTCTATAAGATCACCCCTCAGCCTCCTACGCTTCAGAGAAAAAAAGTCCCAGTTTATCCAGCCTCTCCTTATAACTCAAATCATCAAGTCCCGGTAACATTCTAGTAAATCTTTTCTGCATTCTTTCTAGTTTAATAATACCCTTTCTATATATAGTATTTCAAGTGTGGCCTTGCCAATGTTTGAGTAAGTCCTGCCCTGATTCAATCTACTCAAATGTGTTACCTCACACTTATCTAAATTAAACTCCATCTGCCATTTGTCAGCCCACTGGTGTAATTGATCAAGATCCCATTGCAATCTGAGATAACCTTCTTCACTGTCCACTATACCACCAATCTCAGTGTCATCTGCAAACTTACTAACCATGCCTACTAAATTCTCATCCAAATCATTAATATAAATGACAAATAACAGTGGATCCAGCACTGATCCCTGAGGCACACCGCTGGCCACAGGCCTCCAGTTTGTAAAACAACTCTCTACAACCACCCTCTAGCTTCTGTCATCAAGCCAATCTTGTATCCATTTGGCGACCTCACCCTGGATCCCGTGAGATTTAACTTTATGCAACAACCTACCATGCGGTACTTTATCAAGGGTCTTGCTAAAGTCCATTTAGCCAACATTAACTGCATTGCCCTCATCTACTTTCTTGGTTACCCCTTCAAAAAAGTCAAATTTGTGAGACATGATTTTCCACTCACAAAGCCACGTTGACTGTCCTTAATCAGCCCTTGTGTCTCTAAGTGCCTGTAGATCCAGTCTCTCAAAACATCTTCTAACAACTTACCCACTACAGACATAAGGCTCACCAGCCTGTAGTTTCTGGGTTTTTTGCTGCAGCCCTTCTTAAACAAAGGCATAACATTTGCCACCCTCCAATCTTTAGGCACCTCACCTGTGATTATCAATGATTCAAATATCTCTGCTAGGGGACCCGCAATTTCCTCCATAGCCTCCCACAATGTCCGTGATACACTTCATCAGGTCCCGGGGATTTATATATTTTATGTGCTTTAACACTTCCAGCACCTCCTTCTCTGTTATATCTACACTCCTCAAGACATCATTATTTATTTCCCAAAATTTGCCAACATCCATGCTTTTCTCAACAATGAATACTCATGAGAAATATTCATTTAGGATCTCATGCATCTCTTGTGGATCTGCACATAGATGACATTGTTTATCCTTAAAAGGTTCTACTCTGTCCCTAGTTAATCGTTTGCCCTTTATGTATTTGTAGAAGCTCTTTGGATTCTTCTTTGCCCTATCTGCCAAATGAATCTCGTGTCCCTTTTGTGCCCCCCCTGATTTCGCTCTTAACTCTACTCCTATACCATCTACACGCTTCAAGGGATCCACTTGATCCCAGCTGCCTATGCACGTCATGTGTCTCCTCCTCCTTCTTGATGAGGGCCTCAATATCCCGAGTCATTCAGGGTTTCCTACTTCTACCAGCCTTGCCCTTCACTCTAAGAGGAATGTACTTACCCTGAACCCTGGTTACCACACTTTTGAAAGCCTCCCACTTACCTGATGTCCCTTTGCCTTTCCACAGACTCCCCCAATTCACTGTTGAAAGCTCCTACCTGATACATCAAAATTGGCCTTGCCCCAGTTTAGAATTTTAACTTTTAGGTCAGAGTTATCATTCTCCATAGCTATCTTAAAACTAATGGAATTATGGTCACTGGTCCCAAAGTGATCCCTCATTAACACTTCTGCCATCTGCTCTTCCTTAGTTCCCAAGAGGAGTGTATTCCTGCTGAATATACTCAACATATTTTTCTCCATCCATGCCTCTAATACTATGGCTGTCCCAGTCAATGTTGGGAAAGTTAAAATCCGTACTATTATCTCCCTATTTTTCTTGCAGTAATCTATATTCTCTTTATATATTTGCTCCTCAATTTCCCACTGACTGTTTGGAGGCCTATAGTACACCCTATCAAAGTGATTTTTTTCCTTCTTATTTCTCAGTTCTACCCATATAGACTCAGTGGACAAGCCCTCGAATATATCCCCTCTCAGTATGGCCGTGATGTTTTCCTTAATCAAAAGTGCAACTCCTCCTCCTCTCTTACCTCCTGTTCAATCTTTCCTATAACATCTGAACCCTAGAACATTGAGCTGCCAGTCCTGTCCTACCCTTAACCATGTTTCAGTAATTGCTATAATATCCCAGTCCCATGTACCGATCCATGCCCTGAGTTCATCTGTCTTGCCCATCAGGCCTTTTGCATTGAAATAAATGCGGTTTAATCTAGACTTTCTTTGCTCTGTTTCTTGCTTTTGCCTGATCTGTCTAGTGCGAGGATTACTGACATTACTTTTACTATTTAACTTGCTTTCTTTAGCTTCCGTTTTGTCCTCAACCTTCTCTTCTGTGTCCCCATTGCTTTGGGCCCCACTCCCTTTCCAAACTAATTTAAACCCTCCCGAGTGGCTCTAGCAAATCTGCTCGCCAGGATATTAGTCCCCCTCCAGTTCAGGTATAATCTGTCCCTCTTGAACAGATCACCCCTTCCCCAGAAGAGATCCCAATGATCCAAAAATCTAAATCCCTGCCCCCTGCACCAGCTCTTAAGCATTCATCTGCCTAATCTTCGCTAGCATGTGGCATCAGTAGTAGTCCAGAAATTACTATCTTCGAGGTCCTGCACTTTAGCCTTCTACCTAACGCTCTATATTCACACTTCAGGACATCATCCCTTTTCCTACCTATGTTGTTAGTATCAATATGTACAACTTCTGGCTGCTCACCCTCCCCCCTTAAGAATGTCCTGCAATTGCTGAGAGACGTCCTTGATGCTGGCACCATGGAGGCCACACACCATTCTGGAGTCTCGATTGAGGCCACAGAAATGCCTGTCTGTGCCTCTAACTAGTGAGTCCCCTATTGCTACTGCTCGGTTGTTTTTTGCCCGACCATGCTCTACAGCAGAACCAAGTGTGATGCCACAGGCCTGGCTGCTGTTGGTATCTTCCCCTGACAGGCTATCCTTCTCAACAGTATCCAAAATAGTATACTCGCTTGAAAGAGGAATTGCCACAGGAGACTCCTCCACTACCTGCCTGCCTCTCCTGGCAGTCACCCATCTACCTGATTGTGGTGTGACAACCTCACTGTAATTAGCATCTATCACAATCTCTACTCCCTGTATGCCCCACAGTGCATCCCCCTGCTGCTCCAACTGAACAATGCGGTCTGTGAGGAGCTACAGCTGAACTCACTTCCTGCAGACAAAGTTGTCAGTGAGACTAGATTGCTCCCTAATTTCCCAAATCTGGCAGAAGAAACATATCACTGCCATACTGCCCTTATACAGGTAAAAGGATAAAAGAAACTCAACTCACCTTTCCTTTGCTTCTGGTCCTCCGAGTAACTATTTTTTGGTTAGAGAAGGAGTTAGAGAGGGAAACACTGTAGCCATTATATTTGTATGGCTGGTTCAGTTCACTTACTGGCCAATGGTAAGCTCTAAGGTGTTGCCAATGGGGGATTCAGCTATGATAATACCATTGAATGTCAAGAGGAAATAACTAGTATTTCTCTTGTTGGGGACGGTCATTTCTGCCACGCAAATGCCAGGCAATGTTATTTGCCACTTGTGAACCCAAGCCTGAATATTGTTCTGGTCTTGGATATGGGCTGCTTCAAGTACCTGAGGAGTTTAAATGGTGGTGAACCATTGTGCTGTCATTAGTGAATATCCCCATTTCTGACCTTCTGATGATGAAAAAGTCGTACAGCTGAAGATGTTTATGTCGCCCCTAAGGAACTTCTGCAGTGATTCTTGAAATTGAGATGATTGACCTCCAACCACCTTCCTTTGTGCCAGGTGTGACTTTAACCAATGGAGTGTTTTCCCCAATTCCCATCAAACCCAGTCATGCTAAGCCCCTTTGATGCCATATTCGGTCAAATGCTGCCAATATCAAGGGCAGTAAATCTCACTTCTGGAGCTTAGCTCTTTTGTCCATGATTGAATTGTAATGAGGTCAGGAACTGAGTAACCCTAGCAGAATTCAAATTGAATGTCAGCGAGCAGGTTATTGCTGAGTAAGTGCTGCTTGATAGCACTGTTGATGACCCCTTCCATCACTTTAATGATGATGATCGAATAGGATGACAGGGCGGTAATTGGCCAGGTTGGGTTTGTCCTGTTTCTTGTGTACAGGACCTATCTGGGCAATTTTCCACATTGCCAGGTAGATGCCAGTGTTGTAACTGAAGTGGAACAGCTTGGCTAGGAGCGTGACTAGTACAGGAGTACAGGTCTTCAGTATTGTTGCTGGAATATCGTCAGAGCCATAGCCTTTGCTATATCTAATGTCTTCAGCTGTTTCTTGATGTCACATTGGGAGAATCGAATTGTCTGAAAACTAGCACCAGAAGGAGGCCAAGATGGATCACCCACTCAGCACTTCTGGCAGAACATTGTTCCACTGATGTGCTGGATTCCTCCATTAACGACTGGAATCAACAAGACTGCAAAGCTTATATCTGATCTGTTGGGTATGGAATTGCTTAGCTCTATTACCTGCTGCCTATACTATGTGGCACACAAGTACACCTGTGTTATAACTTCCCCATGATACCTAATTTTTAGGTATGCCTGGTGTTGATATGCCCTCCTGCACTTTTCGTTGAACCAGGGTTTGGTCATTTCTGTTTGTGATTCTCCAAGGGGATTGTAACAGATTTCACTGGTGAAATGAGGGAAGCAGCAGCCAATTTGTGTACAGAAAGCTTCCATAAACATTGTGACAATGGTCAGATCATTTGGTTTTAATGTTGGCGACCAGGAATCAGAGGAGAGTTCTTTGACTTCATACATCTAATCAATGGCAGGGCCTCGGCACCATAGTGGAATGTTGGCCTGTACTGCATGCCCAAGCCTTAATTGTGGCTAGTAATAAACTTTTCCAGAATGGTTTCAGATTTTCAGCATCTGCAATATTTTGCAATTCACTGAATCACAGAATGGTGACAGCACAGTGGTGGCTATTTGAGCAAACAGGTACATGCAAGAGCAACTCAATCCATCACACTCATCCATCTTTCCCCTTTTGCCAATCACATTAAGTCTGAGAGCTCTGGTTTTTAAACAAGGTTTTTCTTGATCAATTCATTTCAGACACCTCATGATTTTGAGCGCCTCTATCAAACCTCCTCAGGGTGGGGGCCGGGCGGTGTGGCGGGAGCAGGGGGGGGGCGCCGTGGCGGCAGGCGGGCGAGACAGAAGGGGTGGGCGACAGGGCAGGAGTGAGGGGGTGCGCCAGAGAATCAGAGCGAGGGAGTGTGCCAGAGAATATTACAATAATATTTAACTTCAGTCATTTATTTGTGATATAATAATGGTAGATGAAATTCTGATTCTGCCGTCAGCAGCACAACACTCTCTGCAGTTGATTGTGAACAGCAGTACTAGGAGACAAAGACATTGGAATTTAGTGAATTCACTGCAGTGCCGAGGCTGCTCACCCAGGCTCACCAAAAACTTTATTTTCCCATCCTTGAAGTGCCCACCCATGCAAAGACCAAGAAGTCTACCAAACCTATGGATAATGATCATGAAAAAGAGAAGAGTCAGGTTCATGTGTCCCACCAGGCCAAATGTAAAGCTGAATAGAAAATCAATACCATACAGCAGAGAGGCTGTTCAGTCCGCTATACCTCTGCTGGCTCCTTGAAAGTCCTCTCTGATTTGTCCCACTCCCACGGCCCTGCAATTTCTTTTCTTTTAAACATTTATCTAATCGCCTTTAGAAAATTACTATTGAATTTGGTTCTATCTTTGTTCAAGGCAGTGAGATCCAGATCACAACAAAGCATTAAAAACTTCTTTCATCTTCCCATTGGTTCTTTAGTCAATTATCTCAAGTTGGTGTCCCTAGTTGTCAACACTCTTGCCAGTGACAATAGTTTCTTCTTATCTAGGACCACAAACAGCACAAAGAAATTCTTATCCACACAATGTGCCCTTTCTGAACTGCCATCCAATGCAACAAATTAATGAATTCTACACAAAATGTTGAGTAAATGAAGGCCCTTGAAACTTAGCTTATGTTCTTTCTCTTGTGGATTGTAAAATGCAGTATTCAGTTTAGTTTCTACAGGAAGTGGCTCATTAGCGGGGCCTTAGTGAACAGATGTAAATATACAAGACGTAGAGCCAGCACTCTTGCAAATGGGATGGGAATTGGCAGCAGCTACAGGATCTAGTGAAGAGCACAAGTAAACTCCTGCGTGGCCTTAAATGGAGAAAATAGTATTTTAGAGGCCAGCAGTGTGATCAGGGGTTGGTTGAAAGGATTTGGTAATTAAATTCAAAAGAATTGCATTGACTACACGAAGGCCTGATTAATTGGAAAATGGAAAACTCAAGAGCAATCACTGGAGGTATATAATGTTACAATATCTGTACTTTGTAAACTAAAACTCTTGTGGAAAATATTTTTTCCATAAGAGCACTTTTAATGGTGTGAGCTTAAAACTAAAGAGCATACATACCTGGAAGCTCAATGCTTCAGTGATGATAGGGAGAGAATCTCTGCAGATCACATTCTCCCTGTTATCAGCAATCATTAGTTAAAAATATTCAACAAAAAGTAGTAAAGGTGGCACTTCCTTATGTTAAATGTGATATAGAAATAAAAGTTGTTGCTGTTCAACAGAGTTTATTTTTAGTCTTTACAAGATTAGAATAGTTTCCAAAAATAACTGAGCAAAACTGCTTTCCAAAATTTGCAAAGGCGTTTGCCACTCATTGTCAGAGCACTCACTCAACCACAGCCACTTGGACAATGGGAATGGTCACATTTACACCATTAGAAAAGCAAGGCAGCCTTGAGGAAGAGGCTGCAAACCCTGCCAATGTCTGTGACTTCCTCCAGCTCTACAATTCTCAGACATCCCTGTATTCCTCCAATTCTGGCCTTTTGTGACTCCCATTGCCCTGACTCCCATTGTGTCAGTCATGTCTTCAGCTGTCCAGATCAGAGGTTCTCTAACTAGGGACCACGGAGTGGTTTCTGGTGAGCTGGGAGGTGGAATTGGAGTGTGGCCCCCAGCCATGCAGCATAGAGTGGATTGATTGTCTCATGGAGGAGCAGAGAGCAGAAGAATAGAGACACTCTGCATTTAGGTACAGCCATCTCTAAAATCTAAGTAAAAAGCTGTTGACTTAAAGACATTATTAAACACTTCTTACATGCAACAGTTTCTTATCATGATCATTATTAGTGTAAATCTATGATTACTAATTCATTTGAAACGGGGTGCTAAAACCAAAGGATGTTCAGAACTATTGGTCTAGACCTTCATCTTTGGAATTCTGTCCCTCGATCACTGCCTCGATCCCCTTGATCACTGCCTCTCCCTCTCCTCCTTTAAGATGCTTCTTAAAACCCAATCGTTTTCTCTGTCTTAAGCCTCCTTATGTGGTTCAGTGTCAAATTGGATCTGATAACATTCCTGTGAAACAACTTGGGACATTTTACCCCATTAAAGATGCTATGTAAATGTTGACTAATAACATCTCAGCCGTTGACTCTGCTTCAGAGCACAGATTTGTTAAAGCAGCTTCTCCAAGGTTCAATATCACCTGGGCGGAATGTGCCAACTGGTGTTCATTTCAAAAGTAAAGCTTTGCCAGTTTTGAGAGAGAAATATACTAGAATCACAAAACACAGGGTGTTTCACTATTCTAGTGTCATCCTGCTTGTAACCTCACAAAACAGCATTGCCTCTGGATCATAGTTACGCACAGCTTTTAATTTATTTTCAAGTAGTGTGCAGCATATGCTGGAATTTGCAGTGTATAAGTATGGGTCAGTGCCAGTTGGCTATTGAAACCTTCAAACAGAGTTAATTTTAACAATCTTTGGGATACAGCGTGATTGCACATTCTTTAAACAAAACAGCATGTAAATTTATAGCTGTAAATTTTAAAAAAAACAAAGTGGTTGAAATGAAGAACATGAATGCACCAAAGGAGAAATTATTTGAAATAGGGCAAGAGGAGACTTGAGGGAGCCTGAACACCAGCATGAAGCTGTTGGGCTGAATGGATTGTTTCATTCACTCGAACTGTAGCATCACCCAGCAGTGTGTGCGCGCCACCCAGTGGCTGTTTATATCATAGCCCTGTATATCAGACTGGTTTCATATTCACAGCATCATTCACGTTTATCAATTAAAGGTTAGGCAAACCAATTAAGAGCTACTCCACAAGGAAAGGCAGCACATTTTGCAACCCCTTTGAGAATATTATTCAGTAGTTCAGTTGAGCCACCAATCAAGAGGTTTATACTCACACAAGGCAACTGAGATCAGCCAAATCGTCGATGAAATCAAAAAGCTGGCTAATGTCGTAGGTGATTGATGGGCTGTTTGGGTTCATACGCTTCAAATGCTCTTCATACATCTTACAGACACCTAATAAATATGGGGGAAGCCAAGAACAGGGAGGATTACACTTTTATAGTGCAATGTTTTCATCTGAAAAAAACTCTTCCCCCTCTGTGCCAGCAAGTTATCCCCCTCTCCGAGCCAGCATGGCATCTCAGTCCCAGAGCAGACAATGTTGCAGGTTGGTGAGCACGTGCGAAGAAAAGGCTTCAAGGTGTAGATGGCATCCTGAACTTTTAAAAATACATTTGTTTGAATTCAGACTGTAATAGCACTGTATCAAATCATTTTACAAGTTTCGAAACAATTATCTAAATAAAACAGGGATCATATAGGATGGACAAGCATCAAAAACATGAACGTGTTAGTATACAGATATGGATTAATTTTTGGACACTGCTATATCAGTACGATTAAAGGTTAATCAGCCCCACTTTCTCTGCACTTTGTCACTGACCATAATATTCAGTTAGGGAACACTGAATGAGATTAATGACATCCAAACTAGTGTTACAAACCTGCTAATGAGCCATTACTCCAAGTATTACAAACACTGGCACTCATTTCCTCAAATTGCTGTTACTCCCTTAGCTCAATTCTAGCTCAACTCCTAATCACAGAATCATAATACCCTGCCCTAAAGATATTTGAAAATCACCCACTGCTTTCCCTGCCATATTACTTGTTACAAAAATGAAAATTTCTTATAGTTCTGAGGCAGTCATGGATCTGAAATAATAATTGCTTCTTCTGACACAGGTTTTACCAGAATGGTTTAATTTGAGATTTCCAGCATCTGCATTATTTTGCAATTCACTGAATCACAGAATGGTGACAGCACAGTGGGGGCTATTTGTGCAGTCTTGTATGTGCAAGAGCAACTCAATCCGTTACACTCACTCATCCTTTCTCTTTTGCCAATTACATTAAATCTGTGAGCTCTGGTTTTCAAATAAGGTTTTTCCTGATCTATTCATTCCAGACACCTCATGATTTTGAGCGCCTCTATCAAATATCCTCTTAACTTTCCCCTCTTAAAGGAGAACAGCCTCAGATTCACCAATCTATTCATGTAACTCATCCCGGGAACTATTCTCAAGAATCTTCTCTTCATCCTATGACCTTTTCAGGGGATGAGAACGAGGGAGCGTGCCAGAGGGTGGGATTGAGGGAGCACGCCAGATGGTGTGGGGGGCGAGGGAGTGCACCAGAGTGAGAAAGTGCGACAAAGAGACAGAGCAAGAGATTGAGACAGAGAGTCAGACTGAGAGACAGCACCAAAGATCGTGCATACCAGGGAGACAGCTTTCATAACCTCTTCTGCCTGTCATGTAGCAAGGTCAGGTGGTTAGATTGGGTGAGAGGTGAAAAGTAGGGTTTGCGCCTAGTTTCTTGCTGCACCTGGTCTTACCAGCCCTGTTCTGCCGGCAAAATCAGCTTTGTGCTGAGAAAGGGTGCGAGTCGATTTAAATAGTAATGACATCATTTGAATGTTGTTAATGAGTCCTGGGAGTGATTGGTGGGGAACTGGAACTCTGCAGATGGCAATGATCAGCGTGGGGTGGAGGGGACAAACATGAGAAAAGAGGGAAATGAAAAAGGGGGATAGGAGCAGAAAAAGACAAAAGAGCGATATACAAACAGAATGTGAGAGAGAGAGAGAGAGAGAGACACACACAGACAGATAGAGGAAGACAGATGGAGACAGGGGTTAGGATTCTCCCATCCTGTCACGCTAATTTTCCGGTGCAGCAGGGCGGGAGATTCTTGCGGCCAGGCATACACGTGATTTGTGCATGCGTTCCCTCTGCATAGGCATCTCCCAGTGCCGAATTTCCGGTGTCATCGGATCTGCGCTAGAAACTGGCAGGAAGACAGGCAAGTCACTTAAATCTTTATTTACGTCTAATTTTAATGCAATTAGCGGCCTGGGGCTGAATTCTCCGGGCCTGCTAGCCTCTCCCACCCCACCAGAGGATTTCACTCTAGCAGGGATTACAGTAGCTCCTCATTTTCGGGGAGTAAAGGGCGGGGGGGCGGGGAGGTGGAAGCAATCGTGACTCAGGGGATCGGGCAGTGGGAGGAGAGGGGGCACCCTGGTAGTGTCAGCCTGCATCCCCTGGCACTGCCCATGGGGCAAAGTGTCCATGCCCAAGAGGCACCTTGGTACTGCCCACCAGGCATTGGGCAAGGATGGACTCAAATGAGTTGAATGACTGGCTGCAGATTTTTTCATCCGTGTGCCAGTGGATTGGATAGTTTTCAAGGAGGCACATGATGGGCTGAATGGCTTCAGTCTTCAAATGTGTTATATTTTCCAGCACTCTTCATAAATACACAATTCTAATTTTGTACATCAAATAGTCAGCAAAGAAACAGGCCGCTCTAACCTAACTAGTCCTTTGAGCCATTTACACTCCAGTCGAGCCTATTCTCATCCTTTCCCATCAGCACAAACCTTCTCTATTCTCCTCCTTATCCAGCATCTACTGAAATACATCTGTGTTGTTCTGCTCAACTATTCCTCATGGTAGCAAGCTTTACATTCTCACACTCCACTAAAGGGATTTCTCTCAAATTCCTAATTTGATTTATTAGTGAGCGTTTACTTTGATAACCTCAGGTGGAAACATTCTTTTCAAAACCTTTCATAATTTTAGGATCACTCGTACGTTATCTCAACCTAGCCTATTTATCCTTTCCTGATAGCAACAACCATGCAATGTTGGTATCACCCTCACAGATGCCTTTTTAAACTCTCTCCAGCTCATCGATAGGCTACCAGAGGTAAGAACAATACTCCAAATTCTATCCCTCTAGAAAAAATTCCTGGTGTTTTGTTTTGCTTGTTTTTAAAACGGCCTTATTAACTAGTAACTTTTAGTGGCGTATGTATTTGAATTCCCAGATCCCTTTGGCTTCTCTACCATTTACATTCTTGTTTTCTAAGTAAATGTGACCTCCTTATTTATCTTATAGCTGCAAGTGTATATCAATTACTATAAAAATCTTGTGATTCTAAGAGGGTTGTGCGATTTTTGAATCGTCGATAATCGCAGGTGAAGTGCCTGAAGATTGGAGAGTGGCAAATGTTGTGCCTTTGTTTAAAAAGGGCTGCTGGGAAAAGCCTGGGAACTACAGGCCAGTGAGCCTCACATGTGTGGTGGGTAAGTTGTTAGAAGGTATTTTGAGAGACAGAATCTACAGGCATTTAAAGTCGCAAGGACTGATTAGGGACAATCAGCATGGCTTTGAGTGGAAAAATCATGTCTTACAAATTTGATTGAGTTTTTTGAAGCGGTAACTAAGAAGGTAGATGAGAGCAATGCAGTTGATGTTGTCTACATGGACTTTAGCAAGGCCTTTGACAAGGTACTGCACGGTAGGTTGTTGCAAAAAGTTAAATCTCACGGGATCCAAGATGAGGTATCTAAATGGATACAAAATTGGCTTAGGGTGGTTGTAGAGGGTCGTTTTTCAAACTGGAGGCCTGTGACCAGCAGTGTGCCTCAGGGATCAGTGCTGGGTACATTGTTATTTGTCATTTATATTAATGATTTGGATGAGAATATAGGAGGCATGCTTAGTAAGTTTGCAGATGACACCAAGATCGGAGGCATAGTGGACAGTGAAGAAAGTTCTCTCTGATTACAATGAGATCTTGATCAATTGGGCCTTTGGGCTGACGAATAACAGATGGAGTTAAATTTAGACAAATGCAAGGTGATGCATTTTGGTAGATTGAACCAAGGCAGGACTTAGTCAGTTAATGGTAGGACATTGGGGAGAGTAACAGAATAAAGAGATCCTGGGGTACACATTCATAGTGGAGTCACAAGTGGACATAGTGAAGAAGGCATTTGGCATGCTTGGTTTTATCGGTCAGAACATTGAATACAGGAGTTGGGATGTCTTGTTGAAGTTGTACAAGATATTGGTAAGGCCACACTTGGAATACTGTGTGTAGATCTGGTCATCCTATTATAGAAAAGATATTATTAAAGTAGAGAGAGTGTAGAAAAGATTTACTAGGATGCTACTAGGACTTGATGGTTTGAGTTATAAGGAGAGGCTGGATAGGAGGGTGAGGGTGATCTTATAGAGATCTATAAAATAATGAGGGGCTCAGATCAGTTAGATAGTCAACATCTTTTCCCAAAGGTAGCGGAATCTAAAACTAGAGGGCATAGGTTTAAAGGTGAGAGGGGAGAGATACAAAAGTGTCCAGAGGGGCAGTTTTTTTCACACCGAGGGCGGTGAGTGTCTGGAACAAGCTGCCAGAGGTAGTAGTAGAGGCAGGTACAATTTTGTCTTTTAAAAACCATTTAAACAGTTACATGGGTAAGGTGGGTATAGGAGGATTTGGGCCAAATGTAAGTGAGATTAGTTTAGGGGTTTTTAAAAAAAGGTGGCATGGATAAGTTAGGCCAAAGGGCCTGTTTCCATGCCGTGTACCTCTATGACTTTGGAATTCCACCTCAGAAGCTGGTGGAAGCGGCATTACAGAATTTTTTAAGTTAGAAGTCGACAGATTCTTGTTAGGCAAGAGAATCAGGAATTGTCGGGGGTAGATGGGAATGTGGAACTGAAAACAGATCAATCATCATCATATTGAATGGTGGAGCAGCTCGAGGGTTGATTTCTGCTCCTATTTTGTATGCGTCCCTGGATTGGACCACACTCACCTAGTTTTGCATTCAAAAACAGCCAAGGGACAAAATGGAATCTCAGCAGCAAAAGCCAATGACAATGAGAATCATTTAATACTGTGCTGTTTGACACAGAACCTCACTAAGCACTTATTGACCTACTGTACAACAAAAATGACAGGTCTTCATAGCCCACAGTCATGATCAAATTCCCTTCATTATCATTTCTTGCATACTGTTCTAGGCCTGAATTCCTGATTGTGATAACTTGAGGTCACAAATAAGGTAGTCAAATGTGCTGTTTAAAGAATGATCTTTACATAAAGAAATAAAAAAGTTCAATGATAACAATAACTCAGCAGAACTATGAAAACAGGAGCAACTGGTAAAACAGGTCTTGTTTGCAGAACACTCCCTTGCAGACCAAAAACCACTCCAAAACCTGTACATCCTCAGAACTTTCAACAGATGCCAGTGAAACAATTACACAAGAGGAAAGGCTGATAAGTGAAGTCTGTATTCAAATGAGACTCTGTAACACTTCTTCCCACATCAGGATAGAAATACAAAGTAATGACTTAACTATAAGAAAGGCTGACAGGAGCTTTGCAGTTGCATTGTGATCAATTTAATACTGCTGAATCTTGTATTGGTGGATCTAGAGCATTCCTCTTCACTCCCCCAGCAGAGTCAACTGGCAAAGCTTGGACCTCAGGAACAACTTCCTGGCTAACGTCCACAACCCAAGACACTTTGGTTTAAAATTATTGCCAGTAACCACCTCTGGTTACTACCAAAATGCCTGATGTGGACCTGATCATCCAGTTTGAACTGCCTCTCTGCGACATGGTAGTTGTATCCCTCCTTCTGCTTCTCTCGTCTCCTGCCCACTTTTGTTCTGAGACCTGGACCTAGCAATTATTCCACTGGAGAGACTCGGTGGTGGGTTGTGGTGCAATATGATGCAGCAATAAAAGTCTTGAGAGCTTTATTCTTAAAGTATCACCCACCATTCTCTTCAATTCAGAACTTGAACCACTCACTCTGTCAAACCATTTGAAGGCAGATAAAATAGTGCAATATGCACATAAAGTATTCTATGCTTTTACATGAATTCCTGAAATAATTCACCTGCAAACATAGTGCTGTTAAACAAAACAAGCGAATCTGTTATAGAACGTGAGTTGGAAAACTTTGATGTAGCTTCTCAATTGTCACAGCAGCTATAATATTACTCATGATATGCACTTCCAATCATTTCAAATGCACATCTACATCAACCAAAAACATGTGGTTCATGAAAGATCCCACAAAGTCCAGATGCAGACTGGACCATGGCCTCTCAGGCCACTCCGAAGGATGAATTGGTGCTGATGGCACCATCTTCTGGCTTATATGATGAGCAGAATAAGATTTTACCTTGTTCTCCAAGTCCAGATCCATATTAGGCCACCAAACACATGACCTGGCTAGACACTTCATTCTAGAGTACCTGGTTGAGCCTCATGAATTTCATTCATGACTTGCAAATGACTAGAGGGTGAAACGACCACACCTGAACCCCACAGTATGCATCCATTCTGCATATTTAACTGACCTCTACCCTCCACATAAGGTTTCAATTCATTATCTTCTACGACAGTTGGCCTTCCTTGAATCAGAAATCTTCTAAGTTGTACCAGAATAAGATCTCTATACATCCAACACTTAATCTGCTTTGCACTTACTGGAGAACGTGCAAGTCTCAAGTAATAAAATTGTCTTGGGAGGATACAATATCTTGGTTGGCAAATCCGATAAAAGGAGACAACAATGTGTCCCCATTTGTGTTGTTTTTCCCTGCTTTGTATACAATATTGTACTGATAAGCTGACAATGTAAGCATCCAGCGCTGTATTCTTACTGAGGTCATGGGATGAACACAAAGAGAGCAAAGAAAATTACAGCACAGAAACAAGCCCTTCGGTCCTCCAAGCCAGCACCGACCATGCTGCCGGATTGAACTAAAACCCCTTACGCTTCTGGGGACCCTATCCCTCCATTCCCATCCGATTCATGTATTTGTCATGACGCTCTTAAATGTCACTATTATATCTGCTTCCATTACCTCTCCCAGCAGTGAATTCCAGACATCCACCACCCTTTTTTAAAAATTGCCTCATACATCTCCTATAAACATTGCCCCTCGCATCTTAAATCTATGCCCCCTAGTAATTGACTCTTCCATCCTGGGAAAAAGCTTCTGATTATCCACTCTGTCCATGCCCTCATAATCTTGTAGACTTTTAAAGGGTCATCCCTCAACCTCCGACGTTCCAGTGAGAACAAACCAAGTTTCAACAACCTCTCCTCATTGCTAATGCCCTCCATACCAGGCAGCATCCTGGCAAATCATTTCTGTACCATCTCCAAAGCCTCCACATCCTTCTGGTAGTGTGGCGACCAGAATTGAACACTATATTCCAAGTGCGGCCTAACTAAGGTTCTATAAAGCTGCAACATGACTTGCCAATTTTTAAACTCAATGCCCAGGCTGATGAAAGCAAACACGCCATATGCCTTCTTGACTACCTTCTCCACCTGCGTTGCCATTTTCAGTGATCGGTGTACCTGTACACTCAGATCTCTCTGCCTATCACTACTCTTAAGGGTTCTGCCATTTACTGTATATTTCCTATGCTTCCAAAATGCATTACCTGACATTTGTCCGATTAAACTCCATCTGCCCTCTCTGCTCAAGTCTCCAACTGATCTATATCCTGCTGTATCCTCTGATGGTCCTCATCGCTATCAGCAAATCCACTAATCTTTATGCCATCCGCAAACTTACTAATCAAACCAGTTACATTTTCCTCCAAATCATTTATATATTACAAACAGCAAAGGTCCCAGCACTGATCCCTGAAGAATGCCACTTGTCACAGCCCTCCATTCAGAAACATACTCTTCCACTGCTACCCTCTGTTTTCTATAGCCAAGCCAGTTCTGTATCCACCTTGCCAGCTCACCTCTGATCCCATGTGATTTCACCTTCTACACAAGTCTGCCATGTGGAACCTTTTCAAAAGCATTACTGAAGTCCATGTAGACAACATCCACTGCCCTACCCTCAATCATCTTTGTCACTTCCTTGAAAAACTTGATCAAGTTAGTGAGACACGACCTCCCTTTCACAAAACCATGTTGCCTCTTGTTAATAGGTCCACTTATTTCCAAGTGGGAGTAAATCCTGTGTCGAAGAATCCTCTCCAATAATTTCCCTATCACTGACGTAAGGCTCACCGGCCTTTAATTACCTGGATTATTCTTGCTCTCCTTCTTAAACAAAGGAACAACACTGGCTATTCTCCAGTTCTCTGGGACCTCCCCTGCAGTCACTGAGGATACAAAGATTTCTCTCAAGACCCCAACAATTTCCTCCCTTGCCTCTCTACAGTATTCTGGGGTACATCCCATCAGGCCCTGGGGACTTGTCTATCTTAACGTTTCTCAAGAAACCCAATACCACCTCCTTTCTGATAGTTTGACTTAAACTATCTATATACCCTGTCCCAGACCCATCATCCACCAAGTCCTTCTCTTTGGTGAATACTGATGCAAAGTACTCATTTAATATCTCGCCCATTTTCTCTGGCTCCACGCATAGATTCACTCCCCTGTCCTTGAATGGGCCAATCTTCTCCCTGGCTACCCTCTTGCTCTTTATATATGTATAAAAAGCCTTCGGATTTTCCTTAATCCTGCTGGCCAATTACTTCTTGTAACCCCTTTTAGCCCTCTTTACCCCTTGCTTAAGTTTCTTTCTACTTTCCTGGTATTCCACACTTGCTTTGTGTGTTCCCAGCCTCCTAGCTTTGACAAATGCTTCCTTTTTCTCTTTGACTAGGCTCACAATATCTCTCGTTATCAAGGTTCCCAAAACATGCCATTTTTATCCTTCATCCTTACAGGAATATGCTGGTCCTGAATTCCTATCAAATTACACTTGAAAGCTGCCAGGTGTTGTATTTGTCTTCAAACATCTGCCCACAATGTACATGTTTCAGTTCTTGCCTAATATTGTGGAAATTAGCCTTGTCCCAATTCAGCACCTTCACTTGAGGACTACACTTAATCTTTATCCGTCAGTACTTTAGAGCTTACTGAATTGTCACTATTCCGGAGCTGCTCCCCCCACTGAAACGTCGACCACATGGCCGATGTAATTCCCCAATACTAGGCGAAGTATGGCCCCTTCCCTCGTTGGGCTACTTACGTACTGTTTCAAGACGCCCTCCTGGATGCTCCTTAAAAACTCTGCCCCATCCACACCCCCAGCACTAAGTGACTCCCAGTCAACATAGGGGAAGTTAAAATTTCCCACAATAACAACAACCCTGTTTCTTTTACCAAAATCTGCCTACACCTCTGTTCCTCTATCTCCTGCTGGCTGTTGGGCAGCCTATAGTAAACCCCCAAACATTGTGATTACAGCCTTCCTATTCCTGAGCTCTACCCATATTGCCTTGCTGTATGAGCCCTCTTGAGGTGTCCTCTTGCAATATAGCTGTGATATTCTCCTTGACTAGTACAACTCCCCCCTACCCCTTTTATATCCTGCCTGAAACATCTGTATCCTGGAACGTTAAGCTGCCAATCCTGTCCTTCCCTTAACCAAGTCTCTGTAATCGCAACAACATCATAGTTCCAAGTACTAATCCAAGCTCTAAGTTCATCTGCCTTACCTGTTACACTTCTCACATTGAAACAAATTCAGTTCAATCTACCAGAACCACTCTGATTAGCGACCACACCTTGCCTGATCTTTCTCTGAGTTCTACTGGCCCTACTCTTTGGTTCCCCTTCGGTTAATTTGCCTTTGTTTTGATTCCCAATCCCCTGCCAAACTAGTTGCATTTTGACTCACTGTAAGTCATCAGACTCATCAATGGCTTTCGATCAGTACGTATAGTCAACAAACAACAGTGATACTTATGGAAACTTTTTACCGTAAAATGACAGCTAGGACCTCTTCGTCCAACTGTGAATATCCTTTTTCAGCCTTTGTCTGGGTCCTAGACGCAAAAATGATGGATTTTTCAGACCTGTCCTCCATTAAATAAGAAAGTAGTACCCCCACAACATAGGGTGCGGCAACACAACAGGATAAGTTCACTGTCTGGATCAAAATGGACTAACAGATTAGCTGATTGTAGCAGAGTTTTCATACCCTCGAAAGCCTTCTTCTGTGTGGACTCTCACTTCCATTTGGTTTCTTTGTGCAGAAGTAAGTACAGAGGAGCCAACACTGTATACAGGTCTGGCAAAAACTTTCCACAATAGTTTATCAAACGCAAGAATAACCCGAGCTTGGCCACATTCCTAAGCTCCTTAATGGCTTGAACAAAGAACAATACAGCAGAGGAACAAGCCCTTTGGCCCTTCAAGCCTGCACCAATCATATGTTCTTAACTAGACCATCCGTTTGTATCCCTCTATTCACAGTCTGTTCATGTTGCTATCTAAATAAGTCTTAAATGATCCAAGTGTGTCTGCCTCAACCACCTTACTTGGTACTGCATTCCAGGCCCCCACCACCCTCTGTGTAAAATATATCCCCCACATATCCATATTGAACTCTGCCCCCCTTACCTTGAACTTGTGACCCCTTGTGTTTGTCATTTCTGACCTGGGAAAAAGCTTCCAACTGTTCACCCTATCTATGCCCTTCATAATTTTATAAACTTCTATTAGGTCACTCCTCAATCTCCATCTTTCCAGGGAGAACAACTCAATCTCACCTCATAGCGAATACCCCCCTATACCAGGCAACATCCTGGTAAACCTTTTCTGCACTCTCTCCAAAGCCTCCATGTCCTCCCGGTAGTGTGGTGACCAGAACTGGACACAGTATTCCAAATATAGCCTATCCAACGTTCTATATAACTGCAACATCACATGTCGACTTTTATACTCTATGCCTCATCCAATAAAGGCAAGCATGCTATATACCTTCTTCACCACCTTTTCCACCTGTGCTGCCACCTTTCAGGATCCGTGGACTTGCACACCCAGATCCCTCTGTGTGTCCATACTCCTGATGGTTCTGCCATTTATTGTATAGCTCTCCTCTGCATTAGATTTACCAAAATGAATCACTTTGCATTTATCTGGATTAAATTCCATCTGCCATTTCTCTGCTGAATTTTCCAGCCTATCTATATCTTGCTGTAGTCTCTGACAATGTTCATTATGATCTGCAACTTCAGCGATCTTTGTGTTGTCTGCAAACTTACTAATCAGACCAGCTGCATCTTCTTCCAAATCATTTACATATATCACAAACAGCAGAGGTCCCAGCACAGAGCCCTGTGGAACACCACTAAGACCCCTCCACTGCTACCCGCTGTCTTCTATGACCAAGAACTTCTAACAGTTCTGTACCCAACTAGCTAGTTCACCTTTGATCCCGTGAGATTTAACCTTTTGCACCAGTCTGCCATGAGGGACCTTGTCAAATGCTTTACTAAAATCCATATAGACAACCGCCATGGCCCTTCCCTCGTCAATCATTTTTGTCACCTCCTCAAAAAACTCAACCAAATTCGTACAGCATGACCTCCCTTATACAAAACCATGTTGTCTATCGGTAATGAGACTATTGAGTTCTAAATGTATATAAATCCTAAGTATCTTCTCCAACAATTTTCCTACCACGGAGTCAACCTTACTGGCCTATAATTACCCGGGTTATCCTTGCTACCCTTCTTAAATAATGGGACCACATTTGCTATCCTCCAATTCTCTGGGACGTCACCTGTGTTCAATGAAGAAACAAAGATTTCTGTTAGAGGCCCAGCAATTTCATCTCTTGACTCTCTTAGTAATCTAGGACAGATGCCATCTGGCCCTGGGGATTTGTCTACCTTAATGCTTCCTAAAACACCCAACACTTCCTCCCTTGTAACTGCAATTTCTAATGGGTCTACACATCCCTCTGAGACACTACCAGTCAACGTGTGCCTCTCCATTGTGAATACTGATACAAAGTATTCATTTAGGATCTCACCTACTTCCTTGGATATAATAAGGCTGTGCAATTTGCAGAATACGCCACGCTCATAGCCTCAGTTCTCATGCATAACAAATCAGTTTGTCTTTGTGGGCACTAGAAACTACCAGTCAATCGGATCACCAAACTCAGAAGGTATCCAATGCTCTGGAGTGAAGATTTATATGCTAAGTTAACATGTGGCAAGACATTCTCCAAGTTTGATATGAACCATACTATCTTCAGCTTGAATTGGACAAGTCCTCCCGAAATATGTGATGATCAACACAGATAAGGGACTTTATAAGTATACCCATTTGCCTTTTGAGGGTCTCATCAGCGTACGCCATCTTTCAAAGAATTATGGATAACTTCCTAAAAGGGCTACCTAAGATAGCAGTATACTTACATGACATCTTCAGAACAGAAGGCTTGCAGAGATTTTCCAGAGCAGAAGTTCACCAGAAGAGGTGAAGTGCTTCACAAGTGACTAAATTAAACTATTTAGCCCAGCAAGTAGATGGCTAGAGGTTACATCCAGTAGAAGACAAGATAAGGCTCATCAAGGAAGCACCAGCCCTATGGTAAACAATATGGAGTTAAAGTCCTTCCTGGGATTAGTCAATTATTGTAGAAAATTTACCCTGAATTTGGTTTCCAAGCTGGTCCCCTTGCTTGCCCGACTACAGAAATACTAAACATGGACCTGGGAAGCTCTACACGCAAAGGCTGCTTCTGAAGTTAAACATCAATTAGTGTCATCTAACTTCCTGGCCCATTTCGACCCTAAGAAAGAACATATGTTAACCTGTGATGCTTTCCCATACAAACTTGGTACAGTCACATCACTGGAAAGATGGGACAAAAAAACGCATCGAATATGCCTCCCAGATCCTTATGGATGCAGAGAGAAGATATTCCCAAATTGAGAAGGAAGGGTTAGTTTGACAGATACATCTATGGTTGATTTTTTTTTATATAGTTACAGACCAAAAACCCTTATTGGGCCTATTCAAAGAGGACAAGAAAAATATCCCCATTACCTCTGCTTGGATACAGCACTGGGCCTTGTTACTGGCAGTCAATGAATATTTTCTGGAACACCATCCAACACACTGAGTTGCCTCCCGTTGCCAAAAGCCTGGCTCTTTTATCAGCATTGGCAGAGATTGTGATGACCATGAACTTTTTGGCAAATTCAAGCCTGGACTCAAAAAGATCCAACTTTAACCAAAACAAGGCACACAATCCTCCAAGGTGGATTCCAAGGACGACACTTCAAAGAAATGAAACCTTTCCTTATTAAGAAGTCTGAGCTTAGTGTTGGGGATGGGATCATTCTTTGGGGGTCCTGAGTAATTGTTCTGCACCTAGGGCAATTTGCAATATTCACGGAATTATATAATGACCACCCGGGAGAATCAAAATGAAGTTGCTGGCCAAGAGTTATGTCTGATAGCCCAGTCTTCATTCTGACATCACAGACTTGAAGCAGCAATATAACCTGTGCCAGGAAAATCAAAAACTCCCACCCTCAGCCTCTTTGCACCTATGGGAGTGGTCTGCCAGGCCATGGGTGTGTGTACATGTGGATTTTGCAGGGCTCTTTATCTGTTCTATGTTTTTAATCATGGTAGGTGCACACTCCACATAGTTGCAAGTGCACATCATGGGTACTACACGACTCAGGCTACAATTGAGAAATTGCAGCAGAGCTTCAGTGAATCAAATCCCAGTCAGGAGACCATTCAGTCCATCGAGCCCATACCAACAGTAATCCCTCTGATACTAACAGGCAATTATGCATGGCCAAACAATCTAAACCGCACATCTTTGGATTGTGGGAGGAAACTGGAACACCTGGAGGAAACCCATGCAGACATCATAGAACCCTACAGTACAGAAACAGGCCCTTCGGCCCATCAAGTCTGCACCAAACACAATCCCACCCAGGCCTTATCCCCATATCCCCACAAAGATAAGTGGAACAGCAAATTGTGCGGAGGGTGTAGAAAGTCTGCAGAGGGATCTAGATAGGCTGAGCGAGTGGGCGAGGACCTAGCAGATGGAATACAATGTTGGCAAGTGTGAGGTTATCCACTTTGGTAGGAATAATAGTAGGAAGGACTACTACTTACAGGGCGAAAAGCTGCAGCACGCTATGGTGCAGAGGGACCTGGGGGACCTTGTGCATGAGTCGCAAAAACCCAGCCTGCAGGTGCAGCAGGTGGTCAGGAAGGCAAATGGGATGCTGGCCTTCATAGCGAGGGGGATAGAATATAAAAGTAGGGAGGTCTTGCTGCAACCGTACAGGGCACTGGTGAGGCTGCAGCTGGAGTACTGTGTGCAGTTTTGGTCGCCGCACTTGTGCAAGGGTATTTTGGCCTTGGAGGGAGTGCAGAGGAGGTTCACTAGGCTGATACCGGAGTTGAGGGGGTTGAGCTATGAAGAGAGGCTGAATAGACTGGGTTTGTACTTGTTAGAGTTTAGAAGGATGAGGGGGGATCTTATTGAGACATATAAGATGATGAAAGGGATGGATAGGGTAGAGGTGGAGAGGTTCTTCCCGCTCAGAAAGGACAGCAGGACTAGAGGGCACAGCCTCAAGATAAAGGGGGGGCAGTTTAGAACAGAGCTGAGGAGGGACTTCTTCACTCAAAGGGTGGTGAATCTCTGGAATTCTCTGCCTGTTGAAGTGGTGGAGGCTACCTCGCTAAATATATTTAAGACGCGGGTAGATAGGTTTTTGGTAGGCAAGGGAATTAAGGGTTATGGGGAGAAAGCGGGAAAGTGGAACTGAGCCACTTCAGATCAGCCATGATCTTATTGAATGGCGGGGCAGGCTCGAAGGGCTAGATGGCCTACTCCTGCTCCTATTTCTTATGTTCTTATATCTTTATATATCGTACACACTAATCCCTTGAACCTCCGCTACCCTGGACACTAAGGGGCAATTTCTTAGCATGGCCAATCAACCTAGCCTGCACATCTTTGGACTGTGGGAGGAAACCGGAGTACCCGGAGGAAACTCACGCAGACACCCAGGGACCCTGGAGCTGTGAAGCAACAGTGCTAACCACTGTGCTACCGTGCCGCACATGGGGACAAATGTGCAAACTTCACACAAGTCCAACCCAATGTGGAGAACGTGCAAACTCCACAGTGTCTCAAGGCTGCAATTGAACCTAGGACCCTAGCGCTGTGAGGCAGCAATGCTAACCACTATGCCACCGTGCTGCCCCTTCTATGTCACTAGATCACTGTAGCCAGAGCAACATTCTTCTACACTTTTCTCTTCTTTTCAGAATCCCTAGAATTTCAACGCTCTAAGGCTGGTATCACGCAGCCTTAAGGCACTGTAGAGGATGCAAAAAAAAATCTACAAGTGTGATACAAGAGTTGTGAGGTCATCTGCACCAGGAAAGGATGGATAAGCTGGGTTTCTTTGGTGTCAGAAAGAGAGTGAGGGGTGACCTAACAGCTGTCTTTAAAATTAAAAGAAGTTTTGATGGAGTAAACACAGAGGAGTGTTTTCACTTGTGTGGAAGAGCAACACTATAAGTTATTATAAGCAATTTGCCAGGGGATAGAATAGGAAATTCAGAACAAATTCTATTACCCAAAGAGTGGTGAGAGATCGATATCACTACCACAGGAAGTAATTCAGGAGAATAGTATATTCAAAGGGGAAGTTAAAGAAGCTAATGAGGGAGAAGGGAACAGAGGATTACCCTGATGAGTGAGAGGAATGTTGGGTGAACCATAAATGCCAGAATGGGCTGGATGAGGCAAATGGCTTGTTTCCGTGCTGTATGTTCGATGTGTATAATATATAGTTTATAATGAGTATAGAGTGATATGGGCCAAGTTTAGTAAAAGCTGGACAGCATGGACAAGTTGGCTGAAGGGCCTGTTTCCATGCTGTAAGTCTCTATGACTCTACAGAATTATGACTACGTATTTAAGAAGTGTGTTGTAAAATACTAATGCATTTCAAAAGCATAGTACATAAGACATAGAGGAAGAATTAAACTACTCGGCCCATTGAGTCTGCCCTGCCTTTCAATCATGGCTGATATTTTTCTCATCTCCATTCTCCTGCCTTTTCCCCATAACGCCCGATCCCCTTTCAATCAAGAACCTATCTATCTATCTATCTCTGACTTAAAGGCAGTCGATGACCTGGCCTCCACAGCCTTCTGCAGCAATGAGTTCCAAGATTCACCACTCTCTGGCTGAAGAAATTCCTCCTCATCTCTGTTTTAAAGGAGCATCCCTTTAGCCTGAGGTTGTGCCCTCTGGTTCTAGTTCTTCCTACTAGTAGAAACATCCTCTCCACAGCCATTCTGTCCAGGCCTCACAATAATCTTTAAGTTTCAATAAGATCCCACCTCATCCTTCTAAACTCCAACGAATACAGACCCAGACTTCCACATACGACAAACTCTTCATTCCATGAATCATTCTTGTGAACCTCCTCTCGATCCTTTCCAAGGCCAGCACATCTTTCCTTAGATATGGGGTCCAAAACTGCTCACAGAACTCCAAATAGGGTCTGACCACAGCCTTATACAGCTTCAGAAGTATATCCCTGCTCTAGTATTTCAGTCCTCTTGACATGAATGCTAACATTGCATTTGCCTTCCTGTCAAATAAACCTGCACGTTAACCTTAAGAGAATCTTGAACAATGACTCCCAAGTACCTTTGTGTTTCTGATTTCATAAGCATTTTCCCATTTAGAAAACAGTCTATGCCTCCGTTCTTCCTCCCAAAGTGCATAGCCTCACACTTTTCCACATTGTATTCCATCTGTCATTTCTTTTTCCACTCCCCTAAACTGTCCAAGTCCTTCTGCAGCCCCCCTGCTTCCTCAATACTACCTGTCCCTTTACATATCTTTATATCATCTGCAAACTTAGCAACAGTGCCTTCAGTTCCTTCCTCCAAATCGTTAATGTATATTGTGAAAATTTGTGGTCCAAGCACTGACTCGAGGCACATAACTAATCACTGGCTGCCATCATGAGAAAGACTCCTTTATCACCATGCTCTGCCATCTGCCATTCAACCAATCCTCCATCCATGCCAGGATCTTAACCATAACATCATGGGCGCTTAACTTGTTTAATAATCTTCTATACGGCATCTTGTCAAAGGCCTTCTGGAAGTCTAAATAAATCACATCCGCTGGCTCTCCTTTATCTAACTTCCTTGTTACCTCCTCAAAGGATTCTAACAGATTTGTCAGGCATGACCTTTCCTTGACAAAGGGGATCCTTTGATCCCAGGATCAAACAGCATTGTAGGAGGCCATTCACCCCATCATGTGTACATAGACTCTTTGAAAAGGGGTGACAAAAGCTATAAGTGCATTGACTGAGTTTTATGAAATAATGATGTCTTTCTTTCATACAATCCCTACAAAGCAGAAGGAGGCCATTCAACCTATCGAGTCTGCGCTGACCACAATCCCACCCAGGCCCTATTCCCATAACCCCACGTATTTACTCTAGATAATCCCCCTAACACTAAGGAGGAATTTAACATGGCCAATCCACCTAACCCACACATCTTTGGACTGTGGGAGGAAACCAAAGCACCCAGAGGAAATCCATGCACACACAGGGAAGATGTGCAAACTCCACACAATACATGCAAACCCCAGTATGTGCAACACTAATCAAGCTTGATGGTTTTCGGTTTCTGCTCTTGATGAGGTGGTGTCCTAGCAGGGGTTACTACAATTATGAAAGGTTTAATGGAGAGGTGCAGAAAGGATGTCTTCACTTATGGAAGAGACCAAAACTAGAGGCATAAATATAAGAGACACTAATAAATCCAATAAGGAGTTTAGGGGGCACTTCTTTACCCATCAGTCACTACTACATGGAATATTTGAGGTGAATTGCATAAATACATTTAAGTGGATAGATAGATAAACACATGGGAAAAGAGAACAGAAGGCTATGTTGATAGTGTGAGATGAAGCAACGTGAGAAAAGCTTCAGGTGGAGAATAAATACTGACATTTCTTAATTTTTCCAGTTATGACAAAGGGCCTTTAACCGGAAACATTGATCCTCTTTTCGTAGGTGCTACCAGACCTGCTGTATTTCCAGTGTTTTCTGTTTATTTCAGGATTTGAGCAGTTTTTTTTTTAAACTCATTCACGGGCATTGAATGGGACATGGGCATTGCTGGCTGGCCAGTATTTATTGGAGGAGCCTGAGTCTCTCTCTGAAAGCTAGTGCTGCCAAATAAACCTGTTGGGCTTTAAGCTGGTATTGTGAGATTTCTTACAGTATTTTTTGCCCATCCTTTGTTACCTGAAAGCAGTTGACAGTGAACCACATTGCTGTGGCTCTGGAGTCACATGTAGGCCAGACCAGACAAGGATGGCAGCTTTCCTTCTCTAAAAGGGCATTAGTGAATCAGATGGATTTTTCCGACAATCGACAAAGGTTTGATGGTCACCAGTAGACTATTAATTCCAGATATTTTTTATTGAATTCAAATTTCACCATCTGCTGTGGCAGGATTTGAACCTGGATCCCCAGAACATTAGCTGAGATTAATAGTCTAGCAATAATATCACTAGGCCATCAATTCCCCTATTGTGTTCTTGTAATCTGTTTTAGAAGTTCGTTGTAGGATAAATATTGACCAGGATACAATGTGGTGTCAATGCAGGAACAAATCCACGCTGAAGAGTTTTACCTCTGTTAATCCAAGTTTGAGCAGCATTTAGAGTTGGATTCCCAAAATATTCTGTGAACTGCAGTGAGGGAATGCTGTCTGAATCTGGATCATGAGTGCTTGAATATTCCACAGCTACTGAAAGAATTTATCTTCTTTTCCTAGTTTTCTCCATTTGCAATTAATTTCTGGTATTCAGATCCCAAATGTTATCAGGCAACACACCAACAACATAAGGATGTAAGAAATAGGAAGAGTAGTCTATATATCCTCTTGAACCCGCTCTGCCATTCATCAAAATTGTAGCTAAATTTTTGGGTCAACCCACTTTTCCATCCTATATCCTTCGACTCCCTTCAAATCAAAAAATCTCTTGAATCTGTTCATTGACTTGAGCATCCACAGCTCTCTTGGGTAGAGAACGCCTACCATTCACAATCCTTTGAATGACGAAATCTCTCATGAGTTCTGAATGGCTGACCCCTTAACCCAAGACCTGCCCCTAGTTTTTTTTTCATTCGTACGTGGGCATTGCTGGCAAAGTCAGCATTTATTGCTCATCTCTAATTGCCCTCGAGAATGTAGTGGTGAACTGCTTTCTTGAGCCAATGGTGGTGTAGGTGCACCCATAGGGCTGTTAGGAAAGGAGTTCCAGAATATTAACCCAGTGACAGTGAAGGAATGGCAATATAATTCCAGGTCAGGATGGAGTATCACTTGGAGGGAGTTCTAAGCTCTTCAGCCTCCGTTCTCTTAATCCCACTAAGAATTTTATACATCTCACATTCTTCTAAATTTCAGAGAATATAGACCTATTCTATCTCCCCTTATGGTACATCCCTCTTGTGAGAAGTAGTGTAATTTTTAAGGCTGCAAGAGCCAACAGTACAATCAGCAGTGATGGACGAGTTCAGCAGCATACAGAAAGGGGGAGGCACATGACAGACAGTTAACTAGGTTACACGAAACAGATAACCACAGTGATGAGATTAAGCGCAAAATGGGAGTTGAGAGAGTGTTAATTGAAGGAATGACACAATACAAGCCATTTACAGTGTTTAAAGTTAACAAGGTTAACAGCCAAATAAGGGGGAATAACACAATACAAGCCATCACAATGTTTGAAAAACAGTATAAAATGTGCTGCAAATCTATGTAAGGTGTGCCTATTTTGACTAGACACCCGGTCTTGCAAGAACGACAAATAAAATCTTGCTCCTTCAGAACTTGACTTGACTAAATTGTTTAACTGTGAGCTGTGTTTCTCACACTCTCAATTCAAGAATCAATCTAGTGAACCTCTATTGGTGCCGCTCTAACGCAAGCATATTCACTCTTACAAATGGAGGCCAAAGCTGTAGACCGTTCTCCAGGTGTGCTCTCACCAAAGCCATTTACAATTACAACAATATTTCCCTAATCTTACTCTAACCACCTGGTAATAAAGGCTGAAGATCCTATCTGCTTTCACAATTCCTTTCAATAACCGTGTCCCCCCCACCCCACACAGGATGTGATAGTCACTGGCTAAGGGATAATTGGCTTTGAGAAGGTGGTGGTGAACCATCTTCTTGAAATGCTGTAGTTCATTTGGTGCGAGTACCCACATTACATAAGAAGGCCTACTTAAGAAGGAAGTTTCAGGTATTTGACTGAGTGACGATATAATTCCAAGTCAGAGTGACATTCAGCTTGAAGAGGAATCTGCAAATGATGGTGTTTCCATACATCTGCTGCCCCTGTAGAGGTCAGGAGTTTGGAAGGTGTTGTTGAAAGAGACTTGGTGAGGTACTGCTGTATATCTTGTAGATGTTAGACACTGCTGCCACTGTGCAGCAGTGGTAGAGTGATTGAATGTTAAAAGATGGTGGATGGTGTGCTAATCAAGTGGGCTGCTTTGCCTTGGATGGTAAAGAGGTTCTTGACTGATACTGGAGCTGCACTCATCCAGGCATTTGGAGAGTATTCCATCACTCTCCTGGCTTGTGCCTTGTTGACAGATTTTGGTAGGTCAGTTTGGAGAGATTCTCTCTTGATGGAGATGGTCATTGACATGCAATTGTGTGGCACATACGTTACTTGCCACTTATCAGTCCAAGACTGAGGGTGTCCAAATCTTGCTGCATATAGCCTCACTATCAGATTAGTATCTGGCGAATGGAACAGAACACTATGCAGTCATCAGCAAATATCCTCCTTACGACAGAGGGAAGCTCATTGATAAATAATATTTAACAGACTCTTACTTTTAAAAAGGTTCTACTTTTCCAGTACATGAAGCTAGATAATTTTCCATTTTCCATATTTTATCCCATCACCCACTTTCCCAGTCTTTGCAACTCCTACGTCCTCCTTACAGCTTGCTTTTCCCATCAGCAAACCTGGATATATTACTTATTTTACACCTCATCCAAGTCATTTACCAGAGGCTGCAGTGCCAGGCCACTGGTACTCTACTAGTTAAAGTCTGTGATCCAAAAAATGACTCATTTATTTGTATTTTCTTGCGTAAATGCTAATATATTCCTCCCATTTCATAAGCTGTAATCATTTATGATGAGCACTCGTCATCTAATCACCAAATACACAGCCTTCCGATCGCAATGCATTTCAGATTTTTCACGATTCACCCAATTACATTATGCAGCATAGGTATAAAATTCAACCGCACTGCTCTAAATCTTAACCTGCTAATTCAGGACAAGCTGTTTGGTTTGTTTAGCAGGTTTGTTTAGCTAAGATCAAGTGTCAGATCAAACCCAAGATGAAGTTCAATGCCTTCTCTTGTTGGCTCGGATCTTGTTTTGTCTCTCTTATGGGGACCTTGTTTAGCAGGTTTGTTTAGCTAAGATCAAGTGTCAGATCAAACCCAAGATGAAGTTCAATGCCTTCTCTTGTTGGCTTGGATCTTGTTTTGTCTCTCTTATGGGGACCTTGAATTGGATTCGGTTGGAGTTTGAATTTGTTTTTTGCAGCAAGCAAGGAATGGACTTGGGTTTGCTGGGTCAACTCTGAGAACTGGCTTTGTAACTTTAAGCACAGAGTAAAAAAAATACAAGTTATGAAATGTTTTTGGCAATAAAGTGATTGCACATCAAGGGGAACTGATATGATTAAAATGAAGTGGTTTCCCATTTAAAACTGAAATGAGGAGAAATTTTTATTTCAGAGGGTCATTAGTCTGATGAATTCACTTTCCAAGAAAACTTTGGAGGTAGGATCATTGAATATTTTTAAAGGTTGAGGTAGATAAGAACATACAAATTAGGAGCAGGAGTAGACCACTCGGCCCTTCAAGCTTGCTCCACCTTTCATTAAATCATGGTTGATTCTTGAACAAAATAAGTAAGGTATATATTTAGAGAAACTAGGAATATCAAATGCTTTCTCCAGTACAAAATATATCTCACTATATATATCTGCTGAAACCTCAAAATGTGGCAATTCCTATGGAATAGCTATTCCCCACCTTCCCATTAAAAAATAATTTGCTGTGTAACTTTTTCTAGTGTTATTCAGCCTAAAATTGCACACATGTATCCTAAATAAAAACAGAACATGTTGAAAAAACCCAGCAGGTCTTCAGCATCTGTGGGGAGAGAGACAGTTAACGTTTCAGTTCTGTGATTCTTTACTGACAGGAGAGTCAAAGGATACAGGGAGTGGACAGGAAAGTAGAGGCAATATTCAGATCAGCTATAATCTCATCAAATAGTGAAACCAGCTCAGAGGACTGAATGCCTACTTTTGTTCCTAATTCGTATACTTATATATAAATTCAAAGCATTAAAAATATTGCTCACTGCCATTTTCTGACTAAGGGAGAAAGTTAGCCAAGACAATGAACCATGAATTGTATTGTAAACAAGAAAGAAAGGCAACAAGCTTCAAAATAGTTCAAAATGTTCAATTTGTTTGTACAGAATGAACTGTTTTAATTCAACACTTTAAAAACAATTATTGAGGTCAAGGAGTCCCTGAGGTAAAAATTAGGACACTGTGGAGATCTCCTCTGATCTTTGAATTGAATGAAATATTTTTACGTCTGGCTGAGAGAGCAGACAGAGCCTTAATTTAACATTTAATAATGATAGGGAGGATGAGGTTTGAAAAAGAAGGCACAGCAAATGTTCAATATAAGTTGAAATAACAGGTTCTCCTTCAGTGTTAGCTGTGGCTCAGTCCTAGCACTCTCACCTTCAAGTGAGAAGGTTGTGGGTTCAAGTCCACTTCAGAGACTTCAACAGAAGGAAGCTCTAGGCTAACATGTACCAACACCAGGTTAAAGTCCAACAGGTTTATTTGGAATCATGAGCTTTCGGAGACTTCTTATTGTGCCCATCCCAATCCAACGCCAACATCTCCACATAATGAGTACCAAAGGAGTGTTGCATAGTTGGAGGCACTGTCTTTCTTACGAGATGCTAGAAAATGTCTGTTCTCTTAGGTGTATGCAAAGGATCACAAGACATTAATCAAACAAGAGCATGAGAGTTCTAGGTGTTTTAGCCAATACGTATTCCTCAACCATCAGTAAAACCAAATTATTTGTTCACTAACTCATTGTAGTTTGTGGGATCTTGCAGTGTGAGAATTGGCTGCTGCTCTGTTTCCCACATTACAATAAAGAAGGCACTGACTTCAAAAGTACTGCATTAGTTGTAAAATGCTTTGGCACATCCTGACATTGTGAAAGGCACTATACAAAATGCATGTTCTTGTAACCTAGGCATGAACACAAAGCAAGGGAGCAGGACTCACCTTCCATACATTCATTTACAGATTCATAGTCAGCATATGTTCTCCCTTCTGGCCTTTTGGTGGGCTGAACTAGCAAAATCGTGTGTGACTAAGGAGAGAGAAAGGAATCATGTTAGATGCTCAGTTGTTACACCCTCTCTTGTTCCACGCTCCGTCTCTTTTTAACTTCCATTTCTGAAGCAAAAAAAAGATTTAAAATATTGCAAAATATCTTAAAATTCAAGTGACAGATGAGAATTTTTTAAAAATGCAACAGCTTACTGTGATCTGGAATGTGCTGTCTGAAAGGTGGTGGAAAAAAATTCAGTAATAACTTTCAATAAGGAACATAAGGAAACAGGAGCTGGAGGCCCCTCAAACCTGCAGCTCCATTAATTAAGATCAACTTCATCTTCGCATCCTATCTCCATAGTCCTTGATTTTCTTAATGCCCAAAACTCAAATTATCTCTGCTGAACATACTTCATCATTGAGCACCAACAGACCTTTGCAATAGAAAATTCCAAAGATTCATAACACTCTAGGAATAGGATATATACTTTGACTGAGACATTTGCAAGCCTTTGTGCAAACAGTAGATGGTGGATCTTTCAAAGGTGTGGCACAGGCAGATGAGCTGAATAGCCACGTTCTGTGCTGTGATTTCACAACCACAGAAGGTTGATGCAAGAGTTTTCAATTTTAGTTAACTGCATATGTGAAAAACAAACTTTCGTTTGCATACTTCAGATATTTCTTCAAATGCCTCAGAATGCATTATTTTCCATTTTACAGAAGATAAGCTGACAACCCAACTTCTAAGGTAGTCATTGTTACTGCATTTGTAGTGCAGCAATGATAGTGGAGGCAAACTCCTCTTTGACAGTAGTGCCACAGTACAAAATAGGATGGCACTAGTTCCACAATACAACTTCAAATGGAGTGTCAGTGTACAGAAGGTGGCACTTGCAGCATAACCAGATTTTCAAGAAGTCTGATGCTGCCTGAAACAATGCCACAATAAAAGAACTGCAGCTATTGTGAACATTCAACTGGCTTGTGCCTGTCTGATTAGCCGCCCATAAATCAACTTCTCTTCGTTTCTTCCTCCATCACGAGTTCCATGACCTGAAAGAACCTCATCAATGTTTAATGCTGCCAGAGTTTAGAAATCTGCTCACGCAAGAACAGGAAAATTCACTGTAGAATCACATTCGCTGAATATAAAAATGCAAATTAAAACTGTCCTGTGTATTCTTTTAACAAGGTATGGGGGTTTGCCTACTACAAAAGACTTGGATCAACAATGCAAAAGTGTCCAGTGCATATACTTTTATTCTAGAAATCCAGATGCTAAACTACCACGCATTTAAACTTTGGTGAAAGCCTATTGCTACAATAATAAGCTGCATTACATCCACTTACCAATGAATAAGTAATGAAAGCTCCACTTGTACCCAATGGAACTCAGTGGTCTGCTACTATACACCATAGTAAGAAGTCTCACAACACTGGCTTAAAGTCCAAAAGGTTCATTTGGTAGCAAAAGGCACTAGCTTTTGGAGCACTGCTCCTTCGTCAGGTAAGCGGGAGTTCTGTTCACAAACAGGGCAGAGAAAGACACAAACTCAATTTACAGAATAATGGCTGGAATGCGAGTCTTTATAGGTAAAGAAGTCTTAAAGGTATAGACAATGTGAGTGAAGGAAGGGTTAAGCACAGGTTAAAGAGATGTGTATTGTCTCCAGCCAGGACAGTTAGTGAGATTTTGCAAGCTCAGGCAAGTTGTGGGGGTTACAGATAGTGTGACATGAACCAAGGTCCCAATTGAGGCTGTGCTCATGTGTGTGGAACTTGGCTATCAGTCTCTGCTCAGCAACTCTGCGTTGTCGTGTGTCGTGAAGGCTGCCTTGGAGAACACTTACCCGAAGATCAGCAGCCAATTGTTCGCTGTTGGCCTCTTGGGATTTGTGGAAGAACTCCCGCAACCTCATTCGCCTGATGAATTCCTCTGTGTCTGCTGCGAGACTGATGGGGTTTATTTTGATGGGCGTTCGGCCTCTGATCTTCGGGTAAACGTTCTTCAAGGCAGCCTTCACAACACACAACGCAGAGTTGCTGAGCAGAGACTGATAACCAAGTTCCACACACATGAAGATGGCCTCAACCGGGATCTTGGGTTTATGTCACACTATCTGTAACCCCCACAACTTGCCTGGGCTTGCAAAATCTCACTAACCGTCCTGGCTGGAGGCAATACACACCTCTTTAACCTGTGCTTAACCCTCTCTCCACTCTCAATGTCTGTACCTTTAAGACTTGATGACCTGAAAAGACTTGCATTCCAACCATTATTTTGTAAATTGAGTTTGTGCCTTTCTATGCCTGTTTGTGAACAGAACTCCTACTTACCTGACAAAGGAGCAACACTCCGAAAGCTACTGGCTTTTGCTACCAAATAAACCTGTTGGACTTTAACCTGGTGTTGTGAGACTTCATATTGTGTTTACGCCAGTCCAACACCAGCATCTCCACATCACTTTACACCATAGACATTGAAAGATTGGCATCAAATAGAAATATATTTTTTGGGTGAGGAGTGAGTTGGCAGGAAAGAAACTGACTCAGCTGAGAAACTATGAACCGATCTTGATCTGAAGAAATAGAGACCATAATAAACTGAAGTGTAATATAAACATAACTATTCAATGTTAACACAGCATTTCCAAAACATTATCTCCACTTTTGATGAATTGAGAAACAGGCAAGTTAACATGACCTTCAAATACAAATCTCCTGAAAGAACTATAAACTTCTCTTTCCCAAGTGAGAGTTTACGTACAGAGCATTGAAAATCCAGAGAATATCTGCTGTATTAATGAGTTCAGGAAATTAATTATAGTTAAAGCATATAGAAATTAGTCATGGCGTCGCAAGTGATCTGTAAAACTGGAGCTCACATTGGCTACATGTAAAAATGGAAATAAATTTTTGTAAAATGGAAATAAATTAAAAGCAGAAAAGAATAGTGAAGAGGAAATCTGATAGAAACTAAGACAGATACCAAAATTGTTTTTATTAAAATAAAAAAAATTACAGAAGCTAGAAATCTGAAATAAAAACAGAAAATGCCAGAACCTAAGAGTCAAACTGGACCTGAAACTTCGTTTCTCTCTATAGATACTGCAGAATTTACTGAGTTTTTCCAGCATTTTCTGCTCTTAAAGTTTTTTACATTGTTTTGAAAAATTCAGCATATTAAAACTGGGCAGCACCATTACACTATTTTATTCACAACACGTACTTTCCTAGAGTTTGCCAGCAATCTAAGCTTTAGTCAGGTGAGTGTGAAAATTAAAAGCACAGCATGAGCATGAAACAAAACTTCTGGAACAAGCTGGTTCACAAACCATTTCTAGTTTGCTGCTCAACCACTGACCTCATATGCAAGTACGTTATTTATTAATGTCACAAATAGGCTTATATTAACACTGCGATAAAGTTGCTGTGAAAATCTCCTAGTTGCCCCACTCCAGCACCTGTTCAGGAACACTGCAGTAGAATTTAGCATGACCAATGCACCTAACCAGTACATATTTTGGACTGTAGGAGGAAACCGAAGCACCTGGAGGAAACCTATGCAGACACAGGGAGAACATGCAGACTCCACACAGACAGTGAGCCAAGCTGGGAATTGAACCCAGGTCAAAGGCACTGTGAGGCAGCAGTGTTAACCACAGTGTCACCTTGCTGTTCAGTATGTAAACTGTTAATCAGTCTTCAGTACAGGAGTAGGTTATTCACCCCAGGTGCTCAGTCTATTCCAACCATTATGCTTCACAAAGTCTTCTCCCACCCTATTTCACCTCACCCGATCAGCACAATCTTCTTCTCCATCTCTTTGGAACTTTTCCTTAAAACATATTGACACCATTCTCAACCACTCCCTGCATTAGCAACTACTGAGTAAAATATTTTATTTTGAATTCATAGATTTATTTGGCTGGATCAACACTTGCAAGCTCTTGGCAGAGCTGGCATCACAAGCAGCTCATTAAGCCAGATAAGGATCCCAAAAACAATGCTTTGACATTGGAAAGCCTCAAAAAGAGAACAGCAGTTTGAAAAACAGAAGAAATAGCAAAGCTAAAGATGAATTCTGCCACCTCAGGTTATAAAGTAAATCAAAGAAAATGCTCGCCATAAAAGCAAGGCCTGGATCCACTGGTCTTCAGTCACCAGAGGCTGGATGCACCCCCAGGATACACTGTGTGGCCCCTCAAAAGTCCAAATGCACTGACTCTGTGGGAATTTCCCAAGTTTGAACATCCGATGGGCAACTCACCTTTACCCCAGAACCCTCTGAAAAAGCCATCAACTCTTGATATATAGTCAAAGACTTTGAATCATCCCTACAGGGCAGGAGGCCATTCAGCTCATTGAATCTGCACCAACAACAAGCCCACCCAGGCCCCATCCCTGTAACCCCACACATTCAGTCCACTAATTCCTGACTTTAAGGGACAATTTAGCATGGCCAATCAACCTAACCTGCACATTTTTGGACTGTGGAAGGAAACCCGAGCATCTGGAAGAAACCCACAGGCTTGGGAAGAATGTGTAAACTCCACAAAGTTACCCAAAGCTAGAACTGAACCCGGGTCCCTGGCGCTGTAAGGCAGCAGTGTTAACCACCATGCTGTCTGACTTCAGATAATTCCAAATTACTTCCCTGAGTAGCTTCTCAGGAGAATGTTATACAGCAAAATCCTAGTGTAACTCCTGGATAATAATACAACTGACTCCCCTGCCCCAACCCTCTCCATCCCCTAAACAGCCCATTCCCATCCACCCTATTCCGAGTAAAGTCCCCTGACTCAATTGACTAGCCCCTCATCACCCAACTGCTCTACAACTTGAGTCGACCTCACCACCCTATCCCCTTTACCCTCTTTACATGGCTCTTCAAAGAAGCTTTGGGCCATTTAAACATTTTACTGACCAGAATATGGCAGCTAATAAGTTAAAAAAAGGGAGTGTAGTTTTTGCACAGATTCCCATTGCTGATGTCCAAAGATTTCCTGCACTGACTGAGTTTGGAAGGATCCTCCATTGGAAGATTTCCCAGGAAAATCGGAGGAAGTGGGTTTTTTTTTGTCTGATGGTTGGAAACAGAAGTTCTGATTCTGCTTGGAATATGTGAGCCAAAATAATACAGAAAAGGAAAATAAAAATCAATTAGTTTGGGTGGAAATTTTAAACAGCCTCAGTCAGAAGCATACTGTGGCTCTGGAGGGGGTAGCAGTATACAAACTTGTGATTGAGAAACAATTTTCAGAGAAAGTCAGAGACAAAGAAATAAAAATATAATATGAGCAGGATTAGGCCACGTTGTCCATCGAGCTTGCTTTATCATACAGTAAGACATGGTCTGAAGTTGTTGAACTCAGTATAAAGTCCATAAGGCTGGAAGGTAAGTAATCAGAAGATGATATTTATCCTTTTGCAGCCTTTTTACATCTCCTCACAGTTTTCTTTCCCATCTAGCTTAGTATTATCAACAATGTGGATATAAAACACTCTGTCTCTCATTTAACACATACTGCAAATAGTTGAGGCACAAGCACTGATCCTTGTGGCAATCCACTAATTTCTAGTTACTAAACCTGAATATCACCTCTTTAATAATTTGCCTCTTAACCAATACTATCTCTAGTAATTTATTATTATCTATCCCCCAATTTCATGAACTGTAATCTGGCAGTTTCAACCTCAAGAAACTCACCACTGATTTGTCATACATGATTTCTCTTTCAGAAAACTATACTGACTCAGTCTAACAATATCAGAAATTTCCAAGGATTTGTTTGCTTTTGATTGGAAAGCACAAGAGAGACAGTTGTATTGTGAATTCATTTAGATAAAAACCCATACAGAAACCTGTTTAAAATTGTTAAGAATGACTTTTCTGTCATCTTACAGCAATTCATAAGAACTGGAATTTCACAATTGGAATAAGGCATGCACCTAAAATTGCAATAATGTTCTATCCTAAATTTAAAATAAATTCAGAACTATGTATCCTAAATTTACTTAGTATACACAAATCCTGTACATAACTTCAAACATTTTAAAAAGATCATCACCACCAGTTTGCCAAGCCTCTGGTTACATAGTGGTATGATTCAACAACAGGGGATCGGCTAACTCAGTTGGCTGGTTCATGATGCAGAGTGACAGTGCGGGTTCAATTCTTGTACCCACTAAGGTTATTCCTTATGAATCTTATTTTCAACCCCATACCTAATGTGTAATGACCCTCAGGTTAAATCCCTACTAGTCAGCATACTCTTTCTCCAAAATGGGGAGAGCAGATTATGGGACTTTGGTGACTTTTATTAGTCAACAATATAGGAAACACAATTGTCTGCAAGGACATTTGTAACCTTAAACAGGTCCGTCTGTATATCACAAGGACGGGACAGAAAGAAACCAGCATAATACTACAATGCTGTAATATATTTTAAAGCTAATATAACAAAATTATGATCAAGGTTGAATTAGCTTCAGGTAATATTAATCCTAATGTTTAGGGATTTATGCGTTTTGTGGCAGCTAGTTCTGAATTTATTTTAGTTACATAACATCCAACATTAAAGAACTTTCCAGGATTTCCTGCATTTTAAGGATGGGTTCCTAGATGCATGCGGTAGTTCCGTGCTAGTTTCAGTCATGTTGGAAGCATCAACAGCACATTCACCTGTACGTTTACTGCCTGAAACATAAAAATAATGCATACAAATTAACACCAGCACTATAGATGAATTATACTAAATGTATATATGTTCTCCCCACTGCTGAATTACTTCAAAAACCATGCAATTTTTAAAAATACAATCTTTCCTGATTTCACTGTGTCGTTTGTCACTACTAGCTAGTGACTAATGTTAAACTACAGTCCTCAGCCCTCACTCCTTGAATTTGATACACATTACCCATGCACCTTCCAGCCTTACATCCACTGAGTTTCCAATGATCCTCCAAAGCTAACCTCTTGCTCATGCCTTTCTTTTGTCAATCCACTATTAGCATCTGTGCTTTCTACTGCTTGGGCCTCAAGTTCTAGAATACCCTCCCACAAACCTCTTTCATGTTGTCCCTCAAAACCTCTTTTACTAAAGTTTTGGTTACCTACTGTAACGTTTTTTTCATGCGGCTCAGTGTCAATAACTCTCCCATGAGAATTTTTTGGGATGATTTTTAATCACATTAAAAGGTGCAATATCATGCAAAATGTGATTGTTGAAGGATATTTATTTGTTTTGTTTTGTTTTAGAAATTCAATATAACACACCAAATAATTTTTTTTTCAAACAAATTTGCAATTAGGCTTATATTTTGTGGCCAGACAGTATATACTTAACATAGCACACACTTCTGATAAACATAGTTCAGGGAGCTTGAACATTGTTCCAAACTATTTTACCTCAAAAAAGTTAACTTTCCTTCCAGTTTCTCACAAAAAGAAATAATTACACCTCAAGATTTCATATTGTCATATTTTTTAAAAGCTGTATTTACAAAAGCACATTACCTAAGGGACCGTAGGCTAATTGAACAAAAAACAATTTCCAATGAATGTACCAAATATATTAAACTATTATAAAAATAGAATTGTATTTCATATGTAGACAAATCAATGCATTAATATATATTATTAAAAATCTAGTTAGTTTTGCTAGCAATTTGCTGAAGTTTCTAAGACCACAGGCTAATTGAACAAAAAGCAATTTGCAATGGACACACAAACATTTTTAAAAATTATAAAAACAGAATTGTATTTCATATGTAAACAACTCAATGCATTAATACATATTTTTAAAAATTTCGTTGGGTTTGCTAGTAATTTGCTGAAGTTTGTACCAACATAATAAATTAACTCAATTCAAAACTCTCACTCAGAATAACAAACTCTACCTAGTAGGTTTACAGCTTTTGTCTTCAAAAACAAAAGCCCTACTTCTAAGTATTGTATTATGCAATTGTTGACTGACAACTTGTGCAGGAGTTGAGTTCAGAAGAGGCCAGATTGCGTCTCAGCCACCACCAGTAACTGATCATTTTCCTTCCAAGTCACATACGATATGTGTACACGCTACACAATCTCCAATTTTAAGGAGAGCCCCAGTCCCAAACTTTATCAGTCATTCTAATGGTCTCCCTCACGCCTCTCACCATGATGATCTTCTGAGGCGCTTCAGAGCCACTGGATTGAAGCGCGCTGCCCACACTCTCACCGCCCCCCGCCGCCATCTTTGTGCGGGGCACCTAAACGCACCATTCCCTAATTACACATTCCAGATCAGAGTGTCAGTCTTCAAGCTCCAGCACACTAATACCGACTCTGTTACTATCGGTGATCCAGGGTTTGAAATGTGCTGTTTCCCGGAGCAGAGCGCACACCTTCCTTCTCTAAACGCTTGTGGCGGTCTCCATCTTTGTGAAGGGCAAAAGAAGAGGGATTGAACCCGTCAATAAATGTCTGTGTAATCGCCCGGAGAAGTAAACCGGGGGATACAATTTCTCCGAAAGCGGCAGACGTTAATTTTATTTGATTGAGAGTTAGACGGCACGGTCTTCAATCGTTACCATCTGGTGCCCTTTGACCCGGATGTGACGGGAGTACCGGAAGATGACAGTTGGGTCGGTCGCTGTGATGGGCCGAGTGGCCGTGCTGGGCGGTGATCAGATCTGGTCGGACTCTCCCTCCGGCAGAATGAATATGGATCTCGATTCAGCAACCCATTAAAGGAAAGAGGGGGCTTCGGACAAGCTTTCAGTGAAATTTGGCCTCGAATTGCCGCGGGCGGCGGACTTTTGTTGTCGGCAGGTCACTGAGTGCCTGTCCTAACCCCCCAACTTCGAACCGCCTCCTGTCACCCCCATCTCTCCTTCCCCCACCCCTCCCCCACCTCTTATCCCCCTCATCCCCACCTCCCTCCAGTAACCCCACTCCAATCCCCCTTCGGCGGCAGAATGGACGATCTTAGCACCATCAGCCTGCTCTCCTTGGCCATGCTGGTCGGCTGTTACGTGGCAGGTACCATCCCCTTGGCGTTCAACTTTTCCGAGGTAAGCAGGAAGCCTGGCTGCTGCTCTGTCTGACTACAACAAGCCGGCAGTTCACCATTTACTGACATCTAAATCCACCTCAAACAACCCCCCAGCGGTAGATCTGTCCAGTGTATAAAAGTTGCCTTTCTATCCTTTTCCTGTTTAAAAAAAAGAGGGACATTATAGACATTCTTGGTTGATTATCTCTCTTGGAAACATAACAAAAGTAGAGTTTAGCTTTTTTTTTAAAAGTCATGTTTGGTGCCAGTTCTTGCTTCACCTGTAACTCCTCTTCACGTAAGACTGAGTCATGTAATTGGTTACTAGATCGTTATCTGACTGCCGAGAACTTGGATGTTCTGTTAAGTTTGAAGGAATGGCGGCAGAAGGAATCCAATGTTTTCACAAATCATGAGCAAAAAGACACAATTTGCTCCTTAATATTAATCTGATGGGAGATTGCAAATTTGTGTTTTGAGGTGACAATTTAAGAGAAAAATAATTTTGTCTCATCAGCTCAAAATGTGCTCAATACTTTTCAATGAAATGCTTCCACATATTTGCAGGAGCAATGGTATCTGCAGAAGTATCACAAACATTGGGCTAGAGTTTGGAAGTCAAGTATATTTGTTAATCTGATGTCACAAAGAAGGAACCTGGATGTTTTACTTAAATTGTGTTTATTCACATTTGTACATCTGACTTCAACTGAACCTCTTTGTTTAGGTTATGACCCTTTTTATGCAGAATTTTATATTTAAAATAAAGCATTAGAACATAGAACATTACAGCGCAGAACAGGCCCTTCGGCCCACGATGTTGCGCCGACCAGTTAAAAAACAATGACCCTCTAACCTAAACCAATCCCTTTCCATCCATAAACCTATCCATTGCATTGGCATTACTGTGGCAATGTTTGTAGTACACTGAAGAAGGCTGCAATGCTGATCGAGTGAGGTGTGCTTCAAAGTATTGTGACTTGGCTGTGATGCTTGTGTAGTCAAATAGCATGCTAGTGCTCACCATTTGGATGTTGTCCCAGCACCAGTATCAGTTAGCACCTGCCTAAAAAGCAGTGACAGCATTTTGCTTTTGATGTTTGTGTTTTTACAATGTTGTTTTTAAAAAATCAACAGAGAAAATTGGCTTAACCTTTGTTGCTTTTAGAAAAAATTATAAAGACAAATAAATGTTCTTGATAGTCATAGAGTTTTACAGCATGGAAACAGGTCCTTTGGCTCAACTTGACTATGCTGCCCTTTTTTTTAAAACCCCTAAACTAATCCCAATTGCCTGCATTTGGCTCATATCCTCCTGTGCCCATCGTACCCATGAAACTAACTAAATACTTTTTAAAAGACAAAATTGTACCTGGCTCTATTACTCTGTCAAGCAGCTTATTCCAGACACTCACCACCCTCTGTGAAAAAATTGCTTCTCCAGACACTTTTGTATCTCTCCCCTGTCACCTTAAACCAATACCCTCCAGTTTTAGAATCCCCTATCTTTGGGAAAAGATATTGACAATCTACCTTATCTAGGCCCCCTCATTCTGTTATAGACCTTTATAAGGTCACCCGTCAACCTCCTACGCTCCAGAGAAAAAAGTCCCAGTCTATCCAGCTTTTCCTTATAACTCAAGTCCCTGGTAGCATCCTAGTAAATCTTTTCTGCACCCTTTCTAGTTTAATAATATCCTTTCTACAATAGGGCGACCAGAGCTGCACACAGTATTCCAAGTGTGGCCTTGCCAATGTCTTGCACAACTTCAAGACATCCCAACTCCTGTATTCAATGTTCTGACTGAGCATTCAGTATGATATCAGCATCAGACATTGGATTGACCTTTTCCTGGGATGAAGATCCTTCTTTTTGATAGTTGGGTAATGTCCAATCTTTTCACCACCATAAGGGAAGTGGGCTAGGTAGCCTGCACCCAACGCTTCAGTCACTTTCTATGAAGGCCACATTAACAATTGGTGTCATTATTCCTTCTGTCCCTGCAAATCAATCTTGGAAATTGCATGTTCTGGCTGACAAATTAAATAATTGGTGAATTTCAGATGCCTGCCTCAGCATCTGCAAGTGTCAGTGCTTTACAATATCATTGCTTTGCTTTGTCTGACCAAAAGGATCTACTTGTCTGATATAATATTTGGATTACAATAATTGGTAAAGAGCTTTCCATATCATTATAGTCAATATTCTTTGAGTGGTTTCTCTATGTATGAAACACATGTTTGGTTGGCTTAGAAGTGCATTCAGAGAGCTGGTTACATCATCAACATTACTGTGTTTTGAAGCAAGTAGAGGTTATATTAGGTTGTGAAGTAGAAAAGTTTAGTTGCCTAGACAACAGAATAATACAAGCTATTGCTCATTGCACTACCATACTCAAATTAATGCTGCTACATGCCACCATGCAAAATACTTCTCCCTGAAATTATATGTCACTTACTCTGGAGCATTTGAGAGAACAATTAGGAATGGTTATTATATCAGTAGATAAGAGGACTGAACTTAAAATCCAAGGTCTGACCTTAATACAATGGGATGAATGGCTTCCCGTAGTACTGTATGATTCTAGTGGTTTCTGAGTGTTTGCTGGAGCTGCTGGTGTATGATCCTAAGACTGAATCATTCTTAATTTGAGCGTTGTTTAAAAAAAAGACATGCTATGAAAGCTTTTCATCTTGCACTCATCAAGACAGCTCTCAAGGAATTACCAACAGCAAAGGTGAACAAAAATTTACATTGCATGAGAAGAGATCGATTGGCAAGTGGATGCTGATTGGTGGAGGCATTGCCATGGAGAATGTAGCATGAAATTGTTAAGTACCCAACATTCTTGGTCTTTTAGTATTTGTATAAATTGGGATTGTTGTTTGACTCGATTGTGAATCTCAGCATTATTTATTTTATTCTGTCAATGGAATTTAAATAATAAGTGCATTAATCTAGCATTTGGTATGATGTTTAGTTAGGAAGGATGCTATTCAGCCACTGCTGACATTTTTTTCTTAATTCATGAACTAAATCCACCAACCTGCACGTGGTTGTGCTTGTGTTCTCTTTTTTGCTCACACTCTTGATCTCTTGCATCCTAGTTCTTTCTTTATTTTTCATGGATGTAGACATCACCAACAAGGCCAGCATTTGTTGTCCATTCCCTGTTGCCCTTGAATTGCGTGGCTTGCTAGGCTGTTTCAGAAGATGGTTAAGAGTTAGTCACATTTCTGTTGGCCTGAAGTTACATGTAGGCCAGACCAGGTAAGGATGGCAGATTTCCTTCTCGAAAGATATCAGTGAACCAGATGGTTTTTACGATGAACTATGGTAATTGAAAGGTGAGGCTAACTCTATTCCAAATGTATTAATTGAATTTAAATTCTACCATTTGCTATGGTGGGATCAGAACCCATGACCTTGGACTGTTAGTCTGGGCTTCCGAATTGCTAGTTCAGTCCTATTACCACGATGCCACTACCTCCCCAACCTTATTCAAGTTCAAACATTACCCAGTTTTCTCTTAAAAGACGCATTAGTTTTTACCTCAATCATTCCCTATGGCAAAGTAACTCATGTTCCTCAGTGTAAAGGATTTTCTCCATCCAAAGTTATTCGAAGTAACCGACATTTGGTGAAGTAGTTATTGTATGTATCAGGCTTGTCTTTCTCCATGGCTCGCAGGTCATAGCCAGGTCCTGAAGCTTCTTTATCAGCTCATGGAGTCACTCTTCAAATTGTGGAGAAGTTCATAGATTCTGCAAGGAGCTGCTCCTTCAGTCACAGGCTAGTTCTCTCCCCCATTTGCTGCTGATAGGTTTGTCAGCCTAAAGAGAGGTAGGGAGAGGAACACTCTTCTAATAGAAGGAGCAGTGGAAGGATGAATATATTCTTTTTGTTTTCACCACACATTTTCTCTCTTGTTCTCCAGTGCAGGCTCCTTTAAAGGAGCATAAGACTCAAGATGGCAGAGTGGGTTGGGGAGGCAGAATTGCAACAACTGGACTCCCAGATAGGGCCGATTGAGGAAGGATGTCCTGAATAGCATCTCTGCAGTTAGATGTCCAAACTTTGCAGGCCGAGGCTTTGTGTAAACATGGGTGAGACAGAACCCCGAAACTGGGAAATGAGCTGAATTTTGATAAAGCCAGTGTGTAGCATGCATCACCAGAGGTGATTGCAAGGTCAGTGTTAGTTAAACACAAACTCCTTAGCTCGACTCCGGTTCCTACTCTTTCACTGGTGACCAATTCTACTTTGTCTCTTTCTAGCTCTGTTTCTTAAGTAGAAAGAAAATAAAGACAGTTTTATTTGTTAACTCTGCTTGACACTTTTTGATGGCCATTTTTATTAATTTTTTTAAATGGTCAATTTATTGCTTTGACATTGGTTTATTTTTGAAAACTTATTAGTGTTGTGCTAAATTTTGCCAAAATTTGCTCGCTGGCCCCTTGAGTGAGAAAAGAATGAGAATATATGACTCCTCCATATATATAAGAAAAGGTTGGGAAAAGTCTGTTACATATGGACTTTCAAATGGTGCCATTTGTTTGGAAAATGCAGGCACATGACATTATAGTAACAGTTGTAATCTGGGTGTGAATTTGGCTAAGGGATAAAAATCACATTAATGGTGAATGGATGTTTTTCTGACACAACAGAATTAGGCAGTTGCATACGGACATAAGAAACAGGAACAGGAATAGACCATGCTGGCACAGTGGTTATCACTGCTGCCTCATAGCACCAGGGACCCGGGTTCAACTCTGGCCTCAGGTGACTGTGTAGAGTTTGCACGTGTCTGCATGGGTTTCCTCTGGGTGCTTTGATTTCCTCCCACAGCACAATGATATGCGGGTTAGGTTGATTGGTCATGATAAATTACCCCTTAGTATCAGACCAAGAGGGATGTTTTAAAATTCATTTGTGGGACATGAGTGTCGCTGGCTGGCCAGCATTTATTGCCCCATCCCTAGTTGCCCTTGAGAAGGTGGTGTTGAGCTGCCTTCTTGAATCACTGCAGTCCTTGTGCTCTGGGTTGACCCACAATGCTGTTAAGGAGGCAATTCCAGGACTTTGACCCAGTGACTGTGAAGGAATGGCAATATATTTGCAAGTCAGAATGGTGTGTGGCTTGGAGAAGAACTTGCAGGTAGTGGCGTTCCCATTTATCTGCTGCCCTTGCCCTTCTAGATGTAAGTGGTCATGGGTTTGGAAGGTGCTGTCCAAGGATCTTCAGTGAATTGCTGCAGTGCATCTTGCAAATAGTACAAACTGCTGCTACTAAGCATTGATGATGGAGGGATTGAATGTTTGTACATGTGGTGCCAATCGAGCGGGCTGCTTTGTCCTGGATAGTGTCAAGCTTCTTGAGTGTTGTTGGAGCTGCACCCATCCACGCAATTGGGGAGTATTCCATCACACTCTTGATTTGTGCCTTGTAGATGGTGGATAGGCTTTGGGGAATGAGGAGGTGAGTTACTCGCCCCAGTATTCCTAGCCTCTGCCCTGCTGTTGTAGCCACTGTGTTTATGTGGAGAGTCCAGTTGAGTTTCTGGTCAATGGTAACCCCAAGGATGTTGACAGTGAGGGATTCAGTGATGGTTACACCATAGAACGTCAATGGGCAGTGGTTAGAGTGTCTCTTATTGATGATGGTCATTTGTGTGATGCAAACGTTACTTGCTACTTGTCAGTCCAAGCCTGGATATTGTCCAGATCTTGTTGCATTTGAACACAGACTGCTTCAGTATCTGTGGAGTTGCGAATAGTGCTGCTGAACATTGTGCAGTCATCGGCGAACATTCTCACTTCTGACCTTATGACGGAGGGAAGGTCATTGATGAAGCAGCTGAAGATGATTGGGCCTAGGACACCCTAGGTGCCTGCAGCTGAGATGACTGACTGTCTATAACCACAACCATCTTCCTATGTACTAGATATGACTCCAACCAGCAGAGAGTTTGCCCCCTGATACCCATTAATTCCAGTTTCACTAGGGCTCCTTGATGCCACAATCGGTTGAATATGGCCTTGATGTCAAGGGCTGTCACTCTCGCCTCCCTTCTGGAATTCAGCTGTTTTGTCCATGTTTGAACCAAGGCTGTAATGAGAACAAAGAACAAAGAACAACACAGCACGGGAAACAGGCCCTTCGGCCCAACGAGCCCGCGCCGCCGTCCCACTGTCTGTGACCTATTCATGATTTTAGTCTACGCCTAATGTGCCAGGATCAGGGAGGTCCAATTTAGGGACAATTTAGTACCCAATCAATCAGCCTAAAAGCACATCTTTGGGGATGTGGGAGGAAACCGGAGTACCCGGAGGAAACCCACGCAACCACGGGGAGAACGTGCAAACTCCCACAGACACAGGCCCAAATCCATGTGTCCGCAACTAAGGTCAGGAACTAAGTGACCCTGGCCAAACCCAAGCTGGACATCACTGAGCAGGTTATTGCTTGATAGTACTGTTGATGACCCCTTCCATCACTTTATTGATGATCGAGAGTAGACCGGGTGGTAATTGGATGGGTTGGATTTGTCCTACTTTTGTGTACAGGATATGCTTGGGCAATTTTCCATATTGTTCGGTGCAGATTTGATGAGCTGAATGGCCTCTTTCTGCAATGTTGGGATTCTTTGATGTGACCCTTCATGCCTGCTCTGTTGTTCTGCATAATCATAGCTGATCTTTAGCCTCTGCTCCACTTTCTCATCCACTGCCAAATCCCTTAATTTCCATACTGATCAAGAATCTGCTTAACTCAGGCTTAAGTGCATCCACAACTCTCTGGGCTAGACAGTCTTTTTGTATATAAACTACTTGGGTATTGGCAGTACAACTTTAAATTTGAAGCTCATGTAAGACTTGGCAACACAGTAAATAATGACTAAGATAGTATAAGTAGAGTACATCAAATCTAGCTACCTGAAAACAAGCAGTGTCTGAAAACAGGACTTTTTTTCCCCCATGCTCAGAGTGGCTTAGAGATCATACTCACTAAATTAAGGGCTCCTGATTTTTTCCAAAAAATCTGGCACAGATTTAATGCTGAGGTTCCAGAGTTGAGGTGCTCTCTCTGTAGCATATTTTAGGAAGGCACAAATTAATGACATTATGGACACATGGAAGTTAGATTTTAAACTAAATTAATGTGTGAAATGATCCATTTTGGGAGAAACAACATGGTAAGTCAGTATAATCTACATAATACTATTTTGAGGGTGTGGGAGGGCCTAGGGACCTGGTTTTGAGTGTGGGCGGTGGTTTGTACATTCTCAAACTTTGAAAGTGGTAAAGCAAGTTGTGAATGTGTTTAAGAGATGATAGGATACTTGTCTTTGCAAATAGAGTAATTGAACATAATATCAGGGAAGTCATGTCAAGCCTTTAAATCATTGCATAAGCTTCAGCTGGTGTAAGTACTGTGTACAATTCGGGGCACAGTTTAGGTAGATTTTCAAGGCCTTGAAATGGATGCAGGGGACGTTTTCCAAAATGATGCCAGGGAAGAGGGAGATTGGTAAGTGGGAATAAAAGCAAGATACTGTGCATGCTGGTGATCTGAAATAAAGCAGTGGCACAGTGGTTAGCACTGCTACCTCACAGTTCCAGGGACCTAGGTTCGATTCCTGGCCCGGGTCACTGTCTGTGTGGAGTGCACATTCTCCCTATGTCTGCATGGGTTTACTCTGGGTGCTGTGGTTTCTTCCCACAGTCCAGATGACATGCTGGTTAGGTGCATTGGCCATGCTAAATTCTCCCTCAGTACTTGAGCACGTGCCGGACTGTGGTGGCTAGGGGATTTTCACAGTAACTTCATTGCAGTATTAATGTAAACCTACTTATGAAACTAATAAATAGAATGCTCAAAAACTCAGCAGGTCTGGTAACATCTGTGGAGAGAGAAACAGAGTTAGCGTTTTGAGTCCTGTGTGACTTTGGAAATGGAGTTTTTACCATGTACATGTTTCTATATATCTAATATTTAATTCTCTTCCATTTTCTAGAGAGATTGCAGAGTTTCAGTTGTCTGTTAGCTGCAGAAAAGATATTGTCTATCTCTGCTACAGAAATGATATTGCCTGTCTCTGATTATGTAAGACTGACTAGGAAGGAGGGTGTGTAAGCTATACTGTATTCTATTCCCGTTCTGCTGAATAGAGTCAAACGCTAACTAAATAAATTTTTAATGGGGATAGGTGGAACTTCCTATGGCATGAGGAGAGTTCAGTGAGCCTCTTTTAGAGGGAGGACGTTTTCATTTTGAATTCCTAAGGAATTTGAAATGCTGTTATTTTGAAAAGTGTTTGTTTTTAAAAAGAAGGCACTCATTATAGTGTCATAGTAGTAAATTGATATCATACAATGCACCTTATGTATAAGAGCATAAGTACTAGGAGCAAGAGTAGGCCATCCCGCCCTTCGAGTCTGCTTCGCTGTTCAATAAGATCATAGCTGATATATTCATGGACTCAGCTCCACTTACCCACCCACTCACCACAAATCTTAATTCCTTTACTGTTCAAAAATTTATTTATCCTTGCCTTAACATTCAATGAGGTAGTCTCAATTGCTTCATTGGGCAGGGAATTCCACAGATTTACAACCCGTTATGTGAAGAAGTTCCTCCTCAATCCTAAATCAGTCCTAAACCTGCTTCCCCTTATTTTGAGGCTATGCCCCCTAGTTCTAGTTTCACCTGCCAGTGGAAACAACTCCCCTGCTTCTATCTTATCTATTCCCTTCATAATCTCATCTGTTTCTATAAGATCTCCCCTCATTCTTCTGAATTCCATAGAATATACCCTAGTCTACTCAGTCTCTCCTCATAAGCCAACCCTCTTAATTCCAGAATCAACCTAGTGAACCTCCTCTGCATCCCCTCCAGTGCCAGTATATCCTTTCTCAAGTAAGGAGACCAGAACTGTACGCAATACTCCAGGTATGGTCTTACCAGCATCTTATATAGCTGCAACATAACTGCGCAGTTTTTAAATTCCATCCCTCTAGTAACAAAGGACAAAATTCCATTTGCTTTCTTAATTACCTGCTGCACCTGCAAACCAACTCCTTGATTTCTACACAAGGACACCCAGGTCCCCCTGTACAGCAGCATGCTGCAATTTTTTATCAATTAAATAATAGTCCATTTTGCTGTTATTCCTACCAAAATGAATGACCTCACATTTACCAACATTGTACTCCATCTGCCAATCCTCGCCCATTCATTTAGACTATCTCTATCCCTTTGCAGACTTTCAGCATCCTCTGCACACTTTGCTCTGCCACCCATCTTAATGTCATCTGTGAATTTTGACACACTACACTTGGTCCCCAACTCCAAATCAGCTATGTAAATCATAAACATTTGTGGTCCCAATACTGATCCCTGAAGCACACCACTAGTCACTGATCGCCAACCAAAAAAACACCCATTTACCCCCACTCTTTGCTTCCTGTTAGTTAACCAGTCCTCTATCCATTCTAATACATTACCCTTAACACAGTGCACCTTTACCTTATGTAGCAGTCTCTGGTGTGGCACCTTGTCAAATGCCTTCTGGAAATCCAAATATACTACATCCACAGGTTCCCCATTGTCCACTGCACATGTAGTGTTCTCAAAGAATTCCACCACATTAGTCAAACATGACCTTCCCTTCATGAACCCATGCTGCGTCTTACCAGTGGGACAATTTATAGCCAGATGTCTCGCTATTTCTTCCTTGATCATAGATTCAAGCATTTTCCTGACTACAAAAGTTAAGCCAACCAGCCTATTGTTACCTGCCTTTTGTCTACCTCTTCTTTAAACAGTGGCGTCACATTTGCTGTTTTCCAATCTGTGGGAACCACCCCAGAGTCCAGCGAATTTTGGTAAATTACCACTAGTGCATTTGCTATTTCTCCTGCCATCTCTTTTCGTACCCTGGGATGCACTCCACCAGGACCAGGGCACTAGTACACACACATGAATAATTTTGAGTCAAAATAGTTTCTACTGTAAGTTGGCACGTTAGTTTCTTTTGTAAATAGTCCACATCTTATTGAATACTTAATGAATTTGTATTTTGCACTTGGTGTCTGTGAACACCAACTACTCAATTATGATGTAGATATGGAAATGTGTAATGCGAGATAATATTGAAGGTCTCAAAGATCCCACCAAGACAGTTCGTCTCAGTCAACACACACACTGCCAACCTCTTGATCTCCAGCCACCAGGAGCTGCAGTGTGCCCATAGCATCTGGTTGATCCTAAAGCCCACCATAACAAGCACCTATGAAGAGGTTCTTGGCCTGTCTACTGGGAAACTTTTGATGGTTTGGCAAGAGATACAGAACCTGATTGACCACAAGCATAGAGTTTTTGCAATACCTCAAGAGAAAAGCAGCGATCCTACAGGCATCTGAGGCCAAGGTATTGCGTAATGTCCACAGCATAAAGAACAAATGGTGCACAGAAAGAAAATTGGAGATCAAGCATTGTTATGAGCAGTTCCTTAAATGTTGTCAAGACAGTCTACCTGAGGGTCCATTCAACTGGTAGCCAAGCATAGAGGGGAGCTCAACAAGGATGAGATCAATGCACGCTGGAGAGTGCATTCTGAACTCTTCTACTGGGACCCTGTCTTTTTTTTGTTCACTAAAACTTTCCATTTAATGTTTAAACTGTCCCATCAGCAGAGTCACACATTCAAACTGTGTGCAAAGGTAAAGTCCTAGATGACCATAGGCTGACTAGTGATGATTTAACCTGAAGTTCACCACACCTGAGACAAGGGGCAAGGTTGCGAAGGCAGGGCCTTCATGAATAGACTCAGCTGGTTGGGGATTTGAAACCATGCCGCTGGCAGCGCTTTGCGTCATAAACCAGGTGACCAGCTAGTTAAGCTAAACTGAACTCCTACGACTACATTCTTTTGAACCTCATCCTGCTCAATCTTGCCACCACCCTAGCCTGGAGTAAAGTTGAAAAAGCCATTCAACAGCTGAAAAACAACCAAGTCGTTGGGGTAAATGGAATCCCTGCATAAATTCTGAAACACGGAGATGCACTCCTGGCATGGCTGCACGATCTCATCCTTCACCTTGGAGAGAAATGCATGACAGGTCATCAGGAAAACTGTGATAATGATATTTTCAAGAAGAAATTCAAGTAACTACATGGAATTTTCCTACTGTCTGCCACAGGTAAAATAATTGCTAGGATCCTCCTTAGCTGAGTGAACAAAGAGCTTCTTCCAAGGTCACAATGAAGTTTCTCCCATCAGGTGACACCACAAACTTGATCTTCATTCTCAAAGAAAAATGCAGGATCAGCAGCAATCCTCGTACATGACCTTACGTAAGAACATAAGAAATAGGAGCAGGAACACCTTTGCCTCTGTCCACCATAAAAGCCTATGAAATAACCTCCCCAAATTTGGCTGGCCTCAGAATTTTGTCACCATCCCCTGCCTAGTCCATGATGGCATGCTAGCCATGATTCTGATCAATGGAACCACCACAGACCCAATCTGTGAAGACTTGAGGTCAGAAAATGCTCTGTTATTGCACCAACCCTCTTTTCCATCCTTCCTGCTGCAACACCTCATCTTCATCAAACTACCCACAGGCAAAGAGATAATGTACAGATCAATGGGAACTGTTTCAACCGGCACCATCTCCAACTTTGGTCATTTTTCCTCTGTATCGTGCTTTTGTGTATACTCACTTAGAAACTAAGCTGCAGGTCATTGTTGATTTCTTCTCTAAAGCATGTGAGAAAATGGGCATTTCACAAAACATCTGGGAAACTAAGAACTTCCCTTACTAAATCCCCTACTTGATCATTCAAGCATAGTCTGCTGATCACTCACTCATAAGACCATCTCCAAACCTATCAGCCTTTGAGTTACACAGAGTTCATTACAATGGGTTGGACTAAATTGATCGGAGGGAAAACCCCCTGTAAACAGCTAGCTACCAAATCTGCCTGAAGAGCCCTGGGTGGAGTGAAGACGCCTCAATGCTGCCGGCCCGGCACTGTGGCTCTGTGGGAGATCCGTGACTACCAGGAATCCATCAAGCTGCTGATCCGCAAACTGCTTTTCCAGCACCTGGTGCAGGAGATCGTTTAGGACTTTGAGACCGACCTGCACTTCCAGAGCTTGGCTCTCATGACCCTGCAGGAAGCCAACAAGGCTTACCTGGTGGGGCTCTTTTGAAGACATTGTGCTGCCCAAGCAAGGCAAATCACCATCGTGCCGAAAGACATTCAGCTGGCCCGCCTGAAAACTCAAACCTGAGTAGAAGCAAATGACCCTTGGTCCTGAGGAATGCTTAAGGAAGAACAGAAATCTATAACTATGCCTCTCCCTTAAACTCATAACTAGATAGTTCATGGCGCAGGTGGGTGATTAGAAAGTGACTTTGAATGAGGCCTGGGTAAGATTTGAATCTAGGCGATGGATTTTGAAACTTGGATGGAACAATGGAGAATTGCAATGAGACTCCCTAACCTGTATTCATGGCCACTCCCTTGACCTTGCCATCTCCTGTACCCTCGCAAATCCCATTATATCATTTACCAGTAAGGCCATCACTGATTGCTTCCTAGTATCACACTTCAACCATGTCCCAACGTTCCTTATTTCTGTGTCTGATCTAGAATACACTATTCTCAATTACAACCTCACCTTTCATAATCCCACTGTCTACCCTTTGGTCCTTCGTTCACTGTTATTTCCATAGCTCCTGACATACTAAAGTGTACTAGCTGCTCTATCTTTGATGCCATGGCCACTACTTATAACCATTACACTGAATTACTGACTATTTCCCCTGGTATGGCCATCATCTCTCTTCGCTTAGCTTCAAGAGATGCAACTTGAAAGAGTATGGCATATAATTTAGTTATTATTCACTGCCAGATCACTAAGTACTATTGGGTCCTGCTCTTGTCAGTTAAAACTGCTGGAATGAAGGATACCCCCCTCCCCCACTTCTTTTCTATAGACTGTTTTGAACTCATCTCCCCCTTTCTCCTCCAACCTCATCTCTAACAGTAAGTAGTCTCTGTAGAGACTAATAACTTTTATAAAGAAACCAAATCTCTAGTTAAATGGATGACACAACAAGAGTTCACATTTTAACATTATTAAATATTTATTTACAGGATGTGGGTGTCATTGGCTAGGCAAGCAATTGTTGTCCATCCCTAAATGCCATTGAGAAAGTGGCGGTGAGTCACTCTTTGACCTGTTGCAGTCCATATGATGTAGGTACACAGTGGGGTTAGAAAGGGTGTGCCAGTATTTTGATCCAGCAACAGTGAAGGAATGATTATATTGTTCCAAGTCAGGTTAGTGAGTGGTTTGGAGGGGAACTTGCAGGTGATGATCCCATGCATCTGCCTCCCTTGTCCTTTTAGGTAGTCGAGGTCACAGATTGGAAAGTACTGTCAAAGAAACCTTGGTGAGTTGTTGCAGTGTATCTTGTAGATGGTGCACACTTCTGCCATTGTGCTTGCTGATGGGAGGTACTGAATGTTGAAGGTGATGGATGGGTGTGCCAATCAAGTGTGATGCATTGTAGCACAATAGTTAGCACTGCTGCTTCATAATGCCAGGGACCCAGGTTCGATTCCTGGCTTGGGTCACTGTGTTTGTGGAGTTTGCATGTTCTCCGTGTCTGCGTGGATTTCCTCTGGGTGTTCTGGTTTCCTCCCACATTCTGAAAGATGCTCTGGTTGGGTGCATTGACCTGAACAAGTGCCGGACTGTGGCGACTAGGGGAATTTCACAGTAACTTCATTGCATAGAACGTAGAAAAACTACAGCACATACAGGCCCTTTGGCCCACAAGTTGCATCAAACATATCTCTACCTAGTAGGCTTACCTATAACCCTCTATCTTACTAACTCCCATGTACCCATCCAGAAGTCTCTTAAAAGACCCTATCAAATCCGCCTCCACCACCACTGCCGGCAGCTGATTCCACGCACCCACCACCTTCTGAGTGAAAAACTTACCCCTGACATCTCCTCTGTACCTACTCCCCAGCACCTAGACCTGTGTCCTCTTATGGCAGTGTTAATGCAAGCCTTATTTGTGACTAATAAATAAACTTTTCTTTTTACTTTACTTTGAGCTACTTGTGTTTATTGGAGTTACGCTAATCCACCTGCATAGAGTATTCCATCACACTCCTGACTTGATCCTTGTAGGTGGTGGACAGATTTTGGGGAGTCAGGAGGTGAGTCACACTCTGCAGAATTTCCCACCTTTAACTCTTTACGTAGCAAACAATGGGACAATTGACCAAACGCTCTTTTTGTAGGCAATTTTAAATTACAGAACTTCTAACACAACCAAAATAAAATGCTTTCAGATATATGTTCCGCTTTCCTTTTAAGTAGACATTCAATTCTTTGAGATTCTGCCCAAAACATTTCTTGATTCCTGAGGGTTCACTTCCAATATTTTCGTTTCCAGCCTGGAAACATTTAACTCCAGAGATGTTTTTCACAATGCATGTTTCCCTGGGGACTTCTTCCTCCTAGCGGCGGAAATATTCCAGCCTTCATTTAACTTTCACGAATTTTTCCAATCTGAGCGCAAATTCCTGTCCACATTCCTGCCTAGTGAACCAAAGCCCCAACTGTCTTTCATCTTGTAATATAGATTGACCATTTAATTCTATCAGTTTACAAATCAATATTGTCAACATTTTTCTTGGACTTTGGAGACTTTCAGGCTGCTGTCATTGTCTCCCAACACCTTGCACCTTCTTTCCAGTAAAACAATTTGACCCTCTTTTTACTCCCTTAATCACATCCCCCAATCCTACTGTCGGGCAGACTTCAAAATAGACCACAAGATTCCTTCATTTGACCTTAAAATGGCAGTCCCAAATCATATCAATCTTATAAAGACTAGAATTGTAACAACTTCTTTGCCAGTAGGATTGAGACCATTCAATCAAAATCCTCTGCCTGCTCCCTTCCCGTAACCCATCAGTCCAAACTTCCTCTAAAGATTCCCCTGCCCTAACCTGAACTCACATTTTTCTCCAGTTTCTCTCCTTAAACTGGCTTCAATCTTGTCTTTGAGAACCAGGAGCTATTCCATTAAATTAAGGGTCAACAAGGTTGTCTTTTGTGTGGATCCACAAGATATGGATGAGGTTCTAAATGACTATTTCTCATCGGTATTTACTGTTGGGAAGTGCATAGATGTTAGGGAACTTGGGGATATAAATAGTGATATCTTGAGGAATGTACATATTAAAGAGGTGGTAATGCTGGAATTCTTAAACGCATCAAGGTAGGTAAATCCCTGGGATCTAATCAAGTGTATCCCAGGATATTGTGGGAGGCTAGGGGTGAAATTTGCGGGTTGCCTCGCAGAGACATTTGAATCATTGACAGCCGCAGGTGAGGTGCATGAAGATTGGAGGATGGCAGATATTGTGTCTTTGTTTAAGAAGAGCTGCATCATAAAGCCTGGGAACTACAAGTTGGTGAGCCTAATATCTGCAATAGATAAATTGTTAGAAGGTATTCTGAGAGACAGGATTCAGAGGCATTTTGAGAGGCAAGGACAGATTAAGGACAGTCAGCATGGCTTTGAGCGGAAGATTGTGTCTCACAAATTTGATTGAGCTTTTTGAAGGGGTAACCAAGAAAGTAGATGAGGGCAGTGCACTCAATGTTGTCTACAAGGATTTTAGCGAGGCCTTCGACAAGGTACCGCATGGTAGGTTGTTGCACAGGATTAAATCTCATGTGATCCTAGGTGAGGTAGCCAATTGGGTACAAAATTGGATTCTTGACCGAAGCCAGACAGTGGTTGTAGAAGGTTGTTTTTCAAACTGGAGGCCTGTGACCAGTGGTGTGCCTCAGGGATCAGTGCTGGGTCCACGTTATTTGTCATTTGTATTAATGATTTGGGTAGGAATTTAGGAGGCATGGTTAGTAAGTTTGCAGATGACACCAAGATTGGTGGTATAGTGGACAGTGAAGGAGGTTATCTAGGATTGCAGTGGGATCTTGATCAATTGGGCCAATGGGCTAATGAATGGCAGATAGAGTTTAATTTAGATAAATGCAAGGTGGTGCATTTTGATTGAACAAAGGATTTACTCAGTTAATTGTAGGGCATTGGGAAGGTTGTAGAACAAAGAGATCCAGGAGTGTAGCTCCTTCAAAGTGGAATCATGTGGACAGGGTGGCGAAGAAAGCATTTGGCATGCTTGGTTTCATCGGTCAGAACATTGAATACAGGAGTTGGGACAATCTGTTGAAGTTGTACAAGACAGTGATAAGACCATACTTGCAATACTGTGTATAATTCCAGTCACCCTATTGTAGAAAGAATATCAATAAACTAGAAAGTGTGCAGAAGAGATTTACTAGGATGCTACTGGGATTTGATGGTTTGAGTTATAAGGAGAGGCTGGCTAGACTTTTCCCTGAAGTGTAGGCGACACGGGAGTGACCTTATGGAGGTCTATTAAATAATGAGAGGCATGTATTCATGAGGTGTATAGTCAACGGGGTCATTTCTCCCATTCTGCTGTGCTGATTTTGTAGCGCAGTGGGCTGACAGAAATGCACGGGTGGCAATTTGTGGGGTTTCCATGAGGGTTCGCATCTTACTAGTGTCTCCCAGTGCTGGCTTTCATCTAAGTACTATCAGTGGGCCTGGGACTGAATTCTCTAGCCTCACCTACCCTGGCAGACTGTTTAACTCCAGTGGAGTTTTGAATAGCTTACCACTTTTGGGAAGTTGGCGGCCTGACCCTGGTGGAATGAATGGGGAGCATTGGGGCCTTCCTAGGTGGCCGGGCAGCAGGGTAGTGGTGCTCCCTGGGCATGGCAGTGCCAATCTGTGCCCCATGGCACTGCCCAAGAGGCAAAGTGCCTATAACTAAAGAGCACATTGGCACTGTCGGGCATGGGGCAATGTCAAGGGGGCGGGGATTGGGGCAATCGGTAAGGGTGAGGGTGTCCCGCTGCCATTCTGCATTGGGATCGATGGGGGCTGGAAGGAGGTCAGTAATTGGGGGTCTGAGGGGTATCTGTACTACATGGGGATGGGGGGAATTGGCACAGAGGGGCTGGAGATCAGGGCCATCTATGACAAGCTGGCCAACAAATAGGAGACTGACAGTTTGGGGCCACAGTGCAGGTGCAGAGGCCTGCTGACTTAGCCTTCCGGGTGAGAATAAGCCCTGTCTCCTGAAATTTAATGGTAGTCGTGCTGGTGCCTTCTGCATTGCATAGTGTGTGGGAGATTCTAGTGTGAACTCCTACTGAAAAACACAGCGTGAATTACTCCAGTTTTCCCATGAATTCAACAATTCCGTCTAATGTATTTTCTCGAAAGTAGGGGAGTCTAAAACTAGAGGGCATAAATTTAAGGTGAGAGAGGAGAGATATAAAAGTGTACAGAGGTGCAGTGCTTTCACAGAGGGTTAAGTGTGTCTGGAACAAGCTGCTAAAGGTAGCAGTAGAGGTGGGTATAATTTTTGTCTTTTAAAAAGCATTTAGACAGTTACGTGTAAGATTGGTATAGAGGGATTTGGGCCAAACACAGGCAATTGGGACTAGCTTAATGATAAAAACTAGGCGGTTTAGACAAGTTGGGCCAAAGGGTCTGTTTCCATGTTGTAAATCTTTGACTTTCTAAATTACTGACCACTGAACCTATCCTCCTGGTCCCCATGCTGGCTGATATTTTAAACAGTTTTATCTTCAGATGCTATCTCTCTCTCCTTCAAATTGCTGTCGTCGCCCCTCATAAAAAAAACATTTGACCCATTTCATCCTTGCAAGCTACCGACACAACTCCCTTTCCCCTTCACAAATTTGCTGATTGTTGCCTCCTCCCAAATCTGTTCCCGTCTTTCCTGGAACTCCTTCCAGTCGTGTTTCTGCCCCTGTCACTAGTGAAATCATAAATGACATCCATGCGACTGAGATCCTTCTTGACCTGTCTGCAGTCTTTGATATGGCTAGCTATACTGTCTTCCCCCAGAGTGCCCCACCATTGTCCAGCTGGGTGAGACCACGCTCACCTGGTTCCATTCTTCTCAGTAATTGGAGCCAGGGTGATCCTGCAATGGCTTCAGTTTCTGTGTTGTTACCTCCGGTGTACCCTCAGTATCTATCCTTGCCCCGTTCTCTCTGTTTTTCATCTCCATTAGTAGTGGGCAATTTCTGTCCTGGAGGCCACGTGGTCCACCTGAGTTCTGTGTGCAGCCCATGAGACATTTTGTTGTCCATTGCCCAAGAATAGGGCTGCCACATTCCATTGATTTCCATCAGTGTAGTTTTTTTCCTACTGTATGACTGAAGTGATATGCATATAAAGCAAAGGCAAGTAAAGTGAGAGGCATGCTGATTGCATTCAACATTGACTGTGAGAGCTGTGTGCTTCCTCTGTTATAAGTGTATTTATCCGTGTCACGAATAAGTTTACGTTAACACTGCAATGAAGTTACTGTGAAAATCTCCTAGTCACCTGTTCAGGTATGCTGAGGGAGAATTTAGCATGGCCAATGCACCTAACCAGCATGTCTTTCGGACTGTGGGAGGAAACTCACACAGACATTGGGAGACCGTGCAAACTCTACACAGACCATGACCCAAGCTGGGAATTGAACTCGGGTCCCTGGTGTTGTGAGGCAGCAGTGCTAACCACTGTGCTGCTCTGCATCCCAAGTTAATTTCTTTTGTTTTTACCATTTAAAGTTAGTTCTATTAATACATGTGATTAAGCATTTTCTATCACCTGTTATGAAATATTTGGCCTGTTTTAAATGTATTTAATCTTACTTACGTAGTTGCAGTTAGTGAAGAAGCTAGATTTCAATTTTGCAGTCCATTGAAATGAAGGAGGTAACTCGTGGCTTATTTACTAGCCTAGGGTGACCATCACTGATCTACATGCCCTATATATAATTGGTCACATCATCTGGAAACATTGCTAGTTTTCACACACATGCTGCTGACACCCAGCTCTACCTCACCAGCATCTTTCTCAGCTGCTTAACTATTGAAAAATTATCAGGCCACTTATCTGACATAATATATTTGAGCAGAAATTTTCTCCAGTTAAGTGTTCGGAAGGTCAAAGCCATTATCTTCTGTTCCGAAGTACTGATTCCACCTCTTTCCTGTTGTAAACCAGACTGTATGCTACTTTGGTGTTGTATTTGACCCCACGATGAGCTCCTGGCAAAACGTTCCTGCTATCACAAAACTTGACTATTTTCAACTCCAGCGCATCACTCAGTTCCATAAGAACATAAGAAATAGGAGCAGGAGTAGGCCATCTAGCCCTTCGAGCCTGCCCCGCCATTCAATAAGATCATGGCTGATCTGTCTTGGCTCAGTTCCACATTCCCGCCCTCTCCCCATAACCCTTAATCCCCTCTCTTATCAAAAACCCATCAACCTGCGTCTTAAAAATATTTAGCGAGGTAGCCTCCACCACTTCAACGGGCAGAGAATTCCAGAGTTTCACCACCCTTTGAGTGAAGAAGTTCCTCCTCAACTCCGTTCTAAACCGCCCCCCCTTTATCTTGAGGCTGTGCCCCCTAGTCCTACTATCCTTTCTGAGCGGGAAGAGTCTCTCCACCTCTATCCTATCCATCCCATTCATCATCTTATATGTCTCAATGAGATCTCCCCTCATTCTTCTAAACTCTAACGAGTACAAGCCTAGTTTATTCTGCCTCTCCTCATAGCTCAACCCCCTCAACTCCGGCATCAGCCTAGTAAACCTCCTCTGCACTCCCTCCAAGGCCAAAATATCCTTGTGTAAGTACGGCGCCCAAAACTGCACACAGTACTCCAGCTGCGGCCTCACCAATGCCCTATACAGCTGCAGCAAGACCTCCCTACTTTTATATTCAATCCCCCTCGCTATGAAGGCCAGCATCCCATTCGCCTTCCTGACCACCTGCTGCACCTGCAAGCTGGGTTTTTGTGACTCATGCACAAGGACCCCAAGGTCCCTCTGCACCGTCGCCTGCTGCAGTTTTTCGCCATGTAAGTAATAATCCTTCCTACCATTATTCCTACCAAAGTGGACCACCTCACACTTGCCAACATTAAATTCCATTTGCCATTTCCTGGCCCATTCGCCCAGCCTATCTAGATCCTTCTGTAGACTCTCCACACCCTCCGCACAATTTGCCTTTCCACCAATCTTGCTGTCATCAGCAAATTTTGACACCCTACACTCGGTTCCCTCCTCCAGATCATCTATATAAATGGTAAATAGCTGAGGCCCCAGCACCGACCTCTGAGGCACTCCACTAGTCACCATCCGCCAATCCGAATAGCACCCATTGACCCCCACTCTCTGCCTCCTATTTGACAACCAATCCTCTATCCACGCTAACACCCTACCCCCAACTCCATGTCCCCTGACCTTCTGCAATAACCTCCTGTGAGGTACCTTGTCAAATGCCTTCTGAAAATCCAGAAAGACCACATCCACCGGCTCTCCTCTATCCACCGCCCTAGACACATCCTCATAGAACTCCAGTAAATTTGTCAGACACGACTTCCCTTTAACGAAACCGTGCTGCGTCTGCTCTATCAAGCAATTCCTCTCAAGGTGCCTTGCTATTTCCTCCTTGATGACGGATTCTAACATTTTACCTACAACGGACGTTAAACTAACCGGCCTATAATTCCCTGCCTTTTGCCTGGCACCCTTCTTAAACAACAGCGTAACATTAGCCGCTTTCCAATCTTCCGGCACTTCCCCGGAATCCAGCGACATCTGGAAAATAACCACCAAGGCATCCACTATCACCTCTGCCATTTCTTTCAGAACCCTCGGATGCATTCCATCCAGTCCTGGGGACTTGTCCACAATCAGTCCCTCCAGTCTGTCGAGCACCTCCTCTCTAGTAACAGTAATGTCATTAAGACCCTCCAGTCCTACCACCTTTCCATCTCTTAACACCCGGCAAATTATTCATGTCCTCCTCCGTGAAGACAGAAACAAAAAAGTTATTCAGGACCTCAGCCATATCCCCATCCCCTACCACTAAGTCCCCCTTCTCATCCTCTAAGGGACCAACGTTCACCCTAGCCAGCCTCTTCCTTTTTATATATTTATAAAAACTCTTGCTATCCTTTTTTATATTAAGCGCTAGCCCAGCTTCATAGTTTCTCCTACCCTTCTTTATCATCTTCTTTGTCAATCTTTGTTGACATTGAAACTTCTCCCAATCCTCTTCTCGGCCACTACTCTTAGCTACTCTAAACGCCTCCGCTTTTAATTTAACACTTTCCTTCACCTCCTTCGTTATCCACGGCTTATTACCTCTCCTCCTACGGTCCTTTTTGACCATCGGAATAAATTTCTGCTGAGCACCAAGAAAGATCTCCTTAAAGATCCTCCACTGCTCCTTAGCAGACCTACCTTCCAATGCGCTCCCCCAGTCCACATTCGCCAATTCTTCTCTCATCCTACCGTACTCCCCTCCACCCTTGCTTTAGTTTGTCTGCTGTTGAAACCCATATCTTTTTTTTGTCTCTTGACTCAGAATTCTGCTCCTGTCCTCACTTGCACCAAGTCATAGTCACTTGTTGCCCCAGTGTTTGCTGATTTTCATTAGCTTCCTGTTAGGTAATGTCTCAATTATAAAATTCTTATCCTTGTTTTCAAATCCTTCCATGGCTTTGTTCCTTCCTATCACTTTAACTTCTTCCAGCTCCACAGCCTTCTGAGATATCCGTATTCATATAATTCTGGTCACCTAAGTATTATAGAAACTAGAAGCAGGAGTAGATCATTTGGCTCTTCAAGCCTGCTCTGTCATCCGTTTTGACCATGGCTGATTGTCGAATTCAGTATCTTGATTCCGCGCACCCCCCCCCCCCCCCCCCCCCCCCCGCCATATTCCTTTAGCCCCAAGAGGTATATCTAATTTCTTCTTGAAATCAGACAACGTTTTGGCCTCAACTATTTTCTGTGGTAGTGAGTTCCACATATTCACCATCCTCTAGGTAAAGAAATTTCTCTTCACCTCAGTTCTAAAAGGTTTGTCCCTTTATCCTCAAACTATGACCCCCTAGTTCTAGACTCCCCCACCATTGTGAACATTCTTTCTGAATCTACCCTGTCTGACCCTATTAGAATTTTATAAGTTTCCATGAGATCCCCCTCACTCTTCTAAACTCCAGTGAATATAACCCTAACCTCTCCTCATAGAACTGACCTGCCATCCCTGAAATTAATCTGGTAAATCACCTTTGAGTATAGCAATGTAAAACATGGTGAGGGTCATATTCTTTGGTAATGGGAATGTCTTCACATTTTATCTTGACTGTTCTCCAGTGGTTACCATCCATACTTTCCAGCAGAGGTCACTAAATAATAATCAGGATTAGGAGTCTCTGATCCTCTCCCAGGGCACTTTGGTGAATTTTATACCAACTCTATGCTGATCTGGCTGAGAGTGACTAACTCAGCGTAGCTCCATGTTGGTAGACTTTACCACTTTATATGGCTCAGTTTCACCCTGGCCAGTATATCTCCTTGAATATACTATTGAACAAACCTGCTTACTTATGGGTGGTGCAGTGGTTAGCGCTGCTGCCTCACAGCATCAGGGACCTGGGTTCGATTCCTAGCTTGGGCCACCGTCTGTGGGAAGTCTGCACATTCTCCCAGTATCTGCATGTGTTTCCTCCAGGTGCTCCGGTTTCCTCCCACAGGCCAAAAGACATGCTGGTTAGCTGCATTGGCACATCTAAATTCCCCCTCAATGTGCCCAAACAGGTGTCAGAGTGTGGCGACTAAGGGATTTTCCCAGCAACTTCATTGCAGTGTTAATGTAAGCCTATTTGTGACACACAAATAAACCTTTTCATTTTAAAATTGCTACTAATGTTTGTAGTTGGTACTAGAAGCAACTACTGTTAAAATTAGAGGTTATTTGAGTTATAAACAGGTTGTTACTTCAATTTATGTTAGTTCAACTTTGGTGTGGTCATTGTAAACTGCTGGAGTCAACCCATAAATTCTGCCTTTGCAAGCATTGGTACATCCTTTAATATGGTTGTGATTTTTATTAAAACAAGTAGAATGCACAGGACTTCATTACGAAACAAGTTAACGGTACAGCACAGTACAGGTCCTTCGGCCCTCGATGTTGTGCTGAGCTTTGTCCGAAATCAAGATCAAGGTATCCCACTCCCTATCATGCTTGTGTGCTCCATGTACCTATCCAATAACACTTGAAAGTTCCTAAAGTGTTTGACTCCACTATCGCAGCAGGCAGTCCATTCCACACCCCAACCACACTCTGAATAAAGAACCTACCTTGGACATCCCTCCTATATCTTCTATCATGAACTTTATAGTTATGCCCCCTGGTAACAGCTACATCCACCCAAGGAAATAGTCTCTGAATATCCAATCTATCTATCCCCCTCATCATCTTATAAACCTCTATTAAGTCGCCTCTCATTCTCCTCTGCTCCAAAGAGAAAAGCCCCAGCTCCCTCAACCTTTCCTCATAACCTTTCCTGCCTCAAACCAGGCAGAAGCTTGGTAATTCTCCTCTGCACTCTCTCCAATGCTTCCACATCCTTCTTGTAGTGAGGTGATCAGAACTGCACACAGTATTCCAAATGTGGTCTCACCAAGATCCTGTACAGTTGCAGCATAACCCTACAGCTCTTAAACTCAAACCCCCTGTTAATAAATGCTAACACACTATAGGCCTTCTTCATAGCTCTAGCCACTTGAGTGGCAATATTCAGAGATCTGTGGATATGAATTCCAAGATCTCTCTGTTCCTCTACATTCCTCAGAACCCTGCGGGTTTGAATCCTGTCACAACAAATGACGGAATTTGAATTCAATAAAAAATATCTGGAATTAAGAATCTACTGATGTCCATCAAACCAGAACTGCAGTGACAGGAGTTGGAACCATGGAGTTTTTGGGCATCAGGATTGGAAAATCGCAGAGCTGACTGAGAAATATTGTAGGCCAGCGAGCACTGGGTGATGAGTAATGTTACCTTTTGATTTTTCTCTGCTGCGCTAATTATCGCACTTCATGATTCCTTTAAGATTTGCTATGCAGGTGCGCATATTAAAGGACCACTGCTTGTGTGCAACTTGTTTGTCACCCGTGCAGCATACTATCAGTTTGAACAAGTGGATTTTCAGTAAGCTAGCTTCGAACTGAAACTCTGGCTTTGATTTCTCCATTACATTTTTGTCATATTGCAACAAGATAGGAGAGAACTTCACAGTTCTCTACAGTACCTTAACAATCAACATTTGAGTATTAATTTTACCATGGAGACAGGGCAAAACAACTTTCTATACTATTTCTTGGTGTTTTCATCACAAAAACTTAGTGATAAAACAATGCATTAAGTGAACCATAGGCCCACTCACGCTGACACTTGAACTACTGATCTTCCCATCATCCATCTAATTAGTTTCTGAAACCCTCATTGGAAAAACCTACACCATCAGTGACAAGAAATATCTACAATAAGGTCTTGAGTCTACACTTCAACCCTTCGTGCATCACCTAATACTCACTCCATAACAACTAATTTGATTAAGACTGGTGTCCTGTACTTCCATATACAGATTATACAAGTCAATGGACATAGAAGTCAAACAAAAGTCATCTAAGAAGCTCCAGTTATTCCTTCATGCCCACCAAGAGAAGAAACCATCTTTGGATAAACCGGGAATTTACAGTATACTATGCAATTGCAGAATCGTGTATGTTGGAAAACAGACTGCACTAGATTCAAGGAACAACAAATCTGCTTTGGGCATGATGAATGGAACAAGTCTCCAAGCAATCGTGTCCTCTGATTAGTGGTATTATCATGGACTATTAATCCAGAAATTCAGCTAACGAGCTGGAGACCTGGGTTTGAATCCTGTCACAACAAATGATGGAATTTGAATTCAATAAAAAATATCTGGAATTAAGAATCTACTGATGACCATCAAACTATTGTTGATTATCAGAAAAGTCCAGCTGATTCACTAATGTCCTTTTAGGGAGGAAATCTGCTGTCCTTACCTGGTCTGGCCTGCATGTGACTCCAGAGCCACAGCAATGTGGTTGACTCTCAACTGCTGTAAGGATGGGCGATAAATGCTGGCTAGCCAGCAATGCCTATGTCCCACGAATGAGTTTAAAAAAACACATTCGCATATTAAAATATGTTAGGATACAGTTAAGTCTCTCAACACCCGGTAAAGTCCAACAGGTTTATTTGGAATCACAAACTTTTGGAGCACTGTTTCTTACTCCAGTGAGCGGAGAGTTGGATTCACAAACACGACATATATGGGCAGAGTTGCAACTGCAAGTTAATGGTTAGAATGCACATCTTTAAAGGTACAATGTGAGTGGAGAGACAGATAGTGAGGTGTGAATTGTCTCAAGCCAGGACAGTTAGTAGGATTTTGCAAGCCCTGGCCAAATGGTGAGGTTACATGTTATTGAAGAGTATGTTTATTGGAGGACCCTGACAATGGCAAAGCAAAGATATGCCCAGATTGAAAAGGAAGGATTGGCGGTAATCTTCACGGTCAAAAAATTTCACCAGTATTTATATGGGCAAAAATTTATGATAGTAACAGATTATAAAGGCTTCCTAGATTTACTGAAGGAAAACAAAGCAGTGCCGCTGATAGCGTCAGCCCGATCCAACGTTGGGCATTATTGCTGGTGGCATATCAGTATTGATTGGAGCACCTATCAGGGACTAGAGTGGCAAATGCTGATGCCTTCAGCCAGCTACCATTACCATACACCCCACCATTGGTACCCAGAATGGAGAAGACCGTGATGACATTAAACTTGGACGCACACAATATACACCAGTGGACGCAGAAAGACCCTGTATTGGTGAAGATAAAGCACGTGGTACTAACAGGGCAGCTGCAAAGACTGGTCCATCCACAGTTCAACCCATACTGGATAAGAAGGGAGCAGATCACGAAGACGGGATACTGCTATGGGGAGCACGGGTTATCATTCCCAAGGCAGGGCCATCAGCATATACTGACTGAACTACATCTTGGGCACCCTGGAGTATCAAAAATGAAGGTGTTGGCCAGGAGCTACGTCTGGTGGCCAGGACTGGACGCAGACATATTGAAACTGATAGGGCGGTGCCAACAGGGGCAGAAGGCACCACCGGCAGCCCCGCTGTACCTGAGAGAATAGCCAGGCTGACCATGTTCATGACTCCATGTTGATTTTGCAGGCCCGTTTTATGGGGTCCATGTTTCTGGTGATGCCCATTCCAAGTGGTTAGATGTCTATAAACTAAATTTAGCAAAACAACGGCAACCGTTGAAAACTGTGCACCTCGTTCGCAACATACGGGATCCCAGAGGTATTAGTTTCCTATAATGGTTCAGTGTTCACCAGCCTAGAGTTCACAAAACTTATGAAATCAAATGGGATCCGGCACATCAAGATGGCCCCTTATCACCTGGCATCAAATGGGTTAGCGGAGAGAACAGTCCAAATGTTAAAGGCCAGGTTGAAAAAACAGCCAGCAGCCTCATTAGAGATGAAACTCTCAAGATGGCTATTTGACTGTAGGACCATTCCCCATGCCACCATGGGAACTGGTGGGCAGACGGCCCCGCAGCAGACTAAGCCTGTTGTTGCCAAACCTGGAAGCAAAAGTTGAAAGACACCAGGAAGCCCAATGCAGGGGCCATAACAACACTCGCCAAGGGAGAAATTTTGAAACATGGGAGAGACTGGGTCAGAAATTATGCAGATGGACCCACCTGGGTAACTGGAACAGTCGAGTCCAGGACTGGATTGGTATCCTACTCAGTATGTGTAGGCAAGGCAGTGGTAAGGAAACACCTGGACCAAGTCTGGGCCTCAAGCTCTCCACCCATTCCAGAGCCGAGTCCGCCCTGCAACCCAGGGACGAGCAGAGTCCCTCTTGACCAGCTAGTACTGCCTCTCGTGCACACTTGATGAGGACCTCAGAGTCTGAAATGGACATGGGACGAAGCTGCAGCGATTTCCCTTTCCACCTGAAGTGGACGAGGAACCAGGCCTCCGGCGCTCGTGGCAGAAGAGACGGGTGCCCAGCCATTACACACTGCTGACATCAGAGGCCGAGTTGGGGGATCCTGACCCAGCATTCAAGCAGAGGAAAAGACCCCTGAGGGAAGCAAACCAAGGGGATTCCTCAGACTTTGGGGGAAGGAGTGTGATGATTTCAGCCAGGCCACAAGGTTGGCTTGTTAGTGTACGAACTACCAGATGAGTCCTTGGATAGCACAGTGGTTATCACTGCTGCCTCACAGCACCAGGGATCTGGGTTTGATTCCTGACTTGGGTCACTGTCCATGCGGTATCTGCACGTCCTCCTCATGTCTGCATTGGTTTCCTCTGGGTGCTCTGGTTTCTTATGAAAGATGTGTTGGTTATGTGCATTAGCCATGGTAGGTTCTCCCTCAGTGTACCCGAACAGTTGCTAGAGACTGGCAACTCGGGGATTTTCCCAGTAACCTCATTGCAATGTTAATATAAGGCTACTTGTGCACAAAAGGAGCTACCTGATTAGTCTTAATTGATGGTTAAATCAGGAAGCCACACGCTCCCTACTTAAAGCAGGTGTGTCAGACTCCCTGCCTGCATTCAGCAGGGAGCAATTGGAGTGCTGCTATGTACAGATGTATGGTGTAAATAAAGTAACTTGATGATGAGACTTTTGCCTCTGTGGAGTTATTACAACTTCCAAACTGATTCAGCTATTTACTTTCTTTTGCCATTTTACTGAAAATTATCCTACTAGCTTTAAACAAGACAAATTTCCGGTTTCTGTTTCCTCACAAAATTCAAACTAAGAGTAAACGTTCCCTACATCCCATGCAGCGCATGCTCTACTTACAGCACAGGTTTACCTATCATTTACTTCATCTGTCTCTTAGTGAGTTGCAAACTGCACACATCAATTTCAAGCTGCAACTAACTTTTCCACCAATTGCTGAAATAAATTGAAACTAGAGAATTTCCCTAAGCTTTACCCATCTCCATAATGACATAGCTTGCTATGGAATGTTCTCAAATTGACCTTTGAGTTAATTGTGCCTCATGCTATTTTCTCTTTTGATCCAATGAAGTAAATGGGTTTTACAACCATTCAGGATTCACTGAATAAATGTTTTAAAACTAATTTAGCTCTATCTCCCAAAACAAAACCACCTCTCTTGGATGCCCTTGTTCTTGCCGGTATTGCAACCGTCTTTTCTCCAGTTCTTTAATTAAATAAGATCTCCTGCTGTTTTGGCGTTCTATCTCTTCTATTCTGACTTATTAAACAAACATAGATCACCTTTAAATTGTCGTTTCTTGAGATGTCTGACAAGCTGGAAAGTCCAGCATTTCAATTACCTTCGCAAGATGCTAATGTGAATATCTAGTCCGTGATTCATAAGAATGCTTTCATGTTTTAAAGCTTTGAAATATGAGTCAGTTATAGAAAGTAGAAGCAGAAGTAAGGCACTTGGCCCTTCGAGGCTGATCATCCAACTCAATAGCCTGGTCCCACCTACCTTTGATCCACTTCACCCCAAGAGCCATATCTAACTCCTTCCTGAAAACATACAATGTTTTGGCCTCGACTACTTTGTGGTAGTGAATTCCACAGGCTGACTATTGTCTAGCTGAAGAAATTTCTCATCTCTGTATCCTCACATTTTAAAGGGGAATTGGATAAATATAAAAAGTTACAAGAACGTAATTACAGCAGGACCTGGCATAGGCACAATAACCTTTCTGTGACAGTGATATCTTACCTACATTTTTCTTGCAAGAAAACATTATTTTTTGTTTATTTCTCTCTAGGAAAGGTTGAAGTTGGTGACGGTTCTTGGCGCTGGGCTTCTGTGTGGCACTGCTCTAGCAGTTATTGTTCCTGAAGGTGTTCACGCACTCTACGAGGACGCTCTGAATGGTAAGATTTAGTTCCAAAGCCCAGTGCCCTTTAAAGTCACTGCAGAGCACAGAATTAAATTAACTAGAAGCTCTATGATCATGAAACCAATGAAGTTTTTTATCTGTAACTGCACTCTCATGACTGATCCATTGCGTGTATTACTGACAGGTGGGAGGGGGTCAATTTAAACAGCACTAATTTCTCTTACCAGCCATCCACAACAGATCTGTTTCCCTCTTTATAAGCGGTGGTGAAGTTCCCAACCCTGTGGTTTAGGTGTGATCCAATTTTCTATTAATAACCCTACAGCGATCTTAAGGTAGGATAAATCCCAGCACACACTGAAAATACGAAAAGAGGGTTTGCCACATGCCCCTCATCTTCACATAGGAAAGAGAGGGCTAGAGAAAAGATTTACAGGGTCCCAGTGTCCAGAAACAAAGTACAATGAGGTATCCTTTCACCGAATATGGCAGACTTGAACCCGATTGTTATAGAATTCCTTTTTCTGTTGATGTTGACTTCACAAGCTGAAATAGAGGTGAATTGGTCTTTTAAGTGATGGCACAGAACTTCTCACGGAAGCAGGATAGATGGGGCCAGCTGACCAAATTAGGCCAGAGTTCCTTCGGTATGGCCTGCTGGTCAGGTGTTAAACAGCAGAGTCATGCAAATCAGCAAGGCAATGTTACTTGTTCCGAAAGCGATGTCACATGACTGCTACCTCTTCACCATATCTGATAAAGGGTTTGTATCCATTACCTGGATTCCAAAGAATCCTAATCAAGATTGTGGGATCTTTGTCTTTTCAGAAATGATCTCCTTCTGGCCAGCCTGTATTATTAAATGCAGATTGTCTTAGTAAACGTCTTTTTGAAATTGTACTGTACAATCTGCAGAGAGTTGTTAGTGGCTCCTCCAGATATAACGAGATGCGAGTTTTCCTGAAACTGCCAAGTGGCTTCTTTTATTCAGGGGTCACACAGTTTTAGCCATTTTAAATGTCTTTGTTTAGTTTTTAAAATTTTAGAAATAGTGAAATTTATATACATTTTAAAATCCACAATGTGAGCTCTTAACCCCTCACGTACCAGAATGTAGGTGGCTAATTTATTAGGTTAAAACGGTCATCAGAGTTATTAATGGTGAATTTAGACCATCTAAAGTCCAATTTTCTGAATTGTTTTGGCACAATACAGAGATTGAGCCTGATTGTGTTGTTCAGATGACGTGGTGTAAGAGAACAATGGATAAGTGGACCATGACATAAATTTAATCCAGTTAATGTTTAAAGTCAGAACGCTTTGTGCTTTGTTTTTATATGATGCTTTTTATTAATCCCCTTGGAAAAGTGAAGTTGATTGGAGCTCAAGTATTTCTCATCTGTATGGGTGAAGAAGTTATGATACGCCAATTGAGTGCTGTCATTTATAGGAGAGTGCAGTTATAAGTGATACATTCACATAGGCAATTTCCATTTTTAAATTGGACGTAGGTTTGACCATTATAAATTTCTGACACAAATGTATGCCTGGAATATGGGAGCAGGAGTAGGCCATTTGGCCTGTCGATCCTTCCCTGCTATTCAATTAGATTGAGACTCATCATCTATCCCATGGTATCCCCATATCCCTCGATGTCATTTGTATTCAGAAATCTGTTGATTTGTCTTGAACATGCTCAATGATTAAGCTTGCACAACACTCTGGGGTACAGAATTCTAGACGTTCCCCCTCCTCTGAGTCCTAAAAGGCCTCTCCCTTATTCTGAGACTGTCACCTGATTCTAGACTTAACAGCCAAGGGAAACACTCTAACCACATTAGATAATCTCGCATTCTTGAAAACGCTAGAGAATATGGGCCCAGATTTCTCAATCTCTCGTTGTATATGTGGCAATAGAGAGCTAGGTCATGTTCAGGGGAAGAATTAACATGCTAATAAACTTGTATTTTTGCAATGGCACGTGACAGATCTTGCCAATTTTCAAAAAGATCAAAATCTCAATCATAGAAGAATCAACATTGCCCAGGGAAATCCTTTCAAAATAATACTCTTCTTGACTGTTCCTAGCTTTATTTTCACTTCTGTAATCTAATTTGGGGGTCACAAACAGGCAAGATTCCACAGTAGGTTTGTTCAAACCCTTTATATGTTGTGTATCTTGCTTTCTTCTCTTACTCACCTGAAGGTACCATTCAGGGCCTCATCCAAATGGCTTGAGCAGTTAGGGTTTGCCGACTATTGGGGATTGGAACACATCAGTACTAAGCCACATCCTGTCCTGAAAATCATTGGATAGTTATCAAACATGGGAGTCCAGTTTCATTTTACTCTTCTGCCCCCAACTCCTCAAGGTGCATGAGATCAGATGTATCTGATGTAATCCGGAGGGTTGTCCCATCAAGATAGACAAAATAGTTTGGGTCTGCACTTCTTGGAGTTTAGAAGATTGAGGGATGACCTTATTCAAACATATAAGATCCTGAGGGAGCTTGACAGGGTGGATGGTGAAATATTTCACTAATGGAAGAGTTCTGATTAAGATAGCTACAAGATAAAGAACTAATCATTTAAAACTGAGGTGCATGGAAATTTCTTCCGAGGATGGTGAATCTCTGGAATTCTCTGTCCCAAAGGATAATGGAGGCTGGATCTTTAGAAGTATTCAAGTGGATGTGGGAAATATTTGATAGATCAATGGATAGATGGGGAAATGGCACAGAAAAGGAACTGAGGCTGGCATAGATCAACCATAATTGCATTAAACGGGGCAGGTTTGATGGCTGTGGTGGCTTACTCCTGCTTCTATTTCTTGTACTGTTGCTCTTGTGTGTCAACCCCTTTGTGACATGTGCTGAGACCCTTGAAACATTTTCATGGAATTGTAGAAATGTACAGTAACCATGTGACCCATCGTACCTTTGCTGGTTCTTTGAAAGAGTAGTTCTGTTTTTTTGTCCTTAACCCTGTAAGCACCTGTCCAACTCCTTAAAATTACTTCTGGAATCCACCTCCATTAATTTCTCCACATTTCTCTGTGTTTTTCTAGTGAATTTAAATCTATGACCTATGGGTATTGACTCACCAGGAACTAGTTTTTAACTATTTTCTCTATCGTCACCTCTCATCGTCTTGCAAACCTCTTATTGAATAACATGGATTCAAACGCTTGCTGGATAACGCTTCTGACTATGGATCAGAAGATTCCAGTTCGACTCTAACTGATTTCTTAATCATAATTCGTGGGGCGACACTGGCACAGTGGTTAGCACTGCTGCCTCATAACGCCAGGGACCTGGCTTCTGTTCCTGGCTTGGGTTCCTGTTTCTGTGGAGTTTGCACATTCTCCCTGTGTCTGTGTGGGTTTCCTCCAGGTGCTCAGGTTTCCTCCCACTGTCAAAAGATGTGTGGGTTAGGTGGATTGTCCATTAGTGTCAAGGGATCTAGCTAGGGTAAGTGCATGGGGTTATGCGGATAGGGCCTGGGTGGGATTGTGGTCAGTGCAGACTCGATGGGCTGAATGGCCTCCTTCTGCACCGTAGAATTCTATAATTTTAGATCGCCTATTAAACTTCAGTGCTGTGAGGAAAACAGACCTTCCCAACAAAAACTGAAAATGCTGAAAAATCTCACATCTTGTTGTCACACCTGAGATTTTCCAGCATTTTCTGTTGTTTCAGATTCCAGCATCTGCAGTAATTTGTTTTTGCCTAATTTTCCCAACATCTCTTCATAACACTGAAGGCCCACCTCCCCCCCCGCAATCACATCCTGGTACTGTCTTGTACCTTTTCTGAGGCCTTTTACATTTTTCCCGAAGATCCTTAATTAAGAAGGGAATAAAAGGTTATTGGGAGTAGGCAGGAACGTGGGATTGAAGTTACAAACAGATCAACCATAGTCTCATTGAATGGCTGAGTAACCTTGAAATGCTGAGTGGCACCTGAGCCTAATTCATATGCTTGTATGTAAAGCTTGCAATTGTAACAGAATTCCAATACTAACAATGTCCTGGGATTGGTACAAAATCCCGATCATGGGGCTGAGGAGTCCTGGGATAGGGAGAGGTTCCAAACAGACTGGGCAAAGAGAGACTCCAAGCAGTAAAAGTGTTATGATTGGCAGGCTCCAACTAGTGGGAATTTGGGAGAAACCATGGAGAATAAAAAGACAGTGGAAAGTTGGTGGTTGTGCTGCACTTGTTGGGGCAGAGATATCCCTTTGCAGAAATGGGACTCTGCTCAGTATGGCTGAAGATCTGGCTTTGTGCCTGTGAGTCAGTGCTGGAGTGCAGATTTGGGAATTCAGGGCAACAGTCTCAGGAAAACTAGGTCAAAACCTTGAAAGGTGAACAGTTGTTGAGGCAGTTCCAGTCAGAACAACTTTTGAGGGAATTCAGAGACCTGATCTTTAAAATGTTTAGAATCTCTTGTGAGGGTGGTGAGAGTTTCAGTGAGATTGGTTGAAATGAATTGAAATCTGAGTAAACAGATTTACTGACAGCTGGGTGGGTTGCTGAGAAATCCATATAATCTATCTTGGTCATATCTGCCACTTATTGTCCAGTGTTGTGTACTTAACCACAGTTTCCCTGTTAATTTGTGTGTACCTCGTATTGATTGAGTTAAGATAGATAAATTGTTTTACTTTCTGACTGTGCACAGTAAAGTTAATGAAACTAGAATTTTGTGGCTTTATTCTCTTAGCAAATAGCTGGGATCTCAAACTTTATCCACTTTAAACAAAATGTCTGGTCTCCAATCAAAATTACTGCAGATGCTGGAATCTGAAACAAACAGAAAATGCTGGAAAATCTCAGCATGTGTGATAGCAAGATGCTGAGATTTTTCAGCACTTTGTTTTTGTTGGGGAAGTCTGTTTTCCTTAGAGCACTGAAGTTTAGTAGGTGATCTAGAATTATAGAATTCTACAGTGCAGAAGGATTAACTCGATTAATCTTCTGTTATCTCATCAAATCTAATTGCATTGTTGTTCATCATATATCTATGCTGACACTCTTTGATTAACCCATACTTTTCTAAGTAATATCCTGCCATGATGTTAGGCTGACTGGCCTGTAGTTTTGTGGTTTATCCCTCTCCCCATTCTTGAATATTGGTATGACATTTAGTAACCCTTCAATCCTGCGGCAGTACTCCTGTATCCAGTGCAGATTAAAAGAACATAACCGATGCCTCTACTGCTTCTACATTATTTTTTCAGTAACCTTGGATGTATTCCGTCCAAACCAGGTGATCTGCAAACTTACAATAATTTTGATCCATTTAAGACATCTCCTATCTGTTACTTTCCAGACTATAACTTCCTTCTCCTTTTTAACTTAACCTTTGTATCATTGTGAATGTTTTATGAAGATGACACAATATAAAGTACACATTTAATACTTCAGCCATACCTCTGCCCCTACCTGAAGATTTCCATTTTGCTCTTTAATAGACCCAACCCTCCACCTAGCTAACTTTGTGTTCTGATATGGAACAATGGAGCTTATTTAAAAGCTGAAACATGGGAGACTTCACACATTTTATATAGTTTTAGTTTACCTATCAAAATTACAAATCTTTAAGTGAGTGCAGCCAGGTAAGGCATGAAGAACAATCATTCTTGATAAAACAGGATATAGGTTAAAACTTTCTATTGACATTGAATTGCCTGCAGGTATTTTTTCATGTTGCACTGCCTGTTACAGCAGTCGTGTTTTTGTTTAATCCCTCATGGAATGTGAGTATCACTGGCAAGGCCAACATTTGCTACCAACCCTAATTGATCTTGAGAAATTGGTGGTAATGAGGTGCCTTAAACTGCTGCAGTCCTTCATCTGGTGTAGGTACACGTACTGTGCTTTAGGAAAGAAATATAAATGGATCAAAGTGTAGTTGACTAAACTAGTTTCTGTAGCATCTGGAAAAGGACCTATGTTTTTCCATTGTTTAATATTTTTAGTGAAAATTATACAATTTTGAAATGCAACATGACACCATTTAACCCATTTTGCCTTTGTTAGCTCTTTGTAACAACTATTCAAGTAGTTAAACTCTCCTACTCTTCTTAACCTTGTAAATTTTTAATGTTTTAAGTGGTTATCCATTCCCTTTTGAATATTATAATTGAATGCTTCCTTTCAGACTACATTCCAAATCATAACATGGTTATGATGAAGAAGGATAATCATAATGAGGCTGCTAAGAACTGGAGAAAATTTTGTGTAGTAGTTTGGAATTCTTCCATCAGAGGAATGGACGACATTGGGGTCAGGTCAAATGCCTATACTACTAGGACAGCAACAGAAAATTTTAGCTTTCTTTTGCCTATGCAGCACTCAGGATTTGCCGTGATTAAATACAATTGCAATCCTGGTTCATCAATTGATGCTGTTGAAGACACTTGGAGTTTTAAGTGTGCTTGAATGAAGAGTGACCTGTGGAGTCCCTGAATCCATGCAGGGTTTGAACATTCCAGTTCACGTAATAAAGAAAAGCTTCTGTTCACTTTCCTCCTCCATAATCACCTCCACTCTCTCCTCCCCCCGCCCACCACCACCACCTCCTTGCCCTCACTATAACCATTAAAAAGGTATAATCAGATTTAATTGTCTTTTTTCCTTTTCTTCAGATAAACACCCCCAGGGAGATGAAGCAGAAAAGGTGGAGGATCCATTAAAGACAGGTCAATCTGTAGAGACTGAACATGATCACAAGCACATTGCTTTACATGCTTACATTGGTGTCTCATTGGTACTGGGATTTGTTTTTATGCTCTTGGTCGACCAAATAGGCAGTTCTCACATGCACTCCACTGATGGTAAGACACACTTAAAATCTCAATGACTAGTTTTAAATAATGCTAAGACTGGGTGAGCTGAAACCACTGTCATCTACCGTGGCGTGCAAATGTGAAATATCTTTAGTTTAACTGGGCTGTATTGCATCGGTATTAATGCTTCTGAACTGTTGATGGTTAGAGTCATAATGTTGACAGCATGAAAACTTCTATACATTATTTTGTAAATTGAGTTTGTGTCTTTATATGCCCTGTTTGTGAACTGAAATCCTGCACACCTGATGATGAAGCAGCGCTTCAAAAGCTAGTGGCTTTTGCTACCAAATAAACCTGTTGGACTTTAACCTGGTGTTGTGAGACTACTTACTTTGTAAATTGAGGCAGAGAAGAGAAGCAAGCCGCTGCCAGCTTATGTTAGGGGATACAAAGTTGCTGCTGAAACTTTAGGAGCGTGTGGATGGCAAACCATCAAATGTGACTACTCTTTATCTGAGACCTTATTGTTCCTGCACCTGATCATTCATTTATATTGGCTGTCGAGACCAAGGCTAAAATTCAGTTCATTTTGTGTAGTAATTAGACTGGTAGAATGTAAGTAATGCATCAGATAAACACACTCACTTTAATGCAGACTCCCTTCTTTTCCTCTTCTCCAATCTGAGTTCTCCATTGCTGTCAATTTTATCATAGCCCTTGGAAACGAGTATTTTGTTGTTAGGGTAACAAGCTATTGTTTGTATTTTAAATGAGGGGTGTTCAGTTCTTGTGCTGTGGGTTGAGAATGGTGTGAAGAGAATAAAAATATCATCAAATCACATAGCATATAAAGCCAATTGTGCATCTGCTCTTGGCCAACCAATTAGTTATACTATCCTCCTTTTTCACCAAAGCTATGCAATTTTTATTTTCCCCTTTTAAATATTCACTCAATTCAGAACTAGAGGGCACAGCCTCAAAATAAGGGCGGGGGGGGAGCAGTTTAGATCAGAGTTGAGGAGGAACTTCTTCACTCGAAGGGTGGTGAGTCTCTAGAATTCTCTGCCCATTGAATTGGTGGAGGCTACCTTGCTGAAAATATTTAAGTCATGGGTAGATAGTTTTCTGATAGACAAGGGAATTAAGGGTTATGGGGAGAAAGCAGGAAAGTGGAACTGATCCACTTCAGACCAGCCATGATCTTGTTGAATGGCGGGGCAGGCTCGAAGGGCTAGATGGCCTACTCCTCCTATTTTTTATGTTCTTATGTTCAATTCCCTTTTGAAAGTTAGCACTAAATCTGTTTCCATCAGCCTTAAGACCAGTGGATTCCAGATAATGGCAACTCCCTGTAAACAGAGTTTCTCCTCAACTTACCTCCTGCTTTTGCTAATTAAATCTGTGACTTCTGGCTATCAAACTATCTACTATCAGAAGTTGTTTCACTTTATTTACTGTTTCAAAATCTTTAATGATTCTGAACATCTCTATCAAATTGCCTCATAACCTTCTCTATTCGAAGGAGAACAACTCTAGGTCATCCATGTAGTTGAACTCATTCATCCTTGGTATTATTGTAGTAAATCTTCTCTTCGTCCTTTCTCAGAGCTTCCAAAATTGTGGTGCCCAGAATTGGACACACTATTCCACCAGATCTGGTCATTGTTTAATGACGAGCATTTGGCATGCTTGGTTTCATCGGTCAGAACATTGAATACAGGAGTTGGAATGTTTTGTTGAAGTTGTACAAGACATTGGTAAGGCCACACTTGGAATACTGTGTGCAATTCTGGTCACCCTATTTTAGAAATGATATTATTAAGCTAGAAAGAGTGCAGAAAAGATTTACTAGAATGCTACCGTGACTTGATGGATTGGGTTATGAGAAGAGGTTGGATAGACTGTGACTTTTTTCTCTAGAGCGTAGGAGGCTGAAGGGTGATCTTATAGAGGTCTATAAAATAATGAGGGGCATAGATCAGCTAGATAGTCAATATCTTTTCTCAAAGGTAGGGGAGTCTGGGACTAGAAGGCGTAGGTTTAAGGTGAGAGGGGAGAGATACAAAAGTGCCCAGAGGGGCAATATCTTCACACACAGGGTTGTGAGTGTCTAGAACAAGCTGCCCAAGGTGGTAGTAGTAGAGGCGGGTACAATTTTATCTTTTAAAAAGCATTTAGATAGTTACATGGGTATGATGAATATAGAGGGAAAAGGGGACAAATGCAGGCAATTGGGATTATCTTAGGAATTTTTAGAAAAAAAAGGGTGGCATGGACACGTTGGGCCAAAGGGCCTGTTTCCATGCTGTAAACCTCCTGACTTTCTTCTCTTTGAAATCTGCCTCTATTTACAAAGGCAAGGACCCTGTTTGTCTTTTTAATAATCATCTTCATTTGTTCTGCCATCTTAAAATTTGTGTACCTACACCCCAAGGTCTCCATTCCTCCAAGTCCTTTAAAATTGTATAATCTTGTTTATTGTCCTGCAAATTCTTCCTGCCAATATAAAGCACTTTAAACTGCTGAGTTAGATTTCATCTCATTTCAGCAATCCATCTATGTTCTCTTGAAGTTTGATACAATCCTTGTATCATTTGAGTTTTGTGTACAAACTTTAAAATACGTACAAGTCCAGATCATTGATGTATGTCAAAAATAATTGCAGCCCCATCTGATTCCAAACAGGTTTTTTTTTCTATATGGGAACAGGAATATAGGACATTAATTCCCTTTTTTTTGCCTTTGGTTTACTCTTTGTGTGAAAAACTTGTTTCCTGATTTCAATCTTGAATGGCTTGGCTCTAATTTTAAGATTGGTTTGTATTCAACCACAAGAAGCAATAATTTTTCTGTAGCTACCCTATCAAATCGTTTTAAACATCTTGTTTAAGTCACCCCATAATCTTCTAATCTCAAAGAATACAAACCCTGTTTGTATTCCCTAACCTTGCAAACCATAACCTTTTAATTCCCTGATAGTTAGAAAAATCCAGAAATCAGAACTGACTTTTTCCCAAATCACCTGAATTTATGATAGTACCTTTACACAAAAATTAAGAACTGTGCTACAATGAGAAAATTTATTGAAAATGTTGTAAAACAACTTTTGGTTTAATATGTTTATATAATTTTTTTGGGAATTAGCAAATGCTCTCTGTGTGTGGTTGCTAGCTCTCGGATAATTATACAGGATCGCCTTGGATATACAATGCAAAAACTGGCCATTTGGCCCACAGTCCATGCTGGCGCTCATGATTCACCCAAGCCTCCTCCCGTCCTTCCGCAACTAAATCCATTACTCAGTTTGGTTACTAATTTAGACTTGATCAAGAGGGTAGACACTAATGGTGTAACAAGAACAGCAGCATACATTGAAGTGATTGGAACTAGAATCATTCGTGCCCTATTGTATCCACTGGTGGTCAGCGACAAGAGGCTTGGCCACAGATATCCAAACAAGTGCAGGAACAAAAGATCAAAGGAGTGACTCGTTTATAAAGATATTATACCAAAATGATTGATATTGCACTTTATGGTTCTCTGGGGGATTTATTTTGTTTCTAATGTATCTTTCAGACCCTGAAGCTGCAAGAACAGCAAATACCAAGATCACCACCACACTTGGATTGGTGGTTCATGCAGCAGGTAATACTACATTCATTATGTTGTGTGTAAGCTTTAATTTCATGACTTCAGTGATCCTCCCACTGAGTGTAAAAGATCAGCAGGGTTTTAATATAAGTTGCTGATGATACAATGCCGGAACTGCTGGTGCTCTTCCAGTGGCACGATTCATTGTTCAGACTGCTGATATGCCACCCATTCAAGTAAATGATGAACCAGAATATTCCAAACCATTTGCAGTCTCTTCCCCCATGTATCAGTTACATGATCAAAGTGTAGTGCGAAAATACAAAGGTTTTTCAAAGTTGTTGTAATCATACAATCTTTTGCGTGGAGTACCCCCACCATTGCTATGCCACTATCTCTTGATGCTGCAGAGATTTTGATTATTTCATATATTAACCAGCAGCAGAACCTGCTTTTTTTTTTGTGTAATTCAATCTCGGACACACAACATTATGACTTTGAAGAGTTTTCTTGCAGCAGGTTAGGTCTAACATAGTGGAAGTGCCTGAAAAAAGATTTTGTTGTGTAGGTGCTTTTGCTGGGTGGGGGAGTAAGGCGATTTTGTTTCTCTTTTGGAAGCCTATTCGCCTCCCTTGGCACCAATTGGTTCACAACAGGGACTGAGCCCAGCAGTCTTTATGCCTTAGTTAAATGAATAATGGAATTGTACAGCATCAAAGCTAGCTATTCAGCCCATCCTTCCTGTGCTAGCTCTTGGACAGAGTTTTCCAATGAGCCTTATTCCACTGTACTTTTTCATAGCCCTACAAATATTTTTAAATGTGTTGGTGAACTGCTGGGAATTTTGTTAATGTTGTTAGTTTTTAATTTTGAAAAATCACTACCAGAATTCAAATTGAAGTGTTTTCATGGATTGATTGAAAATCAGCACCATAAGTGTCAAGTGACGATTGTTATAATAAATATTTTGTATGTTGTCAGAATAATTTCTTCAGACTGAAACTACGATTCATCAGTGCTACCTCCATTTCTGATTATATGCTGCCTCCAGTAAATACCCTGCATCTTGAGTTTTTAAAATGCTGTTTGCATCCCCCACACCTCCTGAAAGTTATATCATCTGAGCTGTTCTCTCTTTCTGCTTTGTTCATTTCTGCTGTCTTTTTTTTTCTGGCTATTCCAGTTTGTGTTTCAATGTGAGCACTGTGATATGCAATTTCAGTTCGGTCAACTAACTGAATCAGATCCAGCACTATCGTATGTAATTTTTAAAACAAGAAAATTCACGCTGCTTTGCCACAGGTCATGTTTGCCTTTACCTGTGAATTGGGATTGTGGGAAGGACAACCAACCACAAATGATTCCTGCTGGCAGTATTTTAAGTGATTGTTTTCCCCTTCCTGCCTGTCACAGTTCTGAGCTATTCTATGCATTTCCCTATACTGTACCCAGTTGACCACATAGCAGTCTCTTAATCAAGATTGTGATCTACCAAAACCTAGTTTAGCATTATAATTGCACTGTCTATTTTTTATTGAGCACGCAATAGTAATAATGACCATTTTCAGTTTCAGTTTTATTATTGTATGGAATTATTGGCTATAAAGCAGTACATTTTATTTCTGTAATCTATTCTTTTCCCTTGCAGCGGATGGCATTGCATTGGGTGCAGCAGCTTCCACATCACAAACAAGTGTACAGTTGATTGTATTTGTAGCTATTATGTTACACAAAGTAAGTATCCAAATCTTGAATTTCCTCATTTTTCTTTAAGGCGTCCTACATTTTAGGGTTTAAGATAATTTTCAGTGGTTGGATTTAATTGGACGTTTTCTCCCTTTAGAAATGGGTACAGTTTTGTAGTTGACAGGTAAATGAGTGACCTAACCTTGACAATAATGTAGTGGCATATTTCTGGACATAGCAGAGGCCTAGACTGATACATGAGCCCCATTCCCATTTTGGGGAAGGAAATCTGCCATCCTTACCTAGACTGGCCAATATGTAGTCAGATACATACAGAACTGTGCACAATCACAGTTTACTTCATTGGCTTTGAAGAATGTTGAAGTATCCTGAGATTATTGAATTTTGTGATATAAATAACCACCAAATGTTTGCTTGCCTAATAATTCACTTCAATATATGTATTCCTCTCCCCATTTTTAGGCTCCAGCTGCTTTTGGTCTGGTTTCGTTCCTCATGCATGCAGGGCTTGAAAGGAATCGAATCAGAAAACACCTATTGGTGTTTGCTTTGGCAGCACCACTACTATCCATGGTCACTTACCTGGGTCTGAGTAAGGTACAGTTAATACTTTTGTTCATCCAGCACCTTACTGCAGTGCTTCACTTCATTTCTTAAAATTACAATGTCATGGCCACTACGTTAAGAACCTGTTGCAGGCAATGATGATTGTCGTCAATTGATCTGCTTTTTGGTATCAATGGGGTCTTTTATATCCAGAACAGACTAGCCTATATTTCACAACTGATCTTGGGGTGCCTTCCTCCTTACTGCATTGAGGCTGTTGGTCCAGCTGTCAGGTTTTAGTCTGGTGCTGGAACATTTGAACCCATGACTTCTGATGTAGAGGCAAGAATGCTGCCATGTGAGCCAACTCAGTATTTATGTATATATGGCTTTTGGCACACTTTCAGGCGTTCATTGATTAAAACAATTATTTTTGCATCATTCTTGTTGCACCATTCTATAAAACAATCAGAGCAGGTTGTATGATTGAGGGAAGGGAGTGGTTCCATAAGAGCCATAATGGCATAGAAAGCAGCCATTTGATCCATTGAGTCCATGCCAGGTCTCTGTGAAGCAATCCATTCCCTGCTTTATTCCATAGCCATGCAAGTTTATACTCTTCAAGTGCTTATTCAAGTTTCTCTTGAAATCATTGATTGTCTCCACTTTCACAACCTTCCTAGCCAGTGAGTTTCAGCTGATTACCATTCAGCTGTACAAAACTGTTCTTCCTCAGCTGCTCCCTGCAAATCTTGCTTAGAACTGCAATTCAGTGTCCCCTGTGTCCTTGTACTGTTTATTAATGGGAGCAGTATTTATTTATCTGCCTGATGTAACCTTGTCATAAACTTCCATCAAATCTCTGCACAATCTCCTATGCTTCAAGACAACAACCCCAGCTTCTCCAACCTAACCTGGTATCTAAAATCCCTAATCACTGGAATCATCCTGGTAAATCACTCTATGCCCTCTCTTTTGCCCTCGCTTCTTCCTAAAGCGTGATGACAAGAATGGATGCGTTACTCTAGTTGTTGCCTCACCAGAGCTTTAGACAGGCTCAGCATAACTTCCCTGATTTTGTACTCAATGCTTATTTATTAAGTCCAAGATCCCATGTGCATTGCTAACTGCTCACAAAGTGTCCTACCACCTTCAAAGATATGTGCTCATAAATCATGCATCAGGTGTGTGATTCAAAATCAAGCCATTTCAAGAGAAATGATGACGCACTATGTTTTTATTTTTTGGAATGGTAAATCTTCCTGATCTAATGAGGGAGCACTGACTTTGAGGGACTGTTGAGTTGATGGTGCAAAAGAGTGCTGAATCAGTATAATAATACTTTCATAAATGCTGGAGCTTTGGTGGCGCCTAGTAGCACTAAGCTTGGCAATAGCTTGAAATAATTCCCCTATTTTCTGTATTTCAATATGATCCTTCACAACCCTTGCTGAAATACTGTTTCAGGGAGAGTTATGATACCTCACTCATGAATAACCCAAGTCAAGCACATAAATTCATTCCTGCCATCGCTTAATAGCCACACTTGCACTTTCCAGCAGGGAAACCAGAGCAAGCTCCTTCTGCCGCATCTCAGAAAATGCAAATCACTTTACACCTGATGGGTCCCTTTCTGGATTACAGACTATTGTAGCACAGCCAAATTTGGCACCCAATTTCCCCAGCTGCCAGAAAATGACCAGTGATTAATCTGTTGATAGTGATAATTAATGGAGGACTTGACCAGAACACTGGGAGGATTCCCCTGCTTTGTTAAGAATTATGATGTGGAGATGCTGGCGTTGGACTGGGGTAAACACAGTAAAAAGTCTCACAGCACCAGGTTAAAGTCCAACAGGTTTATTTGGTAGTAAATGCCACAAGCTTTCGGGGCTCTGCCCCTTCATCAGGTGAGTGGAGAGTTCCGATCACCATCAGAGTTCTGATCATATAAAGGCACACACAGTTTACAGAATACTGATTAGAATGCAAGTCTTTACAGCTAGTCAGCTAATCAGATCCTTAAAGATGCAGACAATGTGACTGGAGGTAGCATTAAGCATAGGTTAAAGAGATGTGTATTGTCTCCAGATGTAAGAACATAAGAAATAGGAGCAGGAGTAGGCCATCTGGCCCTTCGCGCCTGCCCCGCCATTCAATAAGATCATGGCTGATCTTCGTGGCTCAGTTCCACATTCCCGCCCTCTCCCCATAACCCTTAATCCCCTCTCTTATCAAAAACCCATCAACCCGCATCTTAAAAATATTTAGCGAGGTAGCCTCTACCGCTTCAACGGGCAGAGAATTCCAGAGATTCACCACCCTTTGAGTGAAGAAGTTCTTCCTCAACTCTGTTCTAAACCGCCTCCCCTTTATCTTGAGGCTGTGCCCCCTCGTCCTACTGTCCTTTCTGAGTGGGAAGAGTCTCTCCACCTCTATCCTATCCATCCCATTCATCATGTTATACGTCTCAATGAGATCTCCCCTCATTCTTCTAAACTCTAACGAGTACAAGCCTAGTTTATTCAGCCTCTCCTCGTAGCTCAACCCCTTCAACTCCGGCATCATCCTAGTAAACCTCCTCTGCACTCCCTCCAAGGCCAAAATATCCTTGCGTAAGTACGGCGCCCAAAACTGCACACAGTACTCTAGCTGCGGCCTCACCAATGCCCTATACAGCCGCAGCAAGACCTCCCTACTTTTATATTCAATCCCCCTCGCTATGAAGGCCAGCATCCCATTAGCCTTCCTGACCACCTGCTGCACCTGCAAGCTGGGTTTTTGCGACTCATGCACAAGGACCCCGAGGTCCCTCTGCACCGTCGCCTGCTGCAGTTTTTCTCCACATAAGTAATAGAAAGTAAGTAACAGACAGGACAGTAAGTAGATTTCACAAGCCCAGGCAAGTCATGGGGGTTACAGATAGTGCGACATGAACCCAAGGTCCTGGTTGAGGCCGTCCTCATGTGTGCGGAACTTGACTATCAGTTTCTGCTCAGCAACTCTGTGCTGTCATATGTCGTGAAGGCCACCTTCAGGAGGTGTGTCAACACCAGATTCATCACCCGCACTCACAAGACAGCTCCAAACATCACCCAAGCACAACACAACGCCATCCACGCTCAAGACCAACCACAACATTGTCATCAAACCAGCAGACAATGGAGGGGCCATCGTCATACTGAACAGAACAGATTACTGCAAAGAAGCGTACCGACAACTGAACAACGAGGAACATTACAGACAGTTACCCACAGATCCTACCAAAGAACACACCCGTCAACTCAACACTCTGATCAAGACCTTTGATCCGGACCTTCAGAGCACCCTCTGTGCTCACATCCCACGTACTCTCCATGTTGAAGATCTCTACTGCCTCCCAAATGTACACAAGGCAAACACACCCGGCCGTCCCATCGTATCGGACAATGGGACCCTATGCAAGAACCCCTTCAGCTATGCTGAGGGGATCCTGAAAACCATTGTACAAAGAACCCCCAGCTTTTGTCGCGACACTACGGACTTTCTACAGAAACTCAGCACGTATGGAGCAGTTGAACCAGGAACACTCCTTGTCACAATGGATGTCTTGGCACTCTATACCAGCATCCCCCACGACGATGGCATTGCTGCAGCTGCCTCAATACTCAACGCCGACAACTGCCAGTTTCCACATGCAATTTTACAACTCATCCGCTTCATCCTGGACCACAATGTCTTCACCTTCAACAACCAGTTCTTCATCCAGACACACGGAGCAGCCATGGGGACCAAATTTGCACCTCAATATGCCGACTTCTTCACCGCACAGGATCTTCAACCGATGCTACACGCTAGTTACATTGATGACATTTTCTTCCTTTGGACTCATGGTGAACAATCACTGAAACAACTATATGATGACATCAACAAGCTCCATCTCGCCACCAGACTCACCATGGACTATTCTCTGGAATCAGTTGCATTCTTGGACACACGCATCTCCATTAAGGACAGTTATCTCAGTGCTCACTGTACTGCAAGCCCACAGATAATCTCATGATGCTCCACTTCTTCAGCTTTCACCCTAAACATGTTAAAGAAGCCATCTCCTACGGACGAGCCCTCCGTAGACACAGAATCTGCTTGGATGAGAAGGATCGCAATAGATACCTCCAGATGCTGAAAGATGCCCTCATAAGAACAGGATATGGTGCTGAACTCATCGATCGACAGTTCTGACGCGTCACAGTGAAAAACCGCACTGACCTCCTCAGAAGACAAATACAGGACACGGTGTTCAGAGCACATTTCATCATCCAGTACTACTTTAGAGTGGAGAAGCTACGACATCTTCTCTGGAGTCTTCAACATGTCATTGATGAAGACGAACATCTTGCCAAGGCCATCCTCACACCCCCACTTCTTGCCTTCAAACAACCGCACAACCTCAAACAGACCATTGTCCGCAGGAAACTACCCAGCCTTCAGGAGAACAGTGACCATGACACCACACAACCCTGCCACAGCAACCTCTGCAAGACATGCCAGATCATCGACATGGATGCCATCATCTCATGTGAGAACACCATCCACCAGGTGTACGGCACATACTCTTGCAACTTGGCCAATGTTGTCTACCTGAGGAAAGGATGTCCTACGACAACGGATGAATGAACACCGCTCAACAATCACCAGGCAAGACTGTTCCCTTCCTGTTGGTGAACACTACAGCGGTCACAGGCATTTGGCCTCTGATCTTTGGGTAAACACTCTCCAAGGCAGCCTTCACGACACATGACAGCGCAGAGTCACTGAGCAGAAACTGATAGCCAAGTTCCGCACACATGAGGACGGCCTCAACTGAGATCTTGGGTTCATGTCACACTATCTGTAACGACCATGACTTGCCTGGGCTTGCTACATCTCACTTACTGTCCTGTCAGGAGACGATACACATCTCTTTAACCTATGCTTAATGCTATCTCCAGTCACATCATCTGTATCTTTAAGATTTGATTAGCTGACTAGCTGTAAAGACTTGCATTCTAATCAGTATTCTGTAAACTCTGTGTGCCTTTATATTAAAAAGCCTGACAACACCAGGCTTTAGTCCAACCAATTTATTTGATAATAGACTCACAAGCTTTCGAGGTTTCCCTCTTCGTCAGGTGAATGGAGAGTTCTGGCCTCAGACAGAGCATATAAAGCACAGTCTGAGGCCAGAACTCTCCATTCACCTGACGAAGAGGGAAACTTCGAAAGCTTGTGAGTCTATTATCAAATAAATCGGTTGGACTAAAACCTGGTGTTGTCAGACTTTTTACTGTGTTTACGCCAGTCCAACGCCGGCATACCCACATCATGCCTTTATATGATCAGAACTCTTGTTTGCGATCAGAACTCTCCACTCAGCTGACGAAGGGGCAGAGCCCCGAAAGCTTGTGGCATTTACTACCAAATAAACCTGTTGGACTTGAACCTGGTGTTGCGAGACTTCTTACGTTGTTAATAATTATACAGATAGCAGGGTAGCACAGTGGTTAGCACTGCTACTTCACAGTGCCAAAGACCTGGGTTCAATTCATGGCTTAGATCACTTTCTGTGCAGAGTTTGTACGTTCTTCCCATGTCTGCGTGGGTTTCCTCTGGCTGCTCTGGTTTCCTCGTACAGTCCGGAAAATGCTGGTTTGGTGCATTGGCCATGATAAATTCTCCCTCAGTCTACCTGCACAGGTGCTGGAGTGTGGCAATTAGGGGATTTTTACAGTAACTTAATTGCAGTGTTAATGTAAGCCTACTTGTGACACTAATAATTATCATCATAGAGTCATAGAAACCCTGCAGTGCAGAAAGAGGCCATTTGGCCCATCGAGTCTGCACTGACCACAATCCCACCCAGGCCTGACCGCCATATTTCTATATATTTATCCGCTAATCTCTCTAACTTATGCATCTCAGGACATGAAGGGTCAATTTTAGTATGGCCAATCAACCTAACCCGCACATCTTTGGACTTTGGGAGGAAACCAGAGCACCTGGAGGAAACCCATGCAGACACGAGGAGAATGTGTAAACTCCACACAGACAATGATCTAAACCAGGAATCGAATCTGGGTCCCTGGAGCTGTGAAGTAGCAGTGCTAACCACTGTGCTGCCCAGTTTAGAAAAGTTAAAGTTTAAAAACTAAAGTTTAAAAATAAACTGTTGGAACTTTAATGTCCACTTGATCATGTAAATAGGTCCTCAGTTAAACTTTTCTTCTGAGTCATTGAGGTATACAGCACAAAAAAAAGTCCCTTTGGTCAATCATGTCTGTGCCATCCAAAGACAGACCACCTAACTGTTCTAATCCTGTTTTCCAACACTTAGTCCATAGCCTTGGCTTCACAAGTGCGCATGTAAATACTTAATTAACTGTCTCTCTGCCTCTCTCACTCTTTCAGGCAGAGGATTCTAGACTGCCACACCCTCTACGGTAAAAAGGCTTTTCCTCACGTCCCCTTTAAAACTCCTGTCCCTTGCCTTAAATCTATGCCCCCTATGTCTCCTTGTCATAGACTCTCAACCAAGAAGAAAAGGTTAATCCTGTCTGGCCCCAACCCCCCTGTCTTCTGTATGCAGCACTTCCCTGCCAGTGGACATCTCACTTCTTTCCCCCAACCACCATAGGAACAGGAGGAGGCTACTCAACCCTTCAAACCTGACCTGGTTGATTTGTATGTTAACTCAGTTAACCTGCGTTGGTTCTATAACCCTTAACATCTTTGCCTAACAATATCAATTTTGAAAGTTTTAGTTGACTCCTAGTCTTGACAACATTTTAGTGGAAGGAGTTCTGAGATTTGTGTTATCCTCTGTGTGAAGTGCTTCCTGATCTCCTGTGAACAGCTCCTCTCAAATTTTATGGTTATGCTCCCTTCCTCAGAGGTCCCACCAGAGGAAATAGTTTGTCTCTAACTACCTGTCAAATCTGAAGAAAGGATAGTAGGACTAGGGGGCACAGCCTCAAGATAAAGGGGGGGGCAGTTTAGCACGGAGTTGAGGAGGAACTTCTTCACTCAAAGGGTGGTGAATCTCTGGAATTCTCTGCCCATTGAAGTGGTGGAGGCTACCTCGCTAAATATTTTTAAGACGCGGGTTGATGGGTTTTTGATAAGAGAGGGGATTAAGGGTTATGGGGAGAGGGCGGGAATGTGGAACTGAGCCACGACAGATCAGCCATGATCTTATTGAATGGCGGGGCAGGCTCGAAGGGCTAGTTGGCCTACTCCTGCTCCTATTTCTTATGTTCTTATATTGGACTCGAAGCAATAATTTTGTTTCTCTATCCACATGCTTCCAGGCCTACTGAGTGTTTTCAGCACTTAGTTTTTTTATGTTCACCTTTTTTGTTAAATTGCCTATGTATTTGTAGGAAATTCTCCCCTTTTGCTATTTTAAAATATCTCGGCTAGTCCTTGCTCAAGTAGCAGAGGAAGGAATTTTAATCATTGCTCATATCACATAGCACAATTTCAAATGATGGAATATATGAGCAGGGTTTGAATAACCTGGATAATGGTTTGAATCTGGATTTGGTGCAGTGCTTTTGTTGATCTGATAGAAATTGCTAAGGTATTCATTGTACAACCAGCTGTAACAAACACTGATCATCAAAACAGTATATCTAGTTATTATCTCATTGCTTTTTGTGGGACCTTGCTGTGTGCAAATTGGTTCCTATATTTTCCTTTATCACAAAAGTTCAAGACAATTCAATGCTTTGGGGCATTCTGATTTTTGCTATATAAATACATACATTTGTGTTTCTACAATGTCAGCAAGAATGAGTTTGATTTCCCACTTCCGAGTGATGTTGCTAATTTAGTTAGGTTAAGCAGTTTTCTGTTCTCAAACTGGATTTAGACTGTCCGTTCCCATTCACATGAGTGAATGATTTTCTATCTTATCCCATCCCCCAGTATGGGTTGAATCTGATCAACTAATTTGAAAACCACATCTCACCTTGACTGGCCTGAATGCCTGATATGGTTTTGAGAATTGAAAAATATCAAACTGTTTAATGCAATCCTGGCAAATATTTGCCAAATGATTAATGTGCTTTTTTTTTTCCTCTTTGATTGTAGAGCAGTAAAGAAGCACTTTCAGAAGTGAATGCCACTGGAATCGCCATGCTGTTTTCAGCAGGAACTTTCCTATATGTAGCCACGGTGCACGTGCTCCCAGAGGTGGGAGGCACTGGTCACAGTCACAAGGCAGAGTCCGGTGGGAAGGGACTTAGTCGACTCGAGGTTTGCACCCTCATACTGGGCTGCTTGATTCCATTGGTCCTTTCGGTGGGTCACCAGCATTAACCAGCAGTGGAGCAAGGAGGAGTGTGGATAATAAGGATCTGCCAGTGGTCCCAGAACGGCAGAGCAGGATTGCTGCCTGTGTCAGGGATTCCCCTCCTTCACTTTTACCTGTGAAATTCCAAATGAAATGGAACTGAAAATGTAAATTCAATTAAATTTGGCCAGATTGCAAATAGGAAGTCAGGAAGAATTCTTACAGTGTAGTTATTTTGAAATCATAACTGAGTTTTGGTCTTTGCATCACTACAAAACCAGAAATCTCTTGTTCCAGCCAAATGAGAGCCAAATTACCAAATGTAAAGGTAACCAAACAGTGTCTCGTACAGAGGATGGAATCCAGCTACTTACTAAATTAACTAAGAACTCGGGTGCGTTATAGATAATCCATGGCATTAATCAAGCCAAGGGAATTAACACTGGGTTTGTTACACAGTGTGTGAAATATGATTTTACTGAATTTTATTCATAAGTGTACAGTCTTCACATTCAGCTGCAGTCTTAAAAAGTTGGTTAGCCTGTGAGTTTGGTGCCTGCTAGTTTGGTGTCTGTGTTAAATTGATCGGATTTTGACAGGCTCCTGTATTTGGGGAGAGATGCTTTTGTTTAAAAGTTCTTTGTGTTAATGTACATGGAAAAATGAAATAAAAAGAAGTAGCTTGTATCTTCAATGGTTAAGCAAATTACGATGTGGGTATGCCGGCGTTGGACTGGCGTAAACACAGTAAAAAGTCTGACAACACCAGGTTTTAGTCCAACCTATTTATTTGATAATATTCTCACAAGCTTTCGAGGGGTTACCCTCTTCGTCAGGTGAATGGAGAGTTCTGGCCTCAGACAGAGCATATAAAGCACAGACAGTTTAGAGATTACTGATTAAATCTTTTTTATTAAAATTACTGATTAAATTACTGATTTTAATCAGTAATCTCTAAACTGTCTGTGCTTTATATGCTCTGTCTGAGGCCAGAACTCTCCATTCACCTGACGAAGAGGGTAACCCCTCGAAAGCTTGTGAGAATATTATCAAATAAATAGGTTGGACTAAAACCTGGTGTTGTCAGACTTTTTACTGTGTTTAAGCAAATTACACCAGGGGTGAGAGAAGGGTAAGGCTGGTGAGGATGGGGGTGCATGCGGGAAGATGTGGTCAGGGGTAGTGAAGATGGGTTTATACTCTGGTAGATCAAGGATGGGAGGAGGCACTGGTGGAGAATGGTGGAGCACGTGAAACTCAGTGGTGGGTTGAGGAGGTGACACTCAGTGGTGGGGGAGGAGAGGGTAGCATCTGTTGATGAGCCAGGAAGGGTAACGCTCATGGGATGAAGCTGCACCAGTCAGTGGGGGCAGGAGTCAAATAATAATTGTTAAGGATAGAAGGGGCTCTGATAATGCTGAGTGTGGGAGAGCCAACAATTGGAAATAGTTTTCATTGATCCATGGTAGTTTAAAAAGTGTGCAGAATGAAATGTCATTGGTATGACTGTGCTGACTTGTGAATATTCATTGTTCTGAACCATTTCCTATTGCTTTAGTTGTTTTTTGTGAACTGAAATCATTCCATGGATGACTGCCTTATTTTTCCACTCTCTCCGTACACATTAACAGATATTGCAGTTTTTTTTTGTTTTTAAGATAAATATGTATAAATAAATTTTTAATAAGTGGCCATTCTTTAATTTTTGTATAACTTTTTATACCTTCTCTTGCATCATGTAAACACCTCTCTGCAGGTTACAGGAGTAAGTAAACTTGTACATAGATCCTTTATCAATGGGGGGTTTATATCAGTGATTCCTTTTAGAATTTTCAGCACAGAAAGGGGTCATTTGGCCCATTATTAACCCGTCCTTTCTCGCACACCGCCCCGTCCTTTCTCGCTCACGCGCCTGCTGCACCTTTATTTCTAATGTACACAGTGCTCCATTCTATCTCGCGTAGTCAGACAACACTATCCAACTCCATATCTTTCCAATGCACACGCACACACACATACTTTACCATTCTTTTTCACACAGACACACAACCCTATCCAATTCCCCATCCTTTCATGGAATCATAGAATCCCAACAGTGCAGAAGGGACCACTCAGCCTTTCATGTCTGCGTGGACTCTCAGGCCCTCTCCCCCACCCTATCCCTGTCACTCCGTCCATTTATCATAGCTAATCTATCCAGCCTGAGGGGCAATAACTTGCACATCTTTGAACAATGGAAGGAAACCGGAGCACCGGGAGGAGACCCATGCAAACGTGGGGAGAATACACAAACTCCACACACAGTCACCCAGAATTGATCCTGGGTCTCTGGAGCTGTGAAGCAGCAGTGCTGAACATGCTGTCACTGTGCTGCAAACCTTTCTCACAATCAACCCAATCTTTTCACACACTATCCCATCGTCTTCCCCAAACACACCATCTCCCAACCCCATCCTTTCAAAACAAACAAAACCCCAAGCTTTCACACATACTGCTCCATTCAATTCCCAACCCTTTCACACATATGTCCAACTCCCCTTACAGATAAATACACATCTATCCTTTCATGCATACACAAAACCCATCCAATACCCTAACTTTTCAAAAAAACACACACATATATATACATCTTTTCTCCCACACATGTGTAACTCAGGCAGCATCCTGGTGAATCTCCTCCACACTGTCTCCAGTGCAATCAGATTCTTTCTATACTGTGGTGACCAGAACTGCACACAGTATGCCAGTTGTGCTCTATATTTTATACACTTCCAGCATAATCTTCCTGCTCTTATATTCTATGCTAGGCTAATAAAGGCAATTATCTCACATACCTTCTTAACCACATGATCTACCTGCTCTCCACGTTCTGGGATCTGTGGTTATGCACACCAAGGTCCCTCTGATCTTCAGTATTTTCCAAGGTCTTACCATTCATCATATAATCCTTTGCCTTGTTAGCCTTCATTACCTCAAACTTTTCTGGGTTGAATTCCATTTGCCACTGCTCTGTCCACCTGACCAGTCCTTCATTATCCCCCAGCTATTGTCCTCATTGCTTACCACCCTACCAATCTTTGCACCATCAGTGAATTTCTTGATTGTACCCCATAGATTTAAGTCCAAATCGTTCATGTACACCAGTAAGGGCCCAGCACCACACCCTGCAGAATCCCACTGGGAACACCCAGTCGCAGAAACTACTCTCTCCCTCTGCTTCCTGACTCTTGGCTAATTTTGGGTCCAGTGCATCACTTTGCCTTAAATCCCATGGGCCCTTACTCTCTTGCCCAGTCTGCCTTATCAAAAGCCTCACTAAACTCCATATAGACCACATCAAATGAATTATTCTCATTAACACTCCTGGTTACCTCCTCAAAAAATTTGATTAAAATTGTCAAACATGACTTTCCCTTAAGTCCATGTTCAAGTATCTATCCAAGTGCAGATATATTCTGTTGCTTGGAATTCTTTCTAGTAACTTCCTCACCACCAAGGTAGGATTGACCGGTCTACCATTTCCTGGTCTATCCCTACTCCCCTTTTTTAATAATGGAACAATGTTGGCAATCCTCCAGTCCTTTGGCACCTCAACTGTATTTGGTGAAACTTTGAAAATTACTGCCAGTCCCCCTGATATCATCTTGCCTTCCTCAGCAGCCTGGGATACATCTCATCTGAGCTTGCAGATTTTTTTCATTTTTAAGGCTGCTAAACTTGCTAGTACCTCATCTGTCTCTCTCTCTCTCTCTCTGTTAATTTTCTCTAATAATTCATAGTCCTCCACCTTGATGTCTACACTTGTGATGTATTTTTTCATTGTAAAGACTAACGCAGAGTATTCATTGAGGATTATACCCATATCTTCTGGGTCCACACACGCATTACCTATATGGTCTATAATTGGCCCTAATCATTTCCTAATTATTCTTTTGCACTTGATATATTTGAAAGAAACAACCCTTTGGGTTTTCTTTTATTCTACTCAGCAAAGGTTTTCATGCACTCTTTTAGCTTCCCTGATTTTCTTTTTAAGTTTTCCCCTTGCACTTCCTTTCCTGTCAAAACAGGTCAGTGGAACTCTGGTGCTAACCTAATCTCTGGATCAGGGCAGATCCTTGCTCCTTATTGCTGTTTAGTGAGTCCTGGCAGAGTGTGGAAAATTTTCAACAATTACTTGCAGTTCATGTTGGAAACCAGTCAAAGTGCTCCAGAGCATCCTAATCAAGAAAACAAGGATACTGAATGAAAGAAGATGACATTAGGAAAAGTAAGTGAGATGACTGGCGCTGAGCAAGCAGGAGCCAGTCTGGTTATGGGACATTACCAGAGCGGCGTGGGTGAGGATTCTGGCCTGTTCACTCATCTGGCTGCTGGCTGTGCATCAGTAACTTACATTTTGGGCCAGTGTGCAGACTATCTATAGGACACGCTGTGGTTCACACTTTGAGAAGAATATGGTTTTGACAGTTCATTCTAGCACAGGCAGTGACTACTGTCTCCAGGTTATTGTTGTGTCTTTGGGAGGGTGGTCTATTCAAGTTAAGGTCAGGACAGGAAAGAGAGCAATGTGCAGCAGCATCTTCAGTTTGCACCTTTTTTGTCACCATAGGGTCTGCGGGTATTGGAGGCAGACATCCAATAAAAATTGCTGACAAGGTACAAGTGTTGCTACAAGTGACCCAGTTTTAGTCATCCACACACATTCTGGTAGAAACCAACTGGCACATAATCCAGATACATACACCTTACACGTGTTTATTTACTTAACAAACATACTCCTACCCTGTTTTTTGTGTTAGTCTTTTATCAATAACTTTACAAAGGTTAAAGCTCAGTAATATGCTATATTCACTGCTATATTCTTAAGTATTTCTGCTGCAGCTCATCTGCTGCATAAACTATCATCCATACTGTCATTACCTCTAGACTTGACGATTCCAATGCCTTCCTGACAAGTATCCTATATTTTACCTTCCAAAACTCCATTGCCTGTGTCTTTCCTATCTCCTAACTCTCCTTTGCTCACTGGCCTACATTGGCTCCCAGTCCAGCAATACCTTGATTTTAAAATTCTCAACCTTGTTTTCAAACCTATTCATGACCTGATTCCCCCCTATTTAAGATTTTCTTAGTGCTGTAACCATTGTGATTTCTGGGCTCCTCTAATTCTGGTTTCTTATACATCCCAAATTTTAGTCGTTCCACCATTGGTTTCTGGGCCTTTAGCTACCTAGGCCATAAGCACTGAAATGCCTTGCTACAGGTCTCCTCACTTCTATCATGCTTTCCTCCTTTGTCCCCATATCTGCATGGGTTTCCTCTAGTGCTCCAGATTCCTCCCACACTTCAAAGACTAAGATCCTCTTTAGGCCTCAAAATCTACTTTGACCATGATTTTGGTCACTGTCCTGGTATATCCATATGTGACTTTATTGTACATTTGTAAAATGGTTTGGGCATTTTATTATATTCAACTGCTATACAAATACAAGTTGTTACATTGCAGTTGCCGTGTTTGATTTGCCTACAGGTTTGTGATCTGCACCACTTCTAGTGAATGAGAAAATCAGTCCATAGATTCCTGGCACTGATGTTCTTCACCCCCATTGTCCAAATTCCACAGTGCAGTTGCATCGGGGGTGGTCTTGTGGTGTAGTGGGTAGCGTCCCTACCTCTAAGCCAGGAGCTCTGGGTTCAAGTCACACCCTAGGAATTGATGTCCAAGGAAAGTCTGGTTATGACCAGGTGTTAAGAATGGGAGAGTTTCCTGGTCAGCCATGTGAGGGACAGAAAATTGGAGCCTCTAGCATCACTATTCATAATCCTACAATATGCATATAGAATCCCTACAGTGCAGAAAGAGGCCATTCAGCCCATCTAGTCTGCACCAACCCAGGCCCTATTTCCGTAACCCCACATATTTACCCTGCTAATCCTAACACTACGGTAAATTTAACATGGCCAATCCATCTAACCTGCACATCTTTGGAGTGTGGGAGAAAACCGGAGCACCAGAGGAAGCCCACACAGACATGGGGAGAACATGCAAACTCCACACACACACGGTGACCCGAGGCTGAAATTGAACTTGGTCCCTGGCACTGTGATGTAGCAGTGCTTGCCACTGTGCCATCCCAGAAGCCCATTCAGCCAATCAAATCTGTGCTGACCACGATCACACCCAGGTTCTATTCCCGTGACCCCATGTATTTACCCTGCTAATTCCCTGAAACTAAGGGTCAATTTAGCATAGCTAATTAACCTAACCTGCACATTTCTGGATTGTGGGAGGAAACCCATGCAGAAACAGAACGTGCAAATGCCGCACAGACAGTGACCCGAAGTCGGAATTGAACCTGGGTCCCTGGTGCTGTGAGATAGCAGTGCTAACCACTGTGCCACCACTATAAAAGTGTATGTTGTCACCTGGACTCCTTGGGGGTGCCAATTGGCTCAGTTTGCTGAATGGCCAATATGGATCAGATCGGTGCCAACAACATAGGGTTTAATTTGTATTGCAGTCTGGGGTGGATTTGAGATTTCCCTCCTTGTCCTATCTGTGGTGGAGGCTGTGGTTCTGTGGGTCAGAGAAGTACAGCAGTAAAACTGGATTTGGAACCAAGCCATTGGATTATATTGTGTGAACCAGCTCTCCCGTGGCGTCACAACAGTGCCTGGAAGCAAGATAAGAATGTTGGAATGTTACAGAATAACAAATCAAACTGTTTTGAGGCTGTAATGCATGTTGAGGAAATGGTTGGAACTTGCCTTTCTCTGTTGCTGTTTTGGTGTCATGTCTTCAACCCATTGAAATGTAACATACAATTTACATGTTTTGTATGTCATTACTTTTTGGCTTTTGTATTCATTTTCAAAAAACTGTGAGGCAGTTGGCCTCCATTTACACAGGCAGCAATGTGGTAACTATTGTTGATCAAATGGAGCCTCATCACAGATTGTAGATCTCAACCAAAGCTTTAAAGACTGGTTCAAGGCAAGTCAGGGGTTCAGCACATAAAGCATTATGAAAGCAAGGATTTATCCAACAGTTATCCTTCAAACATTCAGGCTACACAAATGTCAGGCAATGCCCATTTCCAACAAGGTTCAACAGCATTACTGTCACTGAATAGCCCCATTATCAACATCAGGGAGGGGACTTACCACTGAGCAGAAGCTGAACTGGTCCAGGCATATACACAGGTCACAGACTGTAATTCTGAGATGTAACTCACCGCCTGACTCCCCAAAGTTAGTCCAGCACCTACAAGGCATAAGTCGGATGTGTGATGGAACAGTCTCTACTGAATGACTACAGCTCCAATAAATCCAAGAAACTTGACACCATCTAGGACAAAGCAGTCCCCTTGATCGGTGCCTCAACTACCAACTTGGACATTTGCTGCCTCCACTACTGAAACACCATGGCAGCAGTGTATACTATCGACTGGATGAACTGCAACAACTCACTAAGACTCCTTCAATAGTACCTTCCAAACCTGTGGCCTCTACCATGTTGAAGGATGAGGGCAGCAGATGCATGGGAACACCATCTTCAAGTTCCCCTTCAAGCCACACACCATCCTGACTTTCGGAGCGTTGCTCCTTCATGAGGTGAGTCTGCTCCTTCATCTTCTGATGAAGTCATCACCTGATAAAGGAACAGTGCTCTGAAAGCTCGTGATATCAAATAAACTTGCTGGACTTTAACCTGGTGTTGTGAGACTTCTTACTGTGCCCATCCTAGTCCAATGCCAGCATTTTCACATCATCCTGACTTGAAATTATATCACTGTTTCTTTACTGTTACTGGACCAAAATCCTAGAACCCCCTAACAGCACTGTAGATGTACCTGCACCTGGTGAACTACAGTGGTTCAAGAAGGAGGCTCATCAACACCTTCACAAGGGCAATTTGGGGTGGGTGTCAAATTCTGGCCTTGCCAATGATGCCAATATTCATGAAAAAATTTTAAAAATTGCTAAAAATCTGGAGAAGAGTCTTCCAGACTCAAAACATTAACTCTGTTTCTTTCTCCATAGATGCTACCAGTGCTGCTGAGATTTTCCAGCATTTTCTGTTTTTATTTCAGATTTCCAGTATCTGCAGTATTTTGCTTTTACATTATCGTTATTGCTAAAACAGGAGTGTCAGATTGTTAAAAAAACCATCCTGTTCATTTCATGTCCTTTAGTTGTCTTTATCCAGCTCAGCTTTAAGTGACACAGTCACACATCAATGTTGCTTTTAGCTGCTATTTGAATGGCTCAGTATCATATCAAATTGCCTACAGCAATTCAAGACAAAACTCTCACCCCCACCTTCTCAGAGCAACCGACGTGGGCAATGAATGATGTGTCAACAACACCCACACGCTGAGAATTTGTGCAATGTTGGAGGCAGCGTTCTCTACTTAATGCTGTAGGACGTTCATTCATTTACCAGATTGCTTTACTGTCTGGAAGTTTTGCATTTCATTGCTACGCTTGCCCAGCAGGTGGTGTACTAGTTTGGCACTTTCCTCCGCTGGGGCCTGGCTTGTTCCCCAAACACGACTCTGCTGACAGGGCCCAAAAATAAATCATCAGAATCTACTGGAGAAATCCATTCTTTAACTTTCCACTTGACGGAAACAAGGCTTTTGGGCTAATATCAAATGAATACTTCAAATCATGCAAGCAGTTTAGGGTTTTGATATCACCAATAAAGTCACCAACTTTAAAGGTCTAACTTTTACTTTCTGTCTGATGATTGTTTTAAACATCAACAGGAATAGAATATCTCCACTGAAGCTTTTATCATTCAAAACATGCATTCTTTTCAACAAAGACACATTTTTCGTCTCTTAATCTCTCTCTCCTCCTGTCTCCTCTCCCTCTGCACCCTCTCCTCCTCCCTGTACCCTCCCCTCTATCCAAATCTTCAAAGGAGGCACTGTAAAATAAAGGAGAACAATTTTAAAGGAGGTCAGGAAAAAAGCAACAGGGGGATGGTAAATACCTGTATATATTATGTAAAGTCTTTGAAAGTGGAGTTGAAAGATTGTTTTTAATAAAGAGGCAGGATCCTTGGCTTTATTGATAGAACAAGGGCATTATGCTAAATGCTTACAAATTAGTGGTTGGGCCTCAGCTGGAGTATTATGTCCAGTTCTGGGCCCACAAGAGCGGGAGGAGAGAGTTATTAGAATGGCACCAGGAATAACCTCTTTGGTTAAGAGGAGAAGCAATAGAAGCTGGGATTGTTCTCCTGATGTGGGTATGCCGGCGTTGGACTGGCGTAAACACAGTAAAAAGTCTGACAACACCAGGTTTTAGTCCAACCTATTTATTTGATAATATACTCACTAGCTTTCGGGGTTACCCCCTTCGTCAGGTGAATGGAGAGTTCTGGCCTCAGACAGAGCATATAAAGCACAGACAGTTTAGAGATTACTGATTAAAATGCGAATCCTTACACCTAACCTGCTGTTCAAGACCTGAAGTGACCTGAAGTCAGCCACTTCAGGTCTTGAACAGCAGGTTAGGTGTAAGGATTCGCATTTTAATCAGTAATCTCTAAACTGTCTGTGCTTTATATGCTCTGTCTGAGGCCAGAACTCTCCATTCACCTGACGAAGGGGGTAACCCCGAAAGCTAGTGAGTATATTATCAAATAAATAGGTTGGACTAAAACCTGGTGTTGTCAGACTTTTTACATTGTTCTCCTGTACAGCAGAGGTAGTAGGGGAGATTGAATAGAGGTGCACAAAATGATGAGGGGTTTTAGATAGGGTTTCCACTAGCAGGAGGGTCACTAACCAGAGTACACAGATTTGAGATATTGTAAGTGGCAAAACAAAACAGAAGGTTGATCGGGTATTTGTTAATGCAGTGATCTGGAATGCAAGCCTAGAAGAGTGATGACAGCAAATTCAATGGTAACAAAAGACGTTGAATTATTACTTGGAAATAAAACTTTACAAAGCAGCAAAAGTGGAGCTAATTGTTCTGTCAAGATGTGGCACAATCATAATGGGATAAAAGACCTCCTATGCTGGACTATTCTATATACACATGTATATGTATATTCATAATGTAATACAGCTACAATAGGTATCACTGTTGAAATTATTCCTTAACTATTGCATAGAAGTTAGAGACAGAAGGAGGTCAATCCACCAGTCAGTTAGATCAAAGCTGATCTGTACCTCAGTTTCATTCACCTGCCTTTCATTGATATCCATATCCAATAAAAATCCATCAATCTCAGACTCAAAAGCTCAAAATAACACCTAGCATCCACAGCCTTTTAGGGAATAGAGTTCCAAGTTTCCACTGCCTTTTTTCAAAGAAGTGCTTCCTGACATTGTCCCTGAACAACCTAGCTTTCAGTTTAAGATTGTTCTGGGTTCCCCCTACTGAATCCCTTTAAATACCCAGATTAGATCACCCCTCACCCTGCTGAACCCAAGAGAAGACAAATGAAAACCGTGCAACCGTTTCTCCTCTTGAAATCTCAGGCTGCAGCCAAGTGACTCTCAAATCTGAAACATTAGGATGAGTTCCTGGAAATGCTTTTTTCAAATTCAATAAGTGATGTGAATGTATCTAAAAGTAAACACTGAAATTAGTGCAATCCCATAAACAAGCAATTATTTAACAAATAAAAACAAAACATTCTGGAAATACTCAGCAGATCTGGCAGCATCTGTGCAGAGAAAGTTAACATTTCAGGCCGCAGGCATTTCATATTTTTGTTTCTGGTTGTTTTGTTCAGTTATTTCTTTTTAAAGTGAAAAAGAAGAATGATCACAGTATCCAGTGTAGACCCACAGTACAGAGAATGACCAGTGTCCAGTGTTCTGACAGTGTAGACTCACAGGACAGAGAATGACCAGTGTCCAGTGTTCCAACAGTGTAGACCCACAGTACAGAGTGTCCAGTGTCCAGACAGTGTAGAAATACAGCCCAGAGAGTGACGAGTGTCCAGTGTTCTGACAGTGCAGACGCACAGTGCAAAGAGTGACCAGTATCCAGACAGTGCAAACCCACACTACAGAGAAGAGTGACCAGTGTTTGGACTGTGTAGACCCACAGTACAGACAGTGACCAGTGTCCAGTTTTCAGACAGTGCAAACCCACAGTATAGAGAGTGACCAGTGTCCAGATAGTGTAGACCCACAGTACAGACAGTGACCACTGTCCAGTGTTCTGACAGTGTAGACTCACAATACAGGGGATGATCAGCATCCAGTGTTCTGACAGTGTAGACCCACAGTATAGAGTGACCAGTGTCCAGACAATGTAGACCCACAGTACAGAGAGTGACCAGTGTCCAGTGTTCTGACAGTGCAAACCCACAGTACAAAATGAGCAGTGTCCAGACAGTGCAGACCCACAGTACAGAGAATGACCAGTGTCCAGTGTTCTGACAGTCTAGACCCACAATACAGAGAATGACCAGCGTCCAGTTTTCTGACAGTGTAGACCCACAGTACAGAGAATGATCAGTATCCAGTGTTCTGACAGTGTAGACCCACAGTACAGAGTGACCAGTGTCCCAACAGTGCAAACCCATAATACAAAGGATGACCAGTGCCCAGTGTTTTGACAGTGTAGACCCACAGTACAGAGAGTGACCAGTGTCCAGTGTTCTGACAGTGTAGACCCACAGTACAGAGAGTGACCAGTGTCTAGTATTCTGACAGTGTAGGCCCACAGTGCAGGGAGTGACCAGTGTCTGGACAGTATAAACCCACAGTACAGAGAGTGACCAGTGTTCAGATAGTGTAGACCTACAGTACAGAAAAGAGCCTTTCAATCACTGAGAAATTAATGGGATTTCACAATGATACCTGGGCTAACATAATTATATTTTGAGGAAAGCATCTAGACTAGGCTTCTCTTGAGTGTGCAAGATTAAGGGTGATCTAATTGAGGAGTTTAAAATGATTAAATAATCTGAGACCGTAGATAAAGAGAAATTATTTACTCTGGTGGGTGAGCCTGGCAAGGGAGTGCAATCTCAAAATTAGAAACTAGTCTGTACAGGGGTGATGTCAGGAAGCGCGACGTGGGAATGTGGAACTCTCCCCCAAAAATTGCCAAATGGGCTGGGAGTTGGGGTCAATTGAAAAATTAAAAAATGAGACTGCCAGGTTTCATTTGGGTGAGGGTATTAAAGGGTGCAGAGCCAAGGCAAGGAGAATAAGACCTGATCAACCATATTCTAATTAAATGTTGGAAGGGCCAGAGGGGCTGAATGGTCGCCAACAGTTCCTATGACGGTGGTATTCACCTAGTTCAATAAAAACCGCTAGGGATTGAGAGCAAGAGACAGTCGAGAGGGAGATGGGTTGGAGGTGGATTGGGTACACGGTTGACAGGCTTCCTGCAGCTGAATAGTTGCAAGCAGATTGTGCACCTCCCTCTGCCCAGCCTCTGGGTTCATGTTGACAGGCTCAGCCCCTCCTGGGCAGCTGCACTGATTTTCCACATCGCAGCTCAGTCTGGCTATGTTCAGTTCCAAACCGTCCGCAATCCTGCCATCCTACTTCAGCGAGAACACCGAGGCAGACAAGCTGGATATTAGCACCAAGGTACAGTTGCACGGAGTGCTGTGGAAAAGACCCTTTGGGAGGCAGTCTGCTAAATGGTCCAAAAGGTAACTTCATCTTTATTGCAACTCTGCTGCTTTTTCCTCACTTCCTGACCACTGAGTCTTTCCAGCATGTTGTGTGTCTGGCTTTATCGTTGGATTTTGTTGTGTTTATTTGTGTCGGTTGTTTCTCCTGTTGTTTGTCCGCGCTTTGCTCCTTTCAGTGGGGCTGAAAGCTGGCCAGATTTAAAATTAAACATTCACCCGATCAATAAATCTATGCGATCCGGGCTGTTAGTTCCCCTGGCAGGTGAATATTTTCCTGGTTCCCGCCTTTAAAATAAATTATTTTCCAAGAAGTTCATCTTGGGGGCAATGGTTTTGGGTCGAGTTAGTGAGATTGAGCTGCTATGTTTTTTTTCGAATCAGTTCAGTCACTCTCGGTGTCCAAGCAGTTTCTAAAAGAGCACCCTGTAATAATCAGACACTGGGGATGTGGAGGGGCTGATTCTGCAGGTATTGATTCACTTATTCATTTTAACAGATAGTCTGACCAACGCCCGCAAAGCCCTTTTAAAGATAATGATAGCCAAACCAGAATTTATGCGTTTCCACTACACCTTATAAAAAATAGAGATGTTTCTAGTTACTAACACACAAGCTGGAGGTAACCTTGTTAGGCACAAATGATTTGGGGGGAATTGTCAATTTTAACTTTGAGACAGTTTTGAAATCCCACCATTTAGCTTTAGAAACAAAGGAGTTATTGAATTGCTGTGAAATTCCTCTCATCCTGTTAGTTTAATAAGGGGGGGTAAAAAAATGTTATGGGGGGAAACAGCTGGATGATCTTGTAGCATTCTATTGGGATAAGTGGCAAACAACAATCACACACACAAGCGCCAGGCAATGGTCATCTCCAACAAGAGAGAATGGAACTAGCTTCAGATTTTTGTAGATGGTTTATTTTCCTTTTTAATTCAGTTGTTTTTTATAATTATTTGATATCTGATCAATTTGAATTTTTGAAATACCAGTTTTTAATTTGTAAGCAGTGTACACAAAAAATTTAACTACAACCGGGCATCTGAAAGAACAAAAATGTCCCTTTGACATCCAAGATATTACCATTGCTGAATTCCCACCGCCCCCTCCCCCACCCCCATCCTAATCAATATTCTAAGGATTACCACTGACCAAACCCATAAATACTGTGGTTATAAGAGCAGGTCAGAAGTTGGAAATACTGCAGTGAGTAGCTGACCACCCGATGCACTAAAGCCAGCTCAAACAACACTCAAAAGGTTCAACACCATCCAAAACAAAGCAGCCCGCTTGATCAATATTCCATCCGTCTCCTTAAATATTCACTTCCGCCACCACCAACACGCAGTGATAACAGTTATATCAACAAAATGCACTGCAGCAAGTCTCCTTTGACAGCACCTTCCAACATGCAGTCTCTGCCACCTAGAAGGAAAAGGGCAGCAGTTGCATGAGAAAAACATCACCTTCAGGGACCCACCAAGCCACTCACCATCCTGACTTGGAACTATATTGTCATCCCTTCAGTTGTTGGATCAATATCCTGAACTCCTTCCTAACAGCACTGTGGGTGTATTCACACAACGTGGACTGTAGCCATCACTGCTTTGTCAAGGGTAATTGAGAACAGGCAATAAATGTTGGACTTGCTGGCAACTCCCACACCAATAAATATATAATTTAAAAATATCACTGCTTATAGTGATTCTGGCTGCAGTGAGAGCGGTGTAACATCCTTTGATGGCAGGGCACAGCATGTCAATGCAAAAGACAAGGTTGAAGCACCTGCAACTATCTTTGACCAAAGTGCCAAGTGCATAATCCATCTGCGCCTCCTCCAGAGCTCCCCAGCATCACAGATGTCAGTCTTCAATCAATTTGATTCACACCACGTGATATCAAGGAATGACTGAAAGCACTGATACTGCAAAATCTATTTGTCCTGGCAACACACCCAGCATTAATAATAATTACTCCAGAACTGGCCGCATCCCTACCAAGCTATTCCAGTACAACTGCAATGCTGGCATTTACCCGGCAATGTGGAAAACTGCCTAGGTATGTCCTGTTCACAACTTTTGCACCACACAAATGCCAGGCAATGACCATCTCTAACAAGAAAAAAATCTAACCATCATTGCAATGATGGCATTACCATCATTGAATCTCGCACATTCAACATCCTGAATGATAAAAAGATTAATGAGGGAAAATTAGGGTACAAGAGAAAGTTGGCCAGAAATATAAAGACAGAAATTTAAAGTTTGTTTATTAGTGTCACAGGTAGGCTTATGTTAACACTGCAATGAAGTTACTGTGAAAATCCCATAGTCACCACACTCTGGGGCCTGTTTGGGTACACTGAGGGAGAATTTAGCATGGCCGACGCACCTAACCAGTACGTTTTTTGGACTGTGGTGAAGGTAAAAGTTTCTATAGATGCTTAAATAAGAAAAGAGTTAACAAAGTGAATATTGGTCCTATAGAAAGTGAATCTGATGAATTAATTATAAGGAGATGGCAGATGAATTGAACTGGTATTTTGCAGCTGTCTTCATTATAGAGGAAACAAGTAAGATCCCAGAAATAGCAATAAGTCAGGAATTGGAAGGGAGAGAGGAACTTAGGAAAATTACAATCACTAAGGAAGTGGTATTGGGTAAATTGTTGGGGCTGCAGGCTGATATATCCTTGGGTCCTGTTTCACTTCATCCCAGATGCAGCTAGAGAGATATTTCATGCATTGATTTTTAGTGCTCCAAAATTCCCTGGAATTGGGGAAGGTGTCATGAGATTGGAAAATAGGGAATGTAACTCCTTTATTGAAAAACAGAATTAAAGTTTTAGGTTGATAACTTTTCATCGGAAATCAAGATCAGAACTGTTTGTAATATTGCTAGTTGTCAAGATTACTGGGTTGCAAGGCTGATGAGGTATGAGCTCTTTAATGTTACATTTACCAGAATGCTTGTTTAAGGCTGAATAAATACAACACGAAAAGAATGTGACATAGGCAGGATTGGCTCAGCACCTGAATAATTACCTGTTTAAGGTACTAGGGAGCACTTAGCAACATAGTTTAGTGGTAGTTTATACAGTATTGGATCATCATAAAGATCAGTAATCATTTAACTTTCTGGTCAAATCAATTGCTATTGCTGGATTTTATAGACCTTTAAATGAATTGGTGCCCAAGAGAACAGTTGTTTTGGGTGAAACATAGAAACAATGGTGGCCATTCAACTCCTCCAGCCTACTGGTCATTCAGTTACGTCATGTCTGATCTGTATCTTAGCTCCATCAACCCAATTTCATTCCATAACCTCAGATTTATCTTTGTTAGGCAAGGATGTTAATCTCAATTTGAAATTTTCAGTTGACCCCAGCCTTGACAGCTTTCTGAAGGATAGTTCCAGATTCCCACTACTCTTTGTGTGAAGATGAGTTTCCTGACATTGTTCCTGAACCACTTAGCTTTAATCTTAAGGTTATGTCCCCTTGCTCTGGACTTTCATACTTAAATGCCAGAATTAGATCACTCTTAATCTTCTTCATTAATAGGAATGCAAGTCCACTCTATGTAACCTATCCTTGAAATTTAATACCTCAGACCTTGGTTGGTTTCTGGTGAATCTGCCACTAATAGTTTCTTCCAAGCTAGTATATATTTTCTGAGGTGTGTTGGAACTCTGTGTTGAGTTTTCTTACTGATTCCAGTGAATTTAAACCTCATATATTTAATTGTATGCAATCAAACGTAGAAGAATTTCAGTTAAAATATCATCCAATTGAACACAATTGGGTATTGTTTAAGTGTCATTGGGAAATGTTTAGTTTAGTTTGGTACAATGTGATATTGTCTCCAAGAGATCTGGCACATTGAATCCTTTCCTCTTTTCCAGATTCTTCCTTATCAAGGACAGCTTTTTGCTCTATTATGCAGAAAACGAAAGAAAAAACTTTGAGAGCAACAAATACTTCAACATTCATCCCAAGGTCAGTAACCGTAGCTCAGTATTCCGTGGATAAAGGAAAACTTTGTCCTCTGTGACTTTAGAATCTTAGTCAGCCTGTCAGAATATTGTGGTTCAACTTCCACACCAGACACTTAAGCACACATTAGGTTGCAGTACTAAGGGAGTGCTATACTGCTGGAAGTGTCAGTATTTAGATGAGACATTAAACTGGGGCACTATCTGTTCTCTCAGGTAGATGTATAAGATCCCATCGTGTTATTTCAAAGATAAGAGGAATACTCTCTGGTGTCTTGGCCAATATTTATCCTTCGACCAACATCAACAAAACAGCTTATATAGCCATTATTATGATGCCCCCATTAGTCAATGACATTTCCTTTGTAATTGTGTCAATCAGTGCTAGCATAAGGCACCACAACAATGTTAATTTATAAAGCACCTTTTAGGATCATAGAATCCCTACAGTGCAGAAGAAGGCAATTTGGCTTCAAATCACTGATAGAGCACCTGTTTCAGGGCCACCCCATCCCTATAACTCTACGCATTTACACTGCTAATTTCCATAACTTATACACCTTGGGTCACTAAGGGGCAATTTAGCATGGCCAATCCACCTAACCTGCACATCTTTGGACTGTGGGAGGAAATCAGAGCACTCAGTGGAAACCCACGCAGATGCAGGAGAATGTGTAACCTCCACATAGACGATCATCCAAGGCTGGGATTGAAGCCGCTGTGAGGGAGTAATTACTGTGCCACCCAATTTAATGCAGTAAAATGTCTCAGGATGCTTCACAGGAGCCATCAGACAAAATTCAACACTGAGCCACGAATGAGATATTAGAGCAAGTGGTCAATAGCTTGTTCAAAGTCGTAGGTTTTAAGAAGTAGCTTAAAGAAGGGGACAGAGGTGGAGTCGTTTAAGAAAGGAATTTCAGAACTGAGAGTCAAGCCAACCGAAAACATGGACACCAATGGTCGAATGAGACCGGAATTAGAGGAACACAGATTTCTCAGTGGATTGTGGGGCTGGAGGAGATGGCAGAGGTTTGAAAACCCGTGAAGAGATTTGAAAATCAGGATCAGAATTTTTAAAATCGAGCTGTTACTTAATTCAAAGCCAATACAGTGCGACAAGAACAAATGGGTGAACAGGACTTGGTGTGAATTAGGGTAGGGTTGGCAGAGATTTGGAAAAGCTGACATTTACCAGCCAGGAAAACAGTAGAAACAACGGATAGCATAATGGAGGTGAAAGGTATCTAGCCCACCGGCTGCAGAACTGGTAAAAGCCCTGCATCATCTCTTTCAGGTAAGGTCTTTATATAAAGTGCCACTAAGGCATTTAGCTGGACTATGGCAGGCTTCTCAGGGTTCAAGGACACTGGGGTGATAGTCCTGCCTGGCAAGAGCAGACAGCCAAACAGAGGCCAGAAGCTTTACTGAAATGACAGAGCCTCCAGGTAGGCAGTGGGTGCTCCTTGTAGCTCATCCTGAGGCCTAGTATCATTACTGGATAGATACCAGACCACACCAGAGTGATGGCAGGAGTGGGTGGGGGTCATGGGGTGGACATTGCGGGGGAAAGCTGTCGGCCATTAGGAGTAGAGCTGGTTCTCCCCACCCTTCCTATTGTTGAGTCTTTCAATCAGGCACTGAGTATCTATGAACGAGGCAACCCTCTCATCTTTTACTGAGAGCCAGAGAACAGCCCTGCATGGGTTTTCTTGCCATGCTTGCCAGCGAGGTGAGCTCCCACCCGCCTGCTGCAGGGTTAATATCAGCAATGACATGATAAGGCCTTAAATGTGCATTAATTGTCTGCTGAAGGGCCTTAGTTAGTGACTGGAGGGAGGCTGTCCCACCACGGATTTAATTAGGGTGAAGGTCAGTAGACGATGGAGATCCCATCCATCATCCTTGCTCCTGATCAAATGTCCCCCTATCACCAAAACCACCAGGGGAAAGGGCACTAAAATGTGCCATCAACTCTAGAACTAATAAAGACATGGATGAGGCACAGCCTGCGCAGTATATGCAGAGATTTTACAGCCTCAGTCTCGCTCAATGTAGCTTACTCTTATTATCTCACGCATTATTTTTGTTTCTAAAAATTAAATTGGTCAGGTGCCAAGAATTACTCTGCTCAATTATCGATGGCTAAGAGTTTCCCAGGTTAGTTATTTCCAGTAAAATTGTAAATGGATTCCGAGAGAACTTGTTTGTGATTTCACAGGGAATATCGAGACAGGACAGAGGCAGCCTGTGCCAATCTGTCCTACACATGGGAAAGGACTTGTAATTGTACGGCATCGTTCACAACTCAGGACATCCTGAAGCACTTTCCAACCAATCAAGCTCTTCTAAAGTGTAGTCGCTGATGTAATGTAGGAAATGTGGTATCTATCTTGTGCATAGCAAGATCCTGCAAAACCAACGAGATAATGAGCAGATACTCTGTTTTGGTGTAGTTGGTTGAAGGATAAATATTAGCCAGGACACCAGGGGCAACTCTTTAGGTCTTCTTTTGAAACAGTGTTGTACGATATTTTACATCAACATGTGATGGGGCTTCAATTTAACATCTCATCCAAAGGACAGAAATTCTGACAGGGTGGAATTCCTTCAGTACTGCATTATTGGTCTGCATTCGACATGTGTTCGACATGGAGGTTAACTGATCCATCAGCTGAGGGTAGTAGGTGATAATCAGCAGGAGGTTTCCTCGCCTGTACCTGATCTGATGCTATGTGACTTAATGGGCTCCGGAGTAAATGTTGAAGACTCCCAGGGGAACTCCCTCCCAATTTTATGCCACGTGCCATTGCCTCTGGTGGGTCTGCCCTGATGGAGGGACAGGACATACCCAGGAATGATGATGGAGGAACATGAAGCCTTTGCTGTAAAGTATGATCCTCTGAGTATGTAACAACATCAGGCTGTTGCTTAAGAACTCGGTGGAAAATTCTCCCAATTTTAGCACAAGCCCTGAGATGCTATTTCCCAGGGCTGAAATGGTCGCTACGAGAGGACACAGGTTTAAGGTGCTGGGGAATAGGTACAGAGGAGATGTCAGGGGTAAGTTTTTCTCTCAGAGGGTGGTGGGTGAGTGGAATCGGCTGCCATCGGTGGTGGTGGAGGCGAACTCGTTGAGTCTTTTAAGAGACTTCTGGATGAGTACATGGGATTTAATGCGATTGAGGGTTATAGATAGGCCTAGTAGGTAGGAATATGATCAGTGCAACTTGTGGGCTGAAGGCCCTGTTTGTGCTGTAGTGTTCTATGTTCTATGTTGGTAAGGAGGATCCTGCAGGGTTGACAGGACTGGGTGTGCCATTGTCCTTCCTGAGGCCTAGGTCAATATTGGTTTTGGTCTGTCTGATTTTATTCTTTTTTGGCTTTTCTATAAATTGGGGTGGGGCAGAGGTGTGTGAGCTGTGACAGCCTCTACAACAGACCATTAAGTTTCTTATTTAATTCAAAGCTTCCTGAGGTAGATTCTCAACTTGCTCCTTTGGGGGAAACGTGGAATTTACGATTGACCGCTCATGAAGAAACTGCCCAGTAATCACACCAGCTAAATCTCCTCTTGTGACCCATTATTCCAGATTTTGTTACAGCGCAGGTTGGCAACATTCAATCTCACTGCAGCCTTCAAGGAGTGCTCTCTGGGATCTGTTGAGTGGTTGGTCCTCAGTCTACAGTGAATCATCAGGCATTGCCCTGTCAGAATCAATGAATAAGTCAAATCAGTCCCTGATACCTGCTGACAAAAAGAACTCCTGTAAAGTCTGGGAACAGGCTGTTGATGCAAAGCCTGATCTACAAGGTGGCAGGACAAATTGAGAAGCCGGTTAAAAAGGCGTATGGTGTTTTTGGCTTAAATAATAGAGGCAAAGCACAAGACCAAGGACATTAACCTAAGCCTTTTTTAAAATACTGCTATGGTTTCAGCTGGAAAGTTTGTGTTCAATTTTGGAGACCACACTTTAGGAAGGATGTAAATACTTTGGAGAGGTGCAGAGATTTAGTATGAGGAATGAGGGAATGAGGATTGGAAGAAGCTGGAATTGTTTTTCTTCAGAACAACGAATGTTAGGAGGAAATTAAATAGGGTTTGATAGAGTAAATAAGGAGAAACTGCACTGGTAGTGAGTTTTTCGGATCTGGAATGCAGACTCAACAGTAATTTTCAAAAGAGAATTGGATACTTAGAGACATAGGAAGAGTGAAAGTTGTTCAGTTCTGTCCAGTGTGCCACACACAATGATACCCTATGTATGCACACTCGCCAGCCCAGCCAAAACCAGGTGATCTCCTTCAGAGCAAAAGTACAGGTAAAAATGCAGGGCAATTTGATGGTTGTGTATGGGATGTGGAAGGGTTTGGAAGCTGAGAAATTCCTCTCCAATCTGTCATAGGCAATCAACTGTTGACCAGTAGGTCACTCTGGTCTTGATGATTCCTTGCAGTAACAAATGTTTGAAAGCAGTGATATCAATTACTGTCTTATGCAGAGCCAGCTCTTACCATTACCATCTTAAGACTGGAAATAGGCATTTCACAAAGCAAGTTGTTGCCATGTTACTTCCCCTTGCTTAAAGCCAGGAGTTCAATTGGATGTAGGGGGGTAACAAAGCAGCTTCAGTTGCATTTGGTGTTGGTGCTCTATTTGTGACAGCACATATCCTGCAGCGGACCCTGGCTGGCATTGTCAGTAGACGGTATATTAGCCCGTACTTTAAAATCAAGGCATAAACTATCAATACCACATTGGCATCAATACCACAATCACTTTAGGCTGCCAGTAATGGAGACTCTGTTTTTCTGTCATTTTTCAAGACTCAACCTTGAAATGTCTCCAGCAAGGAGCCTCATGTGACATGCCCTACAAAATGCACCACTTTTTCAGTTATTAGTTGCAGCTAAAAATACAACACTGACCCAAAATACCAATTCCCCTGGGTACTGTGCAATATTAAATGTTGTACTTTATGCAGGCCTTGTCATCTGTGTGAGACTAACTAACTGACCTCTGTTTTCATCTGTTTGGCTGCTTCTCTCAGATTATGTTTCCCTAGCTGGGGTGGACAGTGTCTGCATATGTGATGCAAAAGGGAGCATTTAATTAGCACCTTTCACAACCTCTGCATACCTCACAGTGCCAGGGACCTGGGTTTGATTCCAGATTTGGATGATTGTTTGTGGAGTTTGCATGTTCTTCCCATGTCTGTGTGGGTTTCTTCTGGGTGCTCCCACTCTCCAAAGATGTTCAGGTTAGGTGGACTTGCCGTGCTAAATTGCTCCTTAGTGTCCAACGATATGTAGGTTAGGGGGATTAGCAGGGTAAATGCGTGGGGTTATGGAGAGCAAGCGGGGGTGTGATTGGGTAAGATGCTCTGATGGTGAGTCAGTGTAGACGCAATGGGTTGAATTGCCTCCTTCTGCACTGTAGGGATTCGATGATTAAGGATGTCTCGAAGCACTTTGTAGCTAATGAATTATTTCTGAATTTGTGGCCACTCTTGTAATGTAAGATATATAACAGCCAATTAATACACAACAAGATCCTACAAACTGCAATATGATAATAACCATATAATCACTTTCAGGTTTTGGATACTATTTCTTTTTTCATTATGGCATTAACAGGTTACATGAAAACTCCTGATGTTTCAAAGTTGTATTTTTTCTTTTGAAATGTAATCACTGTTGTCATGTAGTAAACAGAGCAGCCAATGAATGCATAGCAAGCAGCCACAAACAGCAATGTCTTCATTCATCTGATCAGCTGCTTTAGTGATATTGGTTTACAGATAAATATTGGCCAGGGCACTTGTGAGCACTCCCTGCTCTTTGAATTGTGCCAGGGAATCTTACACATCCAACAGAGAAAGCTGATGAGCTAATATCTCGTCTCATCCAAAATACACTCAGCGCTGCACTGGAACACCAGCCTAAATTATGAGGTCAACTAAATACAGTGGGCCATTAAGACTGAAGCCAGATCTTGACATTTTCATCCATTGGTCACTTACCTGATTCATTGGACACTTAGGGTAGTATTTAATGGAACTGATGGGGCTCTCACCCACCAGCTACAGAGCCAATGAGAGTCTTGCATTGCCTTTTTTTTGGTTAGACCCAATAAATTAAGTGCCAATCAGGTACTTAATTGGCTAGCAGTGGGCCATCTCTGGGATTGAGGAGCCTGGGGGCAAATGTCCTGCTTATCTAGATCTACTGATAAATCAGGCAACTCTCCATTGCTCAGTAGTGCTTTCTGGAAGGCAGTGACTGCTGCCTGTATTACACCTATCTGAGGCTTAGGATTGCTGGTGGACCTAAGCTCAGGTGAGTGATAGTGAAAGAGGGAATTGCAGAGTGGGAGTTGTGGGAGAGGACAGTAGTAAGATCCACAGCAAGGATTCTTCCAGCAGGTTCCCTTCCTGATGCAGGTCTTTCAATCAAGCACAGAGTAACTTCAAAAGAGGGACCCTTTATCAGAGCCCTCAAGCATCCCCAAGAGGGTTTGCTTTATAGCGTTTCTGCATGGTGAGTCTTAGAAACATAGAATCCTGCAGAAGCAGGCCACTCAGCCCATTGAGTCTGCACCGACTACAATCCCACCCAGGTTCTATTCCTATAACCCCATGGATTTGCCCTGCTAATCTCCTGACACAACAGTCAATTTAGCATGGCCAATCAACCTAACCTGCACATCTTTGGACTGTGGGGGGAAACCAGAGCACCCAGAGGAAACCCAAACAGACATGGAGAGACTGTGAGAACACCACAGAGACAGTGACTCGAGGCTGGAAATGAACCCTGAGGGAGCAGTGCTAAGTATTGTTGCCGCCATGCCACCTCAATGTCCCTTGCCTGTCACTGGTTGAGTAGCAGCGACAGTGAGGTGAGACCTTTAAGTGGATAATAATTGCCTACTTAAGGGCCTCACTTGGCTGAAGGCAGAAAAGCTTTTCAATTGCCTTCCCGTCACCGATTTAATCGGAGCAGTAACAGGAGGGCAGCAGGGTTCCCACCCACTAACTGCTTGCCTAATTAAATGCCCCTCACACCAAACTCACCTTGAAGGGTGAGGCATTACATTTTACCCTCAGACTGCCTAAGAGCCTAAACCTTCTAGTGCTGCCTGCCCTGGGAATTGTGGAATTTGGGCTGTGTTTGAATAACTGCTCTACTTATTTGCTTATCGCAACCTTTATTATATCAGGTGCAAAAAGTTTGGGGGAATCTCCAAATTTACTGGCTTCGCTAGTTTTGTTTCATTCAGTATTTGGCCTAACAAATAACTACTGATAAGTAATCACCTCAAAAATCATTATTATTGCAATATCAAGTCTAAACAATGAATTAGAAGCCTAAAGAACAATTTTACAGAAGGTAGTTAAACCTCTCTAGCACATTCATCTCCAATTTCCTTTTATTCTGTGTGCATTGAAGCTGACTATTTGACACAATTGGCCTATGCCTGTGTTTATTTTCCACAGTAAAAAGTCTGACAACACCAGGTTTTAGTCCAACCGATTTATTTGATAGTAAACGCACAAGCTTTCGAGGTTTCCCTCTTCGTCAGGTGAATGGAGAGTTCTGGCCTCAGACAGAGCATATAAAGCACAGACAGTTTAGAGATTACTGATTAGAATGCGAATCTTTACACCTAACCTGCTGTTCAAGTCTTAAAATGGCCGACAATGTGAGTGGAAGGAGCACTGATCACAGGTTAAAGAGATATGTATTATCTCCAGACAGCATAGTGAGTGAGGTTTTGCAAACCCAGGCAAGTCCACACCACCCTCCTCCCACCCTATTTCATCTAACCCAACAAACATATCCCCTGGTTTCTTTTTCTCTTGGGCTTATTCAGCTTCCCCATAAATGCTGCTTCACCAGTCACCAGTCACTCCTTGGTAGTGAATTCACCTTTTCCCCATTCCCAAATCAGAAGACCTGAGATTCCAGATCTGTACTAGGGGAGTTCAGCACTGTTGGAACTGCCGTTACAGTCAGATGTAAAAGATCCTATGATCCCATTCAAAGGAGAGCAGGGGCATTGTGTCTGTTGTCTGTTGTGGTTCCCCAAGACGACAACTTATTTAACCCGATTGAAACAGAGAGTCTGAGTTGTAATCCTCCAAGCAGTAGACTTTATTTTCCAGCACAAGAGAATAAAGCCGGGATGTCCGGAACATTCCAATGAACCATCTGCTTTACAGTCTTTTTATACACATCACAACATAATCACGTTAAGTGGAGTGACTGAACAACAATCATTGTATAGCTAATTACGTTAAGTAACATACATTGACCTGACTGATCATGCTGGTCTGACTACTACACTAATTATATTATATACTAATTGTATCAGGTAGCCTACATTGAGTTGGTTAATCATGCTGCTCTCAGCACATCTCACATTTTGAACCTCCTTTAGCATACCCATCTTAATTACAACGTTCAATACAAGTTCTCATACATGAGTACAAATTCTCTTACATGTCCTGGCAAATATTTCTCCTTGACCAGTGCTTAAGCCATCTGGTCATTATTGCACTCTCATTGCTGCATGTGGACACTTTGCTGGGCACAATGTGACTGCCATGGTGTCTACAGTACAACAGTGACACTTCAGAAGTATTTCATTGGTTGCAAAGTGCTTTGGGATGTCATGAAAGATGCTGTATAAGTCTTACTTTATTTCTTCAATATTGGAAGACACTACTGGAGTAAACAGGAACTGTGAAAAAATGGAAAGGTTCACACAGCAAAAAACGCTATGGACATTAATGAATGTGAGCTTTCACTGGATAATTGTTCATTGTTCATTCACATATTTCACAATATAACATGCTCCAGCAGAGATGGATTTGCACTTTTACCCCCATGGTAGCACACCCCACCCCATGGTGATGTAGCAGCCCATCCACTAGTGAGGGCTTCGTTCTCAGTTGCCCAGCCCTCCTCAGCTCTGACCTGAGGGTTAAGCTATCCTTACAGCTTCTCCCCTTAGTGTTCAAAGCGCACAGGTATGCTGATGGTTGCTGCTGGCTATCTGGCCTACTGTTTTCGCCCTTGCCAGTCCGGTTGCCACCCAGCCCTCTCACTTTCTGTTTGAGTCATCCTGCTGCTCTCTGAAAACCATGCAAATCCAAGCCACCAGCCTTGGATTGGTGCTCCCACAGCCATCTCTCAGTATGGGATCCTCCTGTTGCTGGGACCCCACATTCCAGCGCTGTGTCTTTGTTCTAATCCATCTCTGTGCTCCAGATAATATGGATTGGATCAACTACAAAAACTGGCAATGAACCTTGGTCAGATCGCACTGCTGCCTTTGGCACGGTAGCACAGTGGTTAGCACTGCTGCTTCACAGCTCCAGGAACCTGGGTTTGATTCATAGCTTGGGTCACTGTCTCTGTAGAGTTTGCACATTCTGCTCATCTCTGCTTGGGTTTCCTCCTGGTGTTCCGGTTTCCTCCCACTGTCCAAAGATATGCGGGTTAGGTTGATTGGCCATGCTAAGATTGCCCCTTATTGTCCTGAGATAGAGGGATTAGTGGGTAAATATATAGGGATATGGGGTAGGGCCTGGGTGGGATTGTGGTTGGTGCAGATTCGATGGGCCAAATGGCCTCTTTCTGCACTGTAGGGATTCTATGATAGTGTGAATAAGTCTCCATTTTATAGCAGGATATTGAGCCATTGGTGGAAGTGCAAAAAGGATTGACTAAAACGATACCTGATGGACTTACCTTGCACTAAGTTGACCTTTCTCTATACTCTAGCTGTGACTGTAAAACTGCATTCTGCACTCTCTCCTTGTCTATGAACGGTATGCTTTGTCTGTATAGCATGCAAGAAACAATAGTTTTCACTGTATATTAATACATGTGACAATAATGAATCAAATCAAATTCAAAAATGAACCGAGAAGCTTTAACCATCAGAAAATGCTAAACAGCTAGCAAAGTACAGGCTGAGGGGGTAACATGATGGAGAAGTTTAAATTGATAAGAACATAAGAACATAAGAAATAGGAGCAGGAGTAGGCCATCTAGCCCTTCGAGCCTACCCCGCCATTCAATAAGATCATGGCTAATCTGAAGTGGATCAGTTCCACTTTCCTGCTTTCTCCCCACAACCCTTAATTCTCTTGTCTATCAGAAATCTATCTACCCATGACTTAAATATATTCAATGAGGTAGCCTCCACCACTTCAACGGGCAGAGAATTCCAGAGATTCACCACCCTTTGAGTGAAGAAGTTCCTCCTCAACTCTGTTCTAAACTGTTCCCCCCCGCCAAAGTTTGAGGCTGTGCCCTCTAGTTCTGTTTTCCTTTCTAAATGGGAAGAATCTCTCTACCTCTACCCAATCTAGCCCCTTCATTATCTTGTTAGTCTCTATTAGATCCCCCCCTCAGCCTTCTAAACTCTAATCAGTACAGGCCCAGTCTATTCAATCTCTCTTCATGGGCTAACCCCCTCACCTCCGGTATCAGCCTGGTGAACCTTCTCTGTACTCCCTCCAAGGCCAATATATCCTTCTGCAAATAAGGGGACCAAAACTGCACACAGTACTCCAGCTGCGGCCTCACTAGTGCCCTGTACAGTTGCAGCAAGACCTCCCTGCTTTTATACTCTATCCCCCTCGCTATAAAGGCCAACATTCCATTCGCCTTCTTGATAAAGGCCAACATTATAGGGGATTGATGGAGTAGACATCTGGCTGACTCTTAACCATCAGTTGTAGCTGGCATTCTCCCTTGTTTTTGGCAATTCTGCAACTAGAATCACCATGGACACAGTGCAACCTGTTATTCTTTACAATTAGCATTGTGATTTTATCATGAAACTAGAACAGCAGATTGCAAGTTAATCAAATGTAATTCAGGTTATAGGAATATGATGGGCCCTGGATATTTTAATTCATTCATGACATGTGTGTGTGTGAGCCACAGGGCCAATATCCCTAGTTGCCTTTAAGGGCAATGGGGAGGTGATGGCGTAGTAGCATTGTCACTGGACTAGTAATCCAGAAACCCAGGGTAATATTCTGGGGACCTGGGTTCGAATCTCACTATGACAGATGGGGAAATTTGAATTCAATAAAAATCTGGAATTAAAGGTCTAATGATGACCATGAAACCATTGTTGATTGTCATTAATGTCTTTTAGGGAAGGAAATCTGCTATTTTCATCTGATTGGCCTACATGTGACTCTAGCAATGTAGCTGACTCTTAAATGGCATTTAACTGTGATGGAAGACTCAGTCACCATCCATTCACCAACTTCTCAAGGGTAACTAGGGATGGGCAATAAACGCTGGCACTCACATTCCTAAATAAATTCCATAAAAAGCGGTGGAGAGCTTCCTTCTTGAACTGCTGCAGTCCATATGGTGTAGGTATATCCACAGTGCTGCTAAAGAGGGATGTTGACCCAGTGGCTGAAAGGATGGTGATATCATTCCAGGTCAAAATAGTTTTTGGCTTGGTGGGTCTTGCAGATGTTACTATTTCTGTTGTGTCTGTTTCCCTTGGAACTTCTAGGTGTTAGAGGTTATGGATTTGGAAGGTACGTTGAAGGAACCTTGGTAAATTGCTGCAGTCTGTCTTGTAGATAGTGCACACGGCTATCAAAGTGCAGTGGTGATGGAGGAAATGGATTTTTAAGGTAGTGAATGAGGTGCCAATCAGTGGGTTGTTTTGTCCTGGATAAGGTTAAGTTTCTTGAGTGTTGTTGGGGCTGCATTCATCCAGGCAACTGCAAAGTATTCCATTACATTCCTGAATTGTGCCTTGTAAATGGTGGACAGGCTCTGGGGAGTCAGGAAGTGAGTTACTTGCCACAGAACTCCCTGCCCTTGACCTTCTCTTGTAGCCATAGCGTGTGATCTTACGAGTGCATCCTACCCAAATTTGGGCGAGGTGAGGTGATAAGATCAGGCGGGAGGTGAAAAATCAGGTTCTTGCCCAGTTTTTCACCTCCCCTATCATACCGGTGAAATCGACTTTGATTCCTTTCTGGGCAAGAAACTGATTTAAGTAGGCGGCATGGTGCACAGTGGTTAGCACTGCTGCCTCACAGCGCCAGGCAACCAGGTTCAATTCTGGCCTCAGGTCACTGTCTGTGTGGGGTTTGCACATTCTTGCCATGTTTACCTGGGTTTCTTCCAGGTGCTCCGGATTCCTTCCACACTCCAAAGATGAGCAGGTTAGGTTAATTGGCCATGCTAAATTGTCCCTTAGTGTCAGGGGGATTAGCAGGGTAAATACGTGGGGTTACAGGGATAGGGTCTGGGTTGGATTGTTGTTGGTGCAGGCACAATGGGCCGAATGGCCTCCTTCTGTACTGTTGTGATTCTAAATATTAATAACATAATTTGAATGCCAGTATTGAGTCCTGGATGCTGTTGTTCAGGCTCACTTACTGTAAGTACCTCATCAGCTCCGATTCTCCCCAGTGACAATAATGTGTGGTCCCTACCAACAGGGACCAGATGTGATGGCCTCGCCAGGAGGACTGGAGGCCATTGAAGCCCCGGGTGGTTGGGGACATGGCTGTGCAGTGCCCATGGCCGCAAGTCTACCTGGGGAGCAATTGGAGATTGGGGAGGGCTGCATGTGGTGGTGGTGGTGGTGGTGGGGGGGGGGGGGGGGGGGGGTGGTCTTGATGTCTGCATGGAGAGAGGGGGATGTCCTGATGTCCATGCAGAAGAGTGACGGGTGGGTGTCAGGCAATCTCTCAGTATACTGGGAGATTGGAGCACCTGCACAATGGCACTCCTACAGTTCAGTGGCCTGCTTCCCTTGCTGGAACGAATCGCAACTTGACACTTCTTTGCATCAACTGCCATAAGTTTGCATTTTCAAACTCACCGAAAAAATGAGTCTGAAACTCTCCTTTTTTTTGCTCATTCAGCACTAGGAAATTTTTCGTTAAATTTGACCCATAGTATTTACATATCTGGCCCAAAAAAGTTTCTAATCAACGGTGAGCCCCAGGATATTGATATTATGGGTTTCAGCAAGGGTAATGCGTTGAATATCAAGGGGAGATGGTCATCACCTCATATTTTTGTGATGCAAATGTTACTTGCCACTTACCATTTAAGTGGTCCAGATCTTGATGAATGTGGGCATGGACTGATGAAGTAACTGAACATGGATGAGCCTAGGACACTACCCTGAGGAACTCCTGCTGTGATGTACTGGGATTGAAATGATCAGCTTCCAGAAACCACAACCATCTTCCTTTGTACTGAGTATGATTCCCAACGAACGGAGTGTTTTGTCCCCGATTCCCATTGATTTCAGATTTACTAGGGCTGCTTTGATGCCACCCTCAAATGTCAAGGGCAGTCACTCACACCTCACCTCTGGAATTCAACTCTTCTGTCCATGTTTGAAGCAAGGCTGTAATGAAGTCAGGAGCTGAGTGGCCCTAGCAGAACCCAAGTTGAGCAATGGTGAACAGTTTCTTGAGTGAGTCCCATTTGATAGCACTGTCAATTGTATTTTCCATTACTATGCTGGTGAGAGAATTTGATATTAATAGTCATACTACATTAATGCATCACAGGAGATTGGGTGTGATGTGTCCTGGATAATGTATTAATATACCAAAGACCATGGGGAAATAGCATTTTATTGTAATGGAAACTTCACTAAGGTGAAAACATTAAGTATGAGTTCACTAACATAATCAGTAAAACTCTGCAGCTTCTTAAAAAAATTAAAATAATTTATCTTTAAAGAATTAGCTGGGGAAGACTTCCTCTGAAATGAGTCAATACATTAATCAATTGATGGCTTTAATCAGGACACTGTGATCGCTAGCTGCTGCAAGAGGCTATGTGGTCAATCAACATTTGCACATCTCCCTATTGCTCTTCTGAGCAAAAACTCCAGAGGTGGAAAGCTTATTCATTTTTCCTGTTTAATATGTTTCTCTATAAATAGAACTCTGCTGTAAATGTGGGGCTAGCGTTCATCTCATTGACCTTGTATTTTCACTGTTCTCATCAAAGCTCTTGTACTGCAACATTCAGGAACAATCATTTTTAGATGGTTTTTTAAATTGAAATTTTGAAAATTTACAGCACAGAAGGTGCTCATTCAGCCTATTATATCTGTAAAAGACTATCTATCCTAATCATACTTTCCAGCTTTTTGTCCACAGCTCTATAGATTATGGCACTTCAAGTGAATATCCAAGTATTGTTTAAAATGTAGTGATGGTTTCTGCCGCTACCACCCTATAAGACATTGAGTTCCACACCACCATGTCCCTATGAATACACATACAAACATACAAATTAGGAACAAGCCATTCAGCCCCTTTAGCATGCTCCATCATCCAATAAGATCCTGGCTGATTTGAATGTGGCCTCAACTTCACATTCCATCTACCCTTACAATCTTTCATTTGGGTGGAAAAATCATCTTCAACTTCCCTTTGATCCTTAAGCCAATTACTTTAAATCTGAGCTCTGTACTAAAGGAACTAGGTCCATCCTATTCATTTTGGGCCCTTCAATTAAATCTCCCCTCAGCAAAGAAAACAACTTCCACCTACTCAATCTTTCTTCAAAGCTCACATTTCCATTTTTGGCAACATCTCAATAAATCTCCTCTGTATTTATCCTGGCGGCATGATGGCACATTGGTTAGCACTACTGCTTCACAGCTCCAGGAATCCTGGTTCAATTCCGGTCTTGAGTGACTGTCTGTGCGAAGTCTATATTTTCTGCCTGTGTCTGTGCGGGTTTCTTCTGAGCGCTCTGGTTCCTCCCACAGTCCAAAGATGTGCAAAATTTCCCCTTAGTATCCCAAGATATATAGATTAGCAGGGTAAATACATGGAGTTACACATATTGTATGTTGTGATGTACTGTGTTTACCTCTGCTCGAACATTCAGTTCCAGCATAACCTCCCTGCTTACGTTCTTCTATGCCTTGGCCGGTAAAGTATTTTGTATGCCTATTTAACCACCTTATTGGTTCTCTCCTGCTACCTCCAGTAATTTCCACACAGGTAGTGCTGCTGTTGTAGAAGTCAAGGACTGGGGCTTCTGCCTGGTGGATCCCCATACCTGTCTGACATACCATCCCTACCCCTGACCCACCAACCAGACTTGGATCACTACTTAACCCATGGGGTGTCACTGACCCCCTCCTTGATGCCCTGCAATGTCTGTAGCTCAGACTCCAGCTCAACAACTCCAAGCAGAAGTTGCATAGATTGAAGACATTCACTGATTGATATGATTGCAACTGCACGCTCTCCACAAACTCTTGCATACCACACTCACAGCAGACAACCTGCCCTCTCATGCCTTGTTTTTTACATATATATAGAGTTTTCATTAACTCAGTGTTTTTAGTTTTATTAACTGATTAATTTATCTAATTCAAATTTATTTTAAAAATATAAGCTATTTTTTCTAAGCTGTTAGTTGAATCCAATTCCCTAGCATAAGGAGTAAAATAAAACTTACCAATCAATCACCTACTGTCCTGCAATGTTATTTCTTGTTTTATTTTTGCTCACGCTGTTTACTTTTTAATTTCCTTTTATCTCTGCTGTTTTTGGTGACTAATGCCTCTCTGTCAACATATTCCTCAGTCCCACACACATAACGATTAACCATATCCCTTAACCTCACCTTCTTCTCAATATATCCTCCCACTCTCAGCACACATAATGTGTCCCAATATGATTTTCGTTTATTGGGAATTGGGAACTAAGGGTCTGACACATACAGGGTTAATGTAGGCCTGAGTACAGTACTGCCCACACAGTGATAAAATAAGGCACATGACCCAGACCGAGAGGTTAGTACGTTGTTGAGCAGAGACAGGAAACGCCTAAGCATGGAGAGGTTCCTATTGTACTCTTTACTGTACATGTGTAAATAGTTAAACCTGTTAATAAATATTTACAGTTAACCTATGGGAGACTACAAAGAATTTTTTCTGCAACTAACATCCTCCCAACACTAAGAACCATAAACGTAAGACAGTCACTAATAAAGGAATTCAGGAAATAAAAACAGAAAATGCTGGATAAACTCAGCAGGTGTGGCAGCATCTGAGAAGAGAAAAACAAAGTTAATATTTCTAATCCATATGACCTTCTACAGACCAGGAATTCAGAAGAGATTTCTTTAACCAGAGAATATTTATAATGTGGAGCCCACCATGACACTAGTTGATGTGATTACTATAGATGCATTTAAGAAGAAGCTGGATAGATACATAAGGGAGAAAGTAAGAGATGGATACACTGATAAGGTATGATGAAGTAGAATGGAAAGAAGCTCGTGCGGAGCATAAACACCAGCATAAACCAGACAGAGCATATGACCTATCTCTATGGACTAAGCAACTGTGTAATACTAAACAACTTCTTACTGTGTTTACCCCAGTCCAACGCTGGCATCTCCACATAATAATACTAAACAAACTAGTTCTGGTAGCTGATAAATATGTAACTATGTGAACAAGCAGAATAGTGTTCATTGGAACACCCAAAAGTTTTACTAAACATGATTTTTTGTGACTTTTTGTCACATTGTGATTTTTTTTATTTGTTTGTGGGACATGGGTGTCACTGGTTGGCAAGCATTGGCCCATCCCTAGTTGCTCTTGGAGGTCAGTTGAGAGTTAACCATATTGGTATGGATCTGGAGTCACATGTAGGCCAGGTAAGGTCAGCAGACTTCCTTCCCTAAAGGATATTAGTGAATCAGTTGGGTTTTTCTGACAATCATCAGTAGATCCTTAATTCCAGAAATTTTTTTTTGAATTCAAATTCCATATTGGTATGGATCTGGAGTCACATGTAGGCCAGGTAAGGTCAGCAGACTTCCTTCCCTAAAGGATATTAGTGAATCAGTTGGGTTTTTCCGACAATCATCAGTAGATCCTTAATTCCAGAAATTTTTTTTGAATTCAAATTCCATGACCTGCTGTGGTGGGATTCGAATCTGAATCCCCAGAACATTAGCTGAGTTTCTGGATTAATAGTAGCAATAAAACCACTGGGCCATTGCCTCCCCATATTTGGTTGCCAACATTACTGAGTACTCTAGCTCAAGTGAAGTGCTGTTGGAACCAGCGTGGAGAACAGCAGTGGGCTCCAGGCATTTCCTGAACAAAGTCATCTCTGGATCAAACTTAGAAATCGAATGCTAGATGGAAGGAAATTAGCTACACTGTCTTGGTGGTAGCCTGGGACCAATCAACCAAAAGTAGGGAGTAAATGGAGTGTCGTGGAGCCTCATACACCCAAATCCTCAGACCACTTGTCATAAGAGAGAAAAACTTTTCACTTTAACACTAGTTAATACCAAATTAGAATAGTGCTTTTGGGTAATGGTTTCATTTAAGCATGCCCATCAAAATAAAGTTTTAATTGGTTGTCGGGTAAAACGGTCAGTTAGTGACCACCGAATACCTCTTTGGGCTGCATCACCAATGCCATTAAATCCAGAGAAAAAATAGACTGACACCCCAGTGATGTAGCACAAACTGAAAAGAACTGTAACCCAGATGGAGACTAAACAAGGAGGAACAGTTACCTTCAGATTAATCTAATGCTCAGCTGCTGGTCCTTCAGCAGAATGTCAGCCAAGAACACATTCAAGGTTGAATAAGCTTCTCTTTGCCACTGATACGAAAACAAGCAGCAAATTAAAAAAAAACCCTGCTAGATAGTCAGGCTAAAGTGCTGAGCTAAATAATATACCTCAGATACTGATTCTGAATCAATTCATTACACTAAAAATACAAGAGAGCTGCAGTAAAGTCCTGCCATTTGTAAATTTGAGTATCTGCACAAAACATTATGTACACTATTTCGCCAATTGTGGAACCAATGTACATTTATCCATGGCTTTCAGACAGAAAATGAATAAGAAAGGTGGAAAACATATAAAATAGAAAAAACACCTAAATGAATATTTTAAAAAATGTAAAGAAGGTGCACACTTTACATACTTTACCAGCCATGTTGCTTACTGGAGTGTTTACACCTGGGTGTCCATCGCTGTTATGAATCTATTTGTGTTTACAGTACAGTGTCTGAATGCGTAAATCGGAACTAAGCAATAAATATCCTAGAAAAACGTGAGTCTTGCTAAAAAAGTGACAATGTTAAATAGGTTTAAATACAGCGCTTTAAAATAGTGCTACCATGTTGGTCAGGGAATACACTGTTAATGAATCTACAGTTAGGTACATTAGGCACCTTCAATTAAACCTCCACCAACTTCACCTTCATTCTGCTGGAGAGTCTTATAATAAAGATAAGTGTAACTAATGTATATGTCTCATTTTGTTAAACAGCAGGACATCTTTATATTTAATAAAAACATTATTTTTTATTCCCTTTTATTCCCTATACATCTCATTTTTGGATGATTGGAACTTATCAAGTTGACTCCCATTATCAAATATGTTCCCTGTTTGCAAATTTGGTGTTGCGATGTTTTCCAAGTGCCAAATCAGCGTGAATAGTGGGACTTTACTGTGCTTCTTCAGTTAGGAATATACTCCTGCTACCCTTTAATGCATCTGGACACAGTTTAAGCAAATATGTTTTCCTGCTATTACAGACTGTGTAGAGACAATAAGCTGACTGTTTACTCCACAGCCTTGGAAAATGAGGTCTGTATTCTGAATATAGCTGAACATTGTTTGGTACAGAATTTATGGTTGGTGCTGAATCCAGTCATTCTGTCAGATCACTGGTTTCCAAGTACAGATAGAACACAAGGAATGGGAATGGTACAGATATATATATTCAGAAGTTTCAGGCTAGGCTGTGCCAGACAAGGGATGGGTGTTTTGGAACAGACTAGTAATGATGGGGAAGGGAGATATTGACTGTTAAAGTCTTTGGACCATAGGAACAGGAGTACGAGAAGGACGCTCACTATAATCTTGTCAAGCGTAATATTAGGGATGGCAATAAATGCTGGCCTCGCCATTGACGCCCATATCTTATGAACAAATATTCAAAGTAGGCCCTTCAGCCCTTCAAGCCTGCACCACCATTTGGTTTTTCTTCATTCATTCTCAGGTCAGTATTTATTGCTCATCCCTAATTGTGGGTAAAATGCCTTCTTAAACTGTTGCAGTCCATGAGGTATAGGTACATCCACACTGCTGTTAGAGAGGGACTTTCAGGATTTGGACCCCGTGATAGTGATAAAGTTCCAAGTCAGTGTGGCTTGGAGGGAAACTTGCAGTTGGTGGTGTTCCCATTTTGTCTGCTGCTCTTGTCCTTCTAGGTGGTAGAGGTCATAGGTTTGGGAAGTGCTGTCAAAGGAAGCTTGATTGATTGCTACTTCAACTCCATTTTCCCAACTTTGCCCCATATTTCTTGATAAGCGTACCCAACATAAGTCAACTGACCTCAGTCCATTAGATTATCTGCAAAGGAAAGAAGTTCAATCAGCTGATCATCCTAAATTCAATCCATTGCTCACCTGGTTCACAGAACACAGAGATCTGAGTTGCTATCTGCCAGCATTTGACGAGCTTGGTTCCTGCTGGCGGAAACAGTTTCATTTTTTGGACATCTTTAATGTGCCCAGAAAAACAGCGCAAATCCCTCCCATTTTTACACTCATTTGGCTCTTAGAATTTTTTTGGTAAGATTGCCCCTTCAGAAATCTGCACGGCAAATGCAAAGTTGCTGGCAGGTCATGATGAATATTTATTTACTCCTTGGTTGTTCTTGCAGGGTGTGATACCACTGGGTGGATGTGTCGTGGAAGCAAAGGAAGAACCCAACATGCCTTTTGTGATGAAAATTTCTCACGAGGATTTCCATGTAAGTCAGATCTATCAGTTGGGATAATAATAACTTGAACATTGAGGGAAGTTCCCCCCGCTCCATAATCACTTCATAAAAGGAGAAAATCAAGCTGGAACAATGGGATAGGTCAAAACAAAGGGTATTGGGTTTAGAGTTGAAAAGCCAAATTTAGAACAGACACAGAGAGCCCTATTTTACCATTTTGATTTGATCATAGAACCCCACAGTACAGAAAGAAGCCCTTTGGCCCATTGAGTCTGCACTGAACACAATCCCACCCAGGCCCTACCCCCATATTATACCCACTAATCCCTCTAACCTCGCATCCCTGGACACTAAGGGGCAATTTCTTAGCACGGCCAATCAACCTAACCCGCACATCTTTGGACTGTGGGAGGAAACCCATGCAGACACGAGAAGAATGTGCAAACTCCATACAGACAGTGACCCAAGCTGGGAATTGAACCCAGGACCCTGGAGCTGTGAAGCAGCAGTGCTAACCACTGAGCTACCATGCTGCCATGATTCTAAGTGCTGGGCGGACTTGAAGCTGGGAGCATTTCAAATCTGACTTTTAGACCCATTCTGAGGCGTCTCCATATGCACTCTGCCCGTAAAAATATCAGAGAATCTGAATTGTGCTGCACAAGTCTGTGGGTGGGGCTTAACACACCCAAAATCCTGCAGCTCCAAATGCGCCTCCAACTGCACATGCGCAGATAAAAATGATAGAATGCTGCTCCCCTGCCATGTTGCTCCTGGGCTGGGTGATGACACCCCCTGGCCCCCACAGACATTGTCCCACTCCTCCCCCAAGATTACTGATCCCCTTATCCTCCCACTCCCTCCACCACCCAGACCGATCGTGGGACTCTCCCCCTTTCCCCCTCACTGATCTCAGGAAGAGTGATAGCGGACATCCCCTTCGCCCCAACTGATCCCCAGCAGAGACCTGTCGCACCCACCTCCCTCCCTCACCCGATCTCAAGCAGAGAGAGAGCTGTCAGATGCTCAGTATTTGTCTCCTCACTAACTGGAGCGCCCGAATCGGACTTTTGTAGAGCACGCCTGTTTCACGCTGATTCTGGATGGGTGAACATGGTGGTAAAGGGGGGAGTGCAGGTTTAAGTCGGGCACGCAACCCATTAAGTCATTTTAAATACACGCAAATACATTTAAATAGCCATCGCGCCCATTTTGTGTGTGGTCCGGACCACGGCCATTTTTGGGCCTTGGTAAAGGGGGAACCGGCATGGAGGCGGGCGTGGAATGCACTACTTGCCTCATGCCCGACTTTACCAAGCTTTCGCACCCGAAAATAGGCACAACTTGATGGTAAAATCAGGCCCAGAGGGTGATTGAGCATATAACAAGGATCTCCTTTGAGAAACAGCCAGTAAGTGTCATGTCAGATTTGGTGTTTTAGAACTAAAATGATTCTATCCATTGTATCATCCAGTTGTAGCCCAGGGATCACTTCACCTGCTCCTGCACCATTATTTCTGGTATTCTCCAAGGATCTGTCTTTGACTCCTTCCTATTTCTCACCTACCTACTGCCCTTTGGTGCTGTCATTTGAACAGTATTAGTTATCACATGTAGATTGACAATACCCAATTCTACCTCAGCACCATCTCTCTTAACCTCTTCACTAACGAGGTTATCAGATTGCTTATCCGACATCTCGTACTGGATAAGCAGAAATTTCTTCTAACAGAACAGTGGGAAGACTGAAATTATTCTTTTCTGTGCCCACTCCAAACTCTGTTCCCTAACTATCCACTCCATCCTACAGTCTGGCAACAGTCTGAGACTAAACCTGTTTGTTCTACCCTCCATAAACTTAAATTTGTCAAAAACTCTGCTGCTTGTGTCTTAACTTGCACTAAGTCCAAATCACCCATCACCCCTATGCTTGCTGACCGACATTGGCTCCCAGTTAAACACAGTAAAAAGTCTGACAACACCAGGTTTAAGTCCAACCGATTTATTTGATAGTAAACTCACTAGCTTTCGAGGGGAACCCCCTCGAAAGCTAGTGAGTTTACTATCAAATAAATCGGTTGGACTTAAACCTGGTGTTGTCAGACTTTTTACTGTGTTTACCCCAGTCCAACGCCGGCATATCCACATCATCCCAGTTAAACAACAGCTCTATTTTAAAATTCATATCCTTGTTTTCAAATCCTTCCATGACCTCATGCCTTCCCATATCTGTAATTTCCTCCAATCCTTCCAAGTTATATTAGCTCCTCTGATTTTGGCTCCTTGAGCATCCCCAAGTTTAGTTGTGCCTCAAGCTGCCGCAGCCCTAAGCTCTGAAATTTCTTTGTTAAACCTCTCCACCTTTCTTCCCTCCTTCAAGATGCTCTTTAAAACATGCTCTAGTATCTCTCTATTTGGCTCCGTGTCAATTTTTGTTTGTGAAGTACCTTGGCAAGGTTTAATATGTTTACAGCATTATATAAATATAAATTCTTGTTGCTTGGCGATCACACCAATAAACAAGAGCTAAGAATTAACAAACGCATTGAACCAAGATATTGGCAGGACTATACCAGCAAAGCCACGTCAGCCTTACTTGAGCTCAGTTGGAGCTGTGTTGTTGAATTTGTTAGCCACATGTGGTTAATTGGGAATTCAGATGTGGTTCATTGCATCCTTGATTATAAAATGGATGGTTAAAAAAAGGCCCTGCCATCAATCATATGATCACAATAATCATTTTTATAGGGCATGTGAACTTTAACATTTGTACATTTCTTACTAAAATGATAGGTTGAAAAGAAGATTGTGCGCGTGTTTTTTGATCACTGTGGCTGTGATCACTCTGTGATCACTGAATGGTGGGAGATGTTTGTTAAGTAAACAGACATACTTGAAATACATTTACCCAAATTGTGTGTGTGGTGTTTTCTACTAAAATGAATGTGACTAAAATGGGATTGCCATAGCAACGTCTAAGATTAGTCCATGATTTCTATTGGACAAGAGGAATTCCTGGCCAACTCTATTCATAATAATCTGGTTCATTCTCCCCCACTGCAACCACCAGAACCTTCCAACATTTATCAAAACCTAATTCCCTCATTAATCATCAAATCAGGCTGTTAAACTCAGTAACTTTGTCAACAGATATCCAGAGATCTCTCTGAGTGGTAAAAGTCAAATCGATTTTGTAAGACTTTATTTATTTTCATTTTTAAATATTCTTTGTATGCCATCAGTTAAGGATGTATTATTTCAGGATCCAAAGTCATCATATAAATCAGCATGCCTTTATGAGAATCTTTGTAATGACTCAGCCTCTACAATGATTAAGATTATTTGTTGCATTCTTTTATTTTAAAGATTGCTTCAGTTGAATGTGGTGGGTTCCTCAAATCACTGATATCGATGACTTCTAACAAAGGTAGTTTATTACTAAGCTGCAGACAGTACTTGTGCTGTCCCGCGCTCCCACCGTGTGACCTATATAGCCACGTCATCACGATCTCACGGGACCACTTGGTCTAAAGATTCAACATCACCCGTGGATGTTTGCCTCGTCAAAATAACCATGCCAATCCCTCCAGATGTTCTCTTAGTAGGGTTCCCATTGCTAACTGAATGTCTATTGCCTGCCGTGGCCTTGGTCATGCTAGTGGGTCTAGTGGTTCAGCAGATGGGGCTGTAGTGTCTTCAACATGTCTGTAACAGCTAGAAAAGTCAAAATATGCAGTTGACACAAAAATATAGTGAACTGCAAGTCTGTAACAGCTAGAAAAGTCAAAATATGCAGTTGACACAAAAATATAGTGAACTGCAAGTGATAGACTTTAAGAAGACATAGATAGGTTAGTGTATTGGGGTGACAAGGGGCAGATGAAATTTAATGCAGAGAAATGTGAAGGGTGTGTTGTAAAGGGTACAATTCTAAAAAGAGGGCGCAGGAGCCAAGACCATGTGCACAAATAGTTGAAGGTGGCACAGCAGGTTGAGAAAGTGGTTAAAAAGGCATACGGGATCCTAAAACTATATAACTAGAAACAGAATAAAAAGTGTAATTTTGGGTGAGAAAGCCATGCTGGCGCAAATCAGATTGCAATTTTCCCTCCCAGTGGATCCCCCTTTGTGCCCCCCTTCCTCCAGCCCCAACCCATTCATGACCCCACCTCCTTGACACTGTCCTTTGCACCCTGGCAGTACCCATCTGGCAATACCCACGGTGGCACAATGGTTAGCACTGTTGCCTCACAGCGCTCAGGACCAAGGTTCAATTCCCAGCTTGGGTCACTGTCTGTGCGGAGTCTGCAAATTCTCTCTGTGTCTGCGTGGCTTTATTCCAGGTGCTCTGGTTTTCTTTCTCAGTCCAAAAAACTTGCTAGGTGCATTGGCCATGCTAAATTCTCCTTCAATGAACCTGAACAGGTGCCAGAGTGTGGCAAATAGGAGATTTTCACAGTAACTTCATTGAAGTGTTAACATAAGCTTCCTTGTGACACGAATAAATAAACTGTAAACTTTAAAAATTTGGCACTGCCAAGGTACCAGTTGACATTGTCAGGTTGGCACTGCCAGATGGATATTGTCTAGCCATGTCCCCGACTACCCAGGGCTTCAGTGGGCTTCCCAATCCTCCAAAGTGGACTTCACACCTGTTCTCCATTTGTGGAGGCCAATGTGTTCCTGCTGCACTCAAGAATCACTGAATCCTGGGAGCAGGGAGAATCTGGCCTCAAACGGACTGGGTATATTTAATGCTCATTATCTGGTTCCCACCCTCACTGAATAAGTCCGGGTGTGATGGCTGGAGGATTGCAGTGGGATTTTGCCCTGGTGCTGAATGTGCTAGACCCCTGACTCATGATTGTCCAACCCCACACTACCCCAATACCAATGTGACCAGACTACTGCGGACATGGAACGCAAAGGCAAGGAGATCATGAAGTGCCTTTATAAAACTCTGGTAAGGCCTCAATTGGAGTATTGTGTCTAATACTGGGCACCACATTTTATGAATAATGTGAAGGCATTAGGGAGGGTGCAGAAAAGTTTTACAAGTGTTATTCTGGGGATGAGGGACTTTGGTTATGTGGATAGGTTGGAGAAAGTTGAGAGGAAATTTGAAAGAGATGTTCAGTAATATGAGGCATCTGGATAGAAATAAATTATTCCCATTGGTGGAAGGGACAGAGGACAATGACAAAATTTGGAATCCATTACGTGAGTGTGTGGTGGCGGCAGATTCAATCATGACTTTAGAAATGGAATTGAATAAGTACCTGAGGAGAGAGAATTTTCAGGGTTTTGGGCAAAGGCCCCCTGTGGGACTAGGTGAGTTGCAGCGAGATGGTGATGGACATGATTGGCTTCCTTCTGTGCTGTAACCATAAGACGTAGGAGCAGGAGTAGGCCATCCAGACCATTGAGTCTACTCCATCAATCAATGAGATCGAGGCCAATCTGATATAATCTTTAACTCCACTTTGCTCTTATTCCCCCACCTATGATACTATAATTTAGAAAATATATGTTTTTGAAACTATTTAATTTCAGGTAATCACCCAAATCTTAATTGGCAGATCATTAAAAAATACATAAACAACATTACTTGTTCATGTATTTTTTTCTCCAGACTTCCATTTGGCAAATGAAAAATTCAGGCCTCAGTTGTTGTTGCTATCTCCACTAAGTCTCAAATCTCACCTGTAGCTATTTCTATCCTTACATATCCTAGTCTTCTCCTGGTACCCGTTTAAACCTCTCCCTGCCTCATCTGTTTTTCTTCCCATCTTCCTTTCCCATTTCTTCTTCTGACAGATTCAGCTCCCTTTTGTTCTGCCTCTCTTTGCTGTTGCTTAGTCAATTGATTCCTGTAATTGCATTCCATTTCAGGGTCTCAATCCCAATCTTTCCAGCCTTGATTGGAATAATTCTTATCCTGTTAATAACTCATTTGAAAATTAGAGACAGTAGTATATCAGATAATTAATATCATTTATGATTGTTCAAAAACATTAACATTAAGATTATATTCAGAGAAGCACACACAGATCCACATCTACAAGCATCTGGGTAGACATTTTCCTGTTTATGGTAGCTGTCCTTGAAGTAACCTAAGTCCTTAATTAAATTCCAGTCTTGTGACTCTCCCTTTGTACAAAAACAACTTACATTTATATAACAATTCTAATTTAAGAAAACTCCCAAGATGTTTCCCAAAAACAATACAAAGCAACATTTGACACCAAGACACATGCGATATTAAGAAATATGACCAAAATCTTAGTCAAGAGATAGGTTTTGAAGAATAACTTAGAAGAAGAAAGAGAGTCAGAGAGGTTTAGGGTGGGAATTCCAGATTTTGGGGCCCAGGCAACTGAAAATGTGGCCATCTTAGGTTGAACGATTAAAATTGAGGATGCTCAGGAGCCAGGATTAGAGGAGCAGAGTGCTCACTGAGGGGTGTGGGGCTGCAGGAGATTACAGAAATAGGGAGGGGTGAGTACCTGGAGGGATCGAAAACTAGAATGAAGAAGAGAATTTTAAAACAAGATGTTGCTTAACTGTGAGCCAATGTAGGGCAGCAAGCACAGGGATAATGGGTGAATGGGACTTGGCTGGAGATAAGACACAGGCAGCCACCTTTTGGATGACATCAAGTATAGGGAGAATTTGGGAAGCCAGCCTGAAGGGCGTTGGAATAGACAGTGTCGAGATAACAAATGGATGAAGGATTCAGCCTCAGGCAAGTTAATGTAGGAATGGTGTCAGGCAATGTTACAGAGATGGAAATATCAAGTCTTGGAGTTTGTGTGTATCTGTTTCATAAACAAATACACATTGTCCAATTCTTGCTGAGTTTCAATAGTGTTGGGCAGTTTATTAAACAGATTGCTGAACATGCACAACCACAGCAGTCTCATCCTATCAATATCCTGGTCCATTGTCATCTCTGTATCTTTGTTCCTCCAAATCTATAGCTTTTGTCCTGGAATCTCATTGTGATCTGCCAGTGTACATGCCAAACCAATTTGAGTTTACTCATGAGGTTTAGTTATGCTACATGAGTTGTTCTGGGCTTTTTTCATGTTAAAACAATGTAAAGTAATATCTGTATCCATTTACTAATTGGACTCACTCCCTTCACTGCTTCAATGGTTTTGAGATCCCCTTCCTCTCTCTTCTGTCTAGCCTCGCTCCACTGAGTGATTGAGTTTGAAACCAATGCATTAAATAACTTGTGGCTCAGTAAGTGGAATCACTGTTATCTCATCAGAGGATTTCTACCTGACTGAACGAGATCTAGCTCTTGTTGTTAATGCTGTGTTGCCAACTCAATGTACTCAAAACAAATTAATTTAATCACATGAAGTGCAGTAAATTGCATTCAGCAAATGAATTATATTATCCATGACACATTAGTCAATCACTCCTTAGCTCTGACCTCTTCTGTCCCACCTCCTGCTCCCTCCCCCCACAACTATATAATTCATTAAATTTCTATTTCTCTTCAGTTCTGAAGAAGAAGCATACGGACTCTAAATGTTGACTCGATTTCTGTTCCCACGGATGCTGCCAGACCTGCTGAGTTTATACAGCATTTTCTGTTTTTATTTTATATTATACTAAATTAATTATATTATTTTGAAGGAGTCAGCGGAATCCCCAGAACCATAATCAGCAAATTGAATCAAGTGAAATAGTCAAGTAATTATGTTGTGATCCTTAAATTAATGGAATCTATTTAACGTGAGTGGAGTCAATCGAATGTGGTTCAGTGACCAGAATTTTATTGTTTTCCTATCCTTTCCAGATCATCACAGTTACTGACAACTCCCTTTAACACGCAAGACCCTGCAGTAGTCTTTTTGCTTTCTACCACTCATTATGCATCCTTACTCAAATACTGTCCCCCCCAAATCGCTAAGTCCTCTCTCTGTCAACTACCCTCCGCTCTCCCAAAACCAAATCTTGGCTCCACGTGACTCCAAGCAACAGAGCTGGCCATCACCTTCACAAAAGCTTCTCAAAAGCTGACACAACCATTCAACCAGAAAACAGCTCTTAACTAGCGAACTGGCATTTCTAGCTGCAAAATGTTCTCAAAGCACTTTATAGCCAATCCAGTACTTTGGAAGAATAGTCACATTTGTAGTGTAGGAAACATGGCAGTCAATTTGGGCATAGACAGCAAATGAGATTAGCAACTTGTAAAAGAAAATAAATGTTTTTGACAACTGCCTGCATTCATATTGCACCTTTAACATAGTAAAATGTTCCAAGGTGCTATACAGGAAAGCTGGCAAACAAAATGCAACGCCAAGCCACTTAAGGTAATATTAGATGACCAGATGACAAAAAGCTTGGTCAAAGAAGTAGGTTTTTAAGTGCCATCTTAAAGAAGGAAAATGAGTTAGGGAGTTCTATGCCTCTATTTATAAAGTCCATTGAAAGCTCAGGTATGATACTCCTTACAATCAAGTCTTTGTCAGACAATTATACACAACTTCGTCCTTCATATCATGCTTCTTTGAACCTGGTCCCATGCAATATTTGGCCAGCAACATCCAAACTGTTTGAACCTTAAGTCTCAAAAACAACAATCCTGTGTATAAATGAGAATATCTTGAACTAATAATGACATATTGTACTGATACATGACTTGTGATTTCACTTCCAGTAAATTAGCACAACCTATTCATCGGCAATAATGTGCTATTTCTATCCACACAAGTAGGCTTAGTTAACAGAAGAGTACACTCTGTACTGAGTGCTAAATATTTTCTCATTTTAAATTTTAACTAGCCATTGGCAAATATCTATAATGCCGTATATTATAGCAGCGCAAAGTACTGTAGGTGTTGGAAATTTGGAATATAAATAGAAAATGCTGGAAATACTCAGCAGGCAAACAGCATCTGCGGAGAAACAACGTCAACATTTCGTAACCACAATCTGCATTAGTTCTGATGGTAAGTCCCTGACCTTTATTTCTCTCTGCAGAAATGCTGCCAGATGTGTTGAGCATTTCCAGCAATTAGTAGAATTTGGGAACATTTTTCCCCAAAAAACTTGTTGAGGCTGGGGTGGGGGATGCAATCGGCAACTTTAAAACTGGGATTGATAGGTTTTGTTGAGTAAGGGTTTTTGCTGGTTACAAAATCAATGTGGGTGGGTGGAATTACAATGTAGATCAGTCTTGATTTGATTGCATTGGTAGAACAGGCTGAAAAGACTGAATGGCCTTCCGCTGTTCCTATGTTTTTTAGATCAAGTGAAAATCAGCACCACTCTATGTCTGCTCCTTTATTTTGTTTCCAAGCCTTGATAATTCTCTAGGTGCAGTAACAGGAAAGCTTGAATACAGCCAATTAATGTATGCACAGCATGAATACCGTCCTTATCACATCAAAACACATGAAATTGTATTTGCAACCAATGCTGAGGTTAATAAATCTTTACATTAGACAACCTACCTGGAGATATAAAGGAAGACATAAAAGCCCAGGTCACTTGGGAGAAAAGGACTTGAGAAATTCTTCTCTGACCTATCTTTGATAATCAACCAGGGGATTGTTCTGGCCCTGCTGATTCCTTGCAGTAACCATCTTTCGCAAGAGGTAATCTCTACTGCTGCTGTATACAGGACCAGCTCTCACATCAAAGAATTCAGCAAATGAACATGCACTTGACAAGCCCACAGCATGTTTGAGATTCACTATTCTCTGGGAAAAGAATCACCTCCTGGTGTCTTGCCTCAATTTGGCCTTGCATAACCTAAAATTGTCATTCAAAAGCAAAATACTGCAAAAGCTGAAAATCTAAATAAGAACAGAAAACCTCAAAGGTCTGGCACCATCAGTGGAGAGAGAAACAGAGTTAACATTTCAGGTCCGTAACCTTTCATCAGAATGTTTTCAGTACTTTATGCTTTATTTTTAAATTAAAATTGTTAGTCCTGCTTCTCCCTAACATGTTTAATTGGAACACTCTGAATTTGAACATAATCTATTTTACTTAATATCTCATAAAGCTCAATAAGATCGGTCGTAAGTCTATACTTCTCAAGTGTAGAGTCTCAGACCTTTGATTCTATCCTGATAACCAAGTTTAAGGGTTAATGTGAATTCTCTGCATTTTCTCTTTAGGGGAACATCTTATTGGCAGCTGATACTGAATTTGATCAACAGCACTGGCTAGAAATGCTGCAGGAATCTGGAAAAGTGTAAGTTAAGAGAAAGATCTTTGGCAGCTGAAATGCATACTGCACAGATTGCAAAAACAGGCAGACAATTAAATCTAAACAAATGAACTAATAGTCACAAAGGATAAGGAGGCACAGTGGCTCTGTTGACCAAAGTTAGAAATGCAGCAATCTTTAATTCTAAAGCTGCTGACAGAGGCCGGCTCCTTTGGGGCTGGGAGAGTTGTGGGACACGTGGCACATTGGCTTTATTCACAAGGGCTAGTGTTTTGTGTTATCAGCATCAGTGTGGCAGGAGCAAGGTGAAATCGAAGATGGAAAGAGCTTGCATTTTAAAGCACTTACATGATGTCTGACCTGTCTAAAAGTGCTTCACAGACACTGAAGTAGCCACAAGACAGGAACATTGGCAGTCAGCTTCCACACACATATCAGGATCCCTTGCTAATCAACTTCATAATGACCAGATAATCTATTTTTGTAATGTTGTTTGAGAAATAAGTATTGACCAGAATACCTTTTATTCTTCAAATATCCCATGTCATGGGATCTGAGTCATCTCAGCAACCTGAGAAAGTCTGAAAGATATCATCTGACAGTGTAGCACTCCCTTTGTCCCTACATTGTGAGTGTCAATCTGGACTTTGTGCTCGAAAGAGTACAACACAAATCCATAACCATCTGACTCGGAGATGAGAGTGCTACCCACTGCACCACAGCATTCAAAGCCAAGGGCCCTGATATATGGCAGGGGCAGATCGCAGACAATGACAGTGAGAAGAGGCTGCGATCTGCTTGAAGGGGTGCATGAGGGATTTTAGGAGCACTAGTATTCCTCAAGTCGTTCTTTAAAAGGTAAATATCTTTTTCAGCCAGCTTCTCCTATTTCCAGTTTGCTGGTTTAAATTCAGATACCAGAGCCAAGTGACCAGTCTCCAGCCTGGTGTGCCACCCAGCAGAGAAGACCTCCTATGGCGATGTTTATCATAAACTGCAGTGGCTAAGAAATTGGATCCCTAATTGCAAAAAGATAGCATATGTCCTGTAAACAGCAGGAGTGTGCCACTCCACTTTTTGACCTGTGGCCCTCCAGTTCAGGTGTGTTCCATCTCCTAATATTTAGGCCATTGTTTGAGAATGGTGGGATCCTTATAACAGGCACAGCATATTATTCTACAACTATAATGTATCCATGTTTGAGCTGGCCTGTACCTTTAAATGCACAATAAGTCTGTTTTTGGTTAAGAAAGCAGTCACTGTACTCCAGCAGAGTTTAGTTGCAATTGGTGAAAGAAATATGCTTGCAAGTTTCCAAACACACGTCATTAAATCATCTTTTCATTTTTGTTCTCCAATATGTCTGACTCTTTTGAAGTGTGTGACAAACACAGTGAAGCATCATTTGATGTCAGCAAGTCTGAGTGCTGTCACACTGATTTTGCTTTCCTCTTCTCTCCACAGAACTTGGCAGAACGCCCAGCTAGGGGAAGCGATGATTGGAAGTCTTGAAGCACAAGGCCTGCAGCTTGCGAAGGAGAAGCAGGAATATTTAGGTCAGCCATGAATTAGAGGCCAGGATTGATTCAGAGCTGACAGGTCGCCTGGCTCAGGAGGTTGAGTCAGCTGAAAAATCACCAATGCTGAAAAAATGTGTTCACTGGCAAGCAGTTGATGTCAGTTGTGTTCACCACCTGCTCCTAATTGCTAAATATAATTGGGCAACATGCAGCATGATTCCCTCTGGACATAAATTGGAAAGCACATAGCTTGCTATCTCATGATCACAGCCCACAAACCTGAGTCCGGTTTCCTAAATTCTACCTGCTTCAAATTAGCTGCTCACCTTGATATATTTTTAGAGGATTTAATTCAATAGCCCTCTTGGTTCAGCCACCACCCCCGCCCTGCCACTCCCCGCCACCCCGCTCCACCACCCCTCCAATCAGACCCAGAGTAAGGTTGCCCTGGAATCACAAAGAAATAAAGATTAATCTCCATAACATTTTTAGAAGCAAAACGACAGGGACATTAAAAATATTGGGCGTGATCTTATGAAAAAATTTTAAGTGCCAAACAAATGAGAAAGTGGGAGAGAATCACTCTGTTTTCTTCAGAAAGCTGTGAGTCGCATTCTTATAGCACTTAGTGCAAAAAGATGCTGCAGGGCTCTTGGGGTGCCATTGTGCAGACACCCCAATCTCCCAGTGTAATGGCAGATCCCCTGCTGAGCACCCCCCATCTGTCCCATGGACATTGAGACCTGACCCCCGCCAATTGCCCCCTGTGCCAGTCACCCCCATCTGCAGAATTCCCTTCCTTCCCTATCACCACCTCTGCAGAGTTCCCCCTTCCCTCTCCGATCAACACTTCAGCAGAGTGCAAAGTTCCCTCCTTCCTACCCATGTGGAAGTCCCCTTTCCTTCCCTTGTAATTGCCCCAACCCCTCGGCACTTCCCCAGTGGGCAGTGCCAAGGTGCCCGGTGGGAAGTGCCAGGATGCCTACTGGGCAGTGCCAGGCTGGAAGTGCCTCATGGGTAATGTCTGGCTCTGCCCCCGACCACCTGGGGAGCTCCAATGGCCTCTGATTCTCCCCCACCCTTTGGCAAGGCCATCACACCTGTGATGGCCCAGCTGTGATTCTTGCAGGTGAGAAACTCGACCGGCAAGCAGGTGAGTGAATGGAGCCTGGACTATAGTGTCTGGGACTCATCAATGACATGTAATTCATAGTATTACTATTGAAATCAGGCAAGAAGCTGATTTCGCTGGCAAAACAGGGCAGGTAGGATCAGGGCAGGTGAAGAACTGGGCACAAATCTGATTTTTCTCCTCTCACCTGAACTTACCACCTCACCTTGCCGAACAATGGTGGGATAAGTTCATATCCAATGTTTTTAAAAGGATATATCCATTCTTCTGCCAATTAGCAAAATAATGAAGGCAGCAAATAATTGTAGTTTCAAGAGTCACTTAACAGGAATAATGATGATTCAGCTTGTTTTCCTGTTAGCCAGGAGATGGAGGTTTGAGTGACCAATGGGGAGAGGGTGGGGTATGGAGGTTATGTGATGAAAGCTCAAGGAATACATCCAATCATACTTAGCAACTTGCCCCAGAGACTGAGCAGGCCTGGCTCCAGCTGGCAGCTATGACCACCATCACTTTTCCCTCCCACCTCACCACACAAGAAACAGTTTAAGCCAATCCTCCTGTTGTGTGGGATCTAAGAAGGCACCAGATTTGGAATTCCTATCAGGAAGGGAGAAACTTATGAAGGATTGTCTTTTTGGAGGCTGAATTTGTAATCAACGTTGATGTAGTCTTGGCAGTGTTAGGGCAAACCATCAGGTTCCTACGGAAACCACTTAGGTGTGTGCCTGGGTTATTCACTCACTCACACCCTCAGCCATTGTACGAGTCGGTGACTCTGAGGGCTCTGAGTCTGAGAGTGAACCAGACACACAAGCCCTTCCCTGCACTCCCTTTCTCTCTCACATACACACATACTCCCCCTCTCCCTCACACACAAACTCACCATCTCTCTCTCTCACAAACACACACACTCATTCACCTTCTTTCTTTCTCTTTCATACACTCACCCATCATCTCACTACCTTTCACGCTCCCTCACCCACCTTCACACTCGCTGCCATATGTTTCAGATCAGTGATCTCTCTTTAGATGCACAGTTGAGTATATGGGAAACATTGTTTCTTGTGGAGGTCCAGCCAATGGATTTGTGGTCACTAGGATTGCCACCCCTCCTGTAAGGACGAATCCAAGGAGGAAAGTCATAGGGGCTATTAAAACAAAGAGCTGGATGGGGTACAGCTTTATTGATGGTAATGGTTCTGCATTTTGAATAAGCAGAGTAGACTCCCGTACCCAAAGATAGGGGTGTCTAAAACTAGAGGGCATAGGTTTAAGGTGAGAGAGGAGAGATACGAAAGTGTCCAGAGGAGCAATTTTTTCAGAGGGTGATGAATGTCTGGAACAAGCTGCCAGAGGTAGTAGTAGAGGCGGGGACAATTTTATCTTTTAAAAAGCATTTAGATAGTTACATGGGTGTGATGGGTATAGAGGGATATGGGGCAAATGCGGGCAGTTGGGATTAGCTTAGAAGTTTAGAAAAAAAGGGCAGCATGGACCAGTTGGGCTGAAGGGCCTGTTTCCATTCTGTAAACCTCTCTGTCTATGTCTCTATGTCTCACTCACTCACTGAAAGGCTGGAGGTTGGGTTTGGGTGGGCAGGTGGAATGAGAGCGGAGGAGAGATGTGAAGAAAGACCTTGGGGCCTAGCAGTCACCAAATATGGGTGTCCACCGAGAGCTGGAGGGAAAGTGGGGAGAACTGAGAAGGCAGTTGGAGCTGGGGAAAGACGTTGGAATCAGGTCAAAATGTGGTGACAGGAGACACCTAGAGTGTGCTCTAGGGTCTCTCTCCACTTTCTTACAACTTTGTTAATTGGATTCTGCAACAGTTACCCAATGGATTGTATCTTAATGGAATACTGCATTAATTAATTAATTAATTGGATGTGGTTATGGTTTTTCAGACAAATTAATGGAGGAGACAGAAGAACTTTGCCTGCAACGAGAACAGAAGGAGGTGAGCGGAGCCAATGAACGGAAGCTGTACAAAATGCCTCCGTAACTATCAACTTTAAGCTGTTGGCAATGTCAATATTCTCTCCCCCACCTAGTCTATTTCTCTTTCTTGTAGTCTCTTCTTTCTTTTCAAGCTCTCCTTCTTTTAAGTTAAGTTTTCAGACCATATCTACTTCCTATATAGGAATAACAGATGTGTTGAGTATAGGGCTAACGGGAGGACTTTGAATAGTGTGGAGGAGCAGAGGGATCTAGGTGTATGTGTACATAGATCCCTGAAAGTTGGGAATCAAGTAGATAAGGTTGTTAAGAAGGCATACGGTGTTTTGGCGTTTATTGGTAGGGGGATTGAATTTAGGAGTCGCAGTGTCATGATGCAACTGTACACAACTCTGGTGCGGCCACACTTGGAGTATTGTGTGCAGTTCTGGTCCCCACATTACAGGAAGGATGTAGAGGCTTTGGAGAGGGTGCAGAGGAGGTTTACCAGGATGTTGCCTGGTATGGTGGGGAGATCCTATGAGGAGAGACTGAGAGATTTGGGGTTGTTTTCGCTGGAAGGAAGGCGGCTAAGAGGGGACCTTATTGAAACATATAAGATGATTAGAGGTTTAGACAGGGTAGATAGTGATAGCCTTTTTCCTAGGATGGAGAAAGCTAGCACGAGGGGGCACGACTTTAAATTAAGGGGGGGTAGTTATAGGACTGATGTCAGGGGTAGGTTCTTTACCCAGAGGGTGGTGAGGGACTGGAATGCCCTGCCAGCTGCAGTTGTAAATGTGCCTAGTTTGGGGGCGTTTAAGAGATCTGTGGATAGGTTTATGGACGAAATGGGATTGGTTTAGATTAGTGGGTTAGTGCTTCTTTTTAAAAAGCTGGTCGGCGCAACATCGTGGGCCGAAGGGCCTGTTCTGCGCTGTAATGTTCTATGTTCCTATGATCCTGTTTATGGGGAAGGGGGAGAAGCTTCTGGAAATGTATATTTTTTCGAATAGGCATTTGTAAAATCCTTAGTGGGTTAAGGACTGGTTGTAATTACCAAGAGGTTGATATCATCAGAGCTCTATCAATTGTGTGGGGGGTGTGATGTGGTTTTGGCTGGTGATCTGAAGTAACAAGATTTTTAATCCAATTGCAGGAGCTGGAGAGACTAAATCAAGTACTCGAGGTGGAGAAAAACAAGATTGAGGAAATGGTCCAGGATTTGAAGTCTGAGCAGGAACAGATAAAGAGGTAAAGGATTTGGGGGGAAGTGGGGTAGCAGTGTGAGGGGATAGACTGGAGTCAACCTCTGTGACTCATGTCACCTTTTCTGCTTTATAGATGATAAACAGAAGTATCTATAGAAAATCTTTAAAAATCAATTTATTTTATTGCCCTGATTAATTTTTCCCTGGCAGTGTCTGGGAGATTGATTTTTAATTCTTGGAGGCTCCAGGGCAACCTTACTATGACTGATCGGTGCCAGCCAAGCCACTAAGGTTCTCACTATAGGCTCTAGAATTGCCTTGAGTCTTTATAAAGATTAGTTTCTAAAATGCTGCCCTGAGCAACATAAGGAGTGAAAAAACAAAGAGATAATTTTAACTGTGTGTTCTTTTCATTCTCTTTGAACACTTTTAAAAAAAAGTGTTGAAAGATGCGAAGTTTCAGGCGGCATTCAGGCCTGTTGCTGCATGCTTCAGATTTGCGAGGCTTTCCAACAAGGAGATCCCACCTCTTCTACGTTTCTGACCAACCTCAAAGCTGGAAATGTAGTGGGAATCAGTGGGGAGGGGCTATTGTGATGAGAGGTGGAAGCATGGCCAATCTGATAACCTCAGCCATTACCTTCAAAGCATCTCTGCAGCCCCAATCCCAAGTTGTACCAGGTACTGTTTACCCATTGCCCCTGTTGTCTCTGACTTACACTAGCTCCTAGTTTGACAAATCTTTGACTTTAACATTTTCATCAATGTTTTCAAATCCTTTTCTATCTCTGTAGCTTCCTCCACCTTTGAGATTTCTGTGTTCCTCTAACTCAGGCCTCTTACGAATCTCCTAACTCCCTTTGCCCCATCATTGGTTCCCATACCCTCAGCTGTGGAATTCCCTCCCTCAACTCTTGGTCTCTTTCTCTCCCTCCTTCTGTAAAATGCTTCTACAAACCATTATCTTTGCTCAGCTGTCCTCATATATCTTTGTTTGGCTTAGTGTCCTCATTTGCCTGTTAGCACTTCTGTGAAGTGCTTTTGAAACAGTTTATTCAGAACTGTGGGAGTTCGTACAGCTCATACTCTCGAGAAGGCAACACACCATCTCCTTCTCAAGGCAATTTTGAAAGGGCAATAAATGATGCCCACATCCCATGAATGAATAATCAAATGATATTATTGGCTTTATAGAAATGCAAGTTGTTCTTATTAATGATTAATATCCGGGATCAATAGCTAATGTTTATTCATGCGATGAATTGATTTATTATACTCTAAGGTATCTTAGCCACCATTCCCCCAATATCACCAGATCATCTGAACTTTCATTTGCTTGGTGTGAGATCTAGCTGTACATAAATTGGTTGTCAACTTTTTCCATATTACAGAAGTGACTGTATTGGGGTGGAGGGAAATCATCCATTTATTCATGAAACACTTTGGGGCATACAAAGGATGAGATTGTGATAAGGTGCTAAGTAAATGCAGAGTTACTTCTTGTGTTTGCTGACAAGCGGACCATTTGTTACTTTTCTGAACTGTGTTCTTGGTTTCAGGGAACTGGAGATGACAGTAAACTCATTAATGGCAGTGGAAGAAGAAAAGAAACACCTGCACCAATTATCAGAATCCCTGCAAAATAACTTAGAGGTGAGTAAAGGTGTGAGTAAAGGTTGGAGTCAAGATGCTGAGAGGTGCCATGCAGTGATAGGGCAGCATGTGTGTTGGTGCTTAGATACACTGTCAGTTTCTGTTGTCTCCTGCTTAAGAAGTGTATCTAAGATCATTCGCTGTTTAATGACAGCCATTGCTCAGTGGTAGCACTTTCACCCTCATTTGGAAGGTTGTGGATTCAAGTTTCACTCTAAATGCAAACACAAAGGCCCTAATCATCTGGTCTCTGGATCACCGGAGATTGGATATACATCTATTCCAAAATGCACACCAGGACCCAGTGGACATCCTGATGCACTAACCTCTATGGAAATTGCCCTAGAAGTTTGAATTTCTGATGGGCAGTTCCTCTGCTCCTTGGGACCCTCCGCAAAAGATTCCAGTGCTGAGTTAAATCAGAGACTTTAAACAGTCCAAACAGAAAAGTCCTAGTTTAACACTTGGTTAACTATACATCTGACCTCTCGATCACTCACACTGACCTGTCCCTCCACTGACCAGTCCCTTCCGCTCTGAACCAAGTACATCCTCTGATCATGCTAACTGCCAACTGACAATATGGCCTGACTAGGTCTGATGAGCCCCTGACCGCTCCCAATCAGTCCTGACCACCCCAATCCATCTGCCACCCAACTCATTTACATCACCCACTGTACCACTCTACCCATCCAGTCACCCATTTATATTGGACTTTTAAACCTGCCTTATGGCAGTGAGTCCTATAGAAAGGCACTGCATTCTACATTGATCTTCTCTGCAGGTCTCTGTGTGGATTCCTGCTCCAAGCAGTTTCTTCAGGATGCTTCATCAGAATTCAGACCAAATTTTTAAACATAACCAGCTTAACCAGGTCTTCCTAACTGATCCACTTTGGATGCAGTGGTTCTGATGCTGATTGGAAGATTTGGGCTAAAATCTGAACTGATAAATGCTGTGAAGGAAGGAACACTTTTCAAGTTAAATATTTTATGTAGATTCATTACTGTATCCCATGACTAGAGGAAGAAAAGTTGAGGTCCATCCAGTTTGCCCTCTGCAATCCTGGAAACCACATGGTACAATGATTATAATCAAGTTATATCAATCAACAACAGCCTCAGGCACGAGGTGAGGAAACCCAGTGATAGAAAGCTTTGGGAAATATTGATCCAAAGTCACTTGCAAATATATTACAAATTACTCAGATACTGGATCCTTAAATGTTGGGGCCGATTCTCCCAACCTGCTGTGCTGATTTCTTAGTGCAGCAGACTGGAAGATTCGAGCGGCGCCAGAATCACACGATCTGCACTGGACGTCCAGGAGCCCATCTCCTAGCGCCTGAAAGCCAGTATCATTTCCAGCTCAGAGCTGCATAATATATGTGGCCACTAATTTACATATCATCTCCAGGCAATTAGCAGGTCTGGGACAGAAGTTTCTAGGTCCACTAGCATCTCCCCATGCCATGAGTGACTCGGTCCAGGAAGGTTTACAGAAGCTCCCCACTTGCAGGGAGCGGACGGCCCAATTCTGCTGGAGTGAAGGTGGGGCACTTAAGACCCCCCCAGAGGGTCAGGCACCACGGGGGGGTGCCTCTCTGGCATTGGCACCTTTGCAGTGCCAGACTGGCCCCTGGCACTACCCAAGGGGGAAAGTGCCAATGCCCAGGGGCCCCTTGGCACTGCCCATGGGGTTTGGGGTAGTGCCAAGGTGGCTGGGCCTGGAGGGGGCAGGGCCTGATGGGGCAGGGCTTCTGGGTCGGTGGTCCATGGTGGGGGGTCCCGCTGCCATTGTGCAGTCAGAATCAATGGGGAAGGGAGGGAGGCCACCTATTGGTGCTGGCTACTAGGGTGGGAGGACAACCTGCTGGGAGGATGGAGGGCCAGCTATTTGGGGGTCACGGAGCTGACCGGATTAATCCCTGGCCAGTAATTGGGAGGCTGGCAGACAGCGGCTATTGTGCATACGCCAATCATGGCACTGACTGGTTGGCACATGTGCAGTGGCCCACTCAGTGCTGTGCCACTAGCCTCTTCTGCGGGGATAGGCCCTGCCACTGAATTTCATTCTGAGGTGAGGCACTCTGCAATGCACAGAATGTGGTAGATTCTTTTTTAAACTCCCACTGAACAGAAATGTGATTTTCTCCAGTTTTACTTTTCGTAATGAAACAAATCCATGCTAACTGTTGCCATTGTCTCCCTGGAGACTGTTCTATAGATTAACCTCAGTGTCTCACTGAAAGATGAGAAGTCTAAGAGTGGGAAGAGGCCATTCAGCCCTTTTCTGTGTTATTCAATTAGAATACTAGATCATGACTGATCTAGGCTTAAATTTGATGATGACAGAAAGATAATAGGAAAGTAAGTTGTGAAGAGGACATAAGGAGGTTATAAAAGGATATAGATAGGTTAAAAGAGTGGGCAAAGATCTGACAAATGGAGTATAATGTGGGAAAATGTGAAATTGTCCATTTTGGCAGGAATAATAAAAGAGAAGCATATTATCTAAACAATGAGAGATTGCAGAACCCTTGAGGTGCAGAAGGGTCTGGGTATCATAGTGCATGAATCACAAAAGATTAGTATAAACGTTCAGCAAGTAATTAAGAAAGCAAACAGAATGTTACTGTTTACTGTGAGGGGAATTGATTACAAAAGTAGGGAGATTATGTTTCAGTTATATAGGCCATTTGTGAGATCACATCTGGATACTATTTGTGTGCAGTACTGGTCACTTTATTTCACGAAGGATGGTAAATTCATTGGAAGCAGACGAATACCTAGAATGGATGGGTTGTCTTAAGATGTAATTTAGAAGAATAGGAGGTGACTTGATTGAAACATACAAGATCCTGAGAGGTCAGCATGGATTTATGAAGGGGAAATCATGCCTGACAACGCTGTTGGAATTCCTTGAAGATGTACCTAGTAGAGTTGACAAAGGGGAATCAGTATTTGTGGTATATTTGGACTTTCAGAAAGTGTTTGACAAAGTCCCGCATAAGATTCTATCGCACAAGATTAAAGTGCATGGGACTGGTGGAAGTATATTGAGATGGATAGAAAACTGGTTGGCAGAGAGGAAACGAAGAGTAGGAATTAATGGATGCTTTTCAAATTGGCAGGCAATAACAAGTGGGGTGCCACAGGGATCAGTGCTGGGACCCCAACTATTCACAATTTATATTAATGATTTGGATGAGGGAACAAAATGTAATATCTCAAAGGTTGCAGATGATACCAAGTTGGATGGGAGGGTGAACTGTGACGAGGATGCAGAGATCCTTCAGAAAGATGTGGACAGGTTGGGTGAGTGGGCTAATCAATGGCAGATTCAGTATAATTTGGAAGCAAAAACAAGAAGGCAGATTATTACCTGAATGGCTGTAAATTGGGAGAGGGAAGTATGCAGCGGGACCTGGGTGTCCTTGTGCACCAGTCACTGAAGGTAAGTGCGCAGGTGCAGCAGGCGGTAAAGAAGGCAAATGGCATGTTGGCCTTCATTGTGACAAGTTTTGAGTACAGGAGCAGGGATGTGTTGTTGCAACTATACGGAGTCTTGGTGAAGTCGCACCTAGAGTATTGTGTGTAGTTTTGGTCTCCTTTTCTGAGGAAGGATGTTCTTGCTCTCGAAGGAGTGCAGTGAAGGTTTACCAGGCTGATTCCAGGGATGGCGGGACTGATGTATGAGGAGAGATTGATTAGGTTAGGATTGTTTTTGCTGGAGTTCAGAGGAATGTGGGGGGATCTCATAGAGATTTATAAAATTCTAACCGGTCTAGACAGGGTAGATGCAGGGGGAATATTCCCGATGTGGGGGAGTCCAGAACCAGGGGTCACAGTCTGAGGGTTCAGGATAGACCATTTAGGACGAAGGTGAGAACACATTTCTTCACCCAAAGTGTGGTGAGCCTTTGGAATTCATTACCACAGGAAGTAGCTGATGCCAAAACATTGAATGCATTCAAGAGGCAGCTGGACATAGCACTTGGGATGAATGTGATCAAACGTTATGGGGTAAAAGTAGGATTAGGCTATTGAGTTGGACGATCAGCCATGATCATAATGAATGGCAGAGCAGACTCGAAAGGCCAAATGGCCTCCTCCTGCTCCTATCTTCTATGTTTCTATACCTTGACAGCGTCGATGTGGAAAGGATTTTTCCTCTTGTGGGAATTTAGAATTAGAGGAGACAGTTTAAAAATAAGGAGTCATCCATTCAGAGATGAGAATTTTTTCTCTCTCAGA